>NW_027507685.1:234059306-234659306 GCF_037356315.1 Lithobates pipiens | reverse complement strand
CCGATTTTCAAGTCGCAAGCCGATTGGCCGATTTTCAAGTCGCAAGCCAATTGGCCGAACTTCAAGTCGCAAGCCGATTGGCCGAACTTCAAGTCGCAAGCCGATTGGCCGAACTTCAAGTCGCAAGCCGATTGGCCGATTTTCAAGTCGCATGCCGATTGGCCGATTTTCAAGTTGCAAGCCGATTGGCCGAACTTGAAGTCGCAAGCCGATTGGCTGAACATCAAGTCGCAAGCCGATTGGCTGATCATGTCGCAATGACTTGATCAGCCAATCAGCTTGTGACATGATCAGCCAATCGGCTTGCGACTTGATGTTCAGCCAATCAGCTTGCAACTTGATGATCATCTGTGAGTTAGAACATTTCCATTTTTATTATATTGTGCTCAACAATCAAAATCCCCAATAAAGAGGACCTGTCACAGCCCACCTGTCACAGCCCATCAGGACCTGTCACAGCCCACCTGTCACAGCCCACCTGTCACAGCCCATCAGAACCTGTCGCAAGCCCATCAGAACCTGTCGCAGCCCATCAGGACCTGTCGCAGCCCATCAGGACCTGTCACAGGCCAGCAGGACCTGTCGCAGGCCAGCAGGACCTGTCGCATCCCGCCATTAGCACCCCCATCGGTACCGCTATCAGCACAGCCACTGCCATCAGCACCACCACCGTTACCGCCATCAGCACAGCCACCGCCATTAGCACCGGCATCAGTATCATCTGAATCTGACAGCCCACCTGTCACAGCCCACCTGTCACAGCCCATCAGGACCTGTCGCAGCACATCAGAACCTGTCGCAGCCCATCAGAACCTGTCGCAGGCCAGCAGAACCTGTCACAGCCTAGCAGGACCTGTCACAGCCCAGCAGGACCTGTCACAGCCCAGCAGGACCTGTCACAGCCCGCCATCAGCACCCCCATCAGTACCGCCATCAGCACAGCCACCGCCAACAGCACAGTCACCGCCATCAGCACAGTCACCGCCATCAGCACAGCCACCGCCATTAGCACCGGCATCAGTATCATCTGAATCTGACAGCCCATCTGTCACAAAGCCCGCCATTGGTACCACCATCAGTACCATCTGGATCTGACAGCCCACCTGTCATACAGGCCACCATTAGTACCACTAACAGTACCGCTATCAGTGCCGCTATCAGTGCCGCTATTAGTACCGCCATCAGAACCATCTGGATCTGACAGCCCATCTTTCACACAGGCCCGACATCACTACCGCTTCACAGTCCCGCTATAAAGTACCATCACACAGGCCATCAGTAACCTGTCAGTACCATCACACAGGCCCGCCATCAGTGAGCTGTCAGTACCACCACCAGTTTTGTCACAGAAGCCCGTCAAAAGTACCACCATGTCCCAAAGAGTTTACACAGCTGAGGAGGCATATAACATCCTCACCATGTCGGATGATGAGAGCAGCGGGGAGCTCTCATTATTCAATTCTGGTTCGGAATACGAACCAGTGGAGGATAGTGGATCGGAGTCCGAGTCAGTGGAAGAAACCGCCCCTCCTACAAGAGTAAGGCAATCAGGACCAAGATCAGAACACCTGCCTACCACCAGCAGCGCCAGACCCCAAGAAGAGGAACCCAGTACAAGTACTGGAATTGCACATCGAGCCCAAAGAATCCAGGCCCAGTCCTACCTTCCCGATGCCCTGGCAAACCCCTTATGGTTGCCTGCCAACTCAGGATCGGCTACAATCCCCCCTTTCACTGCACAGCCAGGTGTGCAACCCAACACTTCAAATTTTTCACATTTGGACTATTTCTATTTGTTTTTCCCCGAAGGTTTGTTGCAGTACATGGTTGACCAAACAAATCTCTATGCAGAGCAATTTATTGCTGCCAACCCCAGTACATCCTACGCCCGTATGTTCCAATGGCGACGTCTAACACTAGACGAATTAAAATTGTTTTTGGGCCTTGCTTTTAATATGGGGCTTACAAAGAAAAACGAACTGCATGCCTACTGGTCCACCCACCCCATCCAACACATGCCCATATATTCTTCTGTTATGTCCAGGTCACGGTACGAGAAGATTATGCGCTTCCTACATTTCAATGACAATTCGCAGTGCTCTCCCCAAGATCATCCCAACCACGACAAATTATATAAGATTCGCCCCCTAATAAATTCTTTTACCAAACGATTTTCTGAAGTCTTTATCCCTGACCAAAATATTTGTGTAGACGAATCCCTTATCCACTTTACTGGCCGGCTACATATGAAGCAGTATATCCCAAGTAAGAGAGCCAGGTACGGTGTGAAATTGAATAAATAATGTGACCGAGCCACTGGATACGTGTACACATTTCGTATTTATGAGGGAAAAGACTCCCAGCTCCAGCCCCCTGAGTGCCCCACATATATAGGAACCAGTGGTAAAATTGTGTGGGACCTTGCATACCCCCTGTTCAAAAAAGGTTACCATTTATATGTAGATAATTACTACAGCAGCTTGCCCCTTTTCCGTCACCTGTATCATGAAAAAACCCTGGCCTGCGGTACCTTCCGAAAAAATAGGAAGGGCTTCCCACAAAATTTATTATCAAAACGGCTACAAAAGGGGGAAGCCGCATTCATGAGGAATGAGGAGGTGTTGGCCATGAAGTGGCGGGACAAGAAGGATGTTCATATGATGAGTACCATTCACAATGACACCTTGGTGGAGATTCGGAGAAGACGTGGCCCCATAGTAAAGCCTGAATGTGTCAATGACTACAATCTTTATATGGGGGGGTGGATTTAAATGATCAGATGCTGCAACCGTATTTATCAACCCGCAAGTCCAGATATTGGTATAAAAAAGTCGCATTTCATCTGTTTCATATGGCCATGTTCAATTCATTTGTCTGCTATCAAAAGTCACCCCAAAACCAACCCATCAGCTACCTCAAATATATTGAAAACATTATCACTGCCCTTATTTACCAGCAAGGACCCACCACAGGAAGCATTCGCTCTGACTGTGTGAGTCGCCTACATGAGCAACATTTTCCCTATAGCATTCCCCCCACAGAACCTGGAAGAAGACGCCAAAAGAGATGTCGTGTATGCTCAAATAGAGGAGTTAGAAGAGATACAAGTTATTATTGTCCTGATTGTCCCTCCCAACCTGGCCTGTGTATCGGTGATTGTTTCAAAAAGTATCACACATCCATCCGATATTAGTTCCCCTTATTAGTAACAGACTGCCATTTCCCCATTTCAATTACCTCTGTGCATCATTTTCCTGCCACCATGTTTACTGACCCAGGCCTGTTTACCGACAATGTCTTTGCCTGTCGTTTTGAAACCACGTTTCTGGACTTCCACGTGCACCAACCTCAGCCTGTTTACCAACGATGCCTTTGCCTGCTGTTTTAACCATGTTTCTGACTGCCACGTGCACCAACCTCAGCCTGTTTACCGACGATGCCTTTGACTGCCGTTTTAACCATGCTTCTGACTGCCACGTGCACCGACCTCGGCCTGTTTACCGACCATGCCTTTGCCTGAAGTTTTAACCACGTTTCTGATTTCCATGTGCACCGACCTCGGCCTGTTAAATCGACCATGTTTTTGCCTGCCACTTGGACTGATCTTTTGCCCTTCTACTTCAGTATGCAGGGGTCTCACATATGTGAGGGGCTTCAGAATAGCGTTCTGAGTAGGGAAAATCAGTTTTTGGTTTTCTGTGCTCCTAGAACAGGGTCTGGTTGCCCGGAGGCTTCAAAGAGAATTGGGTGGGAGAAGCCTCTACCCCTGCCCCCCTGGCCCTAAGCTTGATGGCCCTTCCTGCTGCCTGGACCAAAACTTTGGCTGTGCTGACCATATTGCTGCCTGTAATGACCCAGGACTTTATGGACTGTGTTTCTTTCTGCTGCCTGGACCAATAATTTGGCTGTGTTGACCATATCTCGGCCTGCTGCCTCTACTAACAATAGACAGTATTTCTGCCTGGACATCTCTGCCTGCTACCTGGACCAATGCTTTGGCTGTGCTGACAGTATCTCTGCCTGAACTAACTATGGACAGTATTCCTGCCTGCTGCCTGGATGATTGCTTTTGCTGTCGCTGACCACATCCCTGCCTGGTGCCTGGACCGATGCTCTCTTCTGTGGACCACTACACTACTAAAACCCAAGGTAATCTTTTGTTATTTGGTATGTACAGGTTATGTGTTAGAAATATGAAGAGCCTTCAAAAATTTGATTGGTAGTCAGGAAATTATATGTGTAATTTATGCTCCTAGGACGACTGGAGGTGCTATTTGGATGTTAGGCCTCTGTATGTGGCCAGGCTGTGTAAAAGTCTCACACATGTGGTATCGCCATACTCAGGAGGAGTAGCAGAATGTATTTTGGGGTGTCATTTTTGCTATGTACATGCTATGTGTTGGAAATATCTTATAAATGGACAACTTTGTGTAAAAAAAAATGCATTTTCATTTTTTTCCCACGTTTTCTGAAAACTTCTGGAAAAAAATGAACCGTTAAAAAGACTCATTATGCCTCATAGATTATACGTTGGGGTGTTTGCTTTCCAAAATGGGGTCATTTTGTGGGCGTTTCTATTGTCCTGGTGCTCCAGGGCCTTCAAAAATGAGCTAGGTCATCATGAAATTATATGTGTAATTTTGCTCCTAGAATGCCTGGAGGTGCTACTTGGATGTTAGGCCTCTGTATATGGCCAGGCTGTGTAAAAGTCTCACACATGTGGTATCGCCATACTCAGGAGGAGTAGCAGAATGTATTTTGGGGTGTCATTTTGGCTATGTACATGCTATGTGTTGGAAATATCTTATAAATGGACAACTTTGTGTAAAAAAAATGCATTTTCATTTTTTTCCCACGTTTTCTGAAAACTTCTGGAAAAAAATGAACCGTTAAAAAGACTCATTATGCCTCATAGATTATACGTTGGGGTGTTTGCTTTCCAAAATGGGGTCATTTTGTGGGCGTTTCTATTGTCCTGGTGCTCCAGGGCCTTCAAAACTGAGCTTGGTCATCATGAAATTATATGTGTAATTTTACTCCTAGAATGCCTGGAGGTGCTACTTGGATGTTAGGCCTCTGTATATGGCCAGGCTGTGTAAAAGTCTCACACATGTGGTATCGCCATACTCAGGAGGAGTAGCAGATTGTATTTTTGGGTGTTGTTGCAAGTATGCGCATGCTGTGTTCAAGAAATAACCTGTCAATACAATAAGTTTGTGTAAAAAAAAAAAAAAAAGTCTTAATTTTGCAAAGAATTGTGGGAAAAATGACAACTTCAAAAAACTCACCATGCCTCTTACTAAATACATTGGACTGTCTACTTTCCAAAAAGGGGTCATTTGGGGGGTATTTGTACTTTCCTTGATTGTTAGTGTCTCAAGAAATGAGATAGGCCTTCAGTACATCAGGTGTGATCAGATGTGATCAATTTTCAGTGATTTGCACCCAAAATTGTAGACTCTATAACTTTCACACAGACAAAATAATATCCACTAATTTGGGTTATTTTTACCAAAGATATGTAGCAGTATAAATTTTGACCCAAATTTATGAATAAAAATTACTTATTTGCAAAATTTTACAATAGAAACGAAAAAAAAGTGTTTTTTTTTCAAAATTTTTGCTCTTTTTCCGCTTATATCGCAAAAAATAAAAAACTCAGCGGTGATTAAATAGTATCAAAAGAAAGCTATAAGTGTAAGAAAAAAATGATACAAATTTTGTTTGGATACAGTGTAGCTTGAAAGAGTAATTGTCATTCAAAGTGTGAGAGTACTGAAAGCTGAAAATTGGTCTGGGAGGGAAGGTGTTTAAGTGCCCTGTATTGAAGTGGTTAATAAAACACACACACTCACCTGTCCCACGATCCAGCGATGTGGCTGCCCAAAACTTTGGTTCTCTCCCCCACCTCTCCCCAGCATCACTAGTTTGGGCACCTGGCTGTGATATCTTGCGGCTCTCTACAATCTTCTGGGACACATCACAGGTCCCAGAAGATTGCACAGCTACTCGGGACACGCAGAATGACTCACGCATGCGCACCACACTGCACATGCATGACTCGCGCTGCGCGTCCCACACATGTGCAGTGCACACCAACACTGCGCATGCGTGACTCACGCTGCGTGTCCCGAGTGGCTGTGCAATCTTCTAGGACCTGTGATGTGTCCCAGAAGGTTGCAGGTTGTTGCAGGGAGGGAGGGGGTGAGGAGAACTTCCGCTCGGGTTGCCAAGCGGTGAGCGGAAGTGGGAGCTGGGTACCTGTCAAAACTAGCTACCGCCCCCCCAAAAAATAAATAAAAAAAGACATGGCAAATATAATCATATATCAATTTTACAACATAATTCATAAGTATATAATAAATATATAGTGTGTGGGTTTCCTCCGGGTACTTTTTCTAGCACACTCCATGATTGGTCGGTTACTTGGCTCTTAACTAAGGTTGTACCAATACCTATTTTTTAAGTGTGAGTACCAATACTTGTGACCAAGTTCTCGCCCATACCAGTTACCTTCATGGTGCGATCTGAGCCCACAAACAATGAATGGGCTCAAATCGCACTGCATAGAATTGCATTCAATTTTATTATTATTCAGGATTTATATAGCGGCAGCAATTTACGCAGCGCTTTACAATATAAAAAGGAGACAATACAGTTACAATACAATAAAATACAAGAGGATTAAGAGGGCCCTGCTCAGAAGAGCTTACCATCTAATAGATTTGAAGAGGAATGCGCCTATTTATTTAGTATTAATGCAAATTGCACTGAAAAGTATCGGTACTCGGTATTGGCGAGTACCTGACCCAAAGTATTGAAATCCGTACTTGCCGATAAAAAAATAAATAAAAAAATTAAATTAAACAAAATTAAATAAAAAAGCGGTATTGGTGCTGCCCTAGGAATAAATAATAACGTTTTCTTTTTCTATTTATTATAATGGCTTTTATCCTTGGGTTACTATAGCGTGGTTCTCGTGGATCTTGGGCTATTTTTAGACATGACACTTGGTAACCCCCCCATATGACATATTAAAATTCCCGAAGAGCCAAACGCCAAAAGCAGGCAAAAGTATCAGAAGAATGTAAAGGGATTACAGAATGATGAACGGACACAAAGCAGGATGAGAGGCGCTAATTGTCTTGTAGCTGGGCTCTCGTCTCTGACCTCCGATGGTGAGAAGCTCTCCGGCTATAATCACCAATTAGCTGCAGCAACACAAACAGACATTTGTCATCTGACAATCCGCAGACTCCCAGCGCAGGATTCCTGTACACAACACACGGCCTTCCTAATGGGAAGAGAAAGTGAACTGGGACATAGTTATAAAATAATTAAAAATACAATTAACCACTTCAGCCCTGGATCAGTTAGCTGACAAAACACCAGAGCACTTTTTGCGATTCGGCACTGCGTCGCTTTAACTGACAACTGCGCGGTCGTGCGACATAGCAACCAAACAAAATTGACGTCCTTTTTTTTCCCCCACGTACAGAGATTTCTTTTGGTGGTATTTGATTACCTCTGTGGTTTTTATTTTTTTTGCGCTATAAACAAAAAAAAAAAATTTGCGACAATTTTGAAAAAAAACAAAACAACTCACTCTTTTTTTACTTTTTGCTATAATAAATATCCCCCAAAAATATATTTTAAAAAAATGTTCCCCTCAGTTTTGGCCGATACTATTCTTATTATTATTATTCAGGATTTATATAGCGCCAGCAATTTACGCAGCGCTTTACAATATAAAAGGGAGACAATACAGTTACAATACAATTAAATACAAAAGGATTAAGAGGACCCTGCTCAGAAGAGCTTACAATCTAAAAGGGTGGGGCAGGTGGTACAGAAGGTTATAAGTGTTGGGAATGAGTTTATGGAAGTGGTAGGAGATTAGTTGGAGGCGTGATAGGCTTCCCTGAATAGATGAGTTTTCAGGGATCGTCTGAAGGTAGCAAGAGTAGGGGATAGCCAGACCGGTGGAGGTAGCGAGTTCCAGAGGATTGGAGAGGCTCTGGAGAAATCCTGGAGACGAGTGTGGGAGGAGGAGACGAGAGAGCTTGAGAGTAGGAGGTCTTGAGAACGTATTCTTCTACATATTTTTGGTAAAAAAAATAAATAAAAAAATGCAATAAGCGTTGATTAGCTTGCGCAAAAGTTATTGCGTCTACAAAATAGGGCAGTGATGGTGAACCTTGGAACCCCAGATGTTTTGGAACTACATTTCCCATGATTCTCATGCACTCTGAAGTGTAGCTGAGCATCATGGGAAATGCAGATCCAAAACATCTGGGGTGCCAAGGTTCTCCATCACTGCAATAGTTTTATGGCATTTTTTTTTTAATTATTATTAGTAATGGCGGCAAACAGTGTTTTTTTTTTATCATGACTGCGACATTATGACAGACACATTGGACACTTTTGGCGCTATTTTGGGACCATTCACATTTATACAGCGATCAGAGCGATTAAAAATGCATTGATTACTGTGTAAATGTGACTAGCTGTGAAGGGGGTTAACCACTAGGTGGCACTGTAGGGGTTAAAGTAAAACATTGCATTTGCCTTAAGTAAATCATAGTTACATAGTAAGGTTGAATAAAGACACCAGTCCATCCAGTTCAACCTGAGTGAGTGTCTACAATTGTCCCTATCCCTGTACATTGCATCTCATTAAGATGCTCATTATATTATTATTTATTTATTTAACCGGTTCCCGCCCGCCCTATAGCCGAATGACGGCCGTAGAGCGGGTGCTTTCTTCCGGGTGGCCTTCCCTGGACGTCCTTGTGTTTACTTCCGCAATATACGCCGCCACGGGCTCGCATCGGGGAAGTTTTGTGTTCGCCTTGTCTCCCGGAGACAGGCAAACACAGATCGCTGTGAACGGCCAATCAAAGCTGCCGTTTACAGCGAGATCGCAGCTGCCAATGGGAGATGATCTCAAATGTAAACATATGAGATCATCTCCCATTGCCCTGTCTCTCTCTTCTCACACAGAGACAGCGAGTGAGGAGAGAGAGGATCTGTGAGTAGTAAAGCGATACAGTGTATCAAATACAGTCAGCCCCAGTGCCATCTGTCAGCCCCAATGCCATCTGCCAGTGCCACCTGCCAGTGCCAGCCCTAGTGCCATCTGCCAGCCCCAGTGCCATCTGCCAGCGACATCTGCCAGCGCCATCTGTCAGCGCCATCTGCCAGTGCCATCTGCCAGTGCCATCTGCCTCCAGTGCCATCTGCCAGTGCCACGTGTTGTCAGTGCCACCTGTCGTCAGTGCCACCTGCCACGTCAGTGTCACCTGCCACATCAGCGTCACCTGCCACATCAGCGTCACCTGTCAGTGTCATCTGCCAGATCAGCGTCACCTGTCAGTGCCATTTGTGATCAATAAAAATGTCAGAAAGATTGTATTCAGCTGAGGAGGCATATGATATTCTTGCAGCCGACGAGAGCAACGGGGAGGTTTCCGCTTCGGATTCCTCCTCATATTCAGATTGTGACTCTGACGTGGACTACGAGCCTGTCCTCAGCAGCGGTACCATGACAGCCTCAGAGGAGGAAGATGATAGTCCGCCCGTCAGACGAAGGCGCACTGGTGAGGAGGCGGTACCATCCACCAGCACCGCAGAGCCATCCACCGGCAACCCAGTGCCATCCACCGGCACCACAGTACCTCGGCAAAGGCCAAGTACCAGTGTGTCAACTCGGCCCCAAAGGGTTAGGTTCCATGCCAGCCTTCCCTATTCCCTCCAGAACCCCTTGTGGCTTCCTCCTAACTCAGGAGAAGCTAACGTTCCCCCTTTCACTGCCAACCCAGGAGTCCAGGTGGACACACACAATTTTTCCCTGATGGACTTTTTCCACTTAATTTTTACAGGGGACATGCTTGAATCGATTGTGTCCAGTCCAACCTATATGCCCAACAATTTATTGAAAGCAACCCAACGTCCTCTTATGCCCGTCCCTATGAGTAGAGAGCCCTAACAGTGGAGGGGTTTAAAATTTTTTTGGGCCTCACATTTTGTATGAGACTAAACAATAATAATGAAATATGTGCTTATTGGTCATCCCGCCCCATCTATCACATGCCCATCTTTTCCTCAATAATGCCCCGGACCAGATATCTAATGATAATGAGATTCCTACACTTTAACGACAATACCCAGTGCCTTCCCCGGAATGACCCAAATTTTGATAAACTTTACAAAATTTGGGCGCTAATAAATTATTTTTCTGAGATCTTCCCCCAGTTGTTTACCCCAGACCAACACATATTTATTCCCTCCAAAAGGGCCCGCTATGGGGTGAAAATGTATAAATTGTGTGATCGAGCCACAGGGTATACATATTCCTTCATGGTATACGAAGGGAAGGACACACCGCTACATCCCCCTAATTGCCCCGAATACATCGGATCGAGTGGGAAAGTTGTTTGGGAACTCAAAAACCAACTCCTGGAGAAAAGCTACCATCTTTATGTGGATAATTTTTACACAAGTTTACCCCTGTTCCACAACCTCCATAGAAAGCAAACTACAGCTTGTGGCACCGTAAGGACGAACCGGAAGGGCTTTCCTCAAAGCCTCATCAACAAAAGGTTAAGGCGAAGCGGCAAGTTTACGGAACGAGGAAATTTTGGCTGTGAAGTGGAGGGACAGAAGGGATGTCTACATGCTTTCTTCGATCCACAACAACACTTTTGTTGAGTTCACCAGGAGGGATGGCCCAATACAAAAACCCACTTGTATCCATGAGTACAACATGTTCATGGGAGGTGTCGACTTGAACGACCAGATGCTCGAACCCTACCTTGCCACGAGAAGAACATACAAGTGGTATAATAAAATTTCAATTTATTTCATATTTCTTTAATTTGGCCATATACAACACGTATGTAATCTATCGTAAATCCACAGAAAGACCCATACCCTTCCTTGGCTACCAGGAGGAAATCGTCACTGCCCTTTCTATACCCCAACGGCCCACCAGAAAACATTCGATCCGATGTAATTATCACTCTCTGAACGCCACTTTCCTGATAAAATCCCTCCCAGACCAACAGGTCGAAGACATCAGAAAAAAATGTCGGGTGTGCAGCAAACGAGGATTGAGAAAAGACACCACTTATCATTGTGCCCAATGCCCTTCCCAACCAGGCCTCTGCATAGGTGACTGTTTCCGCCATTACCATACTTCAGTGAATTATTAGTGAAGTATGGTAACCATAACCCTCACTTCCTGCCATTTACCTTCATACCCCTTATGACTCTGCTTGCTCTGTAACTGACCCTGGCTTGTTATTCGACCACGCTTCTGCCTACTCATTCTGTTTATGCCTCTGCCTGATCTGGAATGGACCCTGGACTGTTATTCGCCCACGCTTCTGCCTACTGATTCTGTACATACCTCTGCCTGATCTGGAACTGACCCTGGACTGTTTGACCATGCCTTTTGCCTGCCTCTTGGACTGATCTTGTACCCTCTCAGTGGACTAGTGGGATTCATAACAGGGGTCTCACATATGTGAGGGGCTCTTTTTGGATGAAGAAGACAATTTCATTTGTTTTCTCATTCCTAGATTAGGGTCTGGAGACTCGGAGGCTTCAAAGAGATTTGGGTGGGAGAAGCCTCTACCCCTATCCCCATTCTGTCCTGAACGAGGCCCTACTTCTGCCTGCTGCCTGTAGAACCTATACCAGTGATGGCGAACCTTGGCACCCCAGATGTTTTGGAACTACATTTCCCATGATGCTCAACTACACTTCAGAGTGCAGGAGCATCATGGGAAATGTAGTTCCAAAACATCTGGGGTGCCAAGGTTCGCCATCACTGACCTATACCATCATGCCTCTGCCTGTCGCATGAACTGACCACACCACATGGATGGACCATGTTCCTGCCTACTACCAGGACCAATATTTTGGCACTGCTGACAATCTCTGCTTGCACTGACCTTGGACCGTATATGGACAGTATCCCTGCCTGCTGCCTATATTGACTATGGACAGTATACCTGCCTGTTGCCTGGAAAATTGTGTTCACTTTTGCTGACCAAGTCCCTGCCTGCTGCCTGGACCAGTGCTATCATCCCGTGGACAACTGCGCTGCTAAAACCACAGGTAATCTTTTATTTACTCTTTTCTCAGCAGAATGTATTTTGGGGTGTAATTCTTGCTATGTGCATGCTATGTGTCCCTGGAACACCTGATGGTGTTCCTTGCATGTTGGGCCTCTGTATGTGGCCAAGCTGTGTAAAAGTCTCACACATTTGGTATTGCCATACTCAGGAGGAGTAGTAGAACGTATTTTGGGGTGTCATTTTTGCGATGTACATGCTATGTGTTGGAAATATCTTATAAATGGACAACTTTGCGTAAAAAAAAAAAGCGTTTTCATTTTTTTTCCACATTTTCCCAAAACTTCTGGAAAAAAAAATAACCATTCAAAAGACTCAATATGCCTCATAGATTATACATTGGGGTGTTAGCTTTCCAAAATGGGGTCACTTTGTGGGCATTTCCATTGTCCTGGTGCTCCAGGGCCTTCAAAAGTGTAATAGGTGGTTGAGAAATGAGATGTTTAATTTATGCTCCTAGAACGACTGATGGTGCTATTTCAATATTGGGCATCTGTATGTGGCCAGGCTGTGTAAAAGTCTCACACATTTGATATTGTAATACTCAGGAGGAGTAGCAGAACGTATTTTGGGGTGTCATTTGTGGTATACACATGCCATGTGAGAGAAATAACCTATTACATTGAAAATTTTGTGAGGAAAAAAAAAAATCTTCATTTTGCAAAGAATTGTGGGGAAAAGATGACAACATCAAAAACCTCACCATGCATCTTAGTAAATACCTTGGAATGTCTACTTTTAAAAAAGGGGTCATTTGGGGGGTATTTGTACTTTCCAGAAAAGCCCGGCGCCGCAGGGGTTAACAAAACCCCGTAGGCAGAGGGCTGGCATGACTGTGTGAACAGTGCATGTCAGCCCTGAATGATAGGGGGCGGGGGATTGGCCAAGGGGAGTAGGGTGGGAGTTACTCAGTGCAGAGAAGTTGATCCCGCCCCCTCCACGAGGCAGCATTCAAGAAAAAAAGTTTCCCACCTCCCCTCCCTAAGCTTGGGTTGTATATGTCGAGGTGTGTTTTTTTTTTTTTTCCTGTGTTGTGTTTTTCTCTTTCAGGACTAGAACGTGGACTGTCATGGCAGTGGCTGGTGTTTGGTCTTTGTGGGTGAGGAAGAGAGTTCTGAATGAAGAGTCAGGATCTGCCGGTGGTACGGATCCTGTGGGTGGTACTCCAGTTAACGGAGGTTATCTGGTAATTGGTTATGGGGGCATTGCGGTAGGTGGGTGTCTCTGAGTCAGCCTGTCGGCTTGAGGCCCAATAACCCACGTCAGAGGGACCGCAGTGTCATAATTTTTGGATATAACCTGAGGGTTATTGGTGTACCTGCAAAGACCAACACTAGGGGGAGCTGATGTTTTCGTCATAACTGATGTTATTGTTTTGTTACTGTTTTTATTATGGTTTATGTTATTTAAAGAGTTATATATTTTTGGATATTTTATACAGTTTAATAAATTAATGGCTGCTACAGCCTATTTTACTCCAAAAGTGGTATGGTCTTATTTATTATATAATGGGGAGGTAAATGGAGTATAGGTTGGTAGCAAAATGCATATATGTTATACACTAGTTATGGCTTGTTCTGGTCACAAGAAATGAGATAGGCCACCAGTACATCAGATGTGATCAATTTTTTATGATTTGCACCACAGCTTGTGGACTCTCTAACTTTCACAAAGACCAAATAATATCCACTAATTTGGGTTATTTTTACCAAAGATATGTAGCAGTATAAATTGTGGCCAAAATTTATGAAAAAAAATTAATAATTTGCAAAATTTTATCACAGAAACAAAAAAATATGCGTTTTTTTTTCAAAATTTTCTGTCTTTTTTCATTAATAGCGCAAAAAATAAAAACCCCAGAGGTGATCAAATACCACCAAAAGAAAGCTCTATTTGTGGGAAAAAAAGGACACAAAATTCATTTGGGTACAGTGTTGCATGACTGAGTAATTGTCATTCAAATTGTGAGAGCACCGAAAGCTGAAAATTGGTCTGGGCAGGAAGGGTGTTTAAGTGCCCAGTAAGCAAGTGGTTAAGGTACCCATATAGCACCATCAATTTACACATAGATCACACACTCACATCAGTCCCTACCCTCAAGGAGCCCACAATCCAAGGTCCCTAACTCACATTCATATACTAGGGGCAATTATGGACAGAAGCCAATTAACCTACCTGCATGTCTTTGGAGTGTGGGAGGAAACCCACGCAGGCACAGGGAGAACATGCAAACTCCAGGCAGGTAGTGTCGTGGTTGGGATTTGAACCAGCGACCCTTTTTACTGCTAGGAGAGAGTGCTACCCACTACACCACTGTGGTTGAGTGTGTCCTAGGGAGTGATTCTGGGGGGGGGGGGGGGCTGTGTGTGACATGACACTGATCACCCCCCCTGATTACAGGGAGCTGTGATCAGTGTACTGTCACTAGGCAGAACGGCGGAAATGCTTGTTTACATCAGCATTTCCCCGTTCTTCCTCTCCGTGAGACGATCGTGGGACTCCTGGCAGACATCGAGTCTGTGGGACCCATGATTACACTCACGGAGCTCGCAGCGGGTGCGCTTCTTAAAAGGACAACGTACAGGTACATTAATATGCCTGTACGTGCCCTTCTGCCGACGTATATTAGCGTGAGCCGGTCGGCAAGCGGTTATAGAGGAAGCAAGCCCTGCAACGTAAAAGCATAATGGGCTGGTATGCATTGCATACCAGCCCATTATGTGCCATTTACCTGCAATCAAAACCTGTAATGTCCCCACTGCGGGCTGCATCCATCTTCGCCCCTCTTCCACTCTGGTGTATGCGCTGCCAGTCACGGCACTCGCTCAGGAAGAAATGGCATGGAGGGCTGTTTTTTCACAGCACATGCACTGATGACATCATCGGCGCACTACAAGGTAAATATCTTTTAAACGGTGCATGGGTAGAAGATGTTTACAGTACCTATAGGTAAGCCTTATTATAGGCCTACAATTTCTGAAAAAAAAAAAAAAAAGGGGGGGGGTGAATACAATCACTTTAACCACTTGCCGACCGCCGCACGACGATATACGTCGGCAGAATGGCACGGGCAGGCATATTGGCGTATATATAAGTCCCTGCCTGCCCGCGGGTGGGGGGCCCGATCGGGCCCCCCCCCGGTGCCTGCGGCGGTCGGCATTCGTTCGGGAGAGATCAGGGATTAGGGGACGGCCATTCATTCATGGCCACCCCCTCGCGATCGCTCCCGACGAATGAAAATCCTCGGTGACATCACTTCCTCTCCTGTATTGTAAACACAGGCAGAGGAAATGATGTAATCTCTCCTCGTGTCGGTCTTTTTCGTTCCGGCACGGAGGAGAGAGGATCGGTGAGTTGCACCTAACACTACACTAACAGTAGAACACGCCAGGCACACTTTTCACCCCCCTGATCACCCCCCAATCACCCCCCCCAATCACCCCTGCCCCCCCAGTCACAGTGACACCAAGTGCATTTTTTATTATTTTTTTTTTTTTTTTTTGCATTGGTGTCATTTGTGACTGTAATAACTGTTAGGGCAGTTAGGGTTAGCCCCCTTTAGCTCTAGGGTGCCCCCCTAACCCCCCCAATAAAGGTTTAACCCCGTGATCACCCCCCGTCGCCAGTGTCACTAATAAGCGATTTTTTTCTGATCGCTGTATTAGTGTCACAGGTGACGCTAGTTAGGCAGGTAAGTATTTAGGTTCGCCGCAGCTTTTTATAGCGTCAGGGACCCCCATATACTACCGCATAGCCCCCTGATTGCCCCCCAGTTAACCCTTTCACCAGTGATCACCATATAACTGTTACAGGTGACGCTGGTTGGTTAGTTATTTTTTTTTTGTTTCAGGGCACCCGCCATTTATTACCTAATAAAGGTTTAACCCCCTGATCACCCGGCGGGTGATATAAGTTTGAGGGTCAGATAAGGCCTGCGTCGCCCCAGCGTCAGGTTAGTGCCAGTACCGCTAACACCCACGCGCAAAGCATACACCTCCCTTTAGTAATATAGTATCTGATCAGATCTATATTAGCGTTGCCTTCATTTTAGGTTTCCCAAAACGCATTGTTAGCGGGATCAGCCCAGATACCCGCTAGCACCTGCGTTTAGCCCCTCCGCCAAGCCCAGCCCAGCCCACCCAAGTGCAGTATCGATCGATCACTGTCACTTACAAAACACAACACACATAACTGCAGCGTTCGCAGAGTCAGGCTTGATCCCTGCGATCGCTAACAGTTTTTTTTGTAGCGTTTTGAAACAGTCGCTGACAGGCTAGGTGCTTTTTTACCTGTGAGTCTCACTAGTGTACCCCTAAATTTAGAGCCCAAAATGGCAAAGCGAAGGTACACTAGTGAAGAGGCCTACACGTTTCTGAGCATGACAGATAGTGAAGAGGACGTCACTCATCTGTCAGATTCAGGCTCAGAATACGATCCTGTAGAGGACAGCGGCTCCATGACAGATAGCTCTGACGACGGAGATGAGGCCGCTGCCAAGAACAGGTGTGCCCAATCCCGTATGTATTCTGTTGTTGAGGTGCAGGAACCGCAGGTCACTCGTATGGAGCAGAGACGTACTAGAGCCGCTCAACCTTCTGGTGAACTGGCAAGCACCAGCGGCCTAGTACACCCTGGACGTACATCCAGCACTGCAGTAACACGTGGTGACGTGGCGAGTCCCATAAGTGCAGTTCAAGCTGGCGAGGTGGCAAGTACAAGTAGTGTCCCGCTGCCACCAAGAAGAAGACAAAGACAGGCCCGTCGTACCCATAGTGCCCTTCCTGCAGAATTCGCCAATCCTATTTGGGTGCCCACATCTTCTGCAGAACCCGTACTTCCCCCATTCACTGGCCAACCTGGCATTAACGTGGAAACAGTTGATTTTACGACACTTGACTTTTACTCACTGTTTTTCACCGAAGATCTCTATAGATCTATTGTGGACCAAACCAATTTGTACGCTGCTCAACACATCGCCACTATTCCCCAGTCCGCCCTTGCCAAACAATGGAAACCAGTTACGGTTTCCGAATTTAAAATCTTTCTGGGCCTCTCCCTCAACATGGGCATAACCAAAAAGAGTGAATTGCGGTCATATTGGTCCACTGACCCAATTCACCATATGCGCGTGTTCTCTGCTTCCATGTCCAGGGCACGATACGAGATGATTTTGCGGTTCATGCACTTCAGCGACAATGAACTCTGTCGTCCTCGTGGAGACCCTGAATACGATCGGCTCTACAAAATTCGGCCCCTCATAAACCACTTCAACCAACGTTTTGCAGACATGTTTACTCCCCATCAAGTTGTCTGCGTTGATGAGTCCCTGATTAAGTTTTCTGGTCGCTTGTCATTCAAACAATACGTCCCCAACAAGCGTTCCAGATACGGGGTCAAGATGTATAAGCTCTGTGACAGGGCCACAGGCTATACACGTAGTTTCATGGTTTATGAGGGTAGAGATAGTCACGTAGAGCCGGAGAACTGCCCTGATTACATAGGAAGCGCTGGCAAGATAGTGTGGGACATGGTGTCACCCTTATTCGGAAAGGGGTACCACTTGTACGTGGACAATTATTACACCAGCGTGCCACTGTTTAGTCACTTGTTTGATCAGCAGATTGGAGCATGTGGCACCGTGCGACCTAATCGCCGGGGCTTTCCCCAGCGGCTTGTAGAGTCCCCTCTTAGGCTGGGGGAGAGAGCCTGCTTGCGCAGTAATAATTTGCTCGCTATGAAGTGGAGGGATAATAAGAATGTTTTCGTTCTTACCTCCCTTCATGCAGACACGACGGTCCAAATTCCTACGGCGACTGGTATTGTGGAGAAACCCCTCTGTGTCCACAAATATAACCTTAACATGGGAGGGGTGGACCTCAATGACCAGTTGTTGGCGCCGTATCTAGTTGCCCGTAAGGCCAGACGCTGGTACAAAAAAGTGTCTGTTTATTTATTCCAATTGGCTATACTGAATGCTTATGTACTACACAAAGCTTCAGGACGGACTGGATCCTTCCTCAAATTCCAGGAGGATATCGTCAGAGCCCTTCTGTATCCAGACGGTGCTCCACCTCACCTTCCCCTACCAGATGCAGTAAGCCGGCTGCATGAGAGGCATTATATTTATGTCCTCCCGAGTACCCCTACCCAACGAGCCCCCCAAAGAAAATGTCGTGTCTGCAGAAAGCGCGGATTTAGGCGTGACACCCGTTATTGTTGTCCCCGCTGTCCTGACAATCCTGGTCTTTGCATTGGTGAATATTTTGAACGCTACCATGAACTAGTTGAGTATTAGCGTAGGGTACAGCATTGCACAGGCTAGGCACACGTTCACAGGGTCTCCCAAGATGCCATCGCATTTTGAGAGACCCAAACCGCTGGAACCGTTACAACAGAAGTGTTAAAGTTACATAAAAAAGTGTTTAAAAAAAAAAAAAAAAAAGTAAAAAAAACAAAAAACCAAAAAAAATATAAAATAAAAAAACCAAAAATAGTTGTCGTTTTATTGTTCTCTCTCTCTCTATTCTCTCTCTATTGTTCTGCTCCTTTGTACTGTATTCTATTCTGCAATGTTTTATTGTTAACCATTTTTTGTTTTCAGGTACGCCATTCAGCTGTAGCGTGGATTTATTTACCTTGACAGCAACAGCGTTTGCTCCCACGATACGTAAAGCCACGACTCCAGCGCTGTCGGAGGTGATTTCACCACCACAGTTAAAAAAAGAGCATATATGCCGAAGCATGGGGGCATAAGGGGTGGAGGAGCGATCTGCTCCTACCTTTTGCGGGAGGATGCCCCCATGCTTCGGCATATATATATTTTAGGCACAGATTGTGTTAAATGTGTTATTTTTTGCGATTTTTTTTGTATTTGCTTTGCAGGTATGGTAAGTCCTACTGTTATACTGTAATGTTACTTTGTTTTATTGTTAACCATCATTTGCTTAGCAGGTACGCCATTCTGCTGCAGAGCGGATTTATTTATCTTGACAGCAACAGCGTTTGCTCCCATGATACATAAAGCCGCGACTCCAGCACTGTCGGGGGTGATTTCACCACCACAGTTAAAAAAGAGCATATATGCCGAAGCATGGGGGCATAAGGGGTGGAGGAGCGATCTGCTCCTACCTTTTGCGGGAGGATGCCCCCATGCTTCGGCATATATAAATGGTGCATGTATGCCCACCATTAGAAAGTGGGTGGATGAAGGGTGGTATCTAATGGTGGGCATACCCACCGATCAATATTTTTTTTTCGTTCAGCCCACAGGCTGCATGAAAAAAAAATTACAATATATGCCCAACCAGTTCCAGCAACATACTGGTATGTTGCGGGACTTTGAGTGCTTATACCAGAATGATGCCTGCAGGTTTAGGTATCATCTTGGTATCATTCTTTTCAGCCAGCGGTCGGCTTTTATGTAAAAGTAATCCTAGCGGCTAATTAGCCTCTAGACTACTTTTACAAGCAGTGGGAGGGAATGTCCCCCCCCCCGCACCATCTTCCATGGTTTTCTCAGGCTCTCCTGTCCCAACAGGGAACCTGAGAATGCAGCCGGTGGTTCCGCCAGCTGACCATAGAGCTGATCAGAGACCAGAATGGCTCCAATCATCTCTATGGCCTAAGACACCGGAAGCTACAAACATTTCATGACTTAGATTTTGCGGGATGTAAACAGCGCCATTGGGAAATTGGGAAAGCATTTTATCACACCGATCTTGGTGTGGTCAGATGCTTTGAGGACAGAGGAGAGATCTAGGGTCTGATAGACCCTAATTTTTAAAAAAAAGAGTACCTGTCACTATCTATTGCAATCATAGGGGATATTTACATTCCCTGAGATAACAATAAAAATCATAAAAAAATATATATAAATGAAAGGAACAGTTTAAAAATAAAATAAAAAAGCAAAATAAATAATAAAAAAAAAATTAATAAAAAAAAACACCCCTGTACCCCCCTGCTAAGGCGCAACGTGGAACGCAAGCGTTGGTCTGGTGGCATATGTAAACAGCAATTGCACCATGCATGTGAGGTATCACCACGAAGGTCAGATCGAGGGTACTAATATTAGCAGTAGACCTCCTCCGTAAATCTAAAGTGGTCACCTGTAAAGGCATTTAAAGGCTTTTAAAAATGTACGTAGTTTGTCGCCGCTGCACGTTTCTGCGCAATTTTAAAGCATGTCATGTTTGGTATCCATGTACTCGGCCTAAGATCATATTTTTTATTTCATCAAACATTTGGGCAATATAGTGATTTTTAGTGCATTAAAATAAAAAACAGTGTGTTTTTTCCCCAAAAAATGCGTTTGAAAAATCGCTGCGCAAATACCGTGTGAAAAAAAAAAATGAAACACCCACCATTTTAATCGGTAGGGCTTTTGCTTTAAAAAAACACTTCATGTTTGGGGGTTCAAAGTAATTTTCTTGCAAAAAAAAATATTTTTTCATGTAAACAAAAAGTGTCAGAAAGGGCTTTTTCTTCAAGTGGTTAGAAGAGTGGGTGATGTGTGACATAAGCTTCTAAATGTTGTGCATAAAATGCCAGGACAGTTCAAAACCCCCCCAAATGACCCCATTTTAGAAAGTAGACACCCCAAGCTATTTGCTGAGAGGCATGTCGAGTCCATGGAATATTTTATATTTTGACAAAAGTTGTGGAAAAAATACATTATTATTATTTTTTTTTTTTTTTTTGCACAAAGTTGTCATTAAATGATATATTGCTCAAACATGCCATGGTTATATGTAAAATTACACCCCAAAATACATTCTGTTGCTTCTCCTGAGTACGGGGATACCACAAGTGTGAGACCTTTTGGGAGCCTAACCGCGTACGGTACCCCAAAATCCAAGCACCACCTTCAGGATTTCTAAGGGTGTAAATTTTAGATTTCATTCCTCACTGCCTATCACAGTTTCGGAGGCCATGGAATGCCCAGATAGCACAAAATCCCCCCAAGTGACCCCATTTTGGAAAGGAGACACCCCAAGCTATTTGCCGAGAGGTATGGTTAGTATTTTGCAGACCTTCATTTTTGTCACAAAGTTTTGAAAATTGAAAAAAAGAAAAAAAATATACATTATTTTTTTTTCTTCATTTTCAAAAACAAATGAGAGCTGCAAAATACTCACCATGCCTCTCGGCAACAGTGACAACTTTGTGAAAAAAAAATAAAAAAAAATAAAAGTTTGTAATTTTCCCGCAACTTGTGGCAAAATATAAAATATTCCATGGACTCAACATGCCTCTCAGCAAATAGCTTGGGGTGTCTACTTTCTAAAATGGGGTCATTTGTGGGGGTTTTGTGCCATCTTGGCATTTTATGGCCTTCAAAACTGTAATAGGTAGTGAGGCGTGAAATCAAAGATTTACGCCCTTAGAAAGCCTGAAGGCGGTTCTTGGCTTTCGGGGCCCCGTACGCACCTAGGCTCCCAAAAAATCCCACACATGTGGTATCCCTGTACTCAGGAGAAGCAGCAGAATTTATTTTGGGGTGTCATTTTACATATGCCCATGGCATGCGTGAGCAATATATCATTTAGTGACAACTTTGTGAAAAAAAAAATAAAAAAAAAAAAGTTTGTAATTTTCCCGCAACTTGCGGCAAAATATAAAATATTCCATGGACTCAACATGCCTCTCAGCAAATAGCTTGGGGTGTCTACTTTCTAAAATGGGGTCATTTGTGGGGGTTTTGTGCCATCTTGGCATTTTATGGCCTTCAAAACTGTAATAGGTAGTGAGGCGTGAAATCAAAGATTTACGCCCTTAGAAAGCCTGAAGGCGGTTCTTGGCTTTTGGGGCCCCGTACGCAGCTAGGCTCCCAAAAAGTCCCACATATGTGGTATCCCCGTACTCAGGAGAAGCAGCAGAATTTATTTTGGGGTGTAATTTCACATATGCCCATGGCATGCGTGAGCAATATATCATTTAGTGACAACTTTTTGAAAAAAAAAAATAAAAAAAAAAAAGTTTGTAACTTTCCCGCAACTTGCGGCAAAATATAAAATATTCCATGGACTCAACATGCCTCTCAGCAAATAGCTTGGGGTGTCTACTTTCTAAAATGGGGTCATTTGTGGGGGTTTTGTGCCATCTTGGCATTTTATGGCCTTCAAAACTGTAATAGGTAGTGAGGCGTGAAATTAAAAATGTATGCCCTTAGAAAGCCTGAAGGCGGTGCTTGGTTTTCGGGGCCCCGTACGCGGCTAGGCTCCCAAAAAGTCCCACATATGTGGTATCCCCGTACTCAGGAGAAGCAGCAGAATTTATTTTGGGGTGTAATTTCACATATGCCCATAGCATGTGTGAGCAATATATCATTTAGTGACAACTTTGTGAAAAATTTATAAAGTTTGTCATTTTCCCGCAACTTGTGGCAAAATATAAAATATTCCATGGACTCAACATGCCTCTCAGCAAATAGCTTGGGGTGTCTACTTTCTAAAATGGGGTCATTTGTGGGGGTTTTGTGCCATCTTGGCATTTTATGGCCTTCAAAACTGTGATAGGTAGTGAGGAGTAAAATGACATATGTATGCCCTTAGAAATCCTGAAGGCGGTGCTTGGCTTTCGGGGCCCCGTACGCGACTAGGCTTCCAAAAAGTCGACCACATGTGGTATCCCCGTACTCAGGAGAAGCAGCAGAATGTATTTTGGGGTACAATTCCACATATAACCATGGCATGTGTGAGCAATATATCATTTAGTGACAACTTTGTGTAAAAAAAAAAAAAAATTTTTTTTTTGTCATTATTCAATCGCTTGCGGCAAAAAAATAAAATATTCAATGGGCTCAACATGCCTCTTATCAATTTCCTTAGGGTGTCTACTTTCCAAAATGGGGTCATTTGGGGGGGTTTTGTACTGCCCTGCCATTTTAGCACCTCAAGAAATGAGATAGGCAGTCATAAAATAAAAGCTGCGTAAATTCCAGAAAATGTACCTTAGTTTGTAGATGTGACAACTTTTGCGCAAACCAATAAATATACAATTATTGACTTTTTTTTTACCAAAGACATGTGGCTGAATACATTTTGGCCTAAATGTATGACTAAAATTGAGTTTATTGGATTTTTCTAATAACAAAAAGTAGAAAATATCATTTTTTTTCAAAATTTGCGGTCTTTTTACGTTTATATCGCAAAAAATAAAAATCGCAGAATCAGTCAAATACCTTTAAAAGAAAGCTCTATTTGTGGGAAGAAAAGGACGCAAATTTCGTTTGGGTACAACATTGCATGACCGCGCAATTACCAGTTAAAGCAGCGCAGTGCCAAAGTGTAAAAAGACCTCTGGTCATTTACCAGCAAAATGGTCCGGTCTGAAAGTGGTTAAATTATATACCCCCATCAAATCATTCCCTGCATCTGTTACCTCCGCCCTCCCTTTAGAATGTAAGCTCTACAAGCCGAGCCCTCCTGATCCTTCTATATTGAACTGTACTTGTGCTGCCCCCCTCTACATTGTAAAGCGCTGCGTAAACTGTTGGCGCTCCATAAGTGCTGAATAATATACTCACTATAATATTGTGTGTGTATATAATTATATATATACACTACCATTCAAAAGTTTGGGGTCACATTGAAATGTCCTTATTTTTGAAGGAAAAGCACTGTACTTTTCAATGAAGCTAACTTTAAACTAGTCCTAACTTTAAACAAATATACTCTATACATTGCTAATGTGGTAAATGACTATTCTAACTGCAAATGTCTAGTTTTTGGTGCAATATCTACATAGGTGTATAGAGGCCCATTTCCAGCAACTATCATTCCAGTGTTCTAATGGTACAATGTGTTTGCTCATTGGCTCAGAAGGCTAATTGATGATTATCAAACCCTTGTGCAATCATGTTCACACATCTAAAAACAGTCTAGCTCCTTCCAGAAGCTACAAAACTGACCTTCCTTTGAGCAGATTGAGTTTCTGGAGCATCACATTTGTGGGGTCAATTAAACGCTCAAAATGGCCAGAAAAAGAGAACTTTCATCTGAAACTCGACAGTCTATTCTTGTTCTTAGAAATGAAGGCTATTCCATGCGAGAAATTGCAAAGAAATTGAAGATTTCCTACAACAGTGTGTACTACTCCCTTCAGAGGACAGCACAAACAGGTTCTAACCAGAGTAGAAAAAGAAGTGGGAGGCCGCGTTGCACAACTAAGCAAGAAGATAAGCACATTAGAGTCTCTAGTTTGAGAAACAGACGCCTCACAGGTCCCCAACTGGCATCTTCATTAAATAGTACCCGCAAAACACCAGTGTCAACATCTACAGTGAAGAGGCGGCTGCGGGATTTTGGGCTTCAGGGCAGAATGGCAAAGAAAAAGCCATATCTGAGACTGGCCAATAAAAGAAAAAGATTAAGATGGGCAAAAGAACACAGACATTGGACAGAGGAAGACTGGAAAAAAGTGTTGTGGACGGATGAATCCAAGTTTGAGGTGTTTGGATCACAAAGAAGAACGTTTGTGAGACGCAGAACAAATGAAAAGATGCTGGAAGAATGCCTGACGCCACCTGTTAAGCATGGTGGAGGTAATGTGATGGTCTGGGGTTGCTTTGGTGCTGGTAAGGTGGGAGCTTTGTACAGGGTAAAAGGGATTCTGAATAAGGAAGGCTATCACTCCATTTTTCAACGCCATGCCATACCCAGTGGACAGCGCTTGATTGGAGCCAATTTCATCCTACAACAGGACAATGACCCTAAACACACCTCCAAATTGTGCAAGAACTATTTACAGCAGAAGCAGGCAGCTGGTATTCTATCGGTAATGGAGTGGCCAGCACAGTCACCAGATCTGAACCCCATTGAGCTGTTGTGGGAGCAGCTTGACCGTATGGTACGCCAGAAGTGCCCATCCAACCAATCCAACTTGTGGGAGCTGCTTCTAGAAGCGTGGGGTGCAATTTCTCCAGCTTACCTCAATAAATTAACAGCTAGAATGCCAAAGGTGTGCAATGCTGTAATTGCTGCAAAAGGAGGATTCTTTGACGAAAGCAAAGTTTGATGTAAAAACAATGTTATTTCAAATACAAATCATTATTTCTAACCTTGTCAATGTCTTGACTCTATTTTCTATTCATTTCACAACGTATGGTGGTGAATAAGTGTGACTTTTCATGGAAAACACAAAATTGTTTGGGTGACCCCAAACTTTTGAACAGTAGTGTGTGTGTATATATATATATATATATATAGCGCCCTGCTCCTGATGAGCAGATGCTATTGTTTTTTTTTCAAATTTAATTGTCTGAATCTGTAGTTTGGCTCTAAAAGTTCTGGTTTCTGTACCAGTCCAGTTGGGTTGCACCGATTCCCACCTGACCATAGGTGTCGCTGTCACAGTCGGTGGGTGTGGAACAGCAGCAGGCTGGATGCATTGAATGCCACCTCTTGCTCGGAAATGGTTCACTGGGTGTGGTTTCCCTGCTGTGCATTCTGGGAGAGGGAATTTAAGGTACCGGGGTCCGTGATCCTAACCCCAGGGCCCTCCTGGCCTGGGGTCTGTGTAGCATGGCCTTGCACCTTGGGGCCAGCTGGCCCGAGGCTTCGCAACTGAAAGTGTAGGCCCAGGAATGTCTTAGGGCCTACTAATCCAGGGGTGGTCCTGTGCTGTCTCGCCTGCGGGGAGAAAGAAAAGCTGGAGGATCCAGGGGAGGACTTTTCCAGTGGAGGACCGAGCGCAAGGCTGTTGTCTCTGGAGGAGCCTGGAAACTCAGTTTGAGGACGCAACCCGGATCAATATCCTTAGGCCGCGTACACACGGGCGGACTGTTCGCCCAACTAAGTTTGTCAAACAATCCGACAAACAGTCCGCTCAAAATTAGCATGAACAGACTTGACCACACACAATGAACGAACAGTCCGCTGAAAGCGTGCGCGATGACGTGAACGGCACGTACGACGGGACTAGAAAAACGACGTCCTATACACTGCAATGCAACCTTCGCCGTGTAAATCCTTTCTGAGCATGCGCGAAACTTAGTTTGTCGAACAAGCCTACACACGAGCGGACTGTCCGCTCAAACCAAGTTTCAGCGGACTGTCTTACGGAAATTCCGAAAAACTTTGTTCGTCAGACTGTCCGCTGAAACTGTCCGCTGAAGCCCACACACGAGCGGACTGTCCGCTGAAACACTGTTCAGCGGACAAAGTTGGGCGAACAGTCCGCCCGTGTGTACGCGGCCTCACAGTATCACTGGGTCGGCTGAAAGAATCTGGTACTGTATGGTAGTTCTTCCTAAAAACTCTCAAAAATCTCTAAGTTCAAGTAACAAGTCTGTAGCAGAGACTTTGTTGTGCATCTACTCTCAAAACCACTACGTTCAATGAACAAGTCTGTGGCAGAGACATGGTTTGGCATCTCATTGGGTGCTAGGTCAAGTGAGAGGGGCCTATCCGGTGACTGCTGGATCCAGTGTGTGGAGCTGTTTGTCCTCTGGATCTGACGAATACCTCTAACCCGTAATTACTAGGTGCCTGAACTCCCCCTTATCCTCTAACCCTCTATTGAAGGACGTTATCTTGTGTCTTTCTTTGGTGTTACCCCTAAATAAATCTTCAAAAAGGACCACGTGTCTGATCTATCATCATTTGGGCTACTTTCCACTGGACCCCCCTAAGATGAATAGGCGAGCAGGTGAGGTAACCGTACGCATTAATAAAACCGGCAGCTCCTTCGGGGGTTAGTGCTACATATATATATATATACATACATACATACACACATATATATATATATATATATATATATATATATATATATATATATATATAGATATATATATAGATATATATATATATATATATATATATATATATATATATAGCGCCTTTGTATCCCAACTGGTTGCTTCTTTATAGAGGACTAGAACTCTGGAAGCTGTGCCTAGAGACAAAGATCTAGCCACAAATATTGTCTGTGGCCTCCCTGAAGCTGATCTTTTCCCCATTGCTAATTTACGATACCTTGTTATACACTGTGTTCCTGGAAGGGGGTACTCCTCATGGTAGACGGGCAGGGCTTTGCTTCCTTGTTGGAGCTTCCTCCTTTTATGCTGGTTGAATTCCTGCCAGGAAAAGATTGAGAGCAGGTTCTCTATTTTTCCGACCGGAAATTCCGATTGTCTGTAACAATTCCAGCGCAAAATTCCTACGCATGCTCTGAAACAATTCGACGCATGCTCGGAAGCATTGAACTTAATTTTGTTGGCTCGTCGTTGTGCTGTATGCCATTGCGTTCTTGACGGTCGAAAGTTCCGAGAACTTTTGTGTGGCTGTGTGTATGCAAGGCAAGCTTAGCGGAATTCCGTCAGAAAAATCATCCAAGGATTTTCTGATGTAAAATCCGATCCAGTGTACAGGGCATTCGATGATTTCATATAGAAGATATACAGCTTTGAGTCTACAGAACATGAATCCTTAGGCACAATTAACATTTTCTAGATATCCCCTGTAACAAGGCAAAATTACATTCAGTTCAGGTCCAATATACTGTAAGTCAGGATAGCTGAAATCAAGCCCTGGGAGTTGGAGGAGCAATACAAGGAGCCAATAAGTTGTACAGCACAGCCATAAACATGATGATAGGGGAGAGAGCAAAGAGATAAACTCAGATGTGCTGCTTCTTCTTTCACTGCCCACTCACAGACTTGGTGAGGTGCAAGACCTGTAAGTGTTATTTAACTGAAAACAAAAAAAATCAAGTGTCAGGACTGGGATCTGGGCCACAACCTCGGCTGTCTCTGGTAATCACTCTTCTTGCTGAGCCACCTGGGATGTTGGACAGCTCCCTATCTGATCATTTGGACAATCTTGCCTTGTCTCTTTTTTCTGGTGAACCTCTTTGCTGTTCCCATGAACTTCTTGATTACTGTTTGCCAGATTATCGTGCTCTCTCCAGCCAATACCATACCATGCTCTTGTTGCTCGTGCTGCTGTCAGTATCTTCACTACTGCTCATTACCAACCTTTGGCTTGTTCCTCGACTACACTTCCGCTTGATCCTAACCTGCAACCACTTGTTACCGACCTTTGGCCTGTTTACTGACTACACTTCTGCTTGATCCCTACCATATCTGCTACTGAACCCCAGCTTGCCCACCTCCTGGGAGGGTGATCCTGAGGACCACAACCTGGCACTAAGTAGATAATGCACACACTGGGAGTCATGAAGATAATATACCATGAGGTCACCAACCCAAGTAAATAGCCAAGAATAATATGAAAAGAAACAAAGCAGATGTTCTAAGGGTTGGCCTGCTGGTATTTACAAAAAAACAACCTCATATATAAAAATACATAACCAGACATCTCAAGTCTCCCGGAAGGTGCGGGAGACTCCTGCATTTCTGCGGCGGCCCCCGCACACACGCAAGCGCCTCCCGATCGCCTGGGAATGATCGGTGCGGCAGGGATCAGCTGTGATCACCGATCTCCTCTGTATAGGTTTTTAGCTGATAGCCGCTTCTCCTTCTCTTCTTCCCATGGCTGTCAGCTAAAAAGCTATACAGGGAGATTGGTGAGCACTGCTGTCCCTCCAGCCACGCCAATCATCCCCAGCTGCGCCCCCGTTCTCCTCCAGCCCCCTCCATGTCCTTCTCCGCCCCCATTCTCCTCCGCCCCCCTCCATGTCCTCCTCCGCCCCCGTTCTCCTCCAGCCCCCTCCATGTCCTTCTCCGCCCCCATTCTCCTCCGACCCCCTCCATGTCCTTCTCTGCCCCCATTCTCCTCCGGCCCCCTCCGTGTCTTTCTTCGCCCCCATTCTCCTCAGGCCCCCTTCCACGTCCTTCTCCACCCCCATTCTCCTCCAGCCCCCTCCATGTCCTTCTCCACCCCCGTTTTCCTCCGGCCCCCTCCATGTCCTTCTCCACCCCCGTTTTCCTCCGGCCACCTCCATGTCCTTCTCCCCCCCGTTCTCCTCTGGCCCCCCTCATCCCCCGCAGCCGGCTCTGCTCCTCTCCTCTCCTGCCGGCTGCGAGGGGAACTAGTTAATGGACACAGCGAGCGAGATCGCTCCTGTGATAAATGAGCAGAGTAAACTGTGTTTACTCTGCTCAGTTTATGAATGAACAGGAGCCTCTGTCTCCTGTTCATTCATCTTTAGTGCCAAGAAAGGAACTAGGGAATGTGTGTCCTCAGTCCCTTTGTCTGTCTCAAAGGGGAGACCCCTGACATCTCACCAAAGCCCCCCAAAAAATATTTAAAAAAGATCGTAAAAAAATTCAGAAAAAATTAAAAAGTGTAAAAAAATAAAAATAAAAAAACTGCTGACACCACTCTCCCCTGCCCTGCCAACACTGTCCACTTCCCCAACCCCCTCCCCCCAAAAAGCATTGTGAATTTTTTTTTGAAACAAATTAAATTGTAAAAAAAAAAAATTATTTAAGAAGCCCGACCGGGTATTTTTTTTTTAAAGTAGTTGAAAAAGAATGAAAATAACATTTGAAATTACATCACCATGTTAAAGCTTATATGAGACTTCAGTAACTTCAGTAAGATTAGAGGAACCAAATATATTGAGGAGACTTAGTGATGAGTTATTCACTGTAAAGTCATCACAGAGGACAAGGGGACACTCTTTACATTTGGAGGAAATTAGATTTCATCTCCAAGTACAGAAAGGTTTCTTCACAGTAAGGAGAAGTTTGGCGTGTTGACGTCTCCACGTACCTGGTCTCTTGGATGGGCGTTCATATACAGCCAGTCGGCTACTTTGCTTTTTGTTTTACTTTTTATTGTAAGTGCAATTCTTTTTTTATTTTAATAAATGTCATTACGATATTATGCCATGGTGAGCTCTTTTGGGTTTCCCGTGACTGCTTTGGGGTCTACTTGTGTGCTCCGTTGAGCCGGCTGAATATTTCCCATTGCTGGAGAAAGGTGTTCAGTTGATTCCTATTGACTGTGTCCTGTCCCAGGGAGAGGAGGTCCGAATCAAAGGCACTTGATACAAAATTTAAGGCTGTAAGCCCCAAAGGCTTGTTAGTTGATAAGTCTCCATTTTTTTACGGTGGTCACATTGGTGGTGGATTCACATGGACACTTAATTCCTTTTTTTTCTTTTCACGATTGAAGGTGTTTTGGCATTATTACGGTTACTTAGAAGTCACTCTAATTGGACCTTTTCTTCACTTGAATTGGATTGTTTTCAATTGAATTGGACTTTTTTATGATTTTTTTTTATTTATTTATTTTCCATGTGATATATATATTGGACATTTTTATTCATATTTAATCTTAATTTGTGATACCCACTTACTAATTATTAATTTATATATTTTTTTTGTCATATTCACATATCATAACTTTGTTGGTTATATATTTATAGGGAGTAACACTTTTTCACACCAAATTATTTTTTTGGTATTACCGTATATACTCAAGTATAAGCCGAGATTTTCAGCCTCTTTTTTGAGGCTGAAAGTGCCCCCCTCGGCTTATACTCGAGTCGTCACCGTCTGCCTGCCCGATCAGCGTGTCGAGCAGACGGCGGCCATTCTACCTTTCAAAAGCCGCGCCTCCGTCTGTGATAGGTGGAACACTCAATTTCCCAGCAGTCAGTGGTCCGCCTATCACGGACATCCGCTCATCCTCATACTACGGACGAGGATGAGAGGATGTCCGTGATAGGCGGAACACAGACTGCTGGGAAATTGAGTGTTCCGCCTATCACAGACGGAGGCGCGGCTTTTGAACAGTGGAATGGCCGCCGAGGCGCCGACAAAGAGCGGAGATCCTGGCATGGCAGAAGGACGGAGGCTCGGGACGGGACGGAGGCTCGGGACACAGGTAGGCTGGACACACAAGGCTGGACACACAAGGCTGCACGGACACACACACAGGGATGGATGGATGGACACACACACAGGGATGGATGGACACACACACAGGGATGGATGGATGGACACACACACAGGGATGGACGGACACACACACAGGGATGGACGGACACACACACAGGGATGGACGGACACACAGGGATGGATGGACACACAGGGATGGACGGACACACAGGGATGGACAGGCATGTCTCACCCTCGGCTTATACATGAGTCAATAAGTTTCCCAGTTTTTTTGGGGTAAATTGGGGGCCTCGGCTTATATTCGGGTCGGCCTATACTCAAGTATATACGATATGTGATTTGACCATATTTTTACTATATGAGTTGATTTTTCATTTTTTATTCACTTTGGGTTCACATATAGTTTTTTGTTAGCGCTGCTGCACTTTGTTCATTTCTTCACAGTAAGAGCTGTGAAAATGTGAAATAGACTCCCTCAAGAGGTGGTTCTAGTCACCACAGTAGATTGCTTTAAAAAAAAGGCCTGGATTCTTTAATAATTGCACATAATATAACTTGAAATTAATATTTAAAGGTAAAGTTGATCCAGGGAACATCCAATTGGCTCTTGGGGGATCAAGAAGGAATTTCTTCCCTTGCTGGAGCAAATTGGACCATACTTTGCTAGGGCTTTTTGCTTTCCCCTGGATCAACTGTGGGTATGGGATTGTAAAATAAAAGTTTTTGTTTGTTTTCCCTTGACTATGTAACTACTGTAGGTTTAGGCCCCTTTCACACAGGTTGTCTGATCGGGTCCACCTATCCGTTTTTCAAGTGGACCTGATCAGACCCTCCATTCAGCCCTATGGAGCGGCAGATGTCAACAGTGGCATGTCGGCTGACATCCGCCGATATCCGATCCGGTGCGACAGATCCAGACGGATGGTGGTCCAATTTTCCATCCATCTGGCGGATCAAAATTAGATAAAAATGGACAGGCGGTCCATTTTCATCCAATCTCCCCATAGAAGAGATGTCATCCGAGATCAACGGAGTGATCTGTCAAAAATGCATCCCCTCCCTCGTGTGAAAGGGGCCTAATTGATTAAAGACGCATGTAATCCATTCCGTGTTTCCATTTCCATGTTTATGAGGTTTATATTATCTATCTCCAGAAGAACATGAACAAGGATGTAGAAACTGATATTAATAAGTTTCAAGGAACACTTTATTATTTGGTAATAGGCAACCATCAGACAATTTATCAAGTAGATAATCTAAGTAATAAAAGTTTCTTTGTTTCTTACACTGCCCAGCTGTCCTTGTGTAAATTAATAATTTGTTATCTTTTTGTAGAACTTAAAGTGGTTGTATACCCACTTTTTTAACTTTTACCTACAGGAAAGCCTATAATAAGGCTTACCTGTAGGTAAAAAAAATATCTCCTAAACCTGTACGGTTTAGGAGATATTCCCCTCGGTATGCGCCGCTGACTGCAGCGGCGCATGCGCACAAGGGGTTTCTCGCCGTCAAAATCCGGCAGCGGCCGAGCGGCCGGACTGAAATCTCCCGCGCGCATGCGAGGGAGTGACGATATCGCGGCTCCGGCCACTCACAGCGCCGGAGCAGCGATACCCGGAAGAAACGCAGAGGGAGCATGTCAGCTCCCTCGGCGTGGATCGGGCCGGATGTCGGGGCCTCGTTCTAAGGTAAGTATTTCATAATGAGCTAGTATGCGGTGCATACTAGCTCATTATGCCTTTTGCTTTGCAGGTCAGAAAAAAATAAATAAAAAATGTGCGGGTTAACTACCGCTTTAAGCAGAATCCATTGAGAGTGCCGCCCCACTTGGCACCATCTAAGCCCTGACTAAATGCATCACATTATTTTCCTCACAAAAGCCTTCTTCTCAGTTAATTCATGCTCTTTGTTCTTCTCAGGACCTCATGCTCTCTAGCTTCCTCGTCATCTTCTCCCATGTTTGCCTCCAGGACCTTTCCAGAGCCTCTCCAATCCCATAGCCCTTCCCCGACTATGTTGTACATGTGCAGGTAGGTGCGTCAGTGTCAGATGCACATCATTGGACTGGCTTCCTGATAGTGACAACAGTGAGCCATGCCTGTGAAATGCTATTTGCCATCTGGAACATGTGTGATAGAATGACAACACTGGAGAACAACTGGGACACAGTTTTCACCCTTTGACAGGAAATACCCGAACAAGGACCTTTAAGAAGCATGACCGGGTATTTTTTTTGATAGTAGTTGAAAAAGAATGAAAATAACATTTGAAATTACATCACCATGTTAAAGCTTAGATGAAACTTCAGTAAGCTGTAAAGTCATCACAGAGGACACGGGAACACTCTTTACATTTGGAGGAAACAAGATTTCATCTCCAAATACAGAAAAGGTTTCTTCACAGTAAGAGCTGTGAAAATGTGGAATAGACTCCCTCCCTGACTAAATACATCACATTATATTCCTCACAAAAGCCTTCTTCTCAGTAAATTTGTTCTCTTTGTTATTCTCAAGACCTCCTGCTCTCTAGCTCCCTTGTCACCTCCTCCCATGTTCACCTCCAGGACTTTTCCAGAGCCTCTCCAATCCTATGGAGCTCCTTACCCCAAACCGATTATCTCCTACTCTATTAGCTTTTAGACGATCCCTGAAAACCCTTCTCTTCAGAGAAGCCTACCCTACCCACACCTAAAAACTGTATTTTCATTTTCTCCATCTGATCATCCCCCACAGGTATTACCTATTGTTCTACTTGACCCTCCCTTGTAGACTGTAAGCTCTAACGAGCAAGGCCCTCTTATCCCTCCTGTATTGAATTATAACTGTACTATTTGCCCCCATGTTGTAAAGCGCTGCGCAAACTGTTGGCGCTATATAAACCCTATATAATAAAAATAATAAATTCTTGACTATTATACCTTAGGCAGTCCATAGATTATGGACCACGGGTGGAAGGAAAAAAAATTGCCGGATTCCCCCATCAACACAGTTAGTGCTGATAAGGGAATCCTTCCCATTCCCACAGCGCTCTTGTGTTCTGCTGGCGAGTAGCCTTCCCCACTATCAGAATACAATGATCAGTGTTACTGGCTATAGCCAGCAGAACTAATCCTTCAGGAAAAACCCAACATGTCAGTTGTACACAAGTTAATCGATAGAGTGACGTGTACATCCTGGGTGCCCATACATGGGTCAAAATTTGGCCAATCCCTGCTGAACTAGCTTAATTTCAATCCACAGGATTCTTCGCAGAATCAAGCAGGAGGGGAAGCCAGTAATTCTCGTAGCCCCAGCATGGTCCAAAAGATCATGGTATACAGAAATCATAAAGGTGGCAATAGGAGAAGCATGGTCTCTTCCACTGCGCCAAGACCTGCTCTTGCAGGGTCCAGTATTCCATCCTTCTTTACAAACGCTAAATTTAACGGTTTGGCTATTGAAGCTCATATTCTAAAGAATAAGGGGCTTTCAGGTTCAGTGATTTCTACCCTGATTAAATACTAGGAAGCCAGCTACCAGAGTAATTTACTATAGGATCTGGAAAGCCTATGTCTCTTGGTTGCGAATCCGAGAGATGGCATCCCCGAAAGTATGTCATAGATAGAATTCTTACCTTTCTACAGCTGGGAGTAGAAATGAAGCTGCCCTTGAGTACTATCAAGGGTCAAATCTCGTCCTTATCAGTGTTCTTTCAAAGGCCGCTTGCTTCACTTTCCTTAATTCTGCCCTTTATACAAGTGGTAATGCGTATAAATCCACCAGTTAGGTCCCCTCTGTGCCTATGGGATTTAAATCTAGTTTTATCAGTGTTACAAAATTAGACTTTTGAACCGATACATCATATTCCATTGGTCCTTTTGACAAGGAAATTGTTTTTTCTGGTGGCTAGCTCTTCGGCTAGAAGAGTATCAGAGTTGGCTGTTTTTTCTTGTAAAGAGCCATATTTGATTGTTCATAAGGACAGGGTGGTGTTGCGACCTCACCCATCCTTTCTACCTAAGGTAGTATCAGGTTTTCATCTGAATCAAAATGTTGTCCTACCTTCCTTTTTTCCAGAACCTAGTTCTGCGCAGGAAAAATCTTTTCACTCACTTGATGTAGTGATGGCAGTCAGAATCTATCTGAATACGACAACTCAGATACGTAAAACTGATGTTTTGTTTGTGCTGCCAGAAGGTCCCAGGAAGGGCCAGGCACCATCGAAGTCTACTATTTCTAAGTGGATTTGGCAGGTTATTATCCAGGCTTATGGTTTGAAAGGGAAAAATCCTCCCTTCCAGAGCGCACGCTACCAGAGCAGTCAGTGCTTACTGGGCAGTGCATCGCCAAGCATCCATGACTCAGATCTGCAAGGATGCAACTTGGTCTTCGGTCCATACATTCACCAGATTCTATCAGGTGGATTATCAGGAATTGGTAAAACCAGATTGTGTGGACTGCACAGAGAGAACCAAAAATGCATGTAAGTGAAATAGAAACGTTTATTAAGGTAAGTGAATAATATGAATACAACCACCTCCACCCACAGTCCCACAAATAAGAACAGACAGATATGTACCATAAATGGGAAATAACAGGATCATAAACGAGGCCAGCAATCATCAGCCGCTTATTTATGTGAATGCCTGTGATTGACTTCAAGTGACACCTGAACGTAGGAGGTGTTGTCTGCTCCACAGTGCCAGGATTCATCCGCTGGTGGACGCCAGTACTACGGCTCAACGATGACATAACGCCATCAGGGAAAAGCTCCCCTGACAGTTCTGAACTGCCAGGAGACACCTGCTGGTGGACTTCAGTAGTGCACACCAAATTATAGCTATTACCAGGGGATGGAACCTTTCCTGACATGGATGTAAAAGGATGCTGCCTTTGGGCTCAGTGTTCTGCAAGCAGCAGTATAAATCCTCATGTCTGATGGCAGCTGGCTTTTTTCTGTGTCTCCCTCCCCTCAAATGGCATTGCTTTGGGACATCCCATGTAGTAATTATTATGGCTCTGTGCTCCGTGATGTACGATTAAGAAATTAGGATTTTTATAACAGCTTACCTGTAAAATCCTTAACTTGAAGCGCATCATGGGACACAGAGGTCCCGCCCCTCATTCTGGGATATATGTATATTGCTTTGCTACAAAACCGAGGTGCTCCCTGTAATGGGAGGGGTTATATAGGGAGAGGGACTTCCTGTCTTGGGTGTGCCAGTGTCCATCACCTGAAGGTGGCCTATAACCCATGTAGTAATTATTATGGCTCTGTGTCCCCGTGATGTACTTCAAGAAAAGGATTTTACAGGTAAGCTGTGAAACGGATATTTTGTAGATAGGCAACTCCTATCCTAATATTGATTAGTGGCTCCAAATTAATAATAACTACTGCAGTAGGGAACAGACACAAAAGATACGCTCAGCATCTTTCCAATAACCGTTCTTCTTTATTATGACGCATTTGAAGGTTTTTATACACATGATTACGTAGGTATTACATTAATATTACAATTGTACGTTTATGGTAACAAAGGGCGTTACATAGGCAGGCTAATTCTAATCAGGACTTGGAAGAATGCAAAACATGTACTGAAAACATTGTTAGTGCCGTGTGCACAGTGAGGGCATTGTGCAATACATATAATACAATTAAATACAGAACCTACAAATTTCCATTACACTAAGTAACTATAGGTAGTTTAACTTCTATAGTCAGGAAGATACTGGAGAGTTTAATAGAAGACCATATTAGGGATGAGCCTAACACCCCCCGGTTCGGTTCGCACCAGAACCTTCGAACGGACCAGAAATTCGTACGAACTTTAGAACCCCATCAAAGTCTATGGGATTCAAACGTTGGAAATCAAAAAGTGCTAATTTTAAAGGCTAATATGCAAGTTATTGTCCTAAAAAGGGTTTAGGGACCCGGCTCCTGCCCCAGGGGACATGGATCAATGCAAACATTTTTTTTCAAAACTGCAGTTTTTTCGGAAGCACTGATTTTAATGACGCTTAAAGTGAAAAAAAGTGAAATATTCCTTTAAATATCGTGCCTGGGGGGTGTCTATAGTATACCTGTGAAGTGCCACGTGTTTCCAGTGTTTAGAACAGTCCCTGCACAAAATGACATTTAAAAAAATTCATTCAAAACTGCTTGCGGTTTTAATGTAATGTCTGGTTCCGGCAATATGGATGAAAATCAGTGATAAAAATAGCATGGGTAGCCCCTCCCCCCGCCCATTACCAGCCCCCTTGGGTCTTGTACGGATATTAAGGGGAACCCTGTACCAAAAAGTAAAACAAGGAAAGGCGTGGGGCCCCCAGGGCCTATATACTCCGAACAGCATTATACAGGCAGTGCAAACAAAACAGGGACTGTGCAGGTTTGTTGTGTTAAGTAGAATCTGTTTGTAATTTTGAACTGGAACATTTTTAAAGTGTAGCTCCAGTCCAAAAATCTATTTTTAAGCTTTTTGCAAAACATAGGGAAGGGTTATCACCCCTATATAATTTTTTTGGCTGTCCATTTTTTTTCATCTCACTTCATGTTGTCTCCTTCCGTTTCCAAGTAGGAGACATTTGTAAGTTGGATGTTTGAAAGTAGGGGCCTGCCCTATATGCTCTGCAGAAATGTAGCCCTAAGGTGTTGGTATTACCACTTTAACACTGTAAGCCCTCAAAGTGACTCTTGGTGGGCGCTGGAACGCCCTGCTGTGAACTATTATATCTAGAATTGTAATTACATGCCATTGTTGAACAGTGGTATAAAAATTGGGCCTTTGGTGGTTGTGGTGGGGCTGCTGCCACAACACTAAGTCCTCACAGTTACTCTCGGTGGGCGCAGGAATGGGCCCTGCTGTTAAATATTATATCAAGAATTGTAATTACATGCTGAAAAATTGGACCTTAGGCACTGGTGCCACAACACTAACACCTCACAGAAACTCTAGTTGGAGTGCAGGAATGAGCCCTGCTGCAAAGCATTGCATCAAAAATTGTAATTGGGTGCCCCAACAGGGGCTGAAAAATTGGGCCTTAGACACTGGTGACGGTGTCTAGAACCAAAAATGTGCTTCCAAGCTATCAGCAGGATCATTGAGGAGGAAAAGGATAGACAATCAACATAACAGGATAGTCACTCAGCATCAGCATAGGCAGTCTTGTTGTGGCAAGACTGCCTATGCCTAGGTCACAGGGATGTGACATTTCAAAAAAAATTATTTGGTTACATCAGCTTCAGGTGCTTGGTAGCTGGTGGTGATCCAAGACTGATTCATCTTTATGAAGGTCAGTCGATAAACCGAGTCGGTGGACAGGGGCACCCTGTGATCGGTTACAAAGCCACCAGCAGCACTGAAGGTGCATTCCGAAAGAACGCTGGATGCAGGACAGGCCAGTAGCTCAATTGCATACTGTGCAAGCTCTGGCCAGTGATCCATCCTCAAGACCCAGTAAGCCAGAGGATTTTAGGTGGGAAAGGTGTCCAAGTCTGACCTTGCCCCTAGATATTCCTGCACCATGTAAATCAGACGCTGACTATGGTTGCTGGAACCGATCATACCTTAGGGCTGCGGACTAAAAAATTGTCTGAACGCATCGGTCAGACGGCCACCTCCACCGCTCCTTCTGACCGAAGCCTCAGCAACACGTTGTCCAGGACCAGGAGTTTGTAACCTCCCAGTCTCTGGGAACGCGTTGCACAGAGCTTTCTGCAAGGCCTCCCGGAGATGTCTCATCCTCTGCTCCCTCTGCGATGGCAAGATAAGGTCGGCAACCTTACTCTTGTACTGTGGATCAAGGAGAGTGGCCAGCCAGTAATGGTCCCTCTCCTTGATCCGAAGAATACGAGAATCCTCCCGCAGGCTTTGCAGGATCAGGGACAAAAAACAAGAAAAATAGCCCTGGGACTTTAAATGAGGTGAGAGGCGTTTAGCCAATGTCCACAGCAAACACTGAGACAAAATCAATTTATTTGTTTTAAAGTGTTCTGTAACAGAGCGGCAATTGATTGTGAGTTACCTGGCATAATAGCCAATGTACACAACACAGATGAAAGTAAATCTACAAAGATTTATTACAAATGTTGTACATCCATGAGCGACATTAAAACTTAAAAATTGGCCTGGTGAGGAAGGGGGGGGGGGGTAAATCTTCCGGAGGTCGAGTGGTTAGAAGCAGTTGTCTTTACAACATTGCACAAAGGGTCAGATTACAATCTGGAATACGGAAAAAAAGCTTTTTACATTTCTTTTGTAAAATAAACATATCAGTGCCTATGACACCCCAACATAAGAAAGGCCCATCTGTCTGTATACGATGATATAACATTGATTGTATGGTGGAGTGATTGTCAATCCAACTATCAGATCCCTGTATGGTGAGAAATGGTTTGGTAATGGAGGAGGATTACAGACTGGTACTGGACATTTACTATATAACCAGAAATAGGACCCCCTCCCCCTAAATAACTGATATGTGTTTGTGAAATTTAACCCCTTCACGCCGACCATATGGAAATATGCCTTCTCGGCGTGAAGGGGTTATACCGGGGTGATATGCAGCTGCAGGCATCACCCCAGTACGGCTATTTAGAGCCATCAGTTGGCTTTCTAGTGATAACAACCGATGCGGCTCAAAGCCGCTTGGCTGTTATCCTAAGGAGCAGGAGGGGACGCCCCCCCCGCCATCTTCCGCGGCTCTCCCGTCCCACCGGGATGCCCAATCCATCAACCGATACGTCCGCCGGCTGGTCAAAGACCCAAAAAAAGCTAAAATCAGCTTTGGTTCTCCGATCTAGTAACCCGGAAGCAATGTAATGACAATGGCGTCCCCAGATCCCTCCATAAAGAGTACCAGTCACTGAATATTACTGTTTACATTTCTTGTGACAGCAATAAAAATTATCAGATATTTTTTTTTAAAGAGAAAAAAAAAAAAATGTAAAGCTCCCCGTCCCTCCGTGCTCGTGCGTAGAAGCGAATGCATACGTAAGTCACGCCCGCAAATGTAAACGGTGTTCAAACCACACATATTACATATCCCCGCAATCGTTAAAGTGAGAGCAATAATTCTAGCACAGGCCCTCCTCTGTAACTCTAAACCGGTAACCTGTAGACATTTTTACATTGTCTCCTATGGAGATTTTTAAGTACCGTAGTTTGTCAGCATTCCATGAGTATGTGCAAGCATGACATGTTAGGTATCTATTTACTCATTGTGAAAATGAAATATGAAGTACTTGTGCGCTGCTATGGACCACACAACCAACCAAAACTCATATACAAAATAAATACCAAAGAATAATATATCACCCTAAAAATACACATGAAAAACTTGCAACCATTAGAAAGTGACCTCAACACTCTAAAACAAATAATGATAATAAAAATGGTGCGCTAATTCAAGTAGCTATGCAGCAAAAAAAGACAAAGATGCTGTAATAAGCAACAATGTGCGATAATGTAAAACAATGATAAAGTACACTAATCAACAAGTTATGCAGCACAAATAAACAAATATGCATGAATGATTATCAATAATATAAAAAAAAATAATAAAAATGCAATAATATGCGATATTAAATGAAACAGTGATAAAGTACACTAATACAAGAAGATATGCAGAAAAAAATAGACAAAAATGCATCCCTAATTTAAATAATAAATAAATAAAAATGCAGCGATATGCAATAATATGTCATAATATGTGAAACGGTGAAAAAGTGCACTAATTCAAGAAGCTAAGTGGCAAAAGTAAAAATAATAAAAGAATGACTACCCCTAATTAAAAAAAAATACAATGTATAAGATAATATGCGATAATATATGAAACAATGATAAAGTACTCAGATAAAAAGCAGATATTCATCTGATTTTACATAATAATATTAGGATATGTCCCAAATATTAAGATGCATGTGCATCAAAAAAGTAATGCAATGTGAAGATCAAAAAAACAATATTTAAATAGTGTAACATCATCTTCCACATTATACAAATAATTGGGCTAACTACTGTTTTGTTTTTTTCATTCATGAAAGTGTCTTTTTCCCCCCCAAAAAATTGCGTTTGAAAGGCCACTGTGCAAATACCGTGTGACATAAAATATTGCAACAATCGCCATTTTATTCTCTAGGGTCACTAGTAAAAAAAAAAAAAAAAAAAAAAAAAAAATAATATATATATATATATATATATATATATAATGGTTAGGGGTTCTAAGTAATTTTCTAGCAAAAAATATGGAATTTATATTGTAAATAACAGATGTCAGAGAAAGGCTTAGGCATGAAAGGATTAAATAATTGAAAAAAAAATGTCAGTTATTTTTTTGGCACACAGCCAGAGGATTTGAATTCCAACTGCCAGAGAGCTAAAAATAGCTCAGCTCATACTGCTATGGCAGTTTTGTGAATGGAGGTCCATATGACAGTCTGTGGCTGGAGGTGAGGTGTATGTTGTCATGGCAACGCCAACTGCCTTGAGACGGCCCTATATAAAGGGATCTCCCGGCAGTTTCAGCTCAGACAGAATTTGGAGGTTGGAGTGAAAGGAGCTATTCTGTTTTCTCTGTGTTTTTTCAGTATTTTCTCTGGTTGCTAATCATTTGATAATGATGCGACTTTTTGGGAGAAATAAACTGTATGAGATGCGAGATTCCCTGAATACCATCACAGAGGAATCTGTTTTATTAATGAAAGTGGGACCTTTAATAGAGGATCACCCACTTACCATCCAGCCCATAATGCCCACCCCCCAGAAGGGTGGGTTTTGGGCCATTAGACAACTACTGAAGAAGTGGAAGGGAAGATACAATGTGAAGAATCCTCTGATCACCAACAAAGAGGACAACGTTGTACTTCTCAGCGTAAACCCCATAACAGAGGACCGCCAGCCTGAGGACACCGCCCCTCCAAGGGGTGAGGAGAGGGTAACTGGGCGGGGGGACGAGGAAGCTGCACCCAGACTGCAGCCCATTCCTCAACCAGAATCCACAGACAATGAGGTCATTGGTAAGTATTATAATAGAGAATTATAATCCAAGTACTACAGGAAATTATAATGTATATCACCTACATATAAAACAGTACACAGACACACATATATACTATATACACTGGGGTTACTGCAATATACACCAAGAGAGGTCACTACATAGAGTTTTTTTTTTTTAAATGATTTAAAAAAAAAAAAAAATTCCAAAATGATTTTTTTTTCCAAAATGATTTTTTTCCCCAAATTTTTTTTTCCAAAAATTTTTTTTTCAACATTTTTTTTTCATGGGGTGGTCATAAATTATTTGGCTGATCATGAGGGGGGTCATAATGTTTTGGCTGGTCATGGGGGGGTCATAAGGTTTTGGCTGATCATGGGGTTGTCAGCTTTTGTCACCTCCCACTCTAGTTTTGAACATTTCGGCATTCATTCCTATGGGACAAATTTTGCTGCAAAAATGACGATATTTCGTGAACCGTTCTACAAAGTAATAGCACACCAATCGTGCGTTTTTACTGCAATTTTGCTGCGATATTGCCGCGATTTGTGTTTTTAAATCTGCTCAACACATTTCCCCCCCCACAAAAAAAAGCATATAAAACGCAAAATGCAAATCACGTCAAAATCTTTTCAAAAAACATAGAAATTAGAGCAAAAAGCACTGCAGAAACGCTGAAAAGCCACATGCATAGATGTGAATGGAGCCTATGAGCCCTTTCAGACGGGGCGGATCCGCTGGATGGACTCCGCTAGCTCAGTGGGGGATGGCTCCATTGATCCCCGCTGAGCAGGTGGATCTTCACTCGCTGTGCAGAGACGGACCTGTCAGAGCCCCGCTGTTCTCTATGGGGAGATCGGATGAAAACAGACAGCCTGTCTGTTCTGATCCAATCCCATTCAATCGAATCCGCTGGACGGAGATCGAAGGTATCACCATCCATCTGTTTTGAGCGGATCTTGTTGGATGGGATGGCAGGCGGGTGTCAGTCATGTGGTCAGACGTGTTCTGGGCTCTGTATGGGGGCTGCAGGAGAAGATTCCTTCTATTTCATCATATAGTGTCCAGAACATAACTGCCCACAGGACTCCCCCCTCCCCCGCAGACCCCCCACTCTGTATTGTTCAATTGTAACATTTTAATGAGATCACTATATAGATTTCTGTCTATAGAGCATCACTAGAGTTCAGGTGGCCCCCTTGTTGTACAACTGCTGAGATAAAGCCAATATAGATTATTGTAATGATTATTAATTAGGATAAGCAGAATGATGTGATTGCAATGAGAGCAGGACCGGATAACATAGGGGCTATTGGAGCTGCGGCTCCAGGCCCCTTTCTCAAGACCCATCAAGGCCCATTTCCCCATGACCCCTGGTAGCTCCTCGCTGACCAGGGGTCACAGAGACCCCACATTTGGGGGGTAGGTAGCCAAAGACCTACCCCGCCACTGCTTAAAATGTGGGGCTGCTATCAGCTATGGTTGCGGAGATACGGAGCTGCTTGCACAGCTGGTCAGAAGCTACATTCAGAGCGGCCAGTTTACATACAAACTGACACCCTCTGCAGCAGACTGAGAGGATGAGCTCACAGGGCTTATAATAATTATTTGTATATTACTTATGGTAATTAACCCCTTGTCACCCAGGCCCATTCTGACACTTCTCTCCTACATGTAAAAATCATCTTTTTTTTGTTTTAGCAGACACCCTATGGAATAAAATGGTGGTCTTTGCAACTTTTTATGTTACACGGAATTTGCGCAGCATTTTTAAGCGTGTTTTTTTTTTTGGAAAGAAACTGTTTCATTCATTAAAAAAAAACTAAAGTTAGCACGATTCTTTTTGTATACTAAGCGATGCTTTACATTTTTTTACAGGTTACATGTTTAGAGTTACAGAGGAGTTCTAGTGCTAGAATTATTGCTCTCGCTCTAATGATAGTGGCATATGTAACCTGTGTGTCTCTGGCTCTGATACTAACCAGTGCCTTCCCAGGGACTGACTAGTATCTCTCCCCAGCCTGTCCCCACACACCCTCTCACCTGCTGGCCTGTGGATGGGGGAATCACTCCCGCAGTGTTATTGTGTTCTGCCTGTGAATACAATGATCATTGTTGCCAACTATAGCTGACAGCACTGATTGTTTTGGGAAAAACTTGACAGGCTGGTTGTACTCAAGTCGGTTAATAGATTAACTTGTGTAAAACCAGCTAGCCCATACATAGATCGACTATGGCTAGTCTCTACTTAATTGGCTTAATTTCAATCCATGTATGGCCCGCTTAACCACTACGCAGGACCTAAACATCCTTCCACAAACCTTTAAATTTTTCCATCCCAGATTCCTTCATCCTGCTCACCTGTACATAGTGCCCACTGTCATACTCTCCACACTCCTCTCCTGTACATATTGCTCACCGTCATACCCTCCACACTCCTCTCCTATACATAGTGCCCATCGTCATACCCTACACACCAGGGCTGGACTGGGACAGAAATTTGACCCTGGAATTCATCCAGACCGGCCCACTTACATCAAAGTGTCCCATGAGCAGCCCTTACATCAGTGTCTCATCACCAGCCACCTTACATCAGAGAATCCCATGAACAGCCAAATTACATCAGAGTGTCCCATGAGCAGCCTCCTTACATCACAGTGGCCCATTACCAGCCCCCTTACATCAGAGTGTCTCATGAGCAGCCCCCTTACATCAGAGTGTCCCATGAGCAGCCCCCTTACATCAGAGTGTCCCATCAGCAGCCCTTTTTACATCAGAGTGGCCCACTGAGCCATTGGCCCACCGGGAAACTCCCAGTAGTCCCGATGGCCAGTACATGCCTGCTACACACTCCTTTCCTGTATATAGTGCCCACTGTCGTACCCTCCACACTCCTCTCCTGTACATACTGCTCACTGTCATACCCTCCACACTCCTCTCCTATACATAGTGCCCACTGTCATACCCTCCACACTCCTCTCCTGTACATACTGCTCACTGTCATACCCTGCACACTCCTCTCCTATACATAGTGCCCACTGTCATACCCTCCACACTTCTCTCCTCTACATAGTGCCCACCTTCATACCCTCCATGCTCCTCTCGTATGCATAGTGCCCACTGTCATACCCTCCACACTTCTCTCTTATACCTGCTGCCCACCGTCATACCCTCCACACTCCTCTCCTGTACATAATGCCCACTGGCATACCCTCCACACTCCTCTGCTGTGCATACTGCCCACTGTAATACACTTCACACTCCTCTCCTGGCATTCTGCCATACCCTCTGCACTCATATCCTGTACATAGTGCCCGCTGTTAGACCCTCCACATTCCTCTACTTCGCCTGCACATACTTCCCACTTTTATACCATCCATACTCCTCCCCTATGCCTCTTACCCACAATAACAGTTCTTTAAAATTGTACTGAATATCTTCAATGTTACCAGCTCTAGAATGGGCACACTTGTTAGTTCAACTAAAGGAAATCTTCTCAGTCCTCACATTTGTTCGGCCCCATCATTAGTACTTATTTAATTTTGTGATTACTATTGTGATGTATAGAGGGATTTCAGCTACTCTAAATATAGCACTTGTAAAAAAAAGTGTCCCTGAAAATATTTTTGAAATGTTGGCAACTATGCACTTAGGCACTGCCCAAGGGCCACCGGGTCAGTAGGGGGCCCCATGAGAGGCTCCTGGGATCCTATGATATTAAAGCAGTAGTAAACTTTGCTAACATTACTACTTTTTAGAGGCCCTGAGGTAGGTTATGCCACAATGTACAAGAATGCACAGCATATTAGCACATTAGAGTACACTTAAATTGTCAGACTGAGCCTTCCAGTGCTGTGATCAATCCGGCGGGGCCCGGGTGCTCCCATCTCTACCCGGTCTTCCTACTGGGTTCTGTACCTTCAGTCACTTGCCTTGCCCAGGCTGCGTTGATGTTATTCCCACACATGCTCATGTGCATCCTCTCTCTCCCATCCCCCGCTTTCTCTCTCATCCTCTCTCCCTTACCCCTCACTCTTCCCCTTTCTCTCTCTCATCCTCCTTCTCTCATTTTAATTTAATTTGTTATAACAAAAAATTGTTTTCATTATTTATTTATTATTTATAAAAGGCCCCACCAAAATCCTCAGCACCAGGCCCATGATATCTTAATCTGGCCCTGAATGAGAGGAAGGAAGAGTAAATCACAATCATACTAAGCAGGAAGCACAGCCTGAGTATGTAATGTAGCAGATCGGTGGTCTTTATCACCAAGATCTCAGCGCAGTCAGAGATCACATTAGGAATTCTATCTCTTGGTGGCCACAAACTCTAAATATCGTTTGAGGTTCACAATCATTTTATGTCCACAGATTCTGTGTAACATCAATAAATGATGTGTAAATAGAAGGAATATAAATAATTGCTTTCTTTTTTCTCCCCAGAAGCAAAAAATGACCCAACTGCCACTGAAAGTGAGCACATAGTCCATGGGACTTTATCATCGGTCCAACCCAGCATGAAGGAGAAGCCCAACGATGAGATGTCCAGTGATGAGGAGACGTCCAGCGATGAGGAGTTGTCCAGTGATGAGGAGAAGCCCAGCGAATTTTCTATGGAAGATTTTACAATCCTTGATGAACTTGGAGAGGGGTCCTATGGGAAGGTGCTATTGGCCTCCCATCCCTCCTTTCAACAGAAGTTGGCGGTGAAGATGGTTAAACCAAGCAGATATCAAGGCTTCTATATTCCAGAGCGCTACATACTGGAATCAGTAAGGGACCATCCGTATATCACTCATCTGTTTGGAACATTCCAAACAGAGGTAAGTCTTTTTATCTCCGTCTTTTCATCCTATTCCTGTACTGCTCCCTCTACTGACCCAGACCCTCTAAAATCAATGTTATGCGAATTACAACTTTTTGGCAGTCAAAACTTTCATGAGGATAAGCCTCTCCCTTCCCCCAATGACAGTCTTTGGGTGTATCAATTGGTCCTTTGACCAATGACTGTTAAATTGTGAGAGGCAGAAGGGAGCCCCATTTGTATCCCACACCAGCTTTTTCTATGGGCTCTGACTGTAGTTGGGGAAGCATTATAGGTAAGAGGAGAACTCTAGAGTGCTTCCTGCGAGGCTGGAGGTTGGTGAAGTCATCTGTACAAAGTAGAGGTTTTCTTTATAGAAATGAGGCTGTCACTGTGAACCTACTTCTGAAATTGCTAGTTGCCTGGCTGCCTTTGGCCTCAAACATTGAAGCCACTGAGCCAGAACCAGCCTGCAGCTAGGGGGACTGGAGAAGTCAGGCCTCCTCATCTACATGAGACTTCCAGAATGGTGACCAAAGTAATGAAGTGACTGGATCACCCTAAGCCCCTGTACACACGGTCTGAGATTTCGACAACCAAATCCGTCGGATTTTGTCCGAAACTGTTGCATACACACGGTCGGACAAAGTTGTCGAAAAATCCGATCTTTCAGAACGTGATGACGTAATTTCGTTGGGACTACGATGGGACTACGTTCAGGCTAGTAACCAATAGCTTTGATGTAGGAATTTGATCTGAGCATGCGTGGCACTTTGTCCGATCGGAATTCTCTACACATGATCGGAGTATGTCCTATCGGACCAGTTGGTCGGAAAATATTTCCAACATGTTGGAAAATTTGGTCCGACGGATATTCCGACGGAATCAGTCTGATGCAGACCACACACAGTCGGATTATCCGACAACACGGTCCGATAGGACACATTCCGACGGATTCTCCGACCATGTGTACAAGGGCTAACAGACAGAAAAGACTAGTATTGTGATCAGGATAGTCCAGCCATGGTGGCCAGTGTATCTTCTCTTCTCTTGAAGGAAGATTCCACATTGCACAGTCTGCCGGTGTGTGTGCCTTCCTATATTCCCCCACAAAGTGAAATCTTACTTGTCTCTAATGTAACCTTTATCTCTTATTTTCACACAGACTGATCTCTTCCTCGTTATGGAATTCCTGAGTGGCGGCAATCTACGGGAACTTATAGAATCTTCAGCTCCATTTGGCTACGACATGATAAGGTAAGTCCAATGACAGGGTTGTGATGGAGTCGGGGGTGGGTGACCACGGAGAACAGTCTGTGACACAACCAGGCCCCTCCCACTGAGCCCTGCCCATCCACACCCCTATGTACTATAGGGGGAAGTCACTTTATCTTTACCTTTTATTGGTCTGTGATGATTTTATATGCTAATCCATATTTTTCTTTCTCCTTCAGGCGTATCACTTCTGAGATTGTTTGTGGCCTGCAATACATCCATGCTCAGGACGTCGCCCATTTGTAAGTATTGAATTTGCTGACTAACAATCACCCCTTGGCTTCTGGTATGTTTTATTGAATCAGGAAGACTTTCCGCCAGAGTTCCCAGTTGCGCTGTCTCCTTCCATCTGCTGCAGAAATCTCCCTGCTCATGCCATATTCTGCTTAATGTACAATTTATACAAAATCCAGCAAGAGGAGTGAGACCACCTCATGATGAATATAACAGGTGGGCGGAGCTGGAAACTCCGGAACAAAGATCTTCCTGTGGGCGGATATAAAAGAAGCCAATGTCCACCCATCAATCTTCATTCTTCTTTGTATAAATATTTATTGGTTCACTTCTTTTCTTCACAGAGATCTCAAACCAGAGAACATTCTGCTGGACAGCGAGGGTCACGTCAAGATTGCAGACTTCAGCGTCTCACGGAGTAGAATCAAAGACACCACAAGGATTTCAGGAACTGTGGGTACAGACGGTTACATTGCCCCAGAGGTAAGATTCCCGACATCCTGATATTAGACAGAATTGTAATATTTACTACGGATATAGAGAAGAGATAAGGGGGCTCCCCTTTCATTAAGGCCACATTCACACATGGGGGTTTTGAATCTTGTCTAACAAATACCCCGGTGTGAAGGACAAATCGCACAACGCACATTTCAGTTGGCATTCATTGGAATTGCACCTAAAAAAGCAGTGCGGTTCTACCGAGATTGTCACATGATCAACTGTGCTGCAATCGGGGTGAACCGCATTGCATGAAGCATGTTTCCTAAAAGAAGCTCCTGAACTGTTTTTTGGGGGGGGAGGACAAGCTTCAGGCAATGTGAAGCTCAAAACGGCCATGTGTGCATGCAGCCTAAATGGATAGGGTTAGACCCTCTGTCAGGTTTTTATTGGTGTCCTCATTAGGGAAATCACACTCTTTATGTGTATTGGTAATCATTGTGAGTGAGAAAGAAAATGCAGCAGGATGCAAAATGTTACAACTGTCCCCAGAACATTAATATAGGGAAAGTCTTCCAAGGGTGACACCTGTTTGGGGACAAGATCCTAAGAGTAGTTTCTCTCACTTTTGGGAGAATTCCTTTGACTTCCTCTTGAATCTCGGGGACAGGAAGTGAAGGCAAATTCCCCCGATGGCACATAGACAGCAAAAATAAGCTGGCAGGGGTCTCAACCCTTCCGTACTCTATCCAAAAACTTAGAAAACAAAAGTTTTGACTATATATAACATTCACAAGCTCCGCCTTAGTTTGATGTATTTTGAGCTCAATTTTAGGACTCTTGGGAGGCTTCATACATCACACATGTCAGCATGAAGTCATCTGTGTCCTCTGCCCGGTCTAGGAATGTTCTCATCCTTTTTTTATCTCCTTATGTTTCTACAGGCCATGGGTGCTGGCTCATACAACAAAACAGCAGACTATTACTCCTTGGGAGTTCTATTGTATGAGATGGCCGTTAGCCCGGATCAATTCAGAGAGATCAAGGAAAACCAGAGTGGAAGTTTGTTCATGACAGTCATTTCCCAGTTCAAAACATGTATGGACATAGAACTCTTTGAACTCATATCTATGGTGAGTATAAGCAGAGCTTTACCTTCTCTTTACAGACAAAACCCTTTCCAGGTTATACAGACCTTGTTAGGAGTTCAGAACACACAACCGTACATTACTGGTGTTGTCATCAGGAAGAAAACAATCATGGCAGTGGCAGATTTGATAGAAAGATTGTTTTATATATTCATCATAACGTATCATTGCAAAATATCCTTAGTTGTGTTTTTAGTTTTCCTTTAAATTGGTTGTAAACCCTTACAACACACTTTGACCTACAGGTAAGGCCTAGATTAAGGCTTACCTGTAGGTCCAAGCAATATCTCCTAAACCTACATGGTTTAGGAGATATTTGCTGAAAGACAGGCAACGCTGTCTATGGCACATGCGCCGTAGACAGCGGCGCGCAGGCACACTGAGCACGGCATCGTCAACGACGAAGATGCCGCGCGTGTCGGCTCCCGTATACATGAGTGGGAGTGACATCATCGCGGCTTCGCTGAATTACAGTGGCGGAGCAGCGAGACCCCACCGAGAAGATGGATGCGCCGGACTACAGGGGACAGCGGTGACATCGCTGGCTCCTGTGTCAGGTAAGTGACACATAATGGACTACTATGCATAGTAGTCCATTATGCTTTACCTTTGTAGGGAATGAAAGAGGAAGTAAACTCATCAGGGTTTACTTCCTCTTTAAAGCCTCTCATGAGAGAACATGACACAAATAAGGTACCACGCTCCGACCCGATCCAATCATCCCATAGTGGCGGGTTTACAAGCAAAATCAAGGAAGCTGAAATACGTCACTGTCAGAATCAAATATTACAATGGGGGGTTCTTTTGTTCACATATTGTTATTGTTCTCTCAATGTTTCTTATTATAATTCTTTCTTCTTTACAGCTCTTATGGGAAGAACAGGATACACGGGCATACCTGGTACGTGACATCAGACGGCACCCATTTTTCCAGTACTTGGACTGGTCTAAGGTAGAGAAAAGACTGTCACCCCCAGCATTTAAACCAAAACCGGTAAGTATATGAATAATGGAGGGGTCCATATATATTGGGGGAGGGGAGATTTTCAGCAACATCTAGGAAATATTTTTGTACAGAATTCTCCCATTTGTCATTTTGTGGTTATTGCACAATCACATTGTCTGGGGACTTGTCTAAAGGAATTTTGTTTATTATTGGTAATAATTATTGTGTATGTGTCAGGTGCACAGCTTAGACCTGCTTTATGCTGGAAATAACACCAGAAACACACTTCCTGTTATGAGGTGACAACCAGTGTTGGTCATCCTACTTTAAAAAAGTAATTAGATAAGTTACAAATTACTTTTCCCAAAAAGTAATTGTGTTAGTAACTCGGTTATTACATTGGAAAAGTAATTAATTATTCAGCAAAGTAACTGACTTTTTTTTAATATTCTAAGGGGCGGGTCTAGTATTACTGTAAGCAAGGGGCACGTTCCCCCCCTGCATGTCTATTTCCCCTCTGTACCCCCCCTGCACATCTGTTCCCCCCACACATATATCTGTTTCCCCTCTGTAACCCACTACACATCTGTTGTCCCCCATACACATATATCTGTACATCTGTCCCCCCCCAAACTCACAGGTCAGATCGTTCCTCGGATCAGAGTCACAGATCGGATCCTTTTTCGGATCAGCAAATAATAATTGAATTTGCAAAAACCTGTGAAAATTCCACCACCATATAGTCCCCACTGTAATATCCACAATCTCCCCCACTGTAATATTGGCCGAGTATGGCTGGGTACAGCTGAGCATGGCTGGGTATTACCGAGTATTGACAGAAAATTGCAGAGTATTGGCAGGATATTGCAGAGTATTGGCAGGGAATTGCAGAGTATTGGCAGGGAATTGCAGAGTATTGGCAGGGAATTGCAGAGTATTGGCAGGGTATGGAGGGGTGGCTGTGACTACAATTGTCACAGAGCAGCGCTGTGGGCACTACAGATGCAGCCCACAGCGCTGCTGCCATCCAATCTCTCCCCTCCACTGCACAGATCTCAAACGCCGGTTTGTTTACAAGTGATCGCTCCGTCATTTGACGAAGCAATCACATTGTAAATGGTCGGAGGCTGCACCAAGATTGCTGCCACTCCCAAGACAGGCCAAAGCCATGGCCTTCCCTAAGGCCAAGGCCACGGAGTGCTCCACGGATCGCGGCGGGGACTCCCCTAGTGGCGGTAGATGTAATTGCGGTAACACCGCCCAAGTAGTGGGAACGGCATTACCATGAGGGGGAAGAGTAATCATTTAGATTACTCGTTACCCTCTAAAGTAATGACGTTAAGTAATGCCGTTTACTTTAACTCCATTAGTTACATCACTGGTGACAACACAGACTCACTGAATTTATGGAGACATGTTGGCACCCTATTGTGATTAGAACTACAATCTCCTCCCCCTCTCCTTATCTCCATTACAAAGAGGGGTGTTGCTTTGTAGTACACTGACAGAAGCTGAGAAAGTGGATAACACTGAAATCTCAGCTCAGGCCACAGGAACTTACAAGGTCACTGGAATTCTGACAGGATTAATAGGTATTTTTCTGTACCTGCTGAAAATTTACTTACCGAAATGCAGCCTCCACATGTAAGAACCTTGCTGGAATAGATGACCTTTTTGTTCTTGGGTTTATATTTACATAAAGGTTGTGTTAATGCAGTGCTCCTTCTAACCACTAGAGGGAGCTAGGGTTGAAGGATCCCTCTTGGGGTAATCTTCTGCACATTGGGGGTTGGGTTCACCAAGCTTTGTCACCATTTTCTGTATCAATCAAACACTGACGAATGTCTTTTTTCTCTTACCAGACTCTCACAGAACCTGAATATTTCAATATGACGGTAGAGGAATATTTGGCTCATGAAAATGAGTATTCCGAAGATTCTTCCCTGATCAGCGAAGAAGGCTCTGTAAACTCAGAGGACCTGGAGGATTCTGAAGGTTCTTCCATAATATGCAAAGAAGCCTCTGTAAATCAAGAGGTCCTGGAGGATTGGGAAGAGTCTTCCACCACAAGCGAAGAAGTCAATGTAAATGTGGAGCCCATTCCTCATCTAAAATCCACAAAAGATGATGTCATTGGTAAGTATTATAATAGAGAGTTATAAGGCAAGCACAGCAGGGCAATATAATATATGTCACCTACATATATACTATATACACTGGGGTCACCACTATATACACAGACACTCACATATATACTATATACACTGGGGTCACTGCTATATACACCAAGAAGGGTAACTACATAGAGTAAGTAGGTGTTAGAACCCCTGGCAGGTTTCCATTAGGGAGATTCACCATCTCCATTTGATCACCAATGTCACCAGGATGGAAAGTGATGGAAGATCCACCAGGACAGAAATAAACCTTCTGATGGGGACAATGGTCTAGGAGGGGACTCAGATATTTCTTCCTAAGTCTTTCTGTGTTTACAGAACAGAAAATAATTAAAGGGAAATCTCTCCATTGGGACCCTTCCTGTAGCAGTATAGGAACTACAATAGGCAATAGCTTGGGCAGCCAATCAGATGGTGTCCGGTGTGAGGCGACAGGTATCAGGTATGAAGGAGATGCATAGACCTGCCAGGCAACCTGGTTGTAAACTAAAGGATTGCACATAACAGACTGACAGAGCTGCTGCCATTATCCCCATCATTGCCACTGGGAGTAGTCATGCGGACAGACGTGTTCTGGGCTCTGTATGGGGGCTGCAGGAGAAGATTCCTTCTATTTTAACATATAGTGTCCAGAACATAACTGCTCACAGGAATCATTCCCCTGCTCCTGTAGAGCCCCCCCCCCCCCCCCCACTATGTATTGTTCTATTATATCATTTAAATGAGTGCACTATATAGATTTCTGTCTATAGAGCATCACTAGAGTTCAGGTGGCACACTTGTACAACTGCTGAGATAAAACCATTATAGAATACTGGAATGATTGTTATTTAGGATAAGCAGAATGATGGGATTGCAATGAGAGGAAGGAAGAGTAAATCACAAACATACTAAGCAGGAAGCACAGCCTGCATATGTAATGTAGCAGATCGGTGGTCTTTATCACCAAGATCTCAGCGCAGTCAGAGATCACATTAGGATTTCTATCTCTAGGTGGCCACAAACTCTAAATATCGTTCGAGGTTCACAATCATTTTATGTCCACATATTCTGTGTAACATCAATAAATGATGTGTAAATAGTAGAAATATAAATAATTGCTTTCTTTTTTCTCCCCAGAAGCAAAAAATGACCCAACTGCCACTGAAAGTGCGCACATAGTCCATGGGACTTTATCACCAGTCCCATCCAGCATAGAGGAGAAGCCCAGCGATGAGGAGATATCCAGTGATGAGATGTCCAGCGAGGAGGAGATGTCCAGCGATGATGAGATGTCCAGCGATGATGAGATGTCCAGCGATGAGATGTCCAGCGATGAGATGTCCAGCGATTAGGAGAAGCCCAGTGAGGAGGAGAAGCCCAGCAAATTTTCAATAGAAGATTTAACAATCCTTGATTAACTCGGAGAGGGGTACTATGGGAAGGTGCTATTGGCCTCCCATCCCTCCTATCAACAGAAGTTGGCGGTGACGATGGTTAAACCAGACAGATATCAAGGCTTCGATATTCCAGAGCGCTACATACTGGAATCAATAAGGGACCGTCCGTATATAACTCATATATTTGGAACGTTCCAAACAGAGGTAAGTCTTTTTATCTCCCAGTCTTTTCATCCTATTCCTGTACTGCTCCCTCTACTGACCCAGACCCTCTAAAATCAATGTTATGCGAATAACAACTTTTTGGCAGTCAAAACTTTCATGAGGATAAGCCTCTCCCTTCCCCCAATGACAGTCTTTGGGTGTATCAATCAGTCCTTTGACCAATGACTGTTAAATTGTGAGAGGCAGAAGGGAGCCCCATTTGTATCCCACACCAGCTTTTTCTATGGGCTCCGACTGTAGTTGGGGAAGCATTATAGGTAAGAAGAGAACTCTAGAGTGCTTCCTGCAAGGCTGGAGGTTGGTGAAGTCATCTGTATTCATATGCGAGTACAAGACTTTACATGGCCCCAGAGGTAAGATCCCTGATATTAGACTGAATTTTATTGTTTATTATGGGATATAGAGAAGACATAAAGGGGCTCCCCTTTCATTAAATGGAGAATTCCTCCACTGGGGCCCCGGTTGTTTTCAGTGGATCTCCAGGCCAGAACTATATCCAACAAAATGAGGGATTCTGAGAGTTGCAGCAGTGTTGGAGCTTCTTTGTGGAGGACATTGAGTCCGGGGTGTAGATGGCGGGATCTGTCCGCTCCGATTCACACATACAAATGGGATAAAAGTTTCAGGCTCACCTGCTGAACTCCTACTCTATGCCATGGTGAGAGCTTGTGAACATTGAGCTATTGGGGTCCATATTCCTTTATCTATCCCCTTTAATATGAACAATTAAAGTGTACCTCAAGGAAAAATGGTCTTCTTTTAGTTTTGGATAGAATAAGGAAGATTTAGACCCTCTCTCTGGTTTTTATTGGTGTCCTCATTAAGGAAGTCACACTCTTTATGTGTACTGGTGACTGTTGCTCATGAGAGAGAAAATAAATGAAATGCAAAATGTTACAGCTGTCCCCAGATCAGGAATAGAGGGAAAGTCTTCCAATGGTGACACCTGTTGCAGGGACAAAACTCTAAAAGAAGAATTATTTTCACTTTGGGAATTGTCATTTGACTTCCTCTTGAGTCTCTGGGACAGGAAGTGAAGGGAAGTTTCCCCAACAGCACACAGACAGCAGAAATAAATTGGCAAGGGCCTTAACCCTTCCATACTCTATTCAGGACCTGTAGGCGGCATTAGAATTATCTGGAATAGATGTTATTGGGATTAGATATACATCAATGGTGTGTTAATGCAGTGCTTCTTCTGACCATTAGAGGGAGCTAGAGGTTGAAGGATTCCCCTTGGGGTAATCTTCTGCACATTGGGGGTTGGGTTCACCAAGCTTTGTCACCATTTTCTGTATCAATCAGAAACACTAATGAATGTCTTTTTCTCTTTCCAGATTCTCAACAAACAGGAATATTTTAAAAACGGATATGGAGACATTTATGGCCTGTGAATACCGACACATTGCGATAAAGAAGCCAGAACAGGAGAACTTCAAAAACTTTTCCTACATCTGCAATAGTCTGAAGCCGAAACTATCGCCATTTCTCCCCAAAAGGGAAAAAAATGTCCACCTGCAAGGTGATTCTATAATGTGCTAGTATCCATCGCATGGCACATTATGAAGTACTTACTATAAAACCAAGCCCTCCAGAGGCACATTGTCACCGCTAACAGGGCTTCCATCTTCACCCACTCTTCCTTCGGGTTCACAGACTCCGGCCATTTGAATGGCCTAGCCACGATGATGTCACTCCCACGTATGCACATGGAAGTCACGGCTGTGACACAAAGCTCTAGAGGGACGCCACGAGTATGTGTTCCTTTCAAAGCACATGTGCCGGTGACGTCACCAGCTGCAGCAACATCGAATATCTCTTAAGGGCCGGTTCACACAGCGAGGCGAGGCGACACGGCTCGCCTCGCCTCGCTCCCGCAAGTCGCCCCCGTTCTGTACTATGGAACCGTTCTGAGAGGAGCGACTCGAGTCGCTCCGACTCAGAAAAAAGGTTCCTGTACTACTTCGGGGCGACTTCGGGGGCGACTTGCATTGACTTCTATACAGAAGTCCTCTGCAAGTCGCCGCTGAGCTCCCCGCAAGTCGCGGCGAGGTAAGTCGGAGACGCCTCGCCGCGGCTCGCTGTGTGAACCGGCCCTAACCGATTCACTGTACCTATAGGTAAGCCTTATTATAGGCTGGAGGTACAACTGAAAAAGCTGACTTTACTACCACTTTACACCACTGATACACCCTGTGTAGTGTCAATATTAGCCTTTACTATTAGCACTTTAGATTGTGAACGTCCCATAGACTTTAATAGGGTTCTAAAGTTCACATGAAGTTTAGGTCTGTTCGCAGGTTCTGGTTTGAACCGAACAGGGGGGTGTTCGGCTCATCCTTAAACCTGTGTAAATGTGGCCTAAATGCTAAACAAAATATCGAATTTACGGTCTTGATTTGTGAACCTTAGAAACCCAAAACTGATGATTCAGGGACAATCCGATCGCCTTAGGGGGTCAGGAAGGAATTTTTCCCCCTTTGGAGACCATCTTACCAAGGGGGGTTTTTGCCTTCCTCTGAATCATCGTAAGGTTTCGGGGTCTGAAAAGGCATCATTTCTGAGGAATCACTGACCGATCTCCAATTGATAGATAGACAGATAGCTCAGGATTGCACTACGCACAGAGCTCAGGGTTCAGGATTGCACTAAGCACAGAGCTCAGGGTTCAGGATTGCACTACGCACAGAGCTCAGGGTTCAGGATTGCACTAAGCACAGAGCTCAGGGTTCAATAGTCTGAAGCCGAAACTATCGCCATCTCCCCAAAAGGGAAAAAAATGTCCACCTGCAAGGTGATGCTATAATGTGCTAGTATCCATCGCATGGCACATTATGAAGTACTTACTATAAAACCAAGCCCTCCAGAGGCACATTGTCACCGCTAACAGGGCTTCCATCTTCACCCACTCTTCCTTCGGCTTCACAGACTCCGGCCATTTGAATGGCCTAGCCACGATGATGTCACTCCCACGTATGCACATGGAAGTCACGGCTGTGACACAGAGCTCTAGGGGGACGCCATGAGTATGTGTTCCTTTCAAAGCACATGTGCCGGTGACGTCACCAGCTGCAGCAACATCAAATATCTCTTAACCGATTCACTGTACCTATAGGTAAGCCTTATTATAGGCTGGAGGTACAACTGAAAAAGCTGACTTTACTACCACTTTACACCACTGATACACCCTGTGTAGTGTCAATATTAGCCTTTACTATTAGCACTTTAGATTGTGAACGTCCCATAGACTTTAATAGGGTTCTAAAGTTCACATGAAGTTTAGGTCTGTTCGCAGGTTCTGGTTTGAACCGAACAGGGGGGTGTTCGGCTCATCCTTAAACCTGTGTAAATGTGGCCTAAATGCTAAACAAAATATCGAATTTACGGTCTTGATTTGTGAACCTTAGAAACCCCAAACTGATGATTCAGGGACAATCCGATCGCCTTAGGGGGTCAGGAAGGAATTTTTCCCCCTTTGGAGACCATCTTACCAAGGGGGGTTTTTGCCTTCCTCTGAATCATCGTAAGGTTTCGGGGTCTGAAAAGGCATCATTTCTGAGGAATCACTGACCGATCTCCAATTGATAGACAGACAGATAGCTCAGGATTGCACTACGCACAGAGCTCAGGGTTCAGGACACATACTCTCTCCCAGGGTTGCAGCAAATGGTGGCACATGTGTTTTGGGATTTGTAAACATCAATATTGGGAGTAGCTTTTTAATTTAATAAATTGGATGTTTTAAATATACTACACTATGGATACGCCTCTTTCTTATTTATCATCTGAATAACGCATTCACATTGAGGAAAGTAAAGTACCTGGAAAAGCATCATAAAGCGACACAGGGGCTCACACTGTGAAGGCGTTTTCACCCCTGCAGGGGCAGGGGATCTGGTGAGTGCAAAACCATCACGTGCACAAAAAAACGCACCGGGGTTTTCATTTTCAGGGATTAAGAAATTAACCAACTGTGCACAAGTCACCTTTATCACGTTTTTGGACTATTATATTTTTTATTATTTTATTTTTTATTATTTATATTATTATTATTTTTTTTATATATTTTTCATATATTTCCATTTTTCATATATATTTTTTATATATTTAATGCTGGGCACCAGTCACTTATATTGGAGTTACAACCATTTACTTATTTATTCACTGCCACTTTTGCTTCTCTGTTGTGCGTTTTTTTTTCTAACATATATGCAAGTGTAGAGATATATATATATATATATATATATATATATATATATATATATATATACACATACACACACACATATATGTATGGTTTTTTGTATTAAGACTTTACTGAATTTCTAACACAGATTGGTGGACCCAACACTACACAGAGGTTCTAACACTTAATCAATTTTTCACTTCTATTTTTATCCAATTTTTCACTAATTTTATTTATTCCAATGACCGATCTCACCGAACACCCTTTCTATGTTTTTTATATAATTCTTATAGTTTATTATCAAATTAGGATAAAATTCATTTCTGGTGGTCAAGGCACTACACAGATTCTGATGTAGTTGGCCTTACAAGATTTTGGATAAAGTCACCAACAAATATATCTTAAGGCCCAACGGTTCTTTCTTCCTTAATATTAGTGGATAAAACGTAGCTTTTTGGTTTGGGTTTATATTCTGCACTTTTTGAGGTATAGCGCCACGTCTACCTACACCTTTCCCATTTCAGGATTGCACTAAGCACAGAGCTCAGGGTTCAGGATTGCACTAAGCACAGAGCTCAGGGTTCAGGATTGCACTATGCACAGAGCTCAGGGTTCAAGATTGCACTATGCACAGAGCTCAGGGTTCAAGATTGCACTACGCACAGAGCTTAGGATTCAGGATTGCACTACACACAGAGCTCAGGGTTCAGGATTGCACTACACACAGAGCTCAGGGTTCAGGATTGCACTAAGCACAGAGCTCAGGGTTCAAGATGGCACTAAACACAGAGCTCAGGGTTCAAGATGGCACTAAACACAGAGCTCAGTGTCCAAGATTGCACTAAGCGCAGAGCTCAGGGTTCAGGATTGCACTAAGCACAGAGCTCAGGGTTCAGGATTACACTAAGCGCAGAGCTCAGGGTTCAGGATTGCACTAAGCGCAGAGCTCAGGGTTCAGGATTACACTAAGCACAGAGCTCAGGGTTCAGCCCCTTCTCAGCTCTGTAAGTGAAAAAAAGTTGTGCTACTAATAAAATGTGATAGACAGAATGACTCAGCAGCTAGCATCAACAATCTATTGAAATTCTATAGAAAAAGCGAAAAATAAATAAAATGCAGCGCTAGTGAAAAAATGTAGTGATCTCCAAAACCATATCACAGTCATATGAGTTAAAATAATCCCCAATAATTTTAAACCACTTTAAAGAAACACCATAAACAGCGGAAATGTGCGGTGACACAATGTAACTAGTTCCAAACTGAGGGGAGAGGCAAAACTTAAACCGGACCTTTGAAGGCCCGTAATAGCAAACTGCTTCTCCAAAGTGTGAAAGAAATATATATATATTTTAAGATAATAAAAGCTGACTTCAAACAATTAAAGGAATAGTCCGTGAGTATATATAAAGAATGAACTTGCTCCCTCGGGAGGGCTGTAGTCCTATTAAATAAGTAAGGAGTACTGTCTCTTCAGACTGCTGCTACACCATAAAGCCTGTATACATCCATACGTCACCAATAATAATCCATATGTAGGTAATAAACAGATAAGGTAAGCTTACCCCATAAGATGGACACACAATATATAGCGGTGAGTCAAATGAGCGTTTGGACCGCCAGATTCAGCAGGTCTTTCAACGGAGACGCTGGCAATATGGAGACGTATTCTAACTACTTCCAAGAGGAACAAGCAGTGGATGGCCAGTACTGCAATCACTCCAAAAGGTAATCGAACCCATGAAGCAAGCCAATCTCTGGATCTCTGGATGTATGCAACTCTCAATGGTATGCAATGGTCGATTCCCACTCATAAAAAAGGGGAGAAAAAAAGGCTTCCACATAACCCTCCAGTAAGTCCATATAAAAATCATAAAAAACACATAACGCGGTAACAAAAAAGAGTGAGTTAAAAACCCGACATGTTTTGAAGGTCCTTCTATTGGGGCATCTGACTCACTGTTGGCCACCACTCTGAATATATTACCCTTTCAATTACCCAGAAAAGAATCAGCTGTGCTTTGCTGACAAGCAAATCCCTCATTCACCAAATCTCAAGTGTTTCCCACAGGTTTACGCCTCCCGCCACATATAATTAACCAATCTACACCACTGAGAACATGACTCCTCATGACTCTTTAATCACCTGACCAAACCTCAGCCGCCAGCGTCATTGCGCTCCAGCTCTGTGCGATCCAAGCCTCAAATGCGCTGTTAACCAGTCAGATCGGAGATGCAAATTACACATCTCCCTTCCGGAAATTCTCATTGCGCTTCCGGAAACGCGCTCCAAGCCTTGCGGTGATTCCGGCAAAAAACAGAAGTCCCCCGCAATAGGCTGGACGGCCGGTCAGGGAGAGTCACCACAATGAATAACGCGGCCAGGTCAGGAGGAAAGGGGAGATCACTGCAGTGGGTTAAACGGCCAAATCGGGGGGGGGAATTTAAACCAAAAAATTGTTATATATAACAAAAATAAAAGAAGGTGGGCATGCCCTAATCCACCTTTCAAATATATAAAAGGCGACCAAGGATGAGTGCAATACCCCAGCTCACAAAATGAGAATGGCATTACACCTAAAGTGCAAGCTTAGCCAAAAAAAAAAACTTTTAAAAAAATTTTGCATACAAAAACTTCATTCATGAAAAATACAGATCCAAACATGACAATATCATGATTACTAGAGACCACCTACAATTACTAAACTTACAAAGACTGGAAGAAAAAAAAAAAATAACCACTTCAAGATTTGTTAATAAATTCATTTATGTCCCACTCAATGTTTATCCCATGGGGAGAGTACAACTTGAGCTGGTATATCCAGAATGTTTCAAGTTTTAAGACTCCCCTAACACGGGACCCCCCTCTCCAATGAGGGACCAATTTATCTGTAGCACTGACCCCCCCGAAGGAGTGGATGATTTTATTGGGCTTACCGTTACCTTCTTTACATCGTGCGTGTTTAGGGGTTTCCCGAGGTAGATGACCCAAGAACTGTAGAGACTGACGCCAGATCCACTTAAAGCAGGGCTTGACAAATTTTCTTGGAATCTAGGAGCCAGCTAAAAAAGTTAGGAGCCAGGTCCGTAACGGCAATCCGGACTTGTCCCTGGCCTGACATGGAGACAAGTGAGGGGAAGATAGCGCAGCCCCCCCACCTGTCTCCAAGTCATTGCCCATAGCTCTTAGATTACATTTTATTTTTTATTTTTTTTAAATGACAATTGATTGTTTTTGTTTTTTAAATTGCATTTTAGTGTAAATATGAGATCTGAGGTCTCTCTGACCCCGGATCTCATATTTAAGAGGACCTGTCATGCTTTTTTCTATTACGAGGGATTTTTACATTCCTTGTAATAGGAATAAAAGTGACATTTTTTTAAAAAAAGAACAGTGAAAAAATAAAAAGTTAAAATAAGAAATACAATAAAAATTTAAATGTGCCCTGTCCCGCCAAGCTTGCGTGCAGAAGCGAACGCATATGTGAGTAGCGCCTGCATAGGAAAGTGGTGTTCAAACCACACATGAGGTATCGCCCCGATCTATAGAGCGAGAGCAATAATTCTAGCCCTAGGCCTCCTCTGTAACTCAAAACATGCAACCTGTAGAATTTTTTAAACGTCGCCTATGGAGATTTTAATGGACAAAAGTTTGTCGCCATTCCATGAGCGGACGCAATTTTGAAGTGTGACATGTTGGGTATCAATTTACTCAGCGTAATATTATTTTTCACAATATAAAAAAAATTGGGCTAACTTTATTGTTGTCTTTTTTTTTTTATTATTAAATAATTAATTTTCCCCCAAAAAAGTGCGCTTGTAAGTCCGCTGCACAAATACGGTGTGACAGACAGTATTGCAACGACCACCATTTTATTCTCTAGGTTGTTAGAATAAAAAATATAATGTTTAGCAGTTCTTAGTAAAGGGGAGGAGATGGGCGGGCAGTGAAAGCTCCATTAGCATTGCTGGCTGTCATACTAACAGCCACCACTAGAGGGCGCGGGATTCCAAAAGGAAACATAGGACCGCAGAAGGCCTCAAAGCCGTGGCCTCAATTACCGGCCAGCGGCGGCGCGGCCCGACGCGATCACGCCGGGGGGGTGCACGGAGACAGGATACCCCCAGCTGTGCTGCCCATGTGCCAGGTTGCTAATTCTAGTTGCAAATGTTACCTGGCGCCCGGGTTTTGTCGAGCCCTGACTTAAAGGGATTTTTATCTGCGAAAAATAGTTAACAACACAGTCTCTAAACGTAGGGTTAGAGGGTTTGGGTAGAAAAGTCATTCACAACTGGATCCTCACCCTTATTTGATAGTCCTTCTCTCACCAGGCCTAGCAGCCAACAGGGTGTTTAAATCAAGAACAAGTCTCTGCCACAGACTGTGCTATAGAACACTTGAGTGAAAGTTTGTAGAACCCTTGTATGGTACCAGTATCCGGCAGCCGGTCTGGCGATACCAATCAGTGTCTGCCAACCCTCTCCTCCAATCCCTACACTGGCTCCCATTCAGCGTCTGCCAACCCTCTCCTCCAAACCCTACACTGGTCTCCATTCAGTGTCCTCCAACCCTATCCTCCAATCCCTATACTGGCCACCATTCAGTGTCTGCCAATCCTCTCCTCCAATCCTTACACTGGCTCCCAATCAGTGTCTGCCAACTCTCTACTCCAATCCCTACACTGGCTCCCAATCAGTGTCTGCCAACCCTCTCCTCCAATCCCTACACTGGCTCCCAATCAGTGTCTGCCACCCCTCTCCTCCAATCCCTACACTGGCGCCCAGTGTCCACCAACCCTCTCCTCCAATCCCTACACTGGCTCCCAATCGCCCAGCAAATTAAATTTAAAATACTAACCGCAACATACAAAGCCATTCACAGCTCTGCCCCTGAGCTACATCACCAATCTCATCTCCAAACATCACCCAAACCGTCCTCTCCGCTCTTCTCAAGACCTCCTACTCTCAAGCTCTCTCATCTCCTCCTCCCATGCTCGTCTCCAGGATTTATCCAGAGCCTCTCCCATCCTCTGGAACTCGCTACTTCCACTGGTCCGGCTATCCCCTACTCTTGCTACCGTCAGGCGATCCCTGAAAACTCATCTCTTCAGGGAAGCCTATCACCTCTCCAACTGATCTCCTACCACTTCCATCAACTCATCCCCCACAGTTATAACCTTTTGTACCACCTGCCCCACCCTATTAGATTGTAAGCTCTTCTGAGCAGGGCCCTCTTAATACTCTTGTATTTTATTGTATTGTAACTGTATTGTCTCCATTTTATATTGTAAAGCGCTGTGTACATTATTGCCGCTATATAAATCCTGTATAATAATAATAATAATCATTTTCCTTCTACTTCACAATTATGTGGCACTTTGTGTTGGACTATCACATAAAATCCAATCCCAATAAAATACATCTATGTTTTTGGCTGTAACATGACAAGATGTGGAACATTTCAATGGGTATGAATACTTATTCAAAGCACTGTATATATATATATATATATATATATATATATATATATATATATATATATATATATATATATATATATTAGTTTACATCACGCAACGGTCTATGCCTTGTGAGATGGTGGAGGAGGAATGCTGGATCAGTAATCTGTATATGAGGTGAACATGCTGCTTTTCCCCTCATTTTCTATCCAAACAGGTTTTGTTTAGAGGGAATATTCAAGGAGGAATTATGGTCAAAAACAGAATTCTTATAAAGAACTATGAAATGTTTGCCATTTTTTCTGTAGAATGGTAGGATAACTGTGCAATAGAAAGTGCAGACAACCCCCTGCTCTAAAATCTACTGAGATTAAATAAATTACAGGATATGTGTGAGGAGTTTGGTGTCCACTTTCTCAGGTTTGTTGAATGTTGCTGTGGCACTATTCAACTTTAGTATCCACCTTTCCGGAGAGGAAGAAGAAGGGGACTGGTACATGAAGATGAAGGGCCTGCAACAAGAAGAGGAATACGTGCTTCCATTGTGAAGAAAAAATAAGGGCTTGCAACATGAAGAAGAAGAGGGACTTGCAACATGAAGAGGAAGAGTGACCTGCAACATGACGAAGGAGAAAGGCCTAGAACATGACAAAGAAGAAAGGTCTGCAACAGGAAGAAGAAGAGGGACTTGCAACATGATGAAAAAGAAAGGCCTGGAACATGAAGAAGAAGAAATGTCTGCAACATGAAGATGAAAGGCCTGCAACATGAAAAAAGAGAAAGGCCTGCAACATGACGAAGAAGAAAGGCCTGCAACATTAAGAGCAAGAGGGACCTGCAACATAAAGAAGAAGAACTGCAACGTAAAGGAGAAAGGTCTGCAACATGAAGAAGAAAGGCCTGGAACATGGTGAAAAAGAAAGGCCTGGAACATGAGGAACAAAAGGGACCTGCAACATAAAGAAGAAAGGTCTGCAACACGAAGAAGAAGAGGGACCTGCAACGTAAAGAAAAAGAAAGGCCTGAAACATTACAAAAAAGAAAGGCCTGGAACATGAGGAACAAGAGGGACCTGCAACATGAAGAAAAGCGAACTGCAACATGAAGAAGAGGAGCGGCCTGCAACATGAAAAAGAAGAAAGGCCTGGAACATGAAGAAGAAGAGGGACCTGCTACATGAAGAAGAGGGACCTGCTACATGAAGAAGAAGAGGGACCTGCTACATGACGAAGAAGAGGGACCTGCTACATGACGAAGAAGAGGGACCTGCTACATGAAGAAGAAGGGCCTGTAAAAAAAAAAAAATAAAGTCCTGCAACATGAAGGAGAATAAGGACCTGCAGTTTGATGTAGAAAAGGGCCAGATAAAAGAAGGTAGAAGCATGCTGTCAGGAAATGTTCCATCCGCTGATAATATCTGTCTCTTGGCGTGCAGTACTGAGGTCCACCAGCAGGTGTCTCCTGTCAGTTTTGAGCTGTCAGGAGAGCTTTTCCCTGCTGATGCTATATCATCTTTGGGCCGCAGTACTGGCGTCCACCAGCGGATGGATCCTGGCAGTATGGAGCAGGCAGCACCTCCTGCAATCAGGTGTCACTTGAGGCCAATCACAGGCCTATAAATAGCTGGCAAGCAGTCATATGTTTGCCTCGGTATTGTTCCTTGTGCCCTGACCTGCTGCTTGCGATCCTGAACCTGTTCCTGTACCCTGAACCTGTGACCCGTGGCTCTGATCCTGTTTCCCTGTCCTGGTCCCAACCCTGTCCCACCTGTTACCATTATTCCTGTCCTGAAGTCTGATCCATCCATCCTCTCCCTGTCCTGTGTTCCTTACCCCATTTGCTGATCCTCTGTGTATGACCCTGGCCTGCCTATCGTTTACGGTACTTGCATTTCCCATTTATTGTACATATCTGTCTGTTGTTGTTTGGGGGTCTTTGTTGGTTGGTTTATTGCACTGTGTGGTTGTATTCATATTATTCACTTCCTTAAATAAATCATATTTCACTTATACACGTTTGGGTTCCCTCTGTTGCAGTCCACACAGTTCTGGTCTTATCTGATACGTGACACATGCCTTCCAACCATCTCTGATTCAGCGGGACATTCCCGCAATTGGTAACTCTGTCCCGGGTCTCGGGCACCCTCATTCCAGGACAATACAGTGTCCCAGAATTGCTCCTTGGCCCTGGACCGATCTGATGCCCCCTAAAATATCCCTCATATCGCTGATGTCACTCACTGACAGCCTGTGGTGGACCCCCTGGCTGGCGAGACCCCCTTTTACATGAGCCACCGGCTGAGTGCCCAAATGGTTGCTAGCCGCTGTCCGCCTGGTGTCTAGCAACCAGTGACATCATGAGGAGGAGAGAGGCAGAGACCCCAGCATTCACAGCGGGGGGGGATTTAACTTCCTCCTTCTCCACGTCTACTGATTAGCTCCACCCACCTCCTCCCTGCATCGTCCAGCCAGCAGCATGCAGAAGTGCACAAAGGAGAGATGAGTTTTATAGAAAGGCAAGTAAATCCAAAGCACTCACCATGGACAGATCAGGCTAAAATCCACAGTCAGATCTCCCCCAGCCATTCTGTGCTGAACTGCCAGCACTTTACAGGAGCTCCCAGTAGCTTGGAGCTGGGACTGATAAGGGGAAGGTAGGCAGATAAGGGGTCCACAGAAGAGGAGAGGACACTGACAGATGAGATTACACCCTCCAAAGGATGGAAGAGGACACATTCTTAGATTTAAGGGCAGGGTTCATGCTGGGATGTGACCCCACCCAAAAGATGACGGACTACAGGTCCCAGAAGATGTGACCCCCACTAATTACTGGAGAACTACAGGTCCCAGGATTAGCATGAGAAATCTATGGGGTCACACCCTTAATTCTCATTGGTCCATGCTGGGACCTATAGTCCTTCAATTTGGGGGGGAATCACGTCCTTAGATATGAGGGGTTTATGGTGGGACTTGTAGTCCTTCACTTTTGGGGGATGTAACCCCCCCAAAGTGAAGGACTACTAGTCCCAGCATGAACCCCTCAGAGCTGAAGTGACATTCACTGGCCCCTGTGTGGGAGGAGTCACATCAGGAGCCAGCGGCGGGAGGGGCATTCACTTTCCCGGGGCTCCGGTGTGTCGGACTGGTCTGCAGGGCTACATGCCCTTTATTATCCATTATGTTACAGGCCCTTGTTCTTTTTCACCAGTTAGTCTACAGCAGGGCCAAACAGACACGCAGAGGAGAAATGGTGGTGAAGCCTGCTTTCAAACTGGTCCGCAGGTGCAGAGAAGTGCACCTAAGGGTTACCTGCACTGAGCCATAGGGCCCCCTTTTCACACGGTCTGTCCGACCCAATTGAAACCTCCATTCACCTCTAAAGAGTAGCAGATGTAAATGGACTTGTGTCTGTTTACAAACGCCTAACTCCAATCCGATCCACGAAAAAAGTAAGTAGAGTTGGCTGTCATGCACCCGCTCTGCTCATTGCGGCCCGCAGCCGGTTACCAAGTCGCTTAGGTGGCCCTCGCTCTTCAAAAGGTTGGGCAACCCTGCTATAAATAGTCCACTTAACGGCATAGTGCGCCAATGCACATGGTATGTGTAGCGCCGGCTCCTGAAGAGCACGCGCTACGTGTTTTTCAAAATTAAGGTTACACCTGAAATGCAGTTTGGTTTGGGTACAATTGTCTAAATTTGGATTTCAGCATCAGTCTGACTGGACTGTGAGATGTTCAGCCTGGCCACATGGGGCACTGTCTCTTCTGGCAGGCATTGAACTATGGTCTGGTTGGGTGCCTAAGTTAATCTCTTGGAGCCCACCCAGTGGGAGTGACGCTCTCGCTGTGCTTTCTGGGAGAGGGTATTTAAGATGCGGACGTCACGTGGTTCGGGGTTCCGGTCCAGAAGGATGCACTGACTTCATGGTCCTCCTGACCAGCCCCCGGGAAGGCTATGGCCTGGGGTGCAGATCCACCCGATCTTGTTGTCTCGGGGCTGGCTAGCCCGAGGCAAGGAAATTAAAGGAGGATTCTGAGGTGTTTGGGTGCCGTCTCCAGTTTGGGAGAGACCCAGTGACTTCAAGCATTCCAGGGGAGGACTCTTCCGAAGAAGGCCATGTACAGGTTGGTTTCTTAGTAAGAGCCTGGAAGGGCTGAAGTACCCAAGAGAATCCGGTCTTGTGGATTTTGCCAAGCTGGCCGAAAGATCCAGGTATCCTACTAGTGTTCTACAAGTTTAGTTTCCCTACGTGTTCTACAACAACGTCTGTGGCAGAGACTTGTTCCTAAGTTAAGCACCTTGTTGGCTGCTAGGCCTTGTGAGAGAGGGGCTGTCCAACCTGAGTGATCATCCAGCTGCGAATGGCTATTCTCTGGATGCAGTGAAAGTAAGCAAGTTCTTCAATATTGACTTTGACACTAATGCCGCGTACACACATAGCAGACTATCCGGCGGACTGTCCGCTGAACTTTGCAAACGAGCTACCTGCCCACACATGGTACTTTTACGGCGGACTAATACGCCGTACTTTTGAAATGAACGGACTCACCCACACACGCAGAGGAAAGTCCGCTCATTTTGTCTCCAGGTAGCCGGGACCAGCGAAGGAGGCGTCGCTGGCCTCGTCACCTGGTATGGACTTAAAGGGGAATCCCTACGGTGAAAAATCGGCATGGGGGTCCCCCCCGGTCCATATCAGACCCTTATCCGAGCACGCTACCCGGCCGGCCAGGAAAGGGGGTGGGGATGAGCGAGCCCCCTCTCCTGAGCCGTACCAGGCTCAACATGGAGGGTGCCTTGGGGAAGGGGGGCACGCAGCCCCCTCACCCCAAAGCACCTTGTCCCCATATTGATGAGGACAAGGGCCTCTTCCTGACAACCCCGGCTGTTGGTTGTCTGGGTCTGCGGGCAGGGGGCTTATCGGAATCCATGAGCCCCCTTATAAGGGGGCCCACGGATCCTGGCCCCCCACCCTATGTGAATGAGTATGGGGTAAAATGTACCCCTACCCATTCACCTGTGAAAAAAGTAAGACCCAGACCCCGACAACCAATGGCCAGGGTAAGAAAATAAGAATAACCCGAATAACTGAATAAGAAAAATCCGGGGGGGGGGGGGGGGGGGGGTATGGGGAAAATGGGGAAGAGGGATTGGCCAATTTATCCTCCTGCAGGGTAGTCATGTGACTACAAAAGCAAAGATGGGGGGAGGTTGCGCTATGGAGCAAATTGGTATATTTATGGTATGAGCAGCCTCTATTTAATTTCCCACCCTATTGTGGGTGGAAATGCTTGGCGCTATACCTTTAAATTGTAATATTAAATGGTGAAAGGCAAAATTTAGGTTTTATAAAAAAATATATAATTTATATAAATTTTCCAGCGTGCTGGTAAGTGATAAAAAAATATAAACAATTCTATTTATGACAACCAGTAATCTCTAGTGGTTTTTTAAAAAGGAAAACCACATGCACCTGTGTAAATACCGTGAAAGTGCTAACCTTATTATACAAAACAAACCATCAATAAACATACAGTTACTATGATTGGTAATGAAATGCAAGTGACAACCATGCAAAGTCCCAAGTGAAATTTGAGCATAAAATATAAAAAGCAATTGGAAAAAGTATTCCTAAAAATTAATTTATATCAAACTAATATCAAATTCAGAAAATATTGATTAGTGAAAATCCCACTTTTTCATAAGCAGTGTACTGAGTGCCACATCCTAAATAGCATGTGAATAATAACAAGTGAGAAATAATAATATGATGAACAGTGAAAAATCTTCTGTGAGTGTCTTCAAAACTGTGTCTGCAAACGCTGCTCCCAGTGCACAGTGAATGCGAATGTGATTGCTCTCACCAGAGGTTTTACCCCATCCGGGGTGGATCAGCCTCCACAGTATAAGCCACTGTGCTGCTCTCTGGCTTTAATCAGCTGTTGTCCTGGGAGACCCCCGTTCCTCCGTTGGTGTAGCGTGCCACGTTATATGTAACAAGGAAGAAGCATATCGATGGTATAGCATGTATGGAAAGAGGTTTTATTCGAAAAACAAATGAAATTACTCACAAACGTTCGGTGATCAATCGCATTGTTGTGGTAACAGAGTTTTTAATACTTTAATACCGCACGAGATACAAAGTTGCAATGACCACCATTGTATTCTCTAGGGTCTTTGCTAAAAAAAAACATATATGATGTTTGGCGACTTGATGTTCAGCCAATCGGCTTGCGACTTGAAATTTGGCCAATCGGCTTGCGACTTGATGTTCGGCTAATCGGCTTGCTTGGCCAATCGGCTTGCGACTTGAAGTTCGGCCAATCGGCTTGCGACTTGAAGTTCGGCCAATCGGCTTGCGACGTGACATGTTAGGTATCTATTTACTCAGCATAACTTCATCTTTACATTATGCGGAAAAAAATGGGCTAACTTTATTGTTTTTTTTGTTTGTATTTTGTTTAGCAAAAAACTGTTTAAAAAAGAAAACTTGTTTGAAAAATTGATGCGCAAATACCGCACGAGATACAAAGTTGCAACGACCGCCACTGTATTCTCTAGGGTCTTTGCTAAAAAAACATATATAACATTAGGGGACTTGATGATCAGTCAATCAGCTTGCGACTTGATGTTCGGCCAATCGGCTTGCGACTTGATGTTCGGCCAATCGGCTTGCGACTTGATGTTCGGCCAATCGGCTTGCGGCTTGAAGTTCGGCCAATCGGCTTGCGACTTGAAGTTCGGCCAATCGGCTTGCGACTTGAAGTTTGGCCAATCGGCTTGCGACTTGAAGTTTGGCCAATCGGCTTGCGACTTGAAGTTCGGCCAATTGGCTTGCGACTTGATGTTCGGCCAATCGGCTTGCGACTTGATGTTCGGCCAATCGGCTTGAAGTTCGGCCAATCGGCTTGAAGTTCGGCCAATCGGCTTGAAGTTCAGCCAATCGGCTTGCGGCTCCGACGGCCAGAGCTACAATGGAATGGTTTACATCAAAGCATATTCCTGTGTTAGAATGGCCCAGTCACAGTCCAGACCTAAATCCCATTGAGAATCTGTGGCAAGACTTGTAAATCGCTGATCACAGACGCTCTCCATCCAATCTGACAGAGCTTGAGATATTTTACAAAGAAGAATGGGCAGAAATGTCCTCTCTAGATGTGCAAAGCTGGTAGAGACACCCCCAAAAAGACTTGTAGAGAAAGGGGGTTCTACAAAGTATTGACCCCAGGGGGCGCCATACAAATGCCCCCCCCCCCCCACACTTTTCACATATTTATTTGTATCATTTACCATTTTCCTTCCACTTCACAATTATGTGACACTTTGTTTTGGTCCATCACAGAAAATCCCAATAAAATACATTTATGGTTTTGGTTGTAACATGACAAGATGTGGGGAATGTCAAGGGGTATGAATACTTTTTCAAGGCTCTGTATCCCAATACAATCATGTCGGCTGTAAAACCATGCCGATCTCACACAAAAAATAAATAAAATCACCAGCAAGGGAGACGTCACTTACATTATATACATACAGAATAATCAAACGTATCCATCCGTTTACACAAAACCTCCGGGGGGTTCCGGCAGGACATGGTGTATAATAAAATGAAGTCTGTAATATTAACCATCTGCCACTAGATGGCGCCGAGACCCCTTCTATACAGAATCCCCATTAGGAGTACAGGAGACAGCCTGCAGGTCCCCAACACCTGGCAAAGATCCTGCGCAATGGGGCCAGTGCTACATTTTTTGGGGGGGAGGGGCGTCAATCAACCCCCCGCCAATCCGGTGTTAAGACCCACCTCCTGTCCTGATTGGCCGGGAGGAGAAGCCGGAAGACAGTAGCGAATATTATTATTGATTACGCAAGTGGGTGGGCTCTGCGCCCCGAGCCCACCCTTCTTTGAAGCCAATTACAGTCTCGGGCTTTAATCGTGTGCTTCAAAAAAAAAAAAACAGTAGTAGAAATCGAAGTGTCCAGCACCATACATGGAGATTAGGGGGAGCGGAATATGGAGATTGGGGGGCAGAATATGGAGATTAGGGGGGGCGGCGGCATATGGAGATTGGAGGGGTGGCATATGGAGATTGGGGGGGTGGCGGCATATGGAGATGGGGGGGTGGCGGCATATGGAGATGGGGGGGTGGCGGCATATGGAGATGGGGGGGCGGCGCCCCTACGGCACCTCTCTGCATGTGCGGGATATTTAAAAATGGCTGCTCAGAAGAGGAAAGATGGGTGGGGGGTTTTGGCGAGGTGATGTTGCTCCTTAAGGCTTCATTCACACAAATGGTGGATCACTTTTCAGAGGTGGTTTTGAGCCAGTTTACAGATGTTCAGAGGGCAGTAATGCCACCTCCTGAATTTACTTTTTTTTATTTTTCTTACAATCCTGAGGATTTTCTATTGAAGCCACGACTGCCAGCCAAGCCTATGGCATGTGGTTGCGGAACGGTCCCATTGACTCCAAAGGATGTCCTTGGTAAGCGGCACCGCCTGCCAAATGTAGGGACCGCCTCAAGGTTTATAATCCCGAGTGGCTGCTGGTAAGAAAATGAGAATGGACAGCCTGTTTTTACCAACCCCTTGCCACACATGTGTGAATGAGGCCTGAGATCGGGACTGGAATAAAGGAGGTTGTATGGTAGACGTGTCTGTGGTACTTATCACACGTTTTATGGCCTCGCTTAAGTCCCAATGCAAGACAAAGCAAAAATGCCTTTTTTCTTATAGGGCCACTTCACCACCACTGCCAACAGTGGTTACAGCTTGGACTGGCGCGTTTCATCTGTTTTTTGGCCACAAGAATTACACTAGTTGCAGAAAGAAGTAAACATGGCAAATAACACAGGATAGCATTGTATATATTGTTTTTAGTAATGTAACATTTTATTTATTATTATTATTATTATTATTATACACGATTTATTTAGCGCCAACAGTTTACACAGCGATTTACAGTGTAAAGGGGAGGGGACAGAATAATTACAGTATAGTTCAATACAGAAAGGACAGAAGGGCCCTTTATATTTATAGTTTATTTATTATTATTATATTAATAACATATAATTTTTAAATATATATATATATATATATATATATATATATATATATATAAATGATATTAATAATAATAGTAATAATAATAATATATATATATATATATATATATATATATATAGTTTATTATTAATAATCTATATATATATATATATATATTTATTTATTTTTTTTATTAATAATAATAATTTAAATAATAAATATATTATTATATTATTATTACTTATTAATATATTATTTATTATTATTTATTTATAGAAATGTATAGTTTCTCATTAGTCTGCATATGGGGAAAGGTGCACATGGGGTGTTGGTAAGTAAACAGTCTGGGGGGTGGGGATCTGCTAAGCACTGGACCCCATTTATATATATAATATTGATTTCTGGTCACATCAATCTATACATTGGGATTGACTTATTAAAACTGAGAAGTGCAAAATCTGGTGAAGCTCTGCATGGAAACCAGTCATCTTCCAGGTTTATTTTTGTCAAAGCTTAACCACTTCAGCCCCAGAAGGTTTTAGCCCCCCCATGACCAGATAATTTTTTTGCGATATGGCGCTCTGACAATTGCGCGGTCGTGCAACATTGCACCCGAATAAAATGAATGTCCTTTGTTTTTTTCCCCACAAATCAAGATTTATTTTGGTGGTATTTGATCACCTCTGCGGTTTTTATATTTTGCACTATAAACAAAAAACACCCACAATTTTGAAAAAAAAAAAACAATAATTTTTTTACTTTCTGGTATAAAATATCCAATAAAAAAAACAGGAAAAAAAATCTAATTTCTTTATCAATCATTTCAGTGTATATTGATTGGTTTGCACAAATGTTTTGGCGTCTATAGACTATGGGATATTTTTATGGCCTTTTTATTGAGTTTTTGTTTTTACTAGTAATGGCAGCGATCAGCAATTCATAGCGGGACTGCGACATTGTGGAGGACAAATTAGACACTAACTGACACTTTTTGGGAACCAATGACACCAAAATCCTTGTATGAAGTTTGAGGGGGCGGGGCTGAACTTTGGGAGGGGAGGGGCCTCTCATGGACCGGCCACCACTGTATTGTGCACTGTCCAGTCTTAGTAAATCAGCCCCCCCCCCGTATACTGTTGTCTGTCTCTTGCCTGTTCCATGCAGACGTTGCCGTTCTCATCTATGGTCCCCGTTTCATCTTCTTGCAGAGATCTGCAGCTGTTCCTTTTCCTCAGGCTGACTACGGACAGGGCGCCAACGACGGCCCCAACCCCCGGCTGGGGGAACCGGTCCTTCACCTTCAGGCGTCCGCAAGTCAACTACGGCTATGAATGAGAAAATAAGAAACGGTCATCTCTGGGACCTCGGCCAGTGTACTAGGACCCCTGGCACAATGGGAATGAACTACTGATTTACAGATCTCAAACCATCGCTAAAAATATCCGAGAAGGACGATTGTTATAAAGAAAATATTTTATGACTGATAAATCCAAATCTAAAAGTTTATTTGTAATGAAATGTGGGGACCCAATTCTGAAAAATAAAAATTGTGGTAAAAATCCGGCATTGAATTATAAACGTCCAAACCTGTTTTTGGAGAAATCCCCGAGCAGCGGGCACCCAAAACAATCACTGGAGGACACAATGCACACTACATTTATGGGGGTCACCGGGTGACACAGGGGGCTCAGAGTCATAGGGTGACAAAGGGTTTTCTGGGGTCACAGGGTTACACAGGATACTCTGGGGTCATAGGGGTTACACAGGATGTTCTGGAGTCATAGGGGTCACAGGGTGACAAAGGACACTCTGGTTTCACAAGGTGACACAGGATACTCTGGGGTCATAGGGCTCGCAGGGTGGCATAGGATGCTTAGGGGTCACAGGGTGACACATGATACTCTGGGGTCACAGGACGACAGGATGCTCTGGGTCATAGGGGTGACACGGGCTGTTCTGCAGTCATAGGGGTCACAGGGTGACAGGATGCTCTGGGTCATAGGGGTCATAGGGCTTGTGTAAAAAAAAAAAAAAAAATCCCACAAAATTGTCTCTGGTAGCGAAAGGGTTAAAGGATAAGTTCACCTTCGGGAACGTCTCACATCTTCTACCCGGAAGCTTTGTTAGTTAAAAAAAATGTATTCATTATATTAATATAGTAAAAAATGCCCCCTCCTCCACCCCCATACGAGAGCTCCATCTGTCTATAAAATGATATAAACTTCATTGTTGCATGGCCGAGTGATTGTCAGTCCAACTATCAGAGCCCTGTATAGGCACTTCCAGGAACGCCCACTGTATATATACCGCATTACCGCAATACCGAGGGGGGGAGGTTACAGCAACAGCTAGCCGTCATAACCCCGGTATTAATTTTAAACAGAAGCCAATCCGGTGTCCAATAAAAGTGGCCCCAGCGCGGCGGATTTGCCACTGGATCATTTTTATGGGCAGCAAGAGAGTTGCCCCCCCTGCCGCTTTCTGGTTGTTTGCCCGTTTACAGGAGACATCGGTAATGGGGGAAACGATCCGATCCTCTAAATCAGGAATATGCAATTAGCGGACCTCCAGCTGTTGCAGAACTACAATTCCCATAAAGCATAGAAAGACTCTGACAGCCACAAGCATGACACCCAGAGGCAGAGGCATGATGGGATTTGTAGTTTTGCAACAGCTGGAGGTCCGCTAATTGCAGAACCCTGCTCTAAATAATGGGCAGGAAGTCGAGGGAGGGCAAGATGCACCTGCTTTGCCAGGAGGCCGTCAATAGACGTCCTCCCCTTTCCACCTGCAGGGCGCGCTGTGATCACAGAGTCAATGAGACTCGGCTGATCACAGATCGGAGTAAGGGGTCGATCTTGGCCCCCTACCATGTGATCAGCTGTCAGCCAATGACATCTGATCATGTGATGTAATCAGAAGATCGGTAATCGTTTTTTTTTCTCCTCACGCTGACAGCCGATCACCGGCTTCTGTGCAAGGGACATCGGTCCCGAAGAGGAAGAAGCAAAGCCGCCTCATCTGTGCCAACCAGTGCCACCTGCCAGTGCCATGAATCAGTGCCAGCAATCAGTGCCACCTATCAATGCCCACATTGGTGCCAATCAGTGCCTCATGAGTGCCACCTAGCAGTGCTGCCTATCAGTGTCACCTACCAGTGCCGATTCGTGCTCATCACTGTCACCCATCAGTGCCCATCACTGCCACCTATCAGTGCCAGCTATCTGTGCCACCGATCAATGCCCTTCAGTGTCAGTCATCAGTGCCACCTCTCAGTGCCCACCAATGCCACCTATAACTACCCACCAGTGCCACCTCATCTGTGCCACCTATTAGTGCCCTTTAGTGCCACCTATCAATGCCCTTCAGTGTCACCCATTAGTGCCACCTCTCAGTGCCCACCAATGCCACCTATAAGTACTAGAGGTCGACCGATATGGGTTTTTCTCTGGCCGATGCCGATATTTAGAAATCATGGCGGCCGATAGCCGATATATGATGCCGATTTTTTTGGGCCGACATGTTAGGCCGATTTTATTTTATTTATTTATTTTTAATCCCCCTTGATCTAACACACCTTTCCCACTGGGGCGTTTTTTTTAGGCGCTTTTGGGCTAAAAATAGTGCCTGTAAAGTGCCTGCAAAATGGCTCCCCTGCAGTCTGTGTGAAAGACAGAGTGCTTTCACACTGAGGCGATGCGCTGGCAGGATCTTAAAAAAAAAGTCCTGCAAGCAGCACGTTTGGAGTGGTGTATACCGCTCCTCCACCACTCCTGCCCATTGATATGAATGGGCACCACTGCCAAAGCACATGCAATGCGATTTGGCAGCGGTGCTTCATGGGCGCATTTAACCTCTTCCTTGGCCGCTAGCTGGGTTATATGTGCCCCACTAGCAGCCAAATAGCACCGCTAAAATGATGGTAAAGAGCCGCTAAAACTTGCGTTTTACCATCAACGCCTGTCCGCTCCAGTGTGAAAGCAGCCTTCATAAGTGATACAGAAAATTTCTTACACTTAAACATTTATTAAACAAAACAAACCTCCAATCAATCATGTATGTATGATCTAGATAAAAAAAAAAAAAAAAAAAAAAAACTATATATTAAATAAAAACGGGTAGTCAAAACTTTTGGACAAAAATATAAAAAATAAAAAAATGGGCTAACTTTACTGTTTTTATTTTATTTTTATTTTTTAAATGGTGTATTTTTTTCCCAAAAAAATGCATTTGAAAGACCTCTGTGCAAATGCCGTGTGACATAAAATATTGCAACAACCGCTATTTTATTCCCTAGGATCTCTGCTAAAAAATATATATAATTTTTGGGGGGTCTAAGTGATTTTCTGGCAGAAAATACAGGATTTTTACTTGTAAGCAACAAGTGTCAGAAAAGATTTAGTCTTTAAATGGTTAAACTGAGAACTTCTACACACAGAGATGATTTCATTCATTGAAGTGTAAACATTGTATCATTTAGTTCTTTTCTTGGCAGTCTGCCCAGAGAGGAGGAAAGTGTTGCTATGACGACTCAGGCAACTTACACTGACTTCTAAGAGCCGGTTCACACTGCGGCGATGCGAGGCGACACAACTTGCCTCGCCTCGACCTGACAAGTCGCCCCCATTCTGTACAATGGAACCGTTCTGAGAGGAGCGACTCGAGTCGCTCCGACTCAGAAAAAAGGTTCCTGTACTACTTTTGGGCGACCTCGGGGCGACTTGCATTGACTTCTATACAGAAGTCATCTGCAAGTCGCCGCTGAGGTCACCGCAGGTCGCGGCGAGGCAAGTCGGTGTCGCCTCGCATCGCCTGCAGTGTGAACCGGTACTTACAGAAGTCATTTCAAAGTCCCGCTGTAGAATCGGCTTTTTATCAGCACAATCGGCCGATGCCGATTATTTAAAAAACGGCAAATATCGGCCGATATATCGGTCGACCTCTACCCATAACCCATCAATGGGACTGCGTGCAAGGGGGGGGGGGGGCATGGAACGTCTAGGTTATCCTAGGGGAGGTGGAAGTGGGCACCTATCACAACTAGGTACCTGCCCCTCCCCCCAACAAAAAAAACACCAAGAGGAAGGGAAGGGAAGTCAATGGCTGTCAGCACAATGTTCTACTTTATGTGATTTCCTCTGTAAATGATAAAATGGATGTTATATTGTATTGTCTTGACGCGGGAACAATAAATGTTCCGACTTCTTCGCATTTCTGGATGGGGACTCCCCTTTGATATCGGGGTCCCGGCTCTACATTCTGCACAGGGAGATGAATGGGGCACTCTAGACTGATGATTCAGGGACAATCCGATCGCCTTCGTGGGGTCAGGAAGGAATTTTGTCCCCCGCCCCCCTTTGGAGACAATCTGACCAAGGAAGGAAGGGGGGGGTTTTCGCCTTCCTCTGAATCATCGTAAGGTTTAGGGGTCCGAAAAAAGGCCCCGTCTATGGGGAGCCGCAGAGGATAACAGTGACCAATCCTCTGATTTATCAAGGCCTTAGAATCATTTCCTTCTATTGATTTATTTACAATAAAAAATAAACAATTGGACAATATTAACCCTTTCATGACTAAGCCCATTTTTGGCATTTGGTATTTAAGGTTAAAATCCATATTTTTTGCTAGAAAATTACTTGGAACCCCCAAACATTATATATATTATATATATATTTTTAGCAGAGACTCTAGAGAATAAAAAGGCGATTGTTGCAATATTTTATGTCACACGGTATTTGCGCAGTGGTGTTTTAAACGCAACTTTATGGGAAAAGGGACACTTTCATGAATTTAAAAAAAACGAAACAGGAAAATTAGCCCAATTTTTGCATAATGTGAAAGATAATGTTACGCCGAGTAAATAGATACCAAACATGTCACACTTTATAATTGCACGCACTCGTGGAATGATGACAAACTTCGGTACCTAAAAATCTCAATAGGCGACGCTTTAAAAAATTGTTACGGTTACCAGGTTAGCGTTACAGAGGAGGTCTAGTGCTAGAATTATTGCTCTCACTCTGACGATCGCGGCGATACCTCACATGTGTGATTTGAACACCGTTTACATATGCGGGCGCGACTTCCGTATGAGTTTCCTTTGCTTTGCGAGCTCGCGGGGACGGCGGGCGCTTTCAATTTTTTTTTTTTTTAATTTTAAAATTAATAAATTGTTTTTTAAAAAAAATAAAAAATTCGATTTTATTGCTGTCACAAGGAATGTAAACACCCCTTGTGACAGTAATAGGTGGTGACAGGTACTCTTTATGGAGTTTATTTATCCCTCCTTTACACTTCAAAGTATTCAGATCGCCGAAAACAGCGATTCTGAATACTGTACATTTTTTTTAAACTGGTGCCATTGGCAGCCGTGTAAACGGGAAGTGACGTCATGACGTGGCTTCCGTGTTTACCATTAGGAGACTGGAATGCGCCATCATTTCAGTTCCTCCCCAGCACCCGGAAGCATCCGATTGTGAATCGGTGCTCCCGATCGAGCGGGAGCACCGGTAACAGCGGCGAGAGGTGGCGGGAGGGGGTGGGACGTCCCCTCCCGCTCCTCCGGCATAACAGCCGAGCGGCTTTTAGCCACTTCGGTTGTTATGGCTGGATAGCCGATCGCCTGCTGTAAAAAACGGTACCAAGATGATACCTGCAGGTGCGGGCATCATCCTGGTATACCCCCCGGAAGCCGAGTACGCAGATATGCGTACGCTCGGCAGGAAGGGGTTAAATAAAGACTGTATTTAAAAAAAAAAAAAAAAAAAAACCCAGAAAAAACAAAACAAAAAAATAAAGAAACACAAAAGAACTGAAAAAAAAAAAACAAAGACAAAAAAAGAAAACACAAAAAAAACTGAACAAAAACCCAAAGTGGCCTAATGGAGTGCGATCGTTTCAAACGGCTCAAACGGCACCGCTTTTGGGGTGTTGTTAACGTTTTAACTGGCACTCGCAGCAGATCGCATAAACGCAGTGCGATTTCTCTGTTGTTACATTCGGCACCTTTTTTGGGGGGACACTTGGTTTCGCCACAGCAAACTGATCCGGAAGTCCGCCCACCCTTACTTTCTCCCATTTCCATTCACAGAGTGCAGCGTGCTCCACGCATGTTCGGTAGCAAACCGCCTGTGAAGCCGCAAGGCTTTACTGCAGGTTTCCCTTAGTCATAATGGCGGCGCCAGCACCTGCCTGGGTGAGGGCACCGCGGGATCCCTGGACGGGTAAGCGACCAGAAATATACCGGGATGATATGCAGCTGCGGGCATCGCCCCGGCCCCGGCGGGCGGTCAGCTTTTTAGTGATAACAACCAATGTGGCTAAAAGCCGATCGGCTGTCATTCTGAAGGAGCGAGAGGGACCCCCCCCTACACTACCGCCCCGCCTTCCGCCGCTCTTCCCGTTCCACCTAGGGTGACCCGGATTGCCCGGGTCTTTCCCGGGTACCTTCATTCTAGGACAATACAGTGCCCTGGATTGAAACTGACACAGCCACCCACCCCCAGGGCTGATCTGATGCCCCCCAAAAAAAGGCCGCCACATCGCTGCTTTACTCACTGACAGTACTTGTCCTGGCCGGGAATGTCTAGAGAGCCACAATCCCCACCCCCTCCAGCATTGGAACGAGGTAAAGCGGGTCTGGGCCGGCCAGGACAAGTACTGTCAGTGAGTAAAGTGGCGATGCGGTGGCCATTTTTTGAGGGGAGTGATCGGTGCTTCTGGGTAAAGCTCGCACCCACCACCCCAGCTGTGCCGTGATTGGTTACAGCACAAGCTGATTTTTAGGAAGGGAGTGGGGGGTGGGTCCCTAAATGGCAGTTTGGAAATGTGGTCACCCTAGTCCCACCGGGAGACCCGAGCCACCATTCGGCGCCCATCAGCCGGCTAGGCTAAGACCCTAAGGAAGCCGTATTCGGCTCTGATCGGGTCTGCGATGTAAAATCCCGGAAGTGATGTCACTTCCGGATTACTCGGCCACCAATGGCGCCAATTAAAATATAATAAAAAATGACTGCATTCAGAATCGCCGTGAGGCATCGCCTCGATCATCAGAGTGAGAGCAATAATTCTACCCCTATAGACCTCCTCTGTAACACTAAAAAAGGATCGCCTATGGACATGTTTTAGGTACTGTAGTTTGTCGCCATTCCACGAGGGTGCGCAATTTCAAAGCTTTAAGGTGGACTCCACCCCCTCCCCCCCATGCAGCTCCACATTTCAATATAAAAACATTGTTTCCTTTCACTTACAATTACTGGTATTCTGAGTGTTGCTCCCCCCGGCCTCATTCTTCCGGGGTACTTCCCGTCACATGTTCCAGGAGTAAAAATGGCCGCTGTGATACGACTATAGAGAAAAAAAAGAGAAAAAAAAGCAATTACTAATCACGTCTCCAGAGGCCTTTGTTGCCTTATTTATAATAAGGGAGGAATTTCTCTTTAACCCCTTCCTAATGGATAGACGTCCTGGACTTTCAGTGGTCATACCGGGATGATGGGCGGAGCTACAGGCTTCATACCGGGATTTACTTTTTTCAAGATGTGACTTCCTGTGTTGTAAAAGCCATCCTAGTGACTGATTAACTGCTGGATGTCTTTTACAGGCACTGGGAGGGAACATTCCCCACCTCCCCCCTCCCAATGGCAACTTTTGAGCTCTCCCATGCCATCGGGAAGCCAGATTTATATAATATAGAGCTGGTCGTGGACCAGATGGTTCCCAGGCATCTCTATGATTCTGGGAGGCTGGAAGCAACGCCATGACATCACTTCCAGTTCTGGCAAATGTACTGACATTTTTTATTTTTGGGAAATCATCAGATCATTTTTTATTCTTTATTATCTCATGTTTTCCAAGGCAAAGGAGAGATTTGGGGGTCTTATAGACCACCCCCCCCCCCCCGATGTCTCCCTAAAGAGTACCTGTCATCCCTTATTTCTATCACAAGGGATGTGTACATATTTTGTGATTTAAATAAAAGTGATAATCTGATGGGGACCCTCATAATAGAATCTGATGCAGACCCTCATAATAATAGAATCTGATGGAGACCCTCGGGCCTGTTCTATAGTTGTATTGTACTGTATGGAGGTGTCTCCGGGACAGGAAGGGAGGTGTATTCTCCTCAGGGGGTCACAGATGGTGATAAACACCCGGCAGAGACAACATACACATACACAGGAATGGGCGGAGGGGGAGGGTACTATATGGGATGAGGACCACCATAACCCCCCCCCCCCCCACACACACACACACACACACACAGCATAAACCCTGAGAGGGTCACACTGAGCCCCTCTAGCAACCAATCACCGGATTTGTCCCGCACAGCAGACTACAGAGCGGACTACAACTCCCAGAATCGGCGGCCTGTACCCCGTCTCCATGGTGACAGGTCTTCTATCAGAAAGCCGTTGATTCGTCAGGTTAGATGTTACATCGCCGCCCCATCTTGCTACACCCTACACTCGCCCACAGGCAGGATAGAGTGAGAAGGGGGCAAGCGAACATCTTGTTACACCCACCAGTTTTGCCTCTTACACTTTTTTGTAACTGTAATCTGAGTTTATATAGGGAAATACAGGACTTAGAGCTCCGTCTGACTGTTTAGATTTGAGTTTTAAAAGCAGCGGCGAGCCTGCTGATCTCACAGGTTTCCTAATCTGACAGAAGTTCGCTGCTTTTAAAATTCGACATCTAAACAGTCAGACGGAGTTCTAAGTCCTGTATTTTACTATAAAACTTCAGATTGCAGTTAAAAATAAGTGTAAGATGGAAAACTCCGATGGGCGTACCTAAATGTCCGCTTTCCCCTTCTCAGTGCATCCTTACTGTGGAGGAGTGTGGGGTGTAGAAAGATGGCGGCGACGCAACGTCACTTCCGTTATACACCGCAGCGTTCTTCAGTTCAGAAAGTGCAATGGAAGTAACGTTCCATCGCGGCCATCTTGCTACACCCCGCACTCGTCCGCAGACTCTGGACCTCACCATACAACACAACAAGCCGCTTCCCCAGGGAGAGAGGGGGGGGAGGAGCTCCGGGGACAGCCCACCTCCGTCACCGGGACCTTCATACACCCCAATATCACCCCTCCCCCCATATCTCTACCGACATCACCGAAACCTGGATAATACCCCCCTCCCCCATCACATACACCCCCCATCACCTCCAACTATTACCCCCTCCCCCATCACCTCCAACTATTACCCCCTCCCCCATCACCGCCAAATACCCCGTCTTCCTCATCACCTTCAAATACCCCCTCTCTTCCCCCCATCACCTCCAAATACCCCCCTCTCTTCCACCTATCACCGCCAAATACCCCCTCCCCCATCCCCTCCAAATACCCCCCTCTCTTCCACCTATCACCGCCAAATACCCCCCTCCCCCATCACCCCCAAATACCCCCTCTCTTCCCCTCCCCCATCACCTCCAAATACCCCCCTCTCCTCCCCCATCACCTCCAAATACCGCCCTCCCCCATCACTTCCAAGTACCCCCTCTCTTCCCCCATCACCGCCAAATACCCCCTTCTCTTGCCCCCATCACCTCCAAATACCCCCTCTCTTCCCCATCACCCCAAAATACTCCCCTCCCCCATCACCTCCAAGTACCCCCTCTTCTCCCCCCCCCATCACAGCCAAATACCCCCTCCCCCATCACCTCCCCCTATCACCCTAAATACCCCCCTCCCCCATCACCTCCAAATTCCCCCTCCCCCGTTATCGCCAAATACCCCCTCCCACTATCACCTCAAATATTACCCCCTCCCCCCTCACTGAAACCCGGATAATACAACAACTACCCCCCATAACCTCCAAATTATACCCACAATATAACACCCCTCCCCCATATCACTGACACCTGAATGTATATCACCTCCCATCCCCCCAAATCACCGACCCCCCCACTGACCCCTGTATGAATAGGATGATCCATTATATGGGGCAGGGAATCAATAACCAATCTATATCACATCACCCCCACCACTGATCAATAATCACCCTATACTCTGTTTTTATATTCACCTATTGTAACCAGCCAATATCATGACTAATAATCAATATCTCATCATTGCCAATACTTGGTGATCACTGTCTGATAATTCATTGTTATTGATCTACGACAGTGATGGTGAACCTTGGCACCCCAGATGTTTTTGAACTACATTTCCCATGATGCTCCTGCACTCTGCAGTGTAGTTGAGCATCATGGGAAATGTAGTTCCAAAACATCTGGGGTGCCAAGGTTCGCCATCACTGATCTACGATATACTGATATCCCAGCATTTATCACTGATCAATAAGCAGCCCGTATCTCATGATTTTCACCCCTCCCCCCCGATCAGTGATCAATAACCAGCGCATATCTCATGATTATCACCCCCCGATCAGTGATCAATAACCAGCCCGTATTTCATGATTATCACCCCCCCATCAGTAATCAATAAGCAGCCCGCATCTCATGATTATCACCCCTTCCTCCGATCAGTGAGCAATAACCAGCTCGTATCTCATGAATATCACCCCTCCCCCCTGATCAGTGATCAATAACCAGCTTGTATTTCATGATTATCACCCCCCCCCGATCAGTGATCAATAAGCAGCAATCACCTCTGATTTCTATAATACCTCTTTGTCTTCCATTATAACCTCCTCATTATCAATACTCGGCATTGCTGGTTATCAGTAATCACCAATCTTCATTCTTTTATCAATAACCGCCCATTGATATTCATTCCTTATAGATATCACCTATCAATATATTTACCAATAAACTGAATTTTCTTTTCCTGTACCCAACACCCGTCTGTCAGTAATTATCCACCTATCAGGTGTCAGTATCTGGTCACCTGATCACACGACACCCAACTATCACCAATCATTTCTCTGATCATACCTCTGTTAGGCCGATCAATAATTATTATCCACAATCACCCCCCCCCCCCCCGTATACTGTATATTCATTGTTCTCTGAGCCGACACTCACTGTATAGAGGGAGGAGAGATACAATCTGTATGCTGTATGTGTAAACAGTGTTTATAAACATTGATCAGACAGAGATACAAAGTAACATTGTTTATAAACAATGCTCAGACAGGAGATAGAGAAAACAATGTAACATTGTTTATAAAAATTGATAAGACTAGGAAGTACAAGATACAAAGTGACATTGTTTATAAACATTGCTCAGAGAGGAGATAGAGCAATACAAAGTAACATTGTTTATAAACATTGATCAGATGGGAGATAGACCTTTTTTCAGATTTTCCATTTTTCCAAAAGCAGCTGAAACAACTGTTTAAAATGGTGGATAAAAGAAGAATAAAAAACAAATTTCCCGGATAAATGAACCCGATTTTAACAATATGCTTTATCTTCCTGTGGGGTATTATGGGGTGTATTACACTTTGTGTACACTAGGTGGAGCCATTATACCATTTATTGATAAAGCCAGCTCTGCCCAATAAGGGTGAAGAACCAGAAATGGACAGCAGGGGGCGAGCGTGTGTTCTGGAATACACTGACTGTCCATTCCATACATTCCACTTCATCCCGACAGTCAGATGGAGTTTTGTGGTTTTGCTTCTCTAAAGACCTCTGGGGGGTAAAATAGACCAAAGGCCGTTTCCTCGTCTGTAGATCTGCTGTTACCAGAGTACCCTTACCCACTCCGGGAAGATTTACCCCCATTCCCGACCAGGTCATTTTTTGCGATGTGGCACTGTGTTGCTTTAACTGACAATTGTGCTGAACCCAAATATAATTCACAGTATCTGACAAAAGTAAGTACACCCCTCAGTCACATTTATGTAAATATTTTCTTCTCTCTTTTCATGTGACAACACTGAAGAAATGACACTTGTCTACAATGTAAAGTAGTGAGTGTACAGCTTGTATAACAGTGTACATTTCCTGTCCCCTCAAAATAACTCAACACACAGCCATTAATGTCTAAACCACTGGCAACAAAAGTCAGTACGCCCCCTAAGTGAAAATGTCCAAATTGGGCCCAATTAGCCATTTTCCCTCCCCCGGTGTCATGTGACTCGTTAGTGCTACAAGGTCTCAGGTGTGAATGGGGAGCAGGTGTGTTACATTTGGTGTTATCGCTCTCACTCTCTCATACTGGTCACTGGAAGTACAACATGGCACCTCATGGCAAAGAACTCTCTGAGGATCTGAAGATAAGAATTGTTGCTCCACATAAAGATGGCCTAGGCCAGGGATCCACAAACCCCAGGCGCCAGGTCGCCAATGCGACCAGAAATCGCAACCTGGCGCCTAAGCTGTCACCAGCCCACTCACTATTGATGCCCCAGACATGCAGCAGCATTAACACCGACTGCCGTCCTCCTCCCTCCTCCACACTCTGCCGCACCGCACTAAGTCTGTGAAACTGACAAGCAATGGAGAGAGGAGGATCTGTCAGATTTCAGCTCGATGTCGGGGTGGGCGGGAACCGGCCGGTATGGGCGGGACCCAGCAACTATCAAACACCAGCTAATGAAATCTGGGCGGGCCGCTACGTGTATGTGGCCCCGCCCCTTTTCTTAAAGCGGGGTACCACCCTAAAGTGGAACCTCCGCTGATCAGAACCCTCCCCCCCTCCGGTGTCACAATTGGCACCTTTCAGGGGGGAGGGGGGTGGGGATACCTGTCAAAGACAGGTATTTACACCCACTTCTGGGCATAGACTCCCGTGGGAGTCTATGCCTCTTCCTGTCCTGCCGCGCTGTCTGCTGGGACACACACGGGTCCCAGTGACAGCGCGGACAATTCCTACTGCACTGCGCGACTCGCGCATGCGCAGTAGGGAACCGGGAAGTGAAGCCGATTCGCTTCACTTCCTGATTCCCTCATCTAGAATGGTGACGGCAGCAGCCGAGAGCCGAGTGATCGATCGGCCTCGGCATAGCTGGACCCCGGGACAGGTGAGTGTCCATTTATTAAAAGTCAGCAGCTGTAGTATTTATAGCTGCTGGCTTTTAATATTTTTTTTTTTGGTGAAATCCCTCTTTAAGCAGCCATATTGTTGGCTGGCGTTTGATAGCTGCTGAGTCCCACTCACCCGGGACCCGCCCACCCCAACATTAAGCTCAATTCTGACAGCTCCTCTGTTACGTTTCAGTAACAGCGTGCTCCCTGTGAAACCTGCCAGTGCCACCTGCCAGCGCCAACCAGTGGCATCTGCCAGTGCCAACCACTGGCACCACCAATCAGTGCCACCTGCCAGTGTCAGTGCCACCACCAATCAGTGCCACCTGCTAGTGCCAACCAGTGCCACCGCCAATCAATACCACCTGCAACCACCAACCAGTGCCACCGCCAATCAGTGCCACCTGCCAGTGACAATCAGTGCCACCTGCCAATCAGTGCCAACCAGTGCCACCTGCCAACACCAACCAGTGCCATCACCAGTGTCATCTGCCAGTGACAACTAGTGCCACCGCCAACCAGGGCCACCTGCCACTTCCAAACCAGTGCCACCTGCCAATCAGTGCCACCACCAGTGCCACCTGCCAGTTCCAAACCAGTGTCACCTGCCAGTTCCAAACTAGTGTCACCTGCCAGTTCCAAACTAGTGTCACCTGCCAGGTCCAAACCAGTGCCACCTGCCAGTGCCAGCCAGTTCCATCTGTTGCCAGCCTTACTCTCTTTCTGGTCAGCCCATAACCCTGATATAACAGCGTTTCAATGGAGTGATTGACAGGGTGCTCCATTGTGAGTTAGGGATAGGGGGTGAAAATGAGTGGCCTTACCCCGGGAGCTGACAATCAATACCACTCTTAAAAAAAAAAAAAAAAAAAAACTGGCTCCTAACTTTTTTAACTGGCTCCTAAATTCAAAGCAAATTTGTCAACCCCTGTATTATAATTAAACCTCATTATTAAATTCTAGTATTATAATTAACCACTTCAATACAGGGCACTTTCACCCCCTTCCTTCCCAGCCCAATTTTCAGCTTTCAGCGCTCTAGCGCTTTCAGTGACAATTGCGCGGTCATGCTACACTGTACCCAAATGAAATTGTTATCATTTTGTTCGCACAAATAGAGCTTTATTTTGGTGTTATTTATTCACGACTCCGTTTTTTTTTTTTTTTGCGATATAAGCGCAAAAAAAGCGGAAATTTGGGAAAAAAAACAATATTTTCTTTTTTCTATTTGAAAAGAAATCCAATAAAATCAAATTTTGTCATAAATTTAAGCCAAAATGTATTCTGCTACATGTTTTTGGTAAAAAAAATTCCGTTAAGTGTTGTAGACATGTCACTGGAGAAGTGATCGAGGGGGTGTACATCTCACCTAGGTTGCTACACAGTGTGAGATGGTAAATCCAGGATGGATCAGTTTCTCAGCAGCGATATGCTGCTGAGTTGTTATTTAATTTTGCCGGGCCTGGGTTTATATGGAATGGCAGGTAGGTTTGGTAGAGGGACCTGTCATTCCACATCCCCCGATCCAGTTCTGGGTTTGGGATCAGGTGAGCTTTGATCCTAATTAGCCTGGGAAGCTAAAGGCTCTGCAGGGTCTGCAGGTGATTGCTCTCAGCCAGGGAAACGAACAGTCTGTGTGTTTGAGGAAGCTGCAAGCACAGCCACTGCTGGAGCTAAAACTCACCCTGCGATATCCAGGTGAAAGACGCTGTGTTTGTAAGTGTCAGATAGGTGAGCAGAACCTGTTAGTAAGCGCCCAGCCGGGCTAGGACTTTTATTTTTGTTGTACTTAGAAAGCACGGTGTTGCTGTATATTTTGTTTGCTGGACTGTTTGTACCACGAATAAACGCCAAGATCTGCTTTATAAATTCCAAGTCTGCTGTGAACTGTGTCCAAACACACCCTACCCCGGGAAGATCCCTTACAATTGGTGGAGGTAGCGGGCAACACGGTTGCTAGGGGCAACGGTGTGGACAGACTTGGCTACAGCTGCTGATGTCCTGGGTGAAAGCTGCAACTACACTCCAAGAACAGTCCAGCAACATGGAGGAGATGCTGAAGCAGTTTATGCAAGTGAGTTTGCAACAACAGCAGGCTCAGACAGAGGCCAATAGACGACATGAACAGTCCATGGCTGCACAACAACAACTTATCGAGCACCTGATAGCAATTCGAGAGGCGCCTGTGGTTGCTAATCCACCCACAGTGATGGGAGCCGCTCCAGAGATTTTTTTTGGGAGAAGGACTGTGCAGAAAGCGCTGCAAAAGATGACTGCTGAGGACGATGTTGAGGCCTTTCTAACAGTATTTGAGCGCGTGGCTGAGCGAGAGAAGTTACCAGCCGCTGAGTGGGCAGAGGTAATTGCGCCCTATTTAACAGGTGAACCCCAAAAGGCCTACTATGACCTCAGTGAGCAAGAGGTTAAGGACTATACTCGGCTAAAAGAGGAGATACTTGCCCGACTAGGAGTTACTACTGCAGTCCGTGCCCGGAGGGTACGCAACTGGAGCTACAGTCTGGACAAATCAGCGAGGTCCCAGATGTATGACCTAATCCATTTGGCAAGAAAGTGGTTGGAGCCAGATACTTCTACTCCTGCACAAATCCTAGAGAAGGTCGTGATGGATCGCTACCTCCGAGCGCTTCCTACTGACCTGCAACGCTGGGTGGGACAAGGTGATCCTAAGAATGCAAACGAACTTGTCAACCTTGTGGAGAGGTTCCAGGCGACTGAGGACTACCTCCGTGATGTTCCTGCAGCATCTTCACCTCCCCGGAGCGCCAGATCTGTGCCGTCAGCTGGTAAGAGACTTCCATCTATTGGGGGAGTGTGGAGGGGTGCTGATGGAGGGAAAAGGGCTCAAGTGGTGTCTCAGGGACAAAAGACTGGTGATGGTCCCGGGTGGCTAAGGGGCTCTGAAAAGGACTCCTTGCCAAAGAGACCAGGCCCTATCCAGTGTTGGAGATGCCATGAGGCGGGACACGTGTCGGCCCATTGCCCTCTTACCTCTGAACCCATGGAATGTGACGCTAGCCGGCGTCAGTCGCTATTTGCGGAACCATCTTGTGCTGCAGTTCCTGGACTAGAGACTGAACCGCAAATCTGCAACATCACAATCAATGACTTTCCTGTTAAAGCGTTAATGGACTCAGGAAGCCTTGTAACCTTGGTGCATGCTAGCCTGGTGACTGGGGACTTAGAGTCTAAAAAGCATATGAGCGTTGTGTGTATACATGGTGATACACAAGTGTACCCTATAGTGCTGGCTAAAGTCGGGACTGAACAAGGCACAGTACAATATGAAGTGGGTGTGGTTAAAAACCTCATGCATAATGTAATATTGGGGCGCGATTTTCCTTTATTCTGGGCTCTCTGGGAAAAAAGAAAAATCCCCAAAAGGAGTGAGGATACCTCTAAGGTGGTTGCCTTGTCCACTGTGAATGATAAAAGTGTACAGGATGAAAATGATTGTTTTCCTTTGCAGGTCCTGGCTGGGGAGGAGGAGGCTCCTCCCACTGAGCAAAATATACTAGACTTAGAGGTGTCTAGCGATAATTTTGGGGCTGCACAATTACAGGACCCCACTCTCAAAAATGCGAGAGAGCAGGTTGCTGTTATGAATGGGGTACCTCAGGAACCAGATGCTGAAAAAAGATTTCCACATTTTTCGGTGACTAATGATCTTTTCTATAGAGTCAATAAGGTTAAGGATGAGATTGTGGAACAGCTTCTGGTACCTAAGCCGTACCGGCGTCAGGTGCTTGACATGGCACATAACCATGTTCTTGGGGGACACTTGGGGACTGACAAAACGCGAGAGAGGGTTCTCCAGAGGTTTTTTTGGCCGGCCATATATGATGACATTAAAAAATACCGTGAGTCGTGCCCCACATGTCAGGTTAGTGCCCCAGTGTCACATTTTCGCAGTCCTTTGGTTTCGCTCCCTATTATAGAGGTGCCTTTTGAGCGTATTGCCATGGATTTAGTGGGTCCCATTGTAAAGTCAGCTAGAGGACACCAGTATATTTTGGTAGTCCTGGATTATGCGACCCGCTATCCTGAGGCTGTACCCTTAAGAAACACTGCATCTAAAACAATTGCACGTGAGTTGTTTTATATGTTCTCTAGGACTGGGATCCCCAAAGAAATCCTAACTGACCAAGGTACGCCATTTATGTCGAAAGTAATGAAGGAATTATGCAGACTATTTAAAATCTCACACATCCGTACCTCTGTATACCACCCCCAGACGGACGGATTGGTGGAGAGATTTAATAAAACTTTGAAACATATGTTGAAGAAAGTGGTGGCAAAAGATGGTCGTGACTGGGATCATTTATTACCCTACCTCATGTTTGCTATTAGGGAGGTGCCCCAAGCGTCCACAGGGTTCTCACCATTCGAGTTGGTCTATGGTCATCACCCTAGGGGTCTACTAGACATTGCAAAAGAGACATGGGAGAATGAGTCCACCCCATACAAGAGTGTTATTGAGCATGTAGCACAAATGCAGGACCGTATAGCCACTGTAATGCCCCTGGTAAGGGAACACCTCCAGAGGGCTCAAGAGGCCCAAAGTAGAATTTACAACCGGTCCGCAAGAATCAGGACATTCAACCCAGGCGATAGGGTCCTTATACTAGTCCCCACTGTTGAGAGTAAATTCTTGGCGAAGTGGCAAGGTCCCTATGAAATTGTTGAAAAGGTCAGTGAGGTGAACTACAAGGTGCACCAACCAGGTAGAAGGAAGCCTTTCCAAGTTTATCACATAAACTTGATCAAGCCCTGGAAAGACAGGGAATCCTTGGTGGCGACAAATACTGTTAATAATTTGTCACCACCAATCCCTCCAGTCAAGGTAGGTGATACTCTATCAGTGTCACAGAAACAGGAGGCTTAGGAATTTTTACAGAAAAACAAAAACAAGTTCTCTGACCTCCCAGGGCGTACACACCTCATCCATCATCACATTGAAACTGAGCCTAGAAGCAGAGTAAACCTTAAGCCCTATAGGATACCCGAGGCACGTAGGGAAGCCGTATCTGCCGAGGTAAAACGTATGCTTGCTCTGGGGGTAATTGAGGTGTCACAGAGTGAATGGTCCAGCCCAATTGTGCTAATCCCAAAGCCCAATGGAACTTGGAGGTTCTGTAACGATTTCAGAAAGTTGAATGAGATCTCCAAGTTCGATGCGTATCCTATGCCCAGGGTAGATGAGTTGATTGAGAAGTTGGGTAACGCCAGGTACATAACCACCCTCGATCTCACAAAGGGCTACTGGCAGATTCCACTTTCTGGTGAGGCTAAAGAGAAAACTGCATTCTCCACCCCTGATGGGCTATTCCAGTATGTAGTGATGCCATTCGGGTTACATGGAGCGCCTGCAACTTTCCAGAGGTTGATGGACTTGATTCTGCGACCACATCGTGATTACTCAGCTGCCTACCTCGATGATGTGGTCATTTTTAGCCCTGATTGGGAAAGTCACCTCTGTAAGGTACAGGCCGTGTTGATTGCCATAAGTGATGCGGGGTTGACCATAAATGCCGAGAAGTGTGCTCTAGCCCTAGAAGAGGCCAAATATCTAGGCTACATTATTGGGAGAGGGTTGATTAAGCCACAGCTAAATAAAATTGAGGCAATACAGAATTGGCCTAGACCCCTGACAAAGAAACAGGTTAGAGCTTTCCTGGGTATTACGGGGTATTACCGTAGATTTGTGCCGAACTTTGCCTCAGTTGCTGCTCCACTAACTGACTTGACAAAGGGCGGAAAGACAGCAATGGTCACGTGGACCCCAGAGGCCGAGAAGGCTTTCCAAAGCCTTAAGTCTGCCTTGTGCCAACCACCTGTCTTAGTTACCCCCGATTTCAGGCGAGAATTTCTGGTCCAGACAGATGCCTCTAACACAGGCTTAGGTGCAGTACTCTCACAAGTAGTGAATGGTGAGGAGCATCCAGTGACGTACTTGAGTAGAAAACTAACCCCGGCCGAGAAAAATTATGCCATTGTGGAGCGAGAATGTTTGGCAGTGAAGTGGGCCCTAGAATCGTTAAAGTATTACTTGCTAGGCAGGAAATTCAAGTTGGTGACAGACCATGCCCCCCTAACATGGATGAAGTTAAACAAGGAGAGAAATGCAAGAGTGACTAGATGGTTTCTCTCCCTACAAAACTTTAATTTCACTGTGGAACACAGGCCAGGGAAATTACAGGCAAATGCTGACGCATTGTCAAGGGTAAGTTGTCTGTGGGGACAAAAGGCTCAGCCCTCCGGTCTGAAAAAGAGGGGGGGGATATGTAGACATGTCACTGGAGAAGTGGTTGAGGGGGTGTACATCTCACCTAGGTTGCTACACAGTGTGAGATGGTAAGTCCAGGATGGATCAGTTTCTCAGCAGCAATATGCTGCTGAGTTGTTATTTAATTTTGCCGGGCCTGGGTTTATATGGAATGGCAGGTAGGTTTGGTAGAGGGACCTGTCATTCCACATCCCCCGATCCAGTTCTGGGTTTGGGATCAGGTGAGCTTTGATCCTAATTAGCCTGGGAAGCTAAAGGCTCTGCAGGGTCTGCAGGTGATTGCTCTCAGCCAGGGAAACGAACAGTCTGTGTGTTTGAGGAAGCTGCAAGCACAGCCACTGCTGGAGCTAAAACTCACCCTGCGATATCCAGGCGAAAGACGCTGTGTTTGTAAGTGTCAGATAGGTGAGCAGAACCTGTTAGTAAGCGCCCAGCCGGGCTAGGACTTTTATTTTTGTTGTACTTAGATAGCACGGTGTTGCTGTATATTTTGTTTGCTGGACTGTTTGTACCACGAATAAACGCCAAGATCTGCTTTATAAATTCCAAGTCTGCTGTGAACTGTGTCCAAACACACCCTACCCCGGGAAGATCCCTTACAGTGTATAATAATTGGTTTGTGTGATCACGGACATATGTACGCAAATGATCATGTACATATGTATGCAGGTGATCACGTACATATGTGTGCAGATAATCATTGGGACATGTGATTTTAGTGGGACATATGTGGGGGACATGTTTTTATTATTAGGGACATGTGTTTTTATTATTTGGGGACATGTATGTTTTGGGACATGTGTGTTTTGGGGACATATGTGGGGACTGTGTTTGTACTGTGTGGTGTGTTGTGTGTTGACACTACACTGGTGATCAGTGAGTAAAAAGCTGTGAAAAGCAGCCCATACTCACTGATCATCAGCCGGCTGCAGCGATCCGCTCTCCTCTCCTCTGCGATGACTTCCGTGTGAGGAGAGGAGAGCCGATTGCCTAGCAACCGGCTGTTTGTTTACATCACATGACGGCCGTGATTGGACACGGCCGTCATGTGATCAGGAGGGCCAATCACAGAGCCCTCCTGCCGATCTGAGATGTGCCGTGTCCGGGTGACACGAGCACATCGGGATCGTGCCGCTGCGCGGGCGCGCGCGCGCGCGATCCCGCTACTCCTGAAGGACGTTCCTGAACGTCCTATCAGGAGCAGGCGGCTCCCACCCGGCCGTATATATACATTGGCCGGGTGGGAAGTGGTAAACATCATTGTTGCGCGTTATCCATTATAATTAAAAATTAAATGAATACATAATATTACAATTAGAGGTGCGCTGGAATTTCGGCCAAAAATTTTTTTTTTTACATTCGGCTGAATGAAAAAAACAGCAGATACAGAAAGGGGGCGTGGTCTTCTTCACGGAGCTGAATTGCCAGACCACAGTAACAATGTCCCTGTGATAGACGGCACACTGAATCAGTGTGACTTGATTACAGGAGGCGGGACATTCTTACTGCAGCCGGGGCATTCTTACTGCAGCCGGGGCAATTCAAATCCAGCTGCGTGACACACGGAGATCGCAGCTGATGTGGGCACTGGTAAAGCTGCTGGGCACTGGCAAGCTGCATATGATGGACACTGTTAGGGCTGCATATGATGGGCGCTGGTGAGCTGCATATGATGGACACTGTTAGGGCTGCATATGATGGGCGCTGGTGAGCTGCATATGATGGACACTGTTAGGGCTGCATATGATGGGCGCTGGTGAGCTGCATATGATGGGCGCTGGTGAGCTGCATATGATGGGCACTGGTGAGGCTGCATTGATCTCCTGTATCAAGTCTGCAGTCCCTGACCATCTCTTGTATAGCGTCTGCAGTCGCTGACCATCTCTTGTATCGCGTCTGCAGTCTCTGACCATCTCTTGTATCGCGTCTGCAGTCTCTGACCATCTCTTGTATCACGTCTGCAGTCCCTGACCATCTCTTGTATCGCGTCTGCAGTCTCTGACCATCTCTTGTATCGCGTCTGCAGTCCCTGACCATCTCTTGTATCACGTCTGCAGTCCCTGACCATCTCTTGTATCACGTCTGCAGTCCCTGACCATCTCTTGTATCACGTCTGCAGTCCCTGACCATCTCTTGTATCGCGTCTGCAGTCTCTGACCATCTCTTGTATCGCGTCTGCAGTCCCTGACCATCTCTTGTATCACGTCTGCAGTCCCTGACCATCTCTTGTATCACGTCTGCAGTCCCTGACCATCTCTTGTATCACGTCTGCAGTCCCTGACCATCTCTTGTATCACGTCTGCAGTCCCTGACCATCTCTTGTATCGCGTCTGCAGTCTCTGACCATCTCTTGTATCACGTCTGCAGTCTCTGACCATCTCTTGTATCACGTCTGCAGTCTCTGACCATCTTCTGTATGATGTCAGTAAGAGATTGCAGACATGATACAAGAGATGGTCAGAGACTGCAGACTGCATTTCTCTTGACCTTTCTTGTAGTAAAGGCATTGGCAAGCTGCATATGATGGGCACTGGTGAGGCTGCATATGATGGGCACTGGTGAGGCTGCATTGATCTCCTGTATCAAGTCTGCTGTCTCTGACCATCTCCTGTATCGCGTCTGCAGTCCCTGACCATCTCTTGTATCGCGTCTGCAGTCCCTGACCATCTCTTGTATCGCGTCTGCAGTCCCTGACCATCTCTTGTATCGCGTCTGCAGTCCCTGACCATCTCTTGTATCGCGTCTGCAGTCCCTGACCATCTCTTGTATCGCGTCTGCAGTCCCTGACCATCTCTTGTATCGCGTCTGCAGTCCCTGACCATCTCTTGTATCGCGTCTGCAGTCCCTGACCATCTCTTGTATCGCGTCTGCAGTCCCTGACCATCTCTTGTATCGCGTCTGCAGTCCCTGACCATCTCTTGTATCGCGTCTGCAGTCCCTGACCATCTCTTGTATCGCGTCTGCAGTCCCTGACCATCTCTTGTATCGCGTCTGCAGTCCCTGACCATCTCTTGTATCGCGTCTGCAGTCCCTGACCATCTCTTGTATCGCGTCTGCAGTCCCTGACCATCTCTTGTATCGCGTCTGCAGTCCCTGACCATCTCTTGTATCGCGTCTGCAGTCCCTGACCATCTCTTGTATCGCGTCTGCAGTCCCTGACCATCTCTTGTATCGCGTCTGCAGTCTCTGACCATCTCCTGTATCGCGTCTGCAGTCTCTGACCATCTCCTGTATCGCGTCTGCAGTCCCTGACCATCTCTTGTATCGCGTCTGCAGTCTCTGACCATCTCTTGTATGATGTCAGTAAGAGATTGCAGACATGATACAAGAGATGGTCAGAGACTGCAGACTGCATTTCTCTTGACCTTTCTTGTAGTAAAGGTGCCAATAATGGCAAACAATAAATTCATATTAATTTAAATTGATGATATTAATTAAAAAGTTAAATATAATAAAATTATATATAAAAATAATTTAAATATTTATTAAAAACTGTCATTTTCGGTATCGGTTTTTCGTCCTAGTGCATCCTTCATTTTCAGTATCGGTTTCAGCACCAAAATTTCCATTCAATGCACCCCTAATTACAATTAGTTTTTAGTTACCCTTTCATTCATTTGTTACACTTAGCACAGCAAAGGATCATATTCCTGTGAGGTGTCCTGGGTGTCCCTATGATCTCGGTGGAAGGACTGTGATGTCATCCTTGCCTAGGCACTGACCTCCGGCCTTCCCTTCAGTCTTGCAGTTATAGAGACTTCTTTCCTGGACTGAAATGACTTATTCTGATTCCACTTCACACTGTGAGCGTCCCACAATGTGCATTACAAGATGCAACAAGTTATTTAGAACCCACCTCATTTTCTGGCTAGAGGACGCCAAGCATCATCTAGTACTTCCCTCCCCAGCTGGATTGTCCCTAGCCCGCTCCTTTGACTTTGGATTTGGTTTTTCCCATGGAGGATCAGCGTCACATGTGCGCCTCATGTATTACAGCCCCGGACTAACACCCACCCATTAAAGTGGAGGTCCTCTCCAAATTTTTTTTTAAATAATTAAAAACCAGCAGCTACACATACTGCAGCTGTTGGCTTTTAATAATCGGGCACTTACCTGTCCTGGAGTCCAGCGATGTCGGCACCACAGGTGATGTTTCCATCAGCTGTCGGGTGCTGCCGCCTCCATTGCTGTTAAGGGAACCCGTCAGTGTAGCCTTTCGGCTTCACTCTGGGAACTCTACTGCCAGATGGGTCAGATGAGCGGAGGTTCCACTTTTGGATGGCAGCTTTAAGAGCTCGTTCACATGTAGTCCCTACCTCCCCTCTGAAAAGCAATCCCCGGGGAATCTCCTTTCAGAAGCAGTTTGCATGCCTTCAGAAAATCACGCCTCCTGAATGCCTTTTTTTGGGAGGACTGTTTTTTTTTTAATTTTTCATCTGAAGGGGTATTTTGCATTGAAATAAGGGCACCGCCAAGGGCTTTGTAAGAGAGTGCAGCACCATCCCACTGACTCCAGTGGGTGAGATCTTCAGGATTTACCACTCTGTTGAACTTGCCATGCTCAGGTATATTTGCAGCAGCTGCAAAGCACAGATGCCGTGGCACATGTACAAATCCATCTGGCCGCTTTGTGGCGGGTGGTAAAAACGTAGCTCAACCTCCTATTTTTACTAAAGATGTGAAGGTAACCTAGGGCAGTGATGGCCAACTTTGGCACCCCATATGATTTGGATCTACATTTACCATGATCAGGGCCAATCCTAGTGTCACAGGCAACTGGGTGCAGAAATATTTCTGGTGCCCCCATATAGGCGTGGTCCTCTTACTAACTCCTTCCCTTTGGTGGGGGGGTCACAGTGGCACTATTTGATGGGCACAGCGACAACATTTGATGTGGCACTATTTGATGGGCACAGTGGCATTTAATGGAGCGCAGGGGCTGCGTTTGATGGGGCACAGGGCCTGCGTGTGATGGGGCACAGGGGCTGCGTGTGATGGGGCACAGGGGCTGCGTGTGATGGGGCACAGGGGCTAAATTTGATGGCACAGGGCCTGCGTGTGATGGGGCACAGGGGCTGCGTGTGATGGGGCACAGTGGCTGCGTGTGATGGGGCACAGTGGCTGCGTGTGATGGGGCACAGTGGCTGCGTGTGATGGGGCACAGTGGCTGCGTGTGATGGGGCACAGTGGCTGCGTTTGATGGGGCACAGGGCCTGCGTTTGATGGTACAACTTACTTGTAGAAGAGCCTGGTGGCAGAATGGACAGGGTGAGGCCGAAGGTCAATTCCGAGCCTCCAGAACAGACACAGTGTCAGGCTGCAACACCAGGCTCAGACAGCGGCAGCCGACAGGTGCTATGCTGGTGCAGTGCAGGTGGGCAGTGTGCTCAGCTCAGTCACTCACAGGCAGGCGGCTCTCCTCTCTCTTGCTCTGAGCCACGCTGTCTGAAGAACATGGAAGAGGTGGGTGGAGCTAGTTTACTAGGCGCGGAGTGCTCTGAATGCTGGGGTGGCCGCGGCCTCTGTCACTGGTTGCTAGACGCCGGGCGGCAGGCGATTCTAGCTACAGCCAGGGCAGGCATGGCAGTGTGGACAGGACGACTGGGTCTCGGGGTCAAGTGAGTGCCACAGCTTTGGCGCCCCTCCTCTGCAGCAGTTTGCAGAGCAGGGGCGCAGTGCACCCACCCAGGATCGGCCCTGCCCATGATGCTTATGCACTCTGTGGTGTAGTGGAGCATCATGGGAAATGCAGTTCCAAAACATCTGAGGTGCCATCTTACTGCTCTAGGGCATTCTGTGATTTGCATAGCCCCTCCCAGGGTCCAGCCCACATCCATGCGGATGAGGCCCACCCCCAGCTCTGCCTTTCAGCACCCCTCCCCCCCATGAAGGGTTTTCTTCAGAAATCATCCACCGCTGCCATCTGGGTGATCAGGAGCTGGCTGTCTCTTCCAGGTTCTTGCAGCCAGTCCCTGATGATACTTCACCAGCTCCCGACTCCTGCAGCCTCCTGGGATGTCCTCGTCACATAACCCCCAGAAATGTGCAGGAGTGGGGACACATCATCCTCACCTAGAAGAAAATGGAGGCGGGGCAGTGAAAGTAAAGAATAAATAAAATTGTGATTTGGTGGGGTTGGATACAGGAAATAAGGGCTTGTGCACACATGAGGTGGGGGGGGGGTAAATCCCACAGCTGAGCCAAGCTTTTTTTTTGTCCCCCTCCCGACCGCTGCAGAGGCTGGGGATGTACGCATGCCATGGCTGCGATGCTGTGATTTGCGGCAGGAATTATGCTCCCAGTGAATGGGGCCGCTCTGCAATTGTGGCAATCGAGGGGTTAAAGCGGGTGGTGGAGAAGCGCTACATCTCACCGCCTGTCACATGCTCTCTGAAAAACGATCAGAAGACAGATCGCTCTTCAAAGAGCAAAGCCCATGTGATCAAGCCCTAAGGCTGCATTCACACAAGATCGTGGGTGGAAACGCCGCAATTCCAAATGGCTGCAAAATGCGGGACGCTATTGCGATGCCGTTACTTGTCAACGGCGCCCTAAACATTGTGCGATTTTGTCGCAATTGTCGCATTACAGATCTCTGCAAAATCGCGGGACACCCCAAAAGAAGATCCGGAACTTTATTTGGGGGGGGGACACACTTCCCGCAATTTTCGAAGTATTGGCAGCGCAATTGCGGCCCACATTTTGCAGCCACTTGGAATTGCTGCGATTCCGCCTGGGATCGCGTGTGAACGCAGCCTAAAAGTCCATTTAGATTTTAAGTTGCCGTTTTCTTTTTTTTTTCCATATATCACTCCATTTTCTTATATACTTGAAAAATATCAATAAAACATGATGTGGGGGGGGGGGGGGGAGGAGTCCATGTTGGGAGAGAAGGTTTGCTTTAAGAGGCGTACTGAGGGATTGTCGCATGACAGATCGCAGTAAAATCACAGGATGCACGTTGCCCCAAAAGAAGTTTAAGAACTTTATTTTGCGGTGTGGGACACACTTCACACAAATTTTGTTTGCAATCTGTCGTGTGACAATCGTGGCAAAAATCGCACCGCGTTTGGGGGGCGCCATTGAGAAGTAATGCCATTGCAAGCGCGTTTTTGCCGCAATTCTGAGTGCCACAGGTGTGAATGGAGCCCAAATCGCCCCGCAGTGTCGGTAAATCTCTGTCGCCCCAAAAAGAAGCGACAAGCATCACGTGTTTCTATTAACTGCCCAACGATCGGATAACATTTAGAAGTAATGGCAGCGCAATCGCAGGACCCGCATTTTACAGCAACTTGAAATCGGTGCAATTCCGCCCGGACTGGGACAAAAAATAGGCCCGGGCATTTTAGACTGAGCAGCCGGGGGGGGGGGGGGGCGCGGCCTCTGGACCCCTTACAGTGCAGATGCCCTCTCTACAGTGCGGACCCCCTCCCTACAATACAGAACCCCCCTACATTACAGACCCCCTAGACTGCAGCCCCCTACACTACAGAACTCCCCACACTACAGACACCCCCCTACAATACAGACACCTACAATACAGAACCCCCCCACATTACAGACACCCCCCCACATTACAGACCTCCCCTACATTACAGAACCCCCCCTACACTACAATACAGAACCCCCCCTACACTACAATACAGAACCCCCCTACACGACAGACCTCCCCCAACACTACAGACCCCCCCTACATTACAGACCCCCTTAGACTTCAGCCCCCTACACTACAGAACTCCCCACACTACAGACCTCCCCCTACATTACAGAACCCCCCACTACAGACCTCTCCTACAATACAGACCCCCATTAGACTGCAGCCCCCCTACACTACAGAACTCCCCACACTACAGAACCCCCCCCCCCCCTACACTACAGAACACCCCTACATTACAGACCCCCACAATACAGAACCCCCCTACATTACAGAACCCCCCCCCCACATTACAGACCCCCCCTACAATACAGGCCTCCCCTACAATACAGAACCCCCCCTACATTACAGGCCCCCCCCCCCCACATTACAGACCCCCCTACACTACAGAACCCCCCCTACAATACAGGCCTCCCCTGCATTGCAGAACCCCCCCTACATTACAGGCCCCCCTACACTACAGGGGGAGGCGGCTTCACTCTGCTAGGCTGTGTGAGACAGCCGAACCGAGACGGATCAGAGCCGCTTCCACCGTACCAGAGAGAAGGGGAATCATTGCGGGTTCCGCCCCCCATGTGACTACGTGTGGTATGATCCTAAACAGACAGACAGACATAAAAGCAGATCAGTACTGACGGTCCCCGCAATCTGAAGATGGCGATCAGCCCTCCGCACTCTCCGATCTCCTCCTAACGGATCTTCCAGCAACCAGCCGCCGAGGAGCCCTGTCACCATCTGTCATTGGCTACTTCGTGATCGAAGGAGGTAAAGCGGAAGCTCTGATTGGTTGTATGTTGAGCGGGTCGGTCTGACCAATCAGGAAGAGCAGTTTCGATATTTGACTAGAGAGCGAGGCTGTTTATTGGGGGATGGACTGGCAGGAACCATGCTGTGCTAGGAAGGGGGCGATTGCTGTAGTTGTTGTCATTCGTCATTATAAAGTGAACCAGTCCTGTCTGTGCACATAGAGGGCCAAGTAGTTGAGCTTTGGACATCATATTTTTTTTTGGTACGTTTTCAGGTTTCAGCTTTTTAATTGTAGCCAATGGAAGGCTAGTTAGTAGGAGGAGAGGGCTGTTACATGCAAAACAGAGTGCGTTTTTCAGGCGCTCCCATTGAAGTTGATGGGGGCCAAAAACATGACAATAATGCGCTGTACACACGGTCGGATTTTCCTATGGAAAATGTTCAATGGGAGCTTGTCGGAAATTCCATTTAGCGATTTCCGTCACACGAATTTTGAGATCCGGATCTCAAATTTTCCCGACAACAAAATCCGTTGTGGGAAATTCCGATCGTGTGTACACAATTCCGATGCACAAAGTTACACGCATGCTCGGAATCAAGCAGAAGAGCCACACTGGCTATTGAACTTCAACTTCAAGTTTGAGCCAACATCCGTCGAAAAAAAAGAAAAAAAAAAAACATAGATTTTGTTGTCGGAAAATCCTATCGTGTGTACGCGGACATTGATCGCACATTTCGACAACAAAAGCCGTGGTATTTTTTCATAACTTCATAACTTTGGGCATAACTTCAAGCCGCCTTTGGCTGATCAAGTCGCCAAACATGTGTTTTTAGCAAAGACCCTAGAGAATACAATGGCAGTCGTTGCAACTTTGTATCTCGTGCGGTATTTGCGCATCAATTTTTCAAACAAGTTTTTTTTTTTAAACAGTTTTGTGCTAAAAAAAACCCCAAAAAAACAGTAAAGTTAGCCCATTATTTCGCATAATGTGAAAGATGAAGTTATGCCGAGTAAATAGATAACTAGCATGTCCCGTCGCAAGCCGATTGGCCGAAACTTCAAGTCGCAAGCCAATTGGCCGAAACTTCAAGGCGATTGGCCGAAACTTCAAGCCGATTGGCCGAAACTTCAAGTCGCAAGCCGATTGGCCGAAACTTCAAGCCGCAAGCCGATTGGGCGTAACTTCAAGCCGCCATTGGCTAATCAAGTCGCCAAACATATGTGTTTTTAGCAAAGACCCTAGAGAATACAGTGGCGGTCGTTGCAACTTTGTATCTCGTGCGGTATTTGCGCATCAATTTTTCAAACAAGTTTTCTTTTTTAAACAGTTTTGTGCTAAAAAAACAAAAAAACAGTAAAGTTAGCCCATTTTTTTGCATAATGTGAAAGATGAAGTTATGCCGAGTAAATAGATAACTAGCATGTCCCGTCGCAAGCTAATTGGCCGAAACTTCAAGTCGCAAGCCGATTGGCCGAAACTTCAAGTCGCAAGCTGATTGGCCGAAACTTCAAGTCGCAAGCTGATTGGCCGAAACTTCAAGCCGCAAGCCGATTGGCTGAAACTTTAAGCCGCAAGCCGATTGGCCGAAACTAGAATCTGCAAGCCGATTGGCTGAAACTCCAAGCCTCAAGCCGATTGACCGAAACTTCAAGCCGTAAGCCGATTGGCCGAAACTTCAAGCCAATTGGCCGAAACTTCAAGTCTCAAGCCGATTGGCCGAAACTTAAAGCCGCAAGCCGATTGGCCGAAACTCCAATCTGCAAGCCGATTGGCCGAAACTCCAATCTGCAAGCCGATTGGCCGAAACTCCAAGCCTCAAGCCGATTGGCCGAAACTTCAAACCGTAAGCCGATTGGCCGAAACTTCAAACCGTAAGCCGATTGGCCGAAACTTCAAGCCGAAAGCCGATTGGCCGAAACTGCAAGCCGCAAGCCAATTGGCCGAAACTTCAAGCCGCCATTGGCTGATCAAGTCGCCAAACATGTGTTTATAGCAAAGATCCTAGAGAATACAATGGCGGTCGTTGCAACTTTGCATCTCGTGCGGTATTTGCGCATCAATTTTTCAAACAAGTTTTCTTTATTAAACAGTTTTGTGCTAAAAAAAAAAAAAAACAGTAAAGTTAGCCCATTATTTCGCATAATGTGAAAGATGAAGTTATGCAGAGTAAATAGATAACTAGCATGTCACATCGCAAGCTGATTGGCCAAACAAGTTACAAGCCGATTGGCCGAAACTTCAATCCGCAAGCCAATTGGCCGAACAAGTCGCAAGCCGATTGGCCCAAACTTCAAGCCGCAAGACGAATGGCTGAAACTTCAAGCCGCAAGCCGATTGGCCGAAACTTCAAGCCGCAAGCCGATTGGCCGAAACTCCAAGCCTCAAGCCGATTGGCCAAAACTTCAAGCCGTAAGCCGATTGGCCGAAACTTCAAGCCGCAAGCCGATTGGCCGAAACTTCAAGCCGCAAGCCGATTGGGCATAACTTCAAGCCGCCATTGGCTGATCAAGTCGACAAACATATGTGTTTTTAGCAAAGACCCTAGAGAATACAATGGCGGTCGTTGCAACTTTGTATCTCGTGCGGTATTTGCGCATCAATTTTTCAAACAAGTTTTCTTTTTTAAACAGTTTTGTGCTAAAAAAACAAAAAAACAGTAAAGTTAGCCCATTTTTTTTTGCATAATGTGAAAGATGAAGTTATGCTGAGTAAATAGATAACTAGCATGTCACGTCGAAAGCTGATTGGCTGAAAAAGTCACAAGCTGATTGGCCAAAACTTCAAGCCGCAAGCCGATTGGCGGAAAATTCAAGCCGATTGGCCGAAACTTCAAGCCGCAAGCCGATTGGCCGAAACTTCAAGCCGCAAGCCGATTTGCCGAAACTTCAAGCCGCAAGCCGATTTGCCGAAACTTCAAGCCGCAAGCCGATTGGCCGAAACTTCAAGTCGGCCGAAACTTCAAGCCGCAAGTCGATTGGCCGAAACTTCAAGCCACAAGCCGATTGGCCGAAACTTCAATCCGCAAGCCGATTGGCCGAAACTTCAAGCCGCAAGCCGATTGGCCGAAACTTCAAGCCGCAAGCCGATTGGCTGAAACTTCAAGCCGCAAGCCGATTGGCTGAAACTTCAAGCCGCAAGCCGATTGGCCGAAACTTCAAGTCGGCCGAAACTTCAAGCCGATTGGCCGAAACTTCAAGCCGCAAGCCGATTGGCCGAAACATCAAGTCGGCCGAAACTTCAAGCCGCAAGCCGATTGGCCGAAACTTCAAGCCACAAGCCGATTGGCCAAAACTTCAATCCGCAAGCCGATTGGCCAAAACTTCAAGCCGCAAGCTGATTGGCCGAAACTTCAAGCCGCAAGCCGATTGGCCGAAACTTCAAGCCGCAAGCCGATTGGCCGAAACTTCAAGTCGCAAGCCGATTGGCCGAAACTTCAAGCCGCAAGCCGATTGGGCGTAACTTCAAGCCGCCATTGGCTAATCAAGTCGCCAAATATATGTGTTTTTATTAAAGACCCTAGAGAATACAATGGCGGTCGTTGCAACTTTGTATCTCATGCGGTATTTGCGCATTAATTTTTCAAACAAGCTTTCTTTTTTAAACAATTTTTTCCTAAAAAAACAAAAAAAAGTAAAGTTAGACCATTTTTTCGCATAATGTGAAAGATGAAGTTATGCCGAGTAAATAGATACCTAACATGTCACGTCGAAAGCTGACTGGCCGAACAAGTCGCAAGCCGATTGGCCCAAACTTCAAGTCGCAAGCCGATTGGCCGAAACTTCAAGCCGCAAGCCGATTGGCCGAAACTTCAAGCCGCAAGCCGATTGGCTGAAACTTCAAGCCGCAAGCCGATTGGCCGAAACTTCATGCCGCAAGCCGATTGGCCGAAACTTCATGCCGCAAGCCGATTGGCCGAAACTTCAAGCTGCAAGCCGATTGGCCGAAACTTCAAGTCGCAAGCCGATTGGCCGAAACTTCAAGCCGCAAGCCGATTGCCCGAAACTTCAAGCCGCAAGCCCATTGGCCGAAACTTCAAGCCGCAAGCCCATTGGCCGAACAAGTCGCAAGCCCATTGGTCGAACATCAAGTCGCAAGCCCATTGGCTGAATATCAAAACGCAAGCCCATTGGCTGATCATCAAGTCGCCAAACATATGTTTTTTTTAGAAAAGACCCTAGAGAATACAATGGCGGTCGTTGCAACTTTGTATCTCGTGCGGTATTTGCGCATTAATTTTTGAAACAAGTTTTCTTTTTAAAACAGTTTTGTGCTAAAAAATAACAAAAAAAACAGTAAAGTTAGCCCATTTTTTTCGCACAATGTGAAAGATGAAGTTATGCCGAGTAAATAGATAACTAGCATGTCCCGTCACAAGCTAATTGGCCGAACAAGTCGCAAGCCGATTGGCCGAAACTTTAAGCCGCAAGCCGATTGGCCGAAACTTCAAGCCGCAAGCCGATTGGCCGAAACTTCAAGCCGCAAGCCGATTGGCCGAAACTTCAAGCTGCAAGCCGATTGGCCGAAACATCAAGTCTCAAGCCGATTGGCCGAAACTTCAAGTCTCAAGCCAATTGGCTGAAACTTCAAGCCGCAGGCCGATTGGCCGAAACTTCAAGCCGCATGCCAATTGGCTGAAACTTCAAGCCGCAAGCCGATTGGCCGAAACTTCAAGCCGCAAGCCGATTGTCCGAAACTTCAAGCTGCAAGCCGATTGGGCGTAACTTCAAGCCGCCATTGGCTGATCAAGTCGCCAAACATATGTGTTTTTAGCAAAGACCCTAGAGAATACAGTGGCGGTCGTTGCAACTTTGTATCTCGTGCGGTATTTGCGCATCAATTTTTCAAACAAGTTTTCTTTTTTAAACAGTTTTGTGCTAAAAAAACAAAAAAACAGTAAAGTTAGCCCATTTTTTTGCATAATGTGAAAGATGAAGTTATGCCGAGTAAATAGATAACTAGCATGTCCCGTCGCAAGCTAATTGGCCGAACAAGTCGCAAGCCGATTGGCCGAAACTTCAAGTCGCAAGCTGATTGGCCGAAACTTCAAGCCGATTGGCTGAAACTTTAAGCCGCAAGCCGATTGGCCGAAACTCCAATCTGCAAGCCGATTGGCTGAAACTCCAATCTGCAAGCCGATTGGCCAAAACTTCAAGCTGCAAGCCGATTGGTCGAAACTTCAAGTCACAAGCTGATTGGCCGAACAAGTCGCAAGCCCATTGGCCGAACATCAAGTCGCAAGCCCATTGGCTGAATATCAAGTCGCAAGCCCATTGGCTGATCATCAAGTCGCCAAACATGTTTTATTAGCAAAGACCCTGGAGAATACAATGGTGGTCATTGCAAATTTGTATCTCGTGCGGTATTTGCGCATCAATTTTTCAAACAAGTTTTCTTTTTTAAACTGTTTTGTACTAAAAAAAACAAACAAAAAAAAGGAAAAGTTAGCCTATTTTTTTCACATAATGTGAAAGATGAAATTATGCCGAGTAAATAGATACCTAACATGTCACGTCGCAAGCCGATTGGCCAAAACATCAAGTCGCAAGCCGATTGGCCGGAACTTCAAGCCGCAAGCCGATTGGCCGAAACTTCAAGCCGCAAGCCGATTGGCCGAAACTTCAAGCCGCAAGCCGATTGGCCGAAACATCAAGTCGCAAGCCGATTGGCCGAAACTTCAAGCCGCAAGCCGATTGGCCGAACTTCAAGTCGCAAGCCGATTGGCCGAACTTCAAGTCGCAAGCCGATTGGCCGAAACATCAAGCCGATTGGCCAAAACTTCAAGTCGCAAGCCGATTGGCCAAAACTTCAAGCCGCAATCCGATTGGCCGAAACGTCAAGTCGCAAGCCGATTGGCCGAAACGTCAAGCCGCAAGTCGATTAGCCGAAACTTCAAGCCGCAAGCCGATTGGCCGAACTTCAAGTTCTCAAGCCGATTGGCCGAACTTCAAGTCGCAAGCCAATTGGCCAAAACATCAAGCCGCAAGCCGTTTGGCCAAAACTTCAAGCCGCAAGCCGATTGGTCGAACATCAAGTCGCAAGCCCATTGGCTGAATATCAAGTCGCAAGCCCATTGGCTGATCATCAAGTCGCCAAACATGTTTTATTAGCAAAGACCCTAGAGAATACAATGGTGGTCATTGCAAATTTGTATCTCGTGCGGTATTTGCGCATTAATTTTTCAAACAAGTTTTCTTTTTTAAACTGTTTTGTGCTAAAAAAAAAAAAAAAAAAAGTAAAGTTAGCCTATTTTTTTCGCATAATGTGAAAGATGAAATTATGCCGAGTAAATAGATACCTAAAATGTCACGTCGCCAGCCGATTGGCCAAAACATCAAGTCGCAAGCCGATTGGCCGGAACTTCAAGCCGCAAGCCGATTGGCCGAACAAGTCGCAAACCCATTGGTTGAATATCAAGTCGCAAGCCCATTGGCTGATCAAGTTGCAAGCCCATTGGCTGATCATCAAGTCGCCAAACATATGTGTTTTTAGCAAAGACCCTAGAGAATACAATGGCGGTCGTTGCAATTTTGTATCTTGTGCGGTATTTGCGCATCAATTTTTCAAACAAGTTTTCTTTTTTAAACAGTTTTGTGCTAAAAAAAACAAAAAACCAGTAAAGTTAGCCCATTTTTTTCGCATAATGTGAAAGATGAAATTATGCCGAGTAAATAGATACCTAAAATGTCACGTCGCCAGCCGATTGGCCAAAACATCAAGTCGCAAGCCGATTGGCCGGAACTTCAAGCCGCAAGCCGATTGGCCGAACAAGTCGCAAACCCATTGGTTGAATATCAAGTCGCAAGCCCATTGGCTGATCAAGTTGCAAGCCCATTGGCTGATCATCAAGTCGCCAAACATATGTGTTTTTAGCAAAGACCCTAGAGAATACAATGGCGGTCGTTGCAATTTTGTATCTTGTGCGGTATTTGCGCATCAATTTTTCAAACAAGTTTTCTTTTTTAAACAGTTTTGTGCTAAAAAAAACAAAAAACCAGTAAAGTTAGCCCATTTTTTTCGCATAATGTGAAAGATGACGTTATGCCGAGTAAATAGATACCTAACATGTCAGGTCGCAAGCTGATTGGCCGAACAAGCCGCAAGCCGATCGGACAAAACTTCAAGCCGCAAGACGATTGCCCAAACTTCATGCCGCAATCCGATTGGCCGAAACGTCAAGTCGCAAGCCGATTGGCCGAAAATTCAAGTCGCAAGCCGATTGGCCGAAACTTCAAGCCGCAAGCCGATTGGCCGAAACTTCAAGCCGCAAGCCAATTGGCCGAACTTCAAGCCGCAAGCCAATTGGCCGAACTTCAAGTCGCAAGCCGATTGGCCGAAACAAGTCGCAAGCCGATTGGCCGAAAATTCAAGTCGCAAGCAGACTGGCCGAAACATCAAGTCGCAAGCCGATTGGCCGAAACTTCAAGTCGCAAGCCGATTGGCCGAAACTTCAAGTCGCAAGCCGATTGGCCAAAACTTCAAGTCGCAAGCCGATTGGCCAAAACTTCAAGTCGCAAGCCGATTGGCAAAAAACAAGTCGCAAGCCGATTGGCCGAACAAGTCGCAAGCCGATTGGCCGAACAAGTCGCAAGCCGATTGGCCGAACAACTCGCAAGCCGATTGGCCGAACAACTCGCAAGCCGATTGGCCGAACATCAAGTCGCAAGCCCATTGGCTGATCAAGTCGCCAAACATATATTTTTTTTAGCAAAGACCTTCAGAATACAATGGCGGTCGTTGCAAATTTGTATCTCGTGTGGTATTTGCGCATCAATTTTTCAAACAAGCTTTCTTTTTTAAACAGCCCATTTTTTTCGCATAATGTGAAAGATGAAGTTATGCCGAGTAAATAGATACCTAACATGTCAGGTTGCAAGCTGATTGGCCGAACAAGCCGCAAGCCGATTGGCCGAAACTTCAAGCCGCAATCCGATTGTTCGTAACTTCAAGTCGCAAGCCGATTGGCCGAAACGTCAAGTCGCAAGCCGATTGGCCGAAACGTCAAGTCGCAAGCCGATTGGTCGAAACTTCAAGTCGCAAGCCGATTGGCCGAAACTTCAAGTCACAAGCCGATTGGCCGAAACTTCAAGTCGCAAGCCGATTGGCCAAAACAAGTCGCAAGCCGATTGGCCGAAAATTCAAGTCGCAAGCCGATTGGCCGAAACTTCAAGTCGCAAGCCGATTGGCCAAAGTCGCAAGCCAATTGGCTGATCATCAAGTCGCCAAACATATGTTTTTTAGCAAAAACCCTAGAGAATACAATGGCGGTTGTTGCAACTTTGTATCTCGTGTGGTATTTGCGCATCAATTTTTCAAACAAGCTTTCTTTTTTAAACATAGTTACATAGTTAGTAAGGTTGAATAAAGACACCAGTCCATCCAGTTCAAACAGTTTTGTGCTAAAAAAACAAACAAAAAAACAGTAAAGTTAGCCCATTTTTTCCGCATAATGTGAAAGATGAAGTTATGCCGAGTAAATAGATACCGAACATGTCACGTCGCAAGCCAATTGGCCGAACAAGCCGATTGGCCGAAGTCGCAAGCCGATTGGCCGAAACGTCAAGTCGCAAGCCGATTGGCCGAAACGTCAAGTCGCAAGCCGATTGGCCGAAACGTCAAGTCGCAAGCCGATTGGCCGAAACGTCGTCGCAAGCCAATTGGCCGAAACTTCAAGTCGCAAGCTGATTGGCCGAAACTTCAAGCCCCAAGCCGATTGGCTGAAACTTCAAGTCGCAGGCGAGGCGAGGCCGCTCCACAGGAGTGTGCCCCAGGCGAGGCCGCTCCACAGGAGTGTGCCCCAGGCGAGGCTGCTCCACCAGAGGGCGCCCCACACGGGGCCACTCCATCAGAGTGCGACCTAGACATGGCCACTCCACCAGAGTGTGACCTAGACATGGCCAGAGTGTGACTTCTACATAGAGAAACCAAAATATCATTTTGGCTTTACACTTCCTCAAGGGCATGAAGATGATAATCAACCAAGACGAAGCCACTTCTACATAAAAAAAAAATAAAACGTTGTGTTCGCTTTATGCTTCCTCCAGAGCATGAAACTGATGCGACGAAAAAGTGGCGCTCGATGTCTGAAAGATAAAAAGAAAGAAATTCAAAGACCACGAAGATTGGGGGGGAAAGAGGGGGCAGATGTTGAACATGTTATACCATAAATATGGATGTTCAGAAAGGTGAACTTATCCCTTAAAGTTCTGCTTTTTCAGAATATCTAATATACTTTAGTGTTCATGAACTGGGTATTGGCTCACTTAAACTGTATTAAACCCCAAAACAAAAAATGTAATATATTGCAGCTTACCAATCATTAGATGCTGTAGCTGCAATCATTTTTTGATAGGCTTTTCTCCCTTTGTTTTAACCTAGTGATCTGGCCAGTAACACACTTCCTTTATTAGAGCACCCCTACTCTGGATGAAGGAGCACAGGGGGGCACATTTGGACAGCTGCACTGTCAATCCTGGGAAGGGGAGTGTTAGATGGACTAGGAGATTTAGATACACTAACCATTTGAAGCCAAACTCCTGCTAATACATTAGAAGATGATTAGCCCAGTTTAAGGTGACGCAGGCCACAGGAGGTTCGAGGATGGGATTTTTGTTGTTTTTCTGGAATAATAAAGCTTCACTTGCATTGGATTTTATGCTGTGCCACCGGCTTATTTGTTTTGAATATACAAAGAGATGTACAAAGAATATACAAAGAGATGTTTTAGATCCTTGTAGATTTTTAAAAGCTGTGCTCCACTTTAACCAATTGCAGACCACCCACCATACATACACTATCTCACAAAAGTGAGTACACCCCTCACATTTTTGTAAATATTTTATTATATCTTTTCATGTGACAAACTTGAAAAAAAATCACACTTTACTACAGTGTAAATTTAGGGTCCCCTCAAAATAACTCAGCACACAGCAATTAATGTCTAAACCGCTGGAAACAAAAGTGAGTACACCCCTAAGTGAAAATGTCCACAATTGGGCCCAATTAGCCATTTTCAATCCCCGGTGTCTTGTGACTCGTTAATGTTACAAGGTCTCAGGTGTGAATGGGGAGCAGGTGTGTTAAATCTGGTGTTATCGCTCTCACTCTCTCATACTGGTCACTGGAAGTTGAACATGGCACCTCATGGCAAAGAACTCTCCGAGGGTATGAAAAAAAGAATTGTTGCTCTACATAAAGATTGCGCAGGGTGGCCAAGACCATACAGCGGTTTAACAGGACAGGTTTCACTCAGAACAGGCCTCACCGTCGACCAAATAAGTTGAGTGCATGCGCTCAGCATCATATCCAGGGGTTGCATGGCTGTCGTCTCGGAAGCCTCTTCTAAAGATGATGGGCCGAAACTTCAAGCCGCAAGACGATTAGCTGAACATCAAGTCCCCAAACATTATATATATTTTTTTAGCAAAGATCCTAGAGAATACAATGGCGGTCGTTGCAACTTTGTATCTCGTGTGGTATTTGTGCATCAATTTTTCAAACAAGTTTTCTTTTTTAAACAGTTTTGTGCTAAAAAAACAAAAAAACAGTAAAGTTAGCCCATTTTTTCGCATAATGTGAAAGATGAAGTTATGCCGAGTAAACAGATACCTAACATGTCACGTCGCAAGATGATTGACCGGAACTTCAAGTCGCAAGCCGATTGGCCGAACTTCAAGTCGCAAGCCGATTGGCCGAACTTCAAGTCGCAAGCCGATTGGCCGAACTTCAAGTCGCAAGCCGATTGGCCGAAACTTCAAGCCGCAAGCCGATTGGCCGAAACTTCAAGCCGCAAGCCGATTGGCCAACACGTCAAGCTGCAAGCCGATTGGCCGAAACGTCAAGCTGCAAGCCGATTGGCCGAAACGTCAAGCTGCAAGCCGATTGGCCGAACAAGTCGCAAGCCCATTGGCCGAACAAGTCGCAAGCCCATTGGCCGAACAAGTCGCAAGCCCATTGGCTGAATATCAAGTCGCAAGCCCATTGGCTGATCATCAAGTCGCCAAACATATTTTTTTTTAGCAAAGACCCTAGAGAATACAATGGTGGTCATTGCAACTTTGTATCTCGTGTGGTATTTGCGCATTAATTTTTCAAACAAGTTTTCCTTTTTAAACAGTTTTGTGCTAAAAAAACAAACAAAAAAAGTAAAGTTAGGCTATTTTTTTCGCATAATGTGAAAGATGAAGTTATGCCGAGTAAATAGATACCTAACACGTCACGTCGCAAGCCGATTGGCCGAAACAAGTCGCAAGCCGATTGGCCAAAACATCAAGTCGCAAGCCAATTGGTTGGCACTTCAAGTCGCAAGCCGATTGGCTGAAACTTCAAGTTGCAAGCCGATTGGCCGACACAAGTCGCAAGCCGATTGGCCAAAACAACAAGTCGCAAGCCGATTGGTCGGAACTTCAAGTCGCAAGCCGATTGGCCGAAACTTCAAGTCGCAAGCCGATTGGCCGAAACTTCAAGTCGCAAGCCGAAAAAATGAATGATATAGTGTATACAATTACGACACAAATCCTATTGTTATTGAATGTTATTAACCTGTTGCCGCCCGCACTATAGCTGAATGACGGCTACAGCATGGGGGTTCCTTTGCCGGGAGGGCATCTATTGACGTTCTTCTGTAATCACACTTCCAGCACGCAGGCGGTGCACTGTGATTGCAGAGTCCGAAGGACGCAGCTGATCATGGTAAAAGGGCCAATCACAGCGGCCCTTTACCATGTGATCAGCTGTGTCCACTGACAGCTGATCACGGCTGTGAACACAAGCCGGTTATCGAATTTGTACTCCTCACGCTGTTAGCACGAGAAGAAAAGAATAAAGCCGATAACCGGCTCGTGCTAAAAGGGACATCAGCACTGATTATCAGTGCAGTCCCACCAGTGCCCTCCTATCGGTGAAGTAAAAAAATTGTTTGCAAAATTTTATAACAAAACTATGAAAAAATAAATAAAAAAAAATTCTTTTTCCCAATTTTCGATCTTTTTTCGTTTGTTTAGCAAAAAATAAAAACCCAGTGTTGATCAGATATCACCAAAAGAAAGCTTTATTTGTGTGAAAAAACAAAACAAAAAAACAACTTGCTTAGGGTGCAGTGTTGCATGACCGTGCAATTGTAAAGACTGCGCAAGCTGAAAATTGGCCTGGGCAGGAAGTGAGTAAATGTGCCCAGTAAGCAAGAGGGTAAAATTACCTTTCCTTTGCAGCGCTGTCATTTTCTGTAAATGCAAAATGGCAACATTCCCCATTAGAGACCTGCAGGTGCAGCAGCTGATTGATAATAATGAAACCACTACCATTAGAATAATTTTCCACATGGACACAAACAAGGATTTCTTCAGAATACCAAAAAGGTATGAATCTGCAACAGTTTGTTTAAATCCTTGCAATGTACAGAGATCACCCACATGGGAATTTTTTTTCTCAACAAAAGTAGAGTTACGTGACTTTTGATATCAATGCTTTGTGTACGGATTTGTTACTCTTCTAATTGATCTAAGATAAGCTCCGGTAAAAAAGTTACATCTTTTTGTCTTATTTTTGGATCCATATATTTGGCTTACTTTCTCTGTACCCAAAATGCGAACTGTTTGATCTGTACCAAATGCTTATACCAACATAAATAATAAACGCATTGAAATAAAATGTGGAGTTACTCTTTAAAAAGGAGTTATGAACCCTTAACCACTTCAGCCTCGGCCCATAGACATATGACGCCCACAGATGGGATCCCCCATCCTGGGTGGGCGTCATATGACGTCCTCTGATTCCCAGCCATCTAGGCGGCACACGCACCCGCGGCATTGCTCGGAACCCGGTGCGTGTGCCCCGCGGCCACGATGTCCGCCGGGCACCCGCGATTGCCCGGGAACACAGCAGGACCGTGGATCTGTGTATGTAAACACACAGATCCACAGGCTGTGAGAGGAGAGAAGACCAATGGTGTGTTCCCAGTACAGAGGAACACTGATCGGTCTCCTCCCCTTGTGAGTCCCCCCCAGTTAGAATCACTCCCATAGGGAACATATTAACCCCTGCAGCGCCCCCTGGTGTTAACCCCTTCCCTGCCAGTCGCATTTACACAGTAATCAGTGCAATTTTATAGCACCGATCTCTGTGTAAATGTGAATGGTCCCAAAAATGTGTCAAAAGTGTCCGACGTGTCCTCCATAAGTTCACATATGTATGGTGCCCTTTCCAAGGCGATATTTCAAAAGGAGTCCGATGCGTTGTTGTCCACAAATTCAGGTGCAAATTTTTTAAGTCTAGGACACTTCAAATAACACCTGAACCAGACTGAAAATGGCACCGGATCCTTTTTAAAAACACACTTCGGCTGCTCTGCACATATGTGAACTGATAAGCAAAAAATTTGGACTAAATGGGAACCCCACCTAATGTAAATATGTAGTACTCGCTGAATAAATATCAGGAGGGGGGTTTAGTTGCAGCCCTAAAAAGGTGTCTGCTTTACTACTTCATCCAGAATGCAGACACTTCAAGAAAGGAAGTGTGTTACTGGCCAGATCACCAGGTGAGATAAAAAGGAGAAAAGCCAAGAAAAAAAAAAAAAAATAACTCACATTCAGCCACCACATCTAAGGTTTGGTAAGCTGCAATATATTACATTTTTGGTTTTGGGTTTAATACCGCTTTACATTTTTATGAAGAAAAAAAAAAACTTGCATCACGACGTTTCAATGATTAGGGAATTTTGAAGCTTGCTGCTGTGTGCACTCGGGAAGTGTTTCTATACACTGCCTGCAGGTGGCACTGTCCTCTCTGAGAAAAATGGGGATTTGAAAATGATGCCCAAATCATTTATTACAGCGATTTCTACAGCAATGACAATTTAGGCTCCATTCACACCTGAGCATATAGATTTACTGGCTTTTCAACTTTTTACAAACTTATTTTTAAAGCGTTTTAGAAGCATACTACAGTACAAGCATTTTACAGCTTCAGGCATTTTGTTTAGCTAATAGAAAGCAGTAGGGAGAGGAGAGGGAGAGGAGATCAGGGGCGGGGAGCTGCTTTTTTGAGTGTTTTTCTGCCCAAGTGAGGAGTTTCTATTGAAGTCTATGAGGCTAAAAATGCTTGTAATATGCCAAAAAAGAAAGCTCCTGAACTTTGAGCAACAGGCATTTTGCTTTAGATGACAGAACGCTCAGATGTGAACAGGGGACATTCATTGAATTGATTACGATTTTAATTGTTGGGCATTTTGGAGCTTCAGAGCTGAGCATTTTACAAGCTGGAAAAAAACCTCTCAGGTGTGAACAGGGACTTCTGCATTATAAAAGATTGTACAGTGGAACCTTGGATCACAAGCATAATCCCAGGAGAATGCTTGTAATCCAAAGCGCTCTCATATCAAAGCGAATTTCCCAATAGAAGTCAATGGAAACTAAGATAAATCATTCTGCATTGACTTCAATTTCATGTAATACCGCATGTGGCCAGGAAGGAGGGGGGGGGGCGCAACGGAGAGCCTTGGAAATACTCAGGAACGGACTATGTACATCTGCCCTCATCTTCTTTATCTTCCATACATACACATACTAGGGGGCCAGAGGTGCCAGCAGGGGCCCCCGAGAAGAGGAGGATTGGGGCGGAAGGTAAGTATGACGTGTTTATTATTTTAAAAAATAAAACTTGAACCTTTACAATCACTTTCAATGTGTTACTGGCAACAAAAGCAGGGAGGGCTTGCTGACACTTGTAGTTCCTCAAGGCTGCCGTGATCTAGAAGCTTTGACGCCGACTTACCGTGGGTGTGACCGTGGCTATGGCCATGTCCATCCTCTCCTTTAAGGTGGCGCACAAACTTCTCTACGACCAGGAAGGCGATGATTCCTGCCAGCACCCAGAGGCCGACGGACATCATATGGGCGTGGCTGTGATCTGCCAGAAGAGCACACAGAAACATGGAGAGTCAATACTGAGAAAATACATCACAGCTAGGTTTTGTGTTTTTTTTCTTCTTTGGGGTAAATCTGTAACCCACCATTGCTGACCTCCTTCTGAACCGAGCTTGTAGCCTGGCTGTGCTGCTGATCCCTGACCAACAAGCATGCAGCAAGTGAAGTCAAATCTCCTGATTTCCATATTTCTCCTGGGTCAGCGACTCAAAGTACTGAAGCCAAAAGGACCAACATGACAGTCAGGCAACTAGTGTTTTCAGGTGGTCATATGTATTTTAGTACAGGTCATATTTCATTCTTACATTTATTTCGACTGCAACTGACAAACCATATTTCTTGTGACAATTAAAGCAGAAATAAAGTGTTACTAAACCCCCAAGTAAAATCAGACTGTTTATTGCAGTGAAGCTCACTTACTATACTCACTGTGGAACCTAAGGGGTTAATCCTCTGCATTGTGTAAAAAAGGCTGTTTGGTCCTGTCTTCTCTGATCCTCCCCTTCTTCCACTGTTCCAAATCCATCTCCTGATAAGACAGAGCTATGGGGGCACTCTGCACATGATCAGTTTGGTGCATCTTGCTAGAGTTTTTTTTTTCTTGGGCGAGTGTGATCAGCACAGGGCCAATCAGCACTGTCCAGACAGAGGGTCAGGGGTCCCACATCCTCATAGGACAGTCAGAGGAGAATGAAAACTCCTCCTACCAGCTTTAACCAGACACTGATAGAAGTTACAAGACTGCTATATACTGCAGAAGAGAAAAGGCATTTAGCAGTTTATATTTAAAATATTATATTTTATAATATTAATATTTTATATTTAAAATATTTAAAATAACTGCATTTGCATGTTCTGTGACAGACCAGATATAGTGAATGCAGAGTCCTGGGTTTAGTAACACTCTCACAATCAACATTGAGAGCCGGTTCACACAGGGGCGACTCGTATCCGACTTCAGGTCGCCCCTAGTCCCGCCACATGTAAAAATCAATGTAAGTGAATGAGAGCCGTCTTAATGCACACTACTGAAGTCGCTCCGACTTCAGAAAAGGTTCCTGTACTACTTCAATCTGACTTGTAGGCGACTGGTACCCATTGATTTCAATGGAGGTCGCCTCCAAGTCGGATCTCCGTCTATGCGGAGGCGACTCTCACAGAATTATCAGCTCTCAAGAGGGAACTCCACACCAAATTTATTTAAAAAAATTGGCGTGAGTTCCCCCTCCGAGAGCATAGCAGGCCCTTAAGTCTGCTATGGATTTTAAGGGGAACCCTCTACGCCGAAAGAACGGCGTGGGGGTCCCCCCCCAGATCCATACCAGACCCTTATCCGAGCACGCTACCCGGCCGGCCAGGAAAGGGGGTGGGGACTCTCACAATCAACATTAAAGAGGATCTTCACCCTCCATGACAAGTTTACTCCCATCCAACCCTCCTCCCTTCCGCTGCACAGTATGGGACTTCTTTTGTTTTTCCTAATATTAAAAGCTCTGGTCCGCTCAGAGTAAAGATCAGCTTTAACCAATTTTTAAACCTAAAGCAGGGGCTGGGGGAAAAAAAACTATTTAAATCTTGAATCGAGTTGAGAGGTCAAATCAATTAAAAATTTAAGCAAAACTAATTTAGATTTTTTTTTTTCACCACCGTGCCGGTCCTGATGTGCTGCGGGCAGGAGTTTTTAGGCGAGGCCGCGGCTTCGGCCTAGTCCGCGAGGCTGGACGCCGCGGACTTGCCTAAAGACTCCTCAGGACCGGCAACGGTGTCCATAAAAAAATAATAATAAAAAAACCCTCGATTAGAATCGTGAATCAAGTTTTTTTTTTTCAAAATCGCCCAGCTCGTCCTAAAGCTCCATACACACTATCAGATTTTCTGCTGATTGTTGTCTTCAGATTTACCAAAACCATGTAGTAGAAGGGCCTGCCCGATTGCATACATATTGAAACTTCTAAGGTTTGACCTCATATTATATGGTTTTATTAAATCTGAAGGGGAAAAAAAAAATCAGCAGAAAATCTGATAGTGTGTATGGAGCTTTATTCTGCTAGTCTTAGTAAATAGATATAGTAAGGTATTTTATAGGGATTGACTGATTATTGGCGGCTGATATTCACTTTAGAAGTATCGGTAAAAATACGGACTGATATTTGCAATATTGCTTCAAGGGGTTGTAGCGGGTTTGATGCCCGCAGCTGCATGCATCACCCCCCGGGACCGTTCTTTAGAGCGCACGGTCGGCTTTATAGTAATAACCAAAGTGGCTCAACAGAGCAAGGGGACTTAAAAATATATATTTTTTTTAATGTACAAAATATCGGCTATCGGCAGGAGAGGTGGTCGAAATATCGGTATCGTATCAGCACCAAAAAAGTTAATCGGTCGATCGCTAGTATTTTATATTTACTTTTTTAACTTATTTTTTTTTTCCTCCCGTTGCTTCCTCATTTCGGGCCTAGGCCAAAATTATCTTCAATTATTAAATTGTTATTTATACACCGAATTTCTGCAGCTTTTTAGCAGCTCAGACTTTTTGAATGATAACATTTGAGGCGCTAAAAGTCCAGGACAGTACAAATACCCCCCAAATGACCCCTTTCTGGTAAGTAGATATCCCAAGGGATTTGCTGAGAGAGGCATGTTGAGTCCATGAAGATGTTTTTTATGCCATACATTTTTAAAAATGACAAGTTATTTTAATCACATACAAAGATGTCACGTTACTGAGATATTTCTCACACAGGCCAAGTGTATACACTATATTACCAAAAGTATTGGGACACGTGTCTTTACACACTCATGAACTTTAATGGCATCCCAGTCTTAGTCCGTAGGGTTCAGTATTGAGTTGACCCTCCCTTTACAGCTATAACAGCATCAACTCTTCTGGGAAGGCCGTCCACAAGGTTTAGGAGTGTGTCTATGGGAAGGTTTGACCATTCTTCCAGAAGAGCATTTGTGAGGTCAGGCACTTATGTTGGATGAGAAGACCTGGCTCCCAGCCTCCGCTCTATTTAATCCCAAAAGTGTTCTAATGGGTTGAGGTCAGGAATCTGTGCAGGCCCAAAACTCGCTCATCCGTGTCTTTGTGGACCTTGCTTTGTGCATTGGCCCAAATCATTTGGTGGAGGGGGGATTATGGTGTGGGGTTGTTTTTCAGGGGTTGGGCTTGGCCACTCAGTTCCAGCGAAGGGAATTCTGAAGGCATCAGAATACCAAGACATTTTGGACAATTTCAGGCTCCCAACTTTGTGGGAACAGTTTAGTGATGGTCCCTTCCCAACATGACTGCCCACCAAAGAACAAAGCAAGGTCCATAAAGACATGGATGAGAGAGTTTGGGGTGGAGGAACTTGACTGGCCTTCACTGACCTGAACCTGATAGAACAGTTTCCGAGGCCCTCCACTACCAGGCTACTACAGACCAAAATGACCCCTTTTTGAAAAGTAGACACTGCAAGGTATTTGAAAATAGGGCGTGCTGACGTCACCGTGTTCTACGCCTAACCCGAAAGTGCGGGCGGCATACGAGAGCCGGCCGGCTCGTTTTCTATTTACACGATTGTTTCCTTCTTTATACATGTGAGTGCAATATTATTTATTTTATTATTTATTAAAGTAAGAGGTTTTACGCTATGCGAGTGCCTTTCTGCTTCTTTATATGATATATGACACCTTCGTTCCGAGTCTGGAGGCTTACATCAAGGATAAAGTTTACTGTGGCTCATGTGACGGCTCATCCAGAACCCCTGTGCTTTTGCCTTGTTGATCTCACTGATACTGAGATCTTAAATTCTGGTAAGCGGCCCCCTTTCACTGGTGGAGGTGATTTCTTGGATTTCTTTCAACACAGAATATTGAGGGTGCCCACTCCATATCTTCACTTTGGACGAATCCTCACCATCTTTTGATTGTTTTCTCTGGGACTTTTATTGACTTTATTTCTATTCATTTTTTTAAGTCTTTTGTACATTCATTATAATCAGTTGGTGTTTTGTGCTTTATTAACAATTTATGCAATTTTTATGCACAAGGGACATATAATTTATGCTAATTATATTATTGGCACTGGTGATTTTTAATTCTCACCTATGCATTTAAGATATTATTCACTGATATAATTATATTTATTTAATATTTTTAAGTAATATTTTTAAGCTATCTTTGCATCTTTTTTGTCACTAGTTTCCTTTTGGGATTATAGATTTTTCAATATGCGTGTGATTTAAGTTTTTTGAGTTGAGGTTAGTTTTTTTTTTTGTTTTTGTTTTTTAGCGCAGCTTACCTTTTTCACTTATTTCGTTTATTATATCGGAGTATTACGATTGGAGTTGCTGCTTGTAGGGAACCTATATACATTTTTGAAAAAAAAATATTATTTTTTCTGAATAGCGCGGTTTACTTTTTATATCTTATTTGAAAATAGGCCTGGTGAGTATTTTGTAGATCTCATTTTTTTGTCACGCAATTTTTTCGTTTTCAGTTTATGTGGCAATAGGGGGTGTTTCAACTGTCCCGGCATTTTAAGGCCTCAAAAAAAATAAAAATGACGTTTAGGCCCCAGTCACACCTGAGCGTTTTGTAGCTTGAAGCCTGAATTCTCTATGGAGAAGGTTCACATCTCCACTCCAAAATGCCTGAAACTTAAACAAGTTCTGGAACTTTTTTTTCTTTTAAAGGCAGATATGGGAGTTTTTCTGCTTTTTACATTGGTGTCCTTTTGACCTACAAAAAATCACGGCAAAAACACAGCAAAATAGCGTGACTTTCTGCTGAAAATGCTACACTCAGGTGTGAATGGAGCCCTATGCCCAGCATTAGGAGTTTCTGCCACACTCCTGATGTTGGGCATACATGTAATGTTCTTTTTTTTGTGAAACGAAAAAAAACAAAAAAAATAAAAGGAAGAGCATAACAGATTCCTCCTTTCACATCGATGTGAATGAAGAGAGCTTTACCAGAAAAGCCGTATGCACAACATTGGAGGAGCCTGTGTATTACCCCTGCAATACAATGATCCCGGTTACAATGCTCTGCAGGCTTTAAACACAAAAATGTATTACATTTTTTAAAAAGGTGGACTATGCCTTTTAAAGCCCAATTGTCGTTTATTTTCTTATTTCATTTTTTCAGATTGTGTGCAGTATTATACATGGACATTAGTCTCTGGGGAATGCCCACACCTGTTACTGCTCAGGGTTCCTCAGTGAAGAGGATCACACCTCAAGGATTACTCTTGGTCACGGCAAGGCTGGCAGATACGTCAATCTGGAGCTGAAACCAAGACCGGTAGCCTGAGGCCGCGTACACACGAGAGGATTGTCCGTCCAACTTAGTCCGCTGAACCGTGTTTCAGCGGACAATCCGCTTGTGTGTGGGCTTCAGCGGACTTTTTCAGCGGACAGTCTGACGGACTTAGTCTTTCGGAATTTCCGTAATTTTGTCCGTCCAAACTTGGTTTCAGCGGACAATCCGCTCGTGAGTAGGTTAGTTCGACGGACTAAGTATGGAGCATGCTCAGAAAGGATTTACACGGCGAAGGTTGCATTGCAGTGTATTGGACGTCGAATTTCTAGTCCCGTCGTACGTGCTGTACACGTCATCGCGCAAGCTTTCGGCGGACTGTCTGTTCATCGTGTGTGGTCAAGTCCGTTCATTCGAAAGTTGGACGGACTGTCTGTCGGATTGTCTGACGAACTTAGATGGGCAGACAATCCGCCCGTGTGTACGCGGCCTTAGGGCTCATTCACTGCGTTTTGTGTGAATCTAAATGCAGCACTATAGTAATCAAGGAGCCCATACTACACACAGCTGAGCCTATCTACAAAAATATGTGCTGTGAAAAAAAAAAAAGAAAAAAGTAGGCCACCTCTGAGTCCAGGGACGCACAGATCCGCTGATTTTTTGTGTACATGCATACATGCATAAATGTGTATCCATTAAATTGAATGGAATTAGAACTGTACATATCTAAATGCAAGTACTTTAGATACGTGTTGCAGGATTTCCTGCCAATGCGAACCTGCACTCATGTGGAAAAATACGCATATACCCGTGTGAATGGACCCTAGTTGTCGGTTACCCCTGAATATGAAAATGGAGTTGGGATGGGTCAAAAAGGAAAATAACTAGTTGTCTTTTTTTTAACCCGCATGCCAACCGTCTGCCAAAGTTGTACTACGACAGCATGGTTCGGCTGCGCAAATCGCCGTTATGCTACGTCGGTAGCATAAACAGCCACTAGGGAGCGCTTGCGAAGCCGGAGGCGCATGCCCCCCCATGGTGATGAAAGTGCCCAGCGGTCTCAATCGCCACTGGGCTCTTGCGATTGCCCGGGGGACATGGAGTACCAGGAGCTGTGTGTGTAAACCGTCTGTCAGTTCACTGCACAGTCCTATCCCCCTTCAGATAGAACACTCCCTAGGATACATAGTAACCCCTTCATAAATAAATATATATCTATATATATTTTCCTATTACCCCCCCTTGAGTTATGCTCATAAAAAAAGGGGGGGGGGGGTCACACTTACATAGGTCCAGAGTGTCACAGGATCCAGCTTCTCTTTTAACCACTGTGGTGGAGAAGGTGGGGATGGTGGAGAGTCTACGTTGGCCTCACTTTTAGCAGGCTGTTAAGCGGCCTCCTGGGGTAGTGCATCTTCAAACTGCCAGCAGGTTCTGAATGCATCAAGATCATCGTGACCATGACCGTGGTGATCGTGCCCGTGATGGTCCTTGTGGCCGTGCGCATGTCCATGCTCGTGGCAGTGGGCACGTCCGTAGCTGTGCCCATGATGACCTTCATGACTGTGGCCATGGTGAACATCTCCGTGGCTGTGCCCGTGGTGATTCTGAGCCAATGTTGTACACAGCAGATTTACCAGCACCAAGGCCAGCAATGTGGCACAGGACACTCGCTCTCCTTTCTTCCAGATGCGACCCATCTCACCTAAAGGGACAAAAAAAAGAAACGGTGAGGATAGAAGAGAGAACCTCATAGGAAGAGCAAAAACTTTGTTTCATCTGGGTTCTAAAGCATGACCACTGTGTGAGGGCCTCACTTCACCACCAGACTTTCTAATAAATGTACATGACTGGAGGAATGAGAGAGTCCGTGGGAATGCTGGCTCAATGACCTCAACTGGGAGATTTCACCACTCGAGTCCCTCAAGAGACACAAAGTTCCAATGAGTGAATAATCTACCTGCATCCACCCAACAAATAATTTTGGGTTGACTGGCATATAATTAACCACTTCAGTACTGGGTACTTTCCCCTCTTCCTGCCCAGGCCAATTTTCAGCTTTCAGCTTTGTCGTACTTTAAATGACAATTGCGCGGTCATGCAACGATGTACCCAAAACATTTTTCTCATTTTCTTCCCACAGATAGAGCTTTCTTTTGGTTGTATTTAATCACTTCTGTGTTTTTTTTTTTTGCTAAACAAACTAAAAAATAAAAAAAGACAGAAATTTGGGGGAGGGGGAATTTTTCTTAGTTTCTCCTTCACCGAGGGCACTTATGAGGAGGCACCGATATGTATAATTAATGGGCACTGATAGGCTACACTGATATGCTGCACTGATGGGCACTAATAGATGGCATTGATGAGAAGGTACTAACAGGCGTTACTGATGGGCACCAATTGACATTGTGGTGGGCACCTCTGATGGGGCTGCGCTGATAATCAATGTGTTGATTACCAGTGCTCACCCCACTTTGACAGGAGACCCCGCCGATCGGCATTCCCTGTCCGACCAGAAACTTATCTGTCTTTAAACTTTAAAGCAGAGTTCCACTTTTTTAGTTTATTAAAAGTCAGCAGCTACAAAAAGCAGAACGCTGCTGACTTTGAACGGTCCAGCGATGCGGCCGCATGGAGCCTCGTTCCTCTCCATGGCACCATTATAGGAACTGTGGGCACCCCACCGTGACAGCTGGCGGCTGCTCGGCCAGGCACGCACTACGCATGCGCGAGTTGTGCTGTACTCTGCTAGTGGCCGGGCATTCTTCTGGGACCTGTGATGTGATCCAACAGGATGCCCTTCCCGTTGGATGACAGAAGTGACACCAAACGTCACTTCTGCCCAATGGTCTTAAAATTGACATTTTTTTTTGTTTATTGAAAAAAAAAAAACATTTTTGTATGATCAATAAAAAAGTTTGACAAGGAGAAAAAAAAAAAAATATATTTTAAACATAAACAATATAAATATATATGACCGGCCGCGTCCAATCACAGCCGGTCACATGTACTGTGCACATTCACGTTGCCTAGGGCGCGTGCAGAGCGGCGATCAGGGATGCCGCTTGTCACCCTGACACAGCCCAAACACGATCGCAGTAAAGAGCCAATGAAATTGGCTCTTTACCACGTGTCCGGCTGTGTCCAATCACAGCCGGTCACAGAATGTAAACAAACCGCGGTAACTAGGGGTGCAACGGATCGTCACCACGTTCGGATCGGTACAAGCCGCGATCCACGGAGCGCTCCACGGTCTCGGCCTTAGGAAAGGCCGCTGCTTCAGCCTAGTTACGAAGTGGCAGCCATCTTGGTGCACCTGTTGGGATTTACAATGTGATCGCTCCGTCCAATGACGGAGCGATCACTTGTAAACAAACCAGTGTGATGACGCCGGTTCCTCTCTCCCCTCTGTGTACAGATCTGTACAGTGGAGGGGAGAGATCATATGGAAGCAGCGATGTGGGCTGCTCTGTGACAAGCGCAGTCACAGCCATCCCTCAATACCCTGCCAATACTCTGCAATGCAATACCCTGCCAATACTCTGCAATGCAATACCCTGCCAATACTCTGCAATGCAATACTCTGCCAATACTCTGCCAACGGTACTCTGCAATGCAATACCCTGCCAATGAAATACTCTTCCAATACTCTGCAATAACCTGCAATGCAATACCCAGCAATAAGCTGCCAATACTCTGCAATACCCTGCAATACTCGGTAATACCCAGCCATACTCAGTGATAGCCAGCCGTACCCAGCCATCATGCTCAGCCAATATTACAATGGGGGAGATGACGTGGATATTACAGTGGGGAGATTGTGGATATTACAGTATGGGACTATATGGTGGTGGAATTTTCACAGGTTTTTGCAAATTCAGTTATTTGCTGATCCGAAAAATGATCCGATCCATGACTCTGATCCGAGGAATGATCCGATCCGTGAGTTTTTTGATCTGTTGCACCCTTAGCGGTAACGAGATGTTACCGGGTTCTCCTCCTCACACACTTTCTTGACTACGCTGCTATGGGCTCTAGCCCCAGATCTTTTGCAGACCTAGCAATGCCCCTGGTCAGGAGTAAAGGAGACAAAGAACTTTACTCCAACATTTCCATCCAAAGAAAACATGCGCACTTTACACGTCTGCCCGCTACTGAAAAAAAAGTTTTTGTATGGTGGTCACCGATAGAAAATGGAAATATGGCGGAACACGGCATGCCGCGGTGACAACTTTCCACCATATCAGTCTCCGGTCACAGCTGCGTGTTCCGGTAATGCGCACAGAAATGGACGTTTCCACGCAATCCTGGAACATGCAAAAATACGAGCCTTGCGCTTGTAGTGCCATTTATTGTAAATGCCCCCCCAAAACGTGAGACCCCAAAACAAGAAATGTGGGCAAAATGCGTGGGATATAAATCAAAGTGAAACGCGCCATCAGATACTTGTGGGGCACAGGAAAACACACTGAAATCAATTGTGGGGCGCTATGCTTGTTGGGTGTTTGTGAAATTAAGAAAGGTCCCGGTCACACCTCTGACATACACCTTGATGGCAAACTATGGAATGCTGGGAGAGCAGGAATCAGCAAAAATCACCAACACTGAAAGGGTTCAAATGACTAGCTGAGCGCTCACCCCTCCCCCCCATAGCCCCCCATGTGTAATGTGTTTCACTCTTGATTATACCAAGTCCCCACCATCCCCCGCATACCAGATAAAAGATAAAATAGGAATAAAGACCAACTTTTTTTTTCCCATTTACAATAGAGGTGAGGGGGACTATAACCCCTGTCAGGTTTTATTTGCCATCTGTGTCCCCATTGGGGGGGATTTCCCTTCACTTCCTTTCCCATAGACAAAAAAAGAAGTGAGAGAAATCCTCCCAAAGTGACATCACCCCTGGGTGTCACCAGAACTAGTGTCCACATTGGAAGATTTCCCCTCTAATTCCTGTTCCGTGACAACCCAACACCTGGCATTTTCTTTCACTTTTGTTGGTAAATAGAGAGACTGAATCTCCCTAAAGGGGTGCAGACAGCAATAAAAACCTGACAGGGGATCTAACCCCTCTCCACTCCATCCAACACTAACAATAAACGGGATTTCCTTTAGTTATACTGAAAAGCCGAGTTCTGAGCAAAATTTTACTTTTAGATAAAAATCCCCCTATAATCCTCATGCTTGATGTATTCTAGTAAAGGAATGCTGCAAACGAAGGTCTGTTTTGTATTTTTGCACCATTGATTTCTTACTTTTGTAAGTCCCAGCAGGCCGCAGCCATCTCATGTGTGGGCATCTGAAGCCAGACTGTATCTCTTCCTGTATTCCATGCATGCTGGTTACCCAGAATGCACCTCCAGATCTCGCACATGCTCAGAGCAGCACGAGCAGTGTAATAGGTTGTCGGTTGGGTTTCCATAGCAACAGCAGTCTCAGACGAAGTTGTCAGTTATTTTGCAATTCACAAAGTTGACAAATAAGGACGTGGCCCCTTTAAGAAAAATTGTCAGTTATTTTTTCAAAAAAAAAAAAAAAAAAACTCTGCCGATGATGTCATCGACTGGGCCACTATATATATGCAGACGCACGGACGTCAGACAGCAGAATCTCATAGGAGACTGAGCGTTGAGGACGTGCCTCTGATCTCTCCTGAGATTTTTCTTGCAATTTGATTGGATTTGATTTAATTCAATTCAATTTCTTTGCGATTTCTATAGTACATTTAAAGCGTGTTTCTTTATTCTTAATAATGAACCGATTTAAATGTAATCAGCTTCTTTCTCTGAAAAACACCAAAGAGAAACCCAGCGAAGGAAGGTCAGCTATTGTAGGAGGTATCGGTGACCAGCCTGCAGATACTCCAATCACAATGAAGAGGACCCGGACGTTTGTACGCCGCTGTCTCAGAGCCCTTGTTGGATGTTTCGGATTCGGCTGCAAAACCAATGGACATCACCAGGAGACCGACACAGAGACTGGTGAGTAATATTGATAGTGATAGATACAAAAAGTACACTGAAGAAGTCACCTACACTCATGGGGCAGAGCAGTGCTGCCAACCTACCAGATTGAGATTTACTGACACAACACCCAAAATGTACTGGCACAGACACGTGTTTACTGACATTTCCAAAAGTTACAAAATGACAAAATGGCAGTTTTAAGTGCAAACTAGAAAATGCATTTCCTGGAGAAAATGGGTGGGAATGCTGAATAGCATGAAAACTGCCCATCATATTCCTCTATTATAAATCAGTACATGGTGTGTCTGTGCCCTCCCCCACTGCCCATCACTGTGTATAAGACGTGTTGGTAACCATGGAAACAAAGCAGACAACAAAAGCCTGGCTGCCCTAAATTTAACCACTAGGCGTCCGCTCTATAGCCGAAAGGCCGTCCCTGGACATCTTCCTGTTTACTTCCGCAATGCGCGCTCCCGCGAACGCACATCGGGGAAGTTCTGTGCTGGCCGTGTCCCCCGGACACAGCCAGTCACAGATCGCTGTAAACGGCCAATCACAGCAGCCGTTTACAGAGCGATCGGCGTGCCCAATGAGAGATGATCTCATATGTTTACATAGCATGGCATACATGGCATGGCTTACATAGCATGTTTACATGTTTACTAGCAGCTGCAGCGGCCGTAAGTATTGTCCCCAGTGTGCCATCTGTCCCCAGTGTGCCACCTGTCAGTGCCCTCTGTCCCCAGTGCCACCTGTCAGTGCCATCTGTCCCCAGTTTCATTTGCCCCAGTGCCACCTGTCAGTGCCATCTGTCCCCAGTGCCACGTATAAGTGCCATCTGTGATCAGTGCCACATGTCATCAGTGCCACATAGTGGCATCTTTCATCAGTGCCATATCACTGTCATCAGTGCCACATATTAGTGCCATCTGTCATCAGTGTCATGTGTCAACAGTGCCACGTATCAGTCGCATCTGTCATCAGTGCAGTGTCAAAGAATTGTGGGGAAAAAATGACAACACCAAAAAGCTCCCCATGCCTCTTACTAAATACCTTGGAATGTCTACTTTCAAAAAAGTGGTCACTTAGGGGGTATTTGTACTTTCCTGGCTTGTTCGGGTCACAAGAAATGTGACCAGTACATGAGATCTGATTAATTTTGTATGATTTGCACCATAGCTTGTAGACTCTCTAACTTTCACAAAGACCAAATAATATCCACTAATTTGGGTTATTTTTACCAAAGATATGTAGCAGTATAAATTGTGGCCAAAAATCATGGAAAAAAATATCATTTGCAAAATTTTATTACAGAAACAAAGAAAAATGCGTATTTTTTTCAAAATTTCGGTCTTTTTTCTTCATTTATAGCGCAAAAATTAAAAAACCCAGAGGTGATTAAATACCACCAAAAGAAAGCTCTATTTGTAGGGAAAAAAGGGCAAAAAATTCATTTGGGTACAATGTTACATGACTGTCATTCAAAGTGTGAGAGCACCAAAAGCTGAAAATTGGTCTGGGTACGAGGGGTGTTTAAGTGCCCAGTTGTCAAGTGGTTGACGTCATTTTCTGCCGCGATATTGCGGCGGACAGATCAGACACTTTTGACACCATTTTTGGGACCAGTGACATTTATACAGCAATCCGTGCTATAAAATGTACTGATTACTAGGGGTGCAACGGATCAAAAAACTCACGGATCGGATCGTTCCTCGGATCAGAGTCACGGATCGGATCATTTTTCGGATCAGCAAATAATAATTTAATTTGCAAAAACCTGTGAAAATTCCACCACCATATAGTCACCACTGTAATATCCACAATCTCCCCCGCTGTAATATTGGCTGAGTATGGCTGGGTACGGCTGAGCATAGCTGAGCATAGCGGAGTACGGCTGAGTATGGCTGGGTACGGCTGGGTACGGCTGAGTATGGCTGGGTACGGCTGAGCATGGCTGAGTACGGCTGGGTACGGCTGAGCATAGCTGAGTATGGCTGGGTATGGCTGGGTATGGCTCAGTATGGCTGGGCACAACAGAGTATGGCTGAGTACGGCTGAGTACAGCTGAGTATGGCTGGGTACCGCAGGGTATCGCTGTGTATTGGCAGGCAGGGTATCGCAGAGTATTACTAGAGTGTTGGCAGGGTATCGCAGAGTATTACTAGAGTGTTGGCAGGGTATCGCAGAGTATTGCTAGAGTATAGGCAGGGTATCGCAGAGTATTGCTAGAGTATTGCCAGGGTATCGCAGAGTATTGCTGGAGTATTGGGGTATCGCAGAGTATTGCTAGAGTATTGGGGTATTCCAGAGTATTGCTAGAGTATTGGCAGGGAATCGCAGAGTATTGGGATATTGCAGAGTATTGGCAGGGATGGCTGCTTCCATCTCAGGATCTCTCCCCTCCACTGTACAGATTAATACAGAGAGGGAAGAGAGGAACCGGCGTCATGACGTCGGAGCAAACACAGTGTAAACAGCATGGGTGTAGAAAGATGGCTGCCGCTTCGGAGCTAGGCTGAAGCCGCGGCCTTTCCTAAGGCCGAGACCGCGGAGCGCTCTGTGGATCGCAGCATGTGCCGATCCGAGCGGGGTGGCCCGTTCCGATCACGGATCAGTGACGATCCGTTGCACCCCTACTTATCACTGTATAAATGTCACTGCCAGGGAATGGGGTTAACTACTAGGGGGTGATCAAAGGGTTAAAGCGAGAGTTTCGCCAAAGAATTATTGCTCTCGCTCTAACGATCGTGGCGATACCTCCCATGTGTGTGAACACCGGTTTCATATGCGGGCGCTGCTCACGTATGCGGTCGCTTCTGCACGCGAGCTCGGCTGGATGGGCGCGTTTTTTTTTTTATATTTATTTTAGCTTTTATTCTTAATTTTCCCACTGTGCTCTAAAAAAATTAAAAAAAAATTGTGTCACTTTTATTCCTATTACAAGGAATGTAAACATCCCCTGTAATAGGAAAAAAAAAAAAGCATGACAGGGCCTCTTAAATATGAGATCCGGGCTCACATCTCATATTTACACAAAATGCAATAAAAAATAAAAAAAAAAGTTGTTTGAAAAAAACTAAATAAATAAAAAAAGTTTCTTTAAGAGCTATGGGGGGGAAGAGACGTTTTGATGTCACTTCTGCCCTCCAGTGGTATGGAGACGGGTGGGGGCCATCTTCCCCTCACTCAGCTCCATACCACACACGGTAGCAGAAGCTGCCGGCGGCTCCGGTAAGCGGCGGAGGGCATCGGAGCATGGCAGGAGGGGGGGTCCTCTCCCGCAGCCAATAAAAGGGATCTCATGGCAAATCCGCCGCAGAGACCACTTTTATCTGACCGCCCGCTAAAGAAAAAAAAATAGCGGGGTTATGGTAGCTAGCTCTGCCATAACAACGATATTCCTCTTCAAAGTACTGGCGTATAACGACGGCCGGCGGTCCGTAATTGGTTAAAGACAGAGATAACAGCAGAAATAACCCCTTGCCAATAGTGATGGAGTTCAGGACATCTCCATAACATATGTATTAAATTAGCCAGCCCAATATTACATCTACGACAAAGAGGGGTATCTTTACGCTGCCATTTAAACAAATATCTTAGAGGTATTATAAGTCCTGTGTGAAATGAATAGTTGGTTTACTTTCTGTGTGGAAGATAAAGAGACTATGGGCAGTGTGGGCAATGCCGCCTCCCAATCACCATCCGATATGGACCCAGATCTCTTTTACATGGAGGAAGTGGCTGCGACTGTGCAGCTGTACGTTCTAATCATTTTCAATGGACTGCCTGCATGTAGCACCTGAAAGTTACAGATGCTGCAAAAACGCTCCGTTCATGCTATATGGGCGTCATCACCCTTATATTCACGGCCAGACAGACAGACAAAACGAATGCAAATAAAACAGTGCTAATTAATTATCCATGAGCGTTTTATTATGCACTATCCCTTTCACCTAAGTGTCTGTGCTCCTAAAGCCGGCGATACACAGTTAGAATTTTGGCCAGTTCAGCAGGGACCAGCCGAGATTCTAAACATGTGCAGGCTGATTACATCAGATGTTTCATGCGATTATTGCCAGCTAGTGGGTCGGGATGAGTGGCAGGCAACCAGCATCTTTATAGGAAGGCCAACAATAGTGATCCTTGTGTCCCTGTCATGTCAAGTTTATTCATTGTCCCTGGCACAAGATTTTTGAACTGTTCTCTCTATAATTTGAAGTTAAAAAAATATATGAAATGTAGGTGAAGGTGCTAAATCTAATTCTTCTTTTTTTTTATTGAAGATGTATGCGGTATTAACTGCAGACAAGGCTCACACAGCATGCCTGTCGTCTATTACATTCAGACTCCACCAGAGTGCGCCGCAGGCGATGCCGCTCCACCAGAGCGCGCCCCAAGCGAGGCCGCTCCACCAGAGCGCGCCCCAAGCGAGGCCGCTCCACCAGAGCGCGCCGCAGGCGATGCCGCTCCACCAGAGCGTGCCCGAAGCGAGGCCGCTCCACCAGAGCGCGCCCCAAGCGAGGCCGCTCGACCAGAGTGCGCCCCAAGCGAGGCCGCTCCACCAGAGCGCGCCCCAAGCGAGGCCGCTCCACCAGAGCGCGCCCCAAGCGAGGCCGCTCCACCAGAGCGCGCCCCAAGCGAGGCCGCTCCACCAGAGCGCGCCGCAGGCGATGCCGCTCCACCAGAGCGCGCCCCAAGCGAGGCCGCTCCACCAGAGCGCGCCCCAAGCGAGGCCGCTCCACCAGAGCGCGCCCCAAGCGAGGCCGCTCCACCAGAGCGCGCCCCAGACGAGGCCGCTCCACCAGAGCGCGCCCCAAGCGAGGCCGCTCCACCAGAGCGCGCCCCAGACGAGGCCGCTCCACCAGAGCGCGCCCCAGACGAGGCCGCTCCACCAGAGCGCGCCCCAAGCGAGGCCGCTCCACCAGAGCGCGCCCCAAGCGAGGCCGCTCCACCAGAGCGCGCCCCAGACGAGGCCGCTCCACCAGAGCGCGCCCCAAGCGAGGCCGCTCCACCAGAGCGCGCCCCAAGCGAGGCCGCTCCACCAGAGCGCGCCCCAAGCGAGGCCGCTCCACCAGAGCGCGCCCCAAGCGAGGCCGCTCCACCAGAGCGCGCCCCAAGCGAGGCCGCTCCACCAGAGCGCGCCCCAAGCGAGGCCGCTCCACCAGAGCGCGCCCCAAGCGAGGCCGCTCCACCAGAGTGTGCCCCAGGCGAGGCCGCTCCACCAGAGTGTGCCCCAGGCGAGGCCGCTCCACCAGAGTGTGCCCCAGGCGAGGCCGCTCCACCAGAGTGTGCCCCAGGCGAGGCCGCTCCACCAGAGTGTGCCCCAGGCGAGGCCGCTCCACCAGTGTGCGCCCCAGGCGAGGCCGCTCCACCAGAGTGCGCCCCAAGCGAGGCCGCTCCACCAGAGTGTGCCCCAAGCGAGGCCGCTCCACCAGAGTGTGCCCCAAGCGAGGCCGCTCCACCAGAGTGTGCCCCAGACGAGGCCGCTCCACCAGAGTGTGCCCCAGACGGGGCCGCTCCACCAGAATGCGCCGCAGACGAGGCCGCTCCACCAGAGTGCGCCCCAGACATAGAGAACCCAAAACGTCATGTTCGCTTTACGCTTCCTCCAGGTCATGAAGATGATAATAGACCAAGGCGAAAGCACTTCTACATAAAAAAAGTAAAAGGTCATGTTCACTTTTTGCTTCCCCCAGAGCCACGAAAAAGCCAGAAAGACATACAGAAAAAAATGGAAAGACCACGAAAGCTATCACCCCCCCCTCCCTCCCTGCAGGACTACCCTCGATGATTATGAACCAAAGAAAAAGAACCAAAACAACAAAAAGAGAAAAATAAATAAAAGACAGTACGAGTTGGAGTAGCTGTGAGAGGAGGATGGAAGCCAATACATTTTTTCTTTCCTGCAGTCATGTGTTGGACCAGCTTTGAGAGGAGGTTGGACACAAGAAGACTTATTATTTTCTACAGGCGTGTGTTGGATCGGCTAAGGGGAGGTTGGAGGCCGATAGACCTTTTCTTCACGAGAGTGTGCCCCAGGCGAGGCCGCTCCACCAGAGTGTGCCCCAGGCGAGGCCGCTCCACCAGAGTGTGCCCCAGGCGAGGCCGCTCCACCAGAGTGTGCCCCAGGCGAGGCCGCTCCACCAGAGTGTGCCCCAAGCGAGGCCGCTCCACCAGAGTGCGCCCCAGACGAGGCCGCTCCACCAGAGTGTGCCCCAGGCGAGGCCACTTCACCAGAGTGTGCCCCAGACGAGGCCACTCCACCAGAATGTGCCGCAGATGAGGCCACTCCACCAGAGTGCGCCCCAGACTTAGAGAAACCAGGCATGTGTTGGATCGGCTAAGGGGAGGTTGGAGGCCGGTAGACTTTTTCTTCATGAGAGTGTGCCCCAGGCGAGGCCGCTCCACAGGAATGTGCCCCAGGCGAGGCCACTCCGCCAGAGTGTGCTCCAGGCGAAGCCACTCCACCAGAGTGCGCCCCAGGCGAGGCCACTTCACCAGAGTGCGCCCCAGGCGAGGCCACTCCACCAGAGTGCGCCCCAGGCGAGGCCACTCCACCAGAGTGCGCCCCAGGCGAGGCCACTCCACCAGAGTGCGCCCCAGGCGAGGCCACTCCACCAGAGTGCGCCCCAGACGAGGCCACTACACCAGAGTGCGCCCTGGAAGACTTTTCTTTTTCTGCAGGCGTGTGTTGGATCGGCTGTTAGGGGAGGTTGGAGGCCGATAGACTTTTTCTTCACCAGAGTGCGCCCCAGGTGAGGCCACTCCACCAGAGTGTGCCCCAGGCGAGGCCACTCCACCAGAGTGCGCCCCAGGTGAGGCCAGTACACCAGAGTGCGCCCCAGACGAGGCCAGTACACCAGAGTGCGCCCCAGACGAGGCCAGTACACCAGAGTGCGCCCCAGACGAGGCCACTACACCAGAGTGTGCCCTGGAAGACTTTTCTTTTTCTGCAGGCGTGTGTTGGATCGGCTGTTAGGGGAGGTTGGAGGCCGATAGACTTTTTCTTCACCAGAGTGTGCCCCAGGTGAGGCCACTCCACCAGAGTGTGCCCCAGGCGAAGCCACTCCACCAGAGTGCGCCCCAAGCGAGGCCACTACACCAGAGTGCGCCCCAGGCGAGGACACTACACCAGAGTGCGCCCCAGGCGAGGACACTACACCAGAGTGCGCCCCAGGCGAGGACACTACACCAGAGTGCGCCCCAGACGAGGCAACTGCACCAGAGGGCGCCCCAGACAATGCCACTCCACCAGAGTGCGCCCCAGACGAGGCCACTCCACCAGAGTGCGCCCCACACGGGGCCACTCCATCAGAGTGCGACCTAGACATGGCCACTCCACCAGAGTGTGACTTCTACATAGAGAAACCAAAATGTCATTTTGGCTTTACACTTCCTCCAGGGCATGAAGATGATAATCAACCAAGACGAAGCCACTTCTACATAAAAAAATAAAACGTTGTGTTCGCTTTATGCTTCCTCCACAGCATGAAACTGATACGACGAAAAAATGGCGCTCGCTGTCAGAAAGATAAAAAGAAAGAAATTCAAAGACCACGAAGATCACCCCCTCCCCCGCAGGGAGATCCCCTGCTTTCTGTCACAAGGAGGGGGTGGATTGGGGGGAAAGAGGGGGCAGATATTGAACATGTTATACCCTAAATATGGATGTTCAGAAAGGTGAACTTATCCCTTAAAGTTCTGCTTTTTCAGAATATCTAATATACTTTAGTGTTCATGAACTGGGTATTGGCTCACTTAAACTGTATTAAACCCCAAAACAAAAAATTTAATATATTGCAGCTTACCAATCATTAGATGTTGTAGCTGCAATCATTTTTGGATAGGCTTTCCTCCCTTTGTTTTAACCTAGTGATCTGGCCAGTAACACACTTCCTGTATTAGAGCACCCCTACTCTGGATGAAGGAGAACAGGGGGGCACATTTGGACAGCTGCACTGTCAATCCTGGGAAGGCGAATGTTAAGCCGCGTACACACGGGCGGACTGTCTGGCCAACTTAGTCCGTCGAAACACATTTCAGCAGACAGTCCGCTCGTGTGTGGGCTTCAGCTGACTTTTTCAGCGTGCAGTCTGGCGGACTAAGTATTTCGGAATTTCCGTAATATTGTCCGTCGTACTTTGGTTTCAGCGGACAATCCGCTCGTGAGTAGGCTAGTTCGATGGCCTAAGTATGGCGCATGCTCAGCAAGGATTTACACGGTGAAAGGTTGCATTGCTGTGTATTGGACTTCCTATTTCTAGTCCCGTTGTACGTGCTGTACACGTCATCGCGCAAACTTTCGACGGACAGTTTTGCATCCGTGTGTGGTCAAGTCCGTTCATTCGAAAGTAGGACGGACTGTCCGTTGGATTGTCTGACGGACTAAGTTGGCCATACAGTCCGCCCGTGTGTACGCGGCTTTAGATGGACTAGGCCAGTTTAAGGTGGTGCAGGCCACAGGAGGTTCGAGGATGGGATTTTTGTTGTTTTTCTGGAATAATAAAGCTTCCCTTGCATTGGATTTTATGGTGTGCCACCGGCTTATTTGTTTTGATTATACAAAGAGATGTTTTGGATCCTTGTAGATTTTTAAAAGCTGTGCTCCACTTTAACCAATTGCAGACCACCCACCATACATACAGTATCTCACAAAAGTGAGTACACCCCTCACATTTTTGTAAATATTTTATTATAACTTTTCATGTGACAAACTTGAAAAAATCACACTTTGCTACAGTGTAAAGTAGCGAGTGTACAGCTGATATAACAGTGTCAATTTAGGGTCCCCTCAAAATAACTCAGCACACAGCCATTAATGTCTAAACCGCTGGCAACAAAAGTGAGTACACCCCTAAGTAAAAATGTCCAATTTGGGCCCAATTAGCCATTTTCTATCCCCGATGTCTTGTGACTCGTTAATGTTACAAGGTCTCAGGTGTGAATGGGGAGCAGGTGTGTTAAATTTGGTGTTATCGGTCTCACCCTCTCATAGTATTGAATAGGAATAGTCAGAGCACATTGAGATAACCGCCATTTCCTTTGAGAAAAATTCCTAAAACAATTTTTTTTCAGTTAACCCTTGACAACTCTTTAAACAAATGTCAGTGGAGCCCAAATGCATACATTTTAATACTTTAAGGCTGGTTGCACACGGGAGTAAAAAAAAAAAAATATATGTTTTTACTGAGATACATTGTGGTCTATGGGACAATGCACACAGTAAAGATCAGCAATACAGCGTTGAGTACAGAGCAGTAAAACAAAAATAAAATGTTACATTTGAGTGCAGTAATATACTCGTGTGTTTACTCATTCCATGTTTTTTTATTTTTTTTATTTTTTTATTTAAGTATAAATTGTTTTCAATCAAAATGTATTATTAAGGTTTTCTGATGTAGAAAAGACAGGGCTTAAAGTGATTGTAAATGATCTCCTTGTAAAACAACTCATTCACTTGAAAATAGAAATGAAAGGCAAAACATTTGTGTGTAGATATAAAAAATACATTACACAGTGCCTTGAAAAAGTATTCGCACCCCTTGACATTTTCCACATTTTGTTATGTTACAACCAAAAACATAAATGTATTTTATTGGGATTTTATGTGATCGACCAACACAAAGTGGCACATGATTGGGAAGTGGAAGGAAAATGATAAATGGTTTTGAACATTTTTTTACAAATAAATATGTGAAAAGTGTGGGGTGCATTTGTATTCAGCCCCCCTGAGTCAATACTTTGTAAAACCCCCTTTCGCTGCAATTACAGCTGCAAGTCTTTTTGGGGGTGTCTCTACCAGCTTTGCACATCTAGAGAGTGACATTTTTGCCCATTCTTCTTTGCAAAATAGCTCAAGCTCTGTCAGATTGGATGTTGAACGTCCGTGAACAGTAATTTTCAAGTCTTTTACAGATTCTCAAGTGGATTTAGGTCTGGGCTTTGACTGGGCCATTCTAACCTATGAATATGCTTTGCTCTAAACCATTCCATTGTAGCTCTGGCTGTATGTTTTGGGTCATTGTCCTGCTGGAAGGTGAACCTCCGCCCCAGTCTTAAGTCTTTTGCAGACTCTAATGCTGCGTACACACGAGCGGAATGTCCGTCAGAAAAAGTTAGACGGAAGCTTTTCATCGTATATTCCGATCGTGTGTATGCCTCATCTGACTTTTTTTTCCGAAAAATCTGATGGACCTATAAATAGAACATGTTTTAAATCTTTCCGACAGAACCAATTCCTATTGGGAAAACCGCTCGTCTGTATGCTGTTCCGACGGACCAAAAATGACACATGCTCTGAAGCAAGTACGAGACGGAGGCTATTGGCTACTGGCTATTGAACTTCCTTTTTCTAGTCCCATCGTACGTGTTCTAAACGTTCGGACTTTGGTGTGATCTTGTGTAGACAGAGTTTATTCCGACGGGGAAAACCGGTTGTGTGTACGCGGCATAACAGGTTTTCTTCCAAGATTGCCCTGTATTTGGCTCCATCCATCTTCCCATCAAATATGACCAGCTTCCCTGTCGCTGCTGAAGATAAGCATCCCCACATGATGCTGCCACCACCATGTTCCACGGTGGGGGTGATGTATTCAAGGCCCTCTGAGGGCTTCACAGAACAGCTGTATTTATACTGAGATGAAATTACACACAAGTGGACTCAATTTACTAATGTAGCACTGACCCCCAAAGGAGCTCCTGAGTTTGTTTGGGCCTGTACTCTGCTATTAAACCCCCACTGAATTCGCTCAATCCCCTTGACACAGCTATGGTGCGATGTTGGTGTGAAGCGAATAACCCCACAATCTGCAGTATAAACACAATATACCTTTGTTATTACCTGGGTATCACCTGCTGTAAAGGGAACAACACTCCACACCAATGTTACTTAAAGGAGAACATATGTTTACTGAAACCAGTGTAACTTTCTGAGAAAGAGTCCACAGGGGAATCTCCCTGATGTTTTAAAATGGCGGATTTTGAAGCGCCGACAACACCAGGTTCAAATCCCATGGGGGTAATGGTGGACACACCGGAGGGACTACGTGTCGTACCCCCTGAACGAAGGTACTCACTAAGGCATCACGAGTGTGATGCCAGGGGTCATTGAAAAAAAAGACAGCCAAAGCTGAAATTTGCCATTGATGGTGCTTAATGCCAATCTCTTGCTGGAGAAACAGCAGGATCCTGGATATGGAAAAGGAGCGTGGATGCCATCCTTTCTCCTCACACATGGAGATGTAGGCTTTCCAGGTACGATGCTATTTCTTCCGAGAAGATTTCCGTGCCCTCAACATAGTTGGAATCACCAAGTCCGACAGACCCCGGTTCCTCAACACCTGGCTCTTAATAGCCATGCCGTTAAAGCCAGCGATGGTAAAGCAGGATAAAAGATTTGACCTTAAGATAGAAGGTCCTTTCGCAACGGCAGTCGTCAGGGAACATCTGCCACCAGACGCACCAGGGCCGCTGAGGCCAATCTGGGGCAACCAGGATTAGTGGAATCCCCTCGGCTTCCCCTCTGCGAAGCAGACGTGACAACAGTTTTAGTGGAGGTAAGGCGTAGATCAGCTGGTACTGATCCCACGGAGCCACCAGCGCATCTGACGCATCTGCCCACGGATCTCTTGTCCTGGACACGAATCTTGGCACCTTCCGATTGAGACGGGAGGCTAATAGATCCACATCTGGTGTGCCCCACTTCAGGCACAGCAGCCTGAATATCTCCGGATGCAACGCTCATTCTCCTGGGTCCAGCATCTGTCGACTCAGATCGTCCGCCTGCCAATTTTCTACCCCTGGGATGTAAATGGCCGACAGGGCCGACAGGGCCAGTAAGTGCCGCTCTGCCCACCGAAGTATGTGAGCGACCTCCCGAGCAGCGGCTGAGCTTCTGGTTCCCCCTTGGTGATTTATATATGCCACAGCCATGGCGTTGTCCGACTGGATCCTGATCGGACGCCCTTGAAGACTCATCGACCATGTGTGGAGGCACAGCTTGATCACTCTCAATTCGAGCAGATTGATCGACAACTCGGATTCCTCCGTCGACCAGAGTCCCTGAGCCGACTGAATCCCCATCACTCTACCCCAGCCGGATAGACTGGCGTCCGTAGTGATCACCGTCCATTTCAGAGAAAGGAACGATTTTCCGGACTGAATCACCGGGGACCTCAACCACCAGATCAGAGAGTCCCTGACTGGCTGGCTCACCTGGATCTGTTGATCCAGGGACAACTGAGATTTGTCCCATTTCAACAAGATCTCCTTCTGCAGTACTCTGGTGTGGAACTGAGCATAAGGTACTGCCTCGAAGGAGGCTACCATGAGTCCCAGTACTCGCATGCAAAAGCGGAGCAACGACCACTTGCGGAACAACAGTAATTTGACCGCAGATCTGAGAGTCTGCAATTTGTCTGAAGGGAGAAAAACTCTCGCTTCCCTGGAGTCCAATAGCAAACCAACCTAGGTACTCCAGACGCTGGGTCAGCACAATCATCGACTTCTTTAGGTTCAGCAGCCACCCAAATTCTTGAAAGGTCTGCATGGTGATCGCCACATCCTCCTCTAATTCTGAGGCAGAAGGTGCTCTCAGGAGGAGATCGTCCAGGTAGCCCACGATCGAGATCCCGCGTTGTTGCAGCAATGCCAATACTGGAGCCAGCACTTTGGTAAAGACTTGGAGGGCTGATGCCAGGCCAAAGGGAAGAGCCACAAATTGGTAATGGGCTTCCCTGACTGCCAAACGTAGAAATTTTTGATGCCGAAGGCATATGGATATGTGCAGGTACGCATCCTGGATGTCTAAGGACACCAGGGAGTCCCCTTGATGGAGTGCAGCGACTACTGAGCGATCTGATTCCGTTCTGAACCTCTGCACTGTTATAAAGTGATTGAGGGCTTTCAAGTCCAAGATTGGACGTATCCCTTCCTTCTTGGGAACCACAAAAAACTTTGAGTAGAATCCCTGGAAGCGTACCGATTCCGGAACTGGTACAATCACCCCCTGATTCAGCAATTCCTTTACCGCCCCCAACAGGGCCTCCAGCGAACCGGGGATACGGGTATGCTGGAGGGGAAGAATCCATTTGGCGGTCAAGAGAGAAACTATCTTGTAGCCTGTGGTTTTTATTTTTTGTGCTATAAAACAAAAAAAAAGCGTCAATTTAGAAAAAAAACGCATTATTTTTTGCTATAGTAAATATCCCCCAAAATTATATATAAAAAAACTTTTTTTTCCTCAGTTTAGACCGATACGTATTTTTCTACATATTTTTGATAAAAAATAAATTCAAAATAAGCGTTTATTGATTGGTTTGCGCAAAAGTTATAGCGTCTACAAAATAGGGGATAGTTTTATGGTATTTTTAATAAAAAAATCTTTATTAGTAATGGCAGCGATCAGCGACAATTTTGGCATGATTTTGGGACCATTCACATTTATACAGCGATCAATGCAATTAAAATTGCATTGATTACTGTGTAAATGTGATTGGCAGTGAAGGGGATAACACTAGGTGGCGCTGTAGGAGTTAAGTGTGTCCTGGGGAGTGTTTGTAACTATAGGGGGGATGGGCTAGCTGCAACACATCACTTTTCATTACGCCCAATCACAGGGAGCTATGATCAGTGACACTGTCACTAGGCAGAACTGGGAGATGCTTGCTTACATTAGCATCTCCCCGTTCTTCCTCTCCGTGAGACAATCGCGGGTATCCCCACGGATATCGAGTCCAAGGGAACCGCGACCCGACACACAAAGCTCCCGGCCGGCGGCGCACACGCAGGCAAACTTAAAGGGATGTATAGGTACACCCATTTGCCCAGCCGTACCATTCTGCCGACGTACATCGCTGTGCGCCGGTTGGGAACCGGTTAAACTGACGCAGTGCCGTAAAGCAAAAAATGGCCTGGTAAGCAGCCAAATCTTCCGGTCTGTAAGTGGTTAATGTGGGAGTAAACTCCCAGGTATAATTTTTACCTATAGGCAAGCCTTATTATAAACTTACCTATTAGGTACTGTAAATATATCTCCTAAATGTGAACTGTTTAGGAGATATTACATTTAGATGCAGCTGGTGATGTCACCAGCACATGCTCTCTGTAGTAATGGCATAACCGTGCCGTTTTTTCAGAGCCACGCCATGAAGCAAGTCCCGAGTACATGCATCATCGCCGGCTCGGCCATTCATGTAGCAGAAGCCCATGAACCCGGAAAAAAGACCAGGTGAAGATGGAAGCGCATTCAGCGGTGACACGCACCTCTGGAGGGCTTTGTTTTCAAGTCCTGAATAATTTGCTAGTAAGCGATGCATACTAGCACATTAGGACTTAAAGCGGTTCTAAAGGCCTTTTATCTTAATGCATTCTGTGTGCAGCAGTCCCCCTAATATTTACCTGAGCCCCATCTCGATCCAGCGATGACGCACGAGAGACTAGGCTGTCTGGGACGCTCTTGCCAATCAAAGTCGCGTCGCGCTTGCTTTACCATTCGTACACACGTGCGTTTCCAAACGCATTGACAACTTGCAAGAAATTGCACGCTTCGCCGCGCATTTTTAAAAAGGACGGCAATGCGCGTCACCTTTGCCTTACCATCCAGGCTGCATTCTCATTTGCGCTTTTCCAAACCCACAGCAGCCTGCACAGAAGTTGTGTGCTTTGCCTTGAGTTTTGAAAAACGCAAAGCAACGCGCATCATGCTTGCAATACCATTTGTTTGCATCTGCACATTTCTGAACGCATGACAACTCGCAAGTAAAATGAATGCTTTGGCATATCGTTTCAAAAACACGTGGCAACCCGCACCAAAAAACACGCACTTTGCCTTACATTTCAAAAACACGTGGCAATACGTGTCACGCTTGTGTTAGGCTGCTTTCACACGGGGGCGGTATTCAGGCGTTACAGCGCTAAAAATAGCGCCTGTGTAGAGCCTGAAAAAAACCGGCCCCTTTCACTCCAGTGTGAAAGCCGGAGGGCTTTCACACTGAAGCGGTGCGCTGGCAGGACAGTGAAAAAAGTCCTGCTAGCCGCATCTTTGGAGCGGCGAAGGAGCGGTGTATTCACCGCTCCTATACCGCTCCTACCCATTGAAATCAATGGGACAGCGCGGCAATACCGCCGGCAAAGTGCCGCTGCAGCGGCGCTTTTCGGGCGGGTTTAACCCTTTTTCGGCCGCTAGCGGGGGTTAAAACCACCCCGCTAGTGCCCGCAGACCGCTGCTAAAACGACAGTAAAGCGCCGCTAAAAATAGCGGCGATTTACCGCCGACGCCCGCACCGCCCCAATGTGAAAGCAGACTTACCATTAATTTGCTTCTGTCTGTTTATAATCGCATGGCAACCCACATGGCAATGTGAGTCACACTTGCAGTACCATTTAGAATGCGTTCTCATCTGCGCATTTCAAAACACGTGACAACCCGCACAGAAAACACGTGACAACCCGCACAGAAAACACGTGACAACCCGCACAGAAAACACGTGGAAATGCGCTTATGTTACAATTAGTTTGCATCTGCGTGTTTCAAAGCGCACGGCAACCAGCAAGAAAATGCATGCTTTGCAGTGCGCTTCACATGTGTTGCACTTGTGTTACGATTTGTTTGTATCTGCGTGTTTACGAGTGTCGGGTGGAGTGACACTTGTTGGACACTTCTAGGATTGGGTTGTTATGTATTGTATGGTGTGTAGATCGCACACATTGTATGGTGTATTATACACTCAGTGTTGGACTTTCTCCTATGACATGTAGAAATCCTGAGACCTCTCCCAGTATCGGGGTGCAGGGAGCGGATCATACTGGGGGGTGAAGACTCGGTGGGACACGTGTGATGGAAGCAGTCACAGGAAGAGAAGATCTATAGAGGTGACTGATCTCTGAGGAGAACCCCGAGATCCTGGAGGAGTCATTGCGGGGGAGGGGAGATTATTCTTACATCACCCCAATACTTACCGATACGACCGGACAGATCCCAACATCTACACATTGGAAGACATGAATGGACACAGACTGGGATGGACAGACGGATCATCGCTGACAGACAGATTCTCAGGATGAATCCCTATTGGTGGGATGAGAAAACACGCCCACTTCACAAAACCCCACCCACTTCTGGGCCAAGGTCTCTCCAGGCTGTATTGGGTCCTATTAGAAGGAGTGGGTGTGGTTTCAGGTGTCAGTGGGTGTGGTTTATCAGAGAGGTGGGAGGAGTGTGTGATGATGTAGGAGGTGCTGTGTATACAGATAGAATGTATAGAGAGTATACAGAGGATGTATATAATACAATGTATATATATAGTGTGCGCTCACCTCTCCAGATCTCCTCTCCTGTACTCTATGGATCTCTTCAGGTATGGAATACAGAGATTCTCCAGATAATTCTTGTCTCCCCCCCCCCATCTCTCCTCCGGACTGTCCCATCTCTGTGTGGAGATCTGAGCCTCATTCATGGTCGGGATATAGATCCATCTCTGTGTGTCCAGATATATGAAATCTCTCCCATCATATCCGAACTGGAAATACCCCTCAGTGGTGCCGTCATCTCTCAGCTCACAGCCGGACATCACCTGGAAGGAATGGATCCCTGCAGAGAGAAGAGGAAGATGTGACCTGGGATCAGAGGAAGTGATGTGTGTAATATGTGATCACATGACAGGTATATTGTGTATAGTACAGACACTGAGCATCACTCTGTATATTTCTACAATACACTACTACTACATCCCCCTAATCATCTGCAGAGCGGGGAGAACTACAAGTCCAAGCAATCCCCCCTCAGACACCTCCTGAGGAGCAGAGGGACAGGGATCCGCCATTCTGCTCCTCCCTACCGCTGTGTACATTCACCCCGGGGTGGATCGCTAATCCGCCTGAGGAAACCGGGTCACATGACTGAAAGAACCAATAGGAATGGGGAGAAAACACATCATGAGAGAAATCTGTACAGCTAGGAGATCGCTGAGAAGCTGCTGATCACTGATTGGACTCTCAGAGCTGTCAATCACCCCTACATCCAATGAAAGGTCTTCATCCAACTTATTAGCTAATGTTTCCCCTCAAACAGTCAAACACCAAGTCTGTCAGAGAGACGAGGAACGTTCCATCCTATGGGGGGGGGGGGGGGGATGAATCCATTACACAACACTGAGAAATGATAATATTATACAGATAAATGATCAGTCCCAGTAAGAGAAATGACGGAGTCTGTGCTGATCATCGGACATCGACCAGGAAAGGTCATACCGAGTGTATACTGTCAGTGCACACAGCGTTCAGGGAGAGTTCGGGAAATACAAACTTCATTCCAATCCTACAGAGAACACTGAGGACTTTATATAGAAATGAGAAGAGGAGAGGAGAGGAGAGGAGAGGAGAGGAGTGTACATTGTGTGTTATCAGAGGTGATCATCTCACCATCCCCCCATCATCTCATACCATCCCCCCATCATCTCATACTATCCCCCCATCATCATATACAATCCCCCCATCATCACATACCACCCCCCCCATCATCTCATACCACCCCCCCCCATCATCTCATACCACCCCCCCCCATCATCTCATACCACCCCCCCATCATCTCATCTCACCCCCTATCATCTCATATCATCCCCCCATCATCTCATACCACCCCCCCATCATCTCATCTCACCCCCCCATCATCTCATACCACCCCCCCATCATCTCATACCATCCCCCCCATCATCTCATACCACCCCCCCCATCATCTCATACCACCCCCCCCCATCATCTCATACCACCCCCCCATCATCTCATCTCACCCCCTATCATCTCATATCATCCCCCCATCATCTCATACCACCCCCCCATCATCTCATCTCACCCCCCCATCATCTCATACCACCCCCCCATAATCTGATACCACCCCCCCATCATCTCATATCATCCCCCCATCATCTCATATCATCCCCCCATCATCCTCTGTACAGTGACAGGATCCTCCACACAACACTGGCCACTTACCTCTGTACATTAACAGGATCATCCACACAGCACAGCTCCAACTGCTGGGGAACTACAAATCCCATCCCTGCCCCACACTCAATGAGGGAAGAAAGTCACCAGGGAGATGGCAATGCCTACTGGGACTTGTAGTTCTACTGCAGCTGGAGATCTGTTGTTCTCCTATCACTGATATGAAGGAAATGTCTGCTGTCACTGGGATTCCTGTCTGCTGGGATCTGTTTATGTAATAACTGTCCTGTGCAGCTGACGGGTTTTACTAGAACCAGGACCTGTTATCCCGGATCACACCCATCACTATTCATAGGGAGATCTGTATTGTAGAAGGAGCAGAACATACATTGGAGGACACTTCATCTGAATGTTCAGACTTCATGGAAACCTCAACTCAGGGGAATATGGCGGCTGCCATTACTGAGCTCCTGAGCATACCATCTGCCTGGCTGTCACTGGGCTCAGTGCTTTCCAAGTCCCTGACCTGGAAGAAGCATGCAGCAAGTAAAGTGAGACTTTCTACTTTCTGCAAACTTATTCTGGGTCAGTGATTTATATAATATGAGCTCCATTGGATCAGCATGAAAGCCAGGCAATCAGCATTTTCTAAAGTAAATCACACAGAATAGACAGCAGTCTGAGAGGTAAACCGCAGCGCTCCATCCTGAGTGCAGTAGGGGGCGGTGCGGTGCACAATTCGGTGCATCACACAACATCCCTTTTTTCATCACTGAACTTTATTTGAAGTGGACAAATGTACACTTCATTCATGTCACTGTTCAGCAGCTTGTGATGTGATCCTGTACAGTGACATGCGATCCTCTACAGTGACATGCGGTCCTCTACGGGGACATGCGATCCTCTACGGGGACATGCGATCCTGTACAGTGACATGCGATCCTCTACGGGGACATGTAATCCTGTACAGCGACATGCGATCATGTACAGTGACATGCGATCCTGTACAGTGACATGCGATCCTGTACAGTGCACTGTAAGACTGGGTTCACACTGCTGCGGCTACGAGAACCGGATGTGATTCGCACCGCACTGCAGTGCAAATCACATCCGATCTCTGTGTGATGCGAGTTCAGCCATACAGATAGTATGGCTGAATTTGCATTGCACCCGCCCCAAACTCGCACAGGACCCTTTTTTTGGTCCGCAGCAGAATCAGATCGCATGGGTGTTCACACCATGCGATCCGATTCCTGTCCGAGTTTGCAGATCGCACTTCGATATGCGAACTGATCTGGGGGTGTCATTAACATTTCACTGACACTCCCAGCAGTTCGCATAGGGCAGTGTGAACTGCCGCCGGGAGGCATGCGATGTGGGAACGCGCGGCGTTCCCGCATCGCTGCAATGTGAACCCAGCCTAATAAAATGCAGCATGCCTGCATTTTATCACAGCCCACTGAAGCAAAGCTTTAGGGTGCATTACAGTGTGAATGAGGTTCACAGGTAACAATTGTGGTGTGTGTCATTTTACAATGCAGAAAAACGCAGATCACTGCACTTTGTGAGTCTAAAGATCAGAAATGCCGACATGTTTCTTATTGTAAATATCAGATATTGAAGCCTTAGGCTCGGGTCACACCGATGCAGTTTACTTTTGATCTCTGCAGTGCTTTTGTGGTGTGTTTTACATTTTTGCACAAACGTTTTTAAAGCATTTTTCACAAGTTTTTTTATTGCGTTTTGCATTCTTCATGCTATTTTTTTATTGAGCAGATAAAAAAAAATGAACTGCACGCGTTTCTGATGCTTCTCAAATGAAGTCCACTGAACTAAAAATGCACCATTTTGCATTTAAAAAAAGTCCTTGACCCTTTTCAAAAATGCGGTGACTGAAAAACGCACAGATGTGATCGTGTCCCATAGGAATCCATGTTATATGGACTGTAGGGCGTTTCTGGAAAGAAGTACTAAAGAACACAGAGGTGTGACCCAGGCCTAGAGCCGGCCATAGACATGGGATGATCGTCACCCGATCGTTCTGTTAGTTGTCAGATTAATAAGCTCAATTGATCTAATAGGGCGATTGTGTTCCCATAATAAGAATTCCATTCAATGGGGTCCATGAGAACTGCATTGATCCCAATAATCCCGGGCAATGATCCTCACTGCGATTAGTAATTCATAGGATTGATCCCGGGATCACACTGAGCTGCGGGAATGAAAAGGGGCGAGTTCAGCGATTTCATTCCCGCATGTCAGTCCGATGATTTCAGCGACATCTCTGCGTTTTCTTGCACAGATGTCTATTGAAATCACACCTAAAATCGCCAAATCTAGCACAGAAACTACTTTTGGGAATCGGTGCAGCACTGATTCGGAGGGTGCCATTGCAGGCAATAGCTGCCGATTTGGCATGCGATTTGACATATCAATGTGAACCAGGGCTGAAGAGCATCTAATTAAATAATCTCTGAGATGTCTGCTGTCCATCTGTCTACCTTCTCTTCATACATCCGAATCTTCCATCCATATCATCCGGGGGGGGACAAGGAGGGGGCAGGGCCCGGGGAAGCTCTATTATAGGGCCCCATTCACATCTGAATTACTGGCAGAGTCGTACAATTCTGCTACACTGGAAAATCGCACAAAAATGTGCAACATGCGTTTGGGAGCCATTATTCTTAATGACACTCAAAAAATTGGGCATTTTGTCACATGAAATATGCTCCAAAAAAGATACAGAAGATACTTTGTCAGAACACAATAGCTCAGCGGGGGAGATCGCTGTACTAACATTAGACTGTTAGTACAGGATCTCCTCCTCAGCTCTTGAGGGTTTTTTTCATTTAGCCCACTGGGTTTAACAAGAAAACTGATAGTCTAGACTAGAGTTTGCACTATCTTTATAAATCAGCATAATTAGTGAGATATCACTCACATCGAGTATAAAGCCAAGAACACACTAAGTCTGGGTTCACACTATGAAACCGCACAGGAATCACCTATGAATCGCAATTCCTGTGCAATTCAAATGCGATTCAGTGCAGTGCGATTTGAGTCGATTCATTTTGAATAGGCTGAAAATTGCACTACATCGCATACAAGTAGGGCATGTACAACTTCTGGAAGCGCAATGCAACCGGATCGCATAGTAGTTTTATACCGTGTGATCTGATGCAGACAAATGCACTGCGTTTGTGACCTGCGTTTGCGGTGTCATTATCATAGCACTGACACCCGCTGCAGATCACAAGGGCAGTGCAATCTGAACTCAGTGCGGGAAACGCAAACGGATTGCTGTTTTCTGAGCCACGTTCAGGTGTGAAGTCACAAGCCGATTGGCTGAACTTAGGGTCACAAGCCGATTGGCTGATCATCAAGTCGCAAGCCGATTGGCTGAACATCAAGTCGCAAGCCGATTGGCTGAACTTCAAGTGGCACGCCGATTGGCTGAACTTCAAGTCGCAAGCCGATTGGCTGAACTTCAAGTCGCGCGTCGATTGGCTGAACTTCAAGTCGCAAGCCGATTGGCTGAACTTCAAGTCGCAAGCTGATTGGCCGAACATCAAGTCGCAAGCCGATTGGCCGAACATCAAGTCGCAAGCCGTTTGGCTGAACGTCAAGTCGCAAGCCGATTGGCTGATCATGTCGCAAGCCGATTGGCTGAACTTCAAGTCACAAGCCGATTAGCTGAACTTCAAGTCACAAGCCGATTGGCCGAACAAGTCGGAAGCCCATTGGCCGCACATCAAGTCGCAAGCCCATTCGCCAAACATCAAGTCGCAAGCCCATTGGCTGATCAAGTTCCAAACATATATGTTTTTTTAGCAAAGACCTTCAGAATACAATGGCGGTCGTTGCAACTTTGTATCTCATGTGGTATTTGCGCATCAATTTTTCAAACAAGTTTTCTTTTTTAAACAGTTTTGTGCTAAAAAAACAAACAAAAAAACAGTAAAGTTAGCCCATTTTTTTCGCATAATGTGAAAGATGAAGTTATGCCGAGTAAATAGATACCTAACACGTCACGTCGCAAGCCGATTGGCCGGAACTTCAAGTCACAAGCCGATTGGCCGGAACTTCAAGTTGCAAGCCGATTGGCCGAACTTCAAGTCGCAAGCCGATTGGCCGAACATCAAGTCGCAAGCCGATTGGCTGAACATCAAGTCGCCAAACATATGTGTTTTTAGCAAAGACCCTAGAGAATACAATGGCGGTCGTTGCAACTTTGTATCTCGTGCGGTATTTGCGCATCAATTTTTCAAACAAGTTTTCTTTTTTAAACAGTTTTGTGCTAAAAAATAACAAAAAACCAGTAAAGTTAGCCCATTTTTTTCGCATAATGTGAAAGATGACGTTATGCCGAGTAAATAGATACCTAACATGTCAGGTCGCAAGCTGATTGGCCGAACAAGCCGCAAGCCGATTGGACAAAACATCAAGCCGCAAGCCGATTGGCCGAAACATCAAGCCGCAAGCCGATTGGCCGAAACTTCAAGCCGCAAGCCGATTGGCCAAAACTTCAAGCCGCAAGCCGATTGGCCGAAACATCAAGTCGCAAGCCGATTGGCCGAAACTTCAAGTCGCAAGCCGATTGGCCGAAACTTCAAGTCGCAAGCCGATTGGCTGAAACTTCAAGCCGCAAGCCGATTTGCCGAACTTCAAGTCGCATGCCGATTGGCCGAACTTCAAGTCGCAAGGCGATTGGCCGAAACTTCAAGTCGCATGCCGATTGGCCGAAACATCAAGCCGCAAGCCGATTGGCCGAAACTTCAAGCCACAAGCCGATTGGCCAAAACTTCAAGCGGCAAGACGATTGGCCGAAACGTCAAGCCGATTGGCCGAAACGTCAAGCCGCAAGCCGATTGGCCGAAACGTCAAGCCGCAAGCCGATTGGCCGAAACTTCAAGCCGCAAGCCGATTGGCCGAAACTTCAAGCCGCAAGCCGATTGGCCAAAACTTCAAGCCGCAAGCCGATTGGCCAAAACTTCAAGCCGCAAGCCGATTGGCCGAAACTTCAAGCCGCAAGCCGATTGGCCGAAACTTCAAGCCGCAAGCCGATTGGCCGAAACTTCAAGCCGCAAGCCGATTGGCCGAAACTTCAAGCCGCAAGCCGATTGGCTGAAACTTCAAGCCGCAAGCCAATTGGCCGAACTTCAAGTCGCAAGCCGATTGGCCGAACTTCAAGTCGCAAGCCGATTGGCCGAAACATCAAGCCGCAAGCCGATTGGCCGAAACTTCAAGCCGCAAGCTGATTGGCCAAAACTTCAAGCCGCAAGCCGATTGGCCGAAACATCAAGTCGCAAGCCGATTGGCCGAAACTTCAAGTCGCAAGCCGATTTGCCGAACTTCAAGTCGCAAGGCGATTGGCCAAACTTCAAGTCGCAAGCCGATTGGCCGAAACATCAAGTCGCAAGCCGATTGGCCGAAACTTCAAGCCGCAAGCCGTTTGGCCGAACTTCAAGCCGCAAGCCGATTGGCCGAAACATCAAGCCGCAAGCCGATTCGCCGAAACTTCAAGCCGCAAGACGATTGGCCAAAACTTCAAGGCGCAAGACGATTGCCCGAAACTTCAAGTCGCAATCCGATTGGCCGAAACGTCAAGTTGCAAGCCGATTGGCCAAAACTTCAAGTCGCAAGCCGATTGGCCGAAACTTCAAGCCGCAAGCCGATTGGCCGAAACTTCAAGCCGATTGGCCGAAACTTCAAGCCGCAAGCTGATTGGCCGAAACTTCAAGCCGCAAGCCGATTGGCCGAAACTTCAAGCCGCAAGCCGATTGGCCGAAACTTAAAGCCGCAAGCCGATTGGCCGAACTTCAAGCCGCAAGGCGATTGGCCGAAACTTCAACCCGCAAGCCGATTGGCCGAACTTCAAGTCGCAAGCCGATTGGCCGAAACATCAAGCCGCAAGCCGATTGGCCGAAACATCAAGTCGCAAGCCGAAACTTTAAGCCGCAAGCCGATTGGTCAAAACTTCAAGCCGCAATCCGATTGGCTGAAACATCAAGTCGCAAGCCGATTGGCCGAAACATCAAGTCGCAAGCCGATTGGCCGAAACATCAAGTCGCAAGCCGATTGGCCGAAACTTCAAGCCGTAAGCCGATTGGCCGAAACTTCAAGCCGCAAGCCGATTGGCCGAAACTTCAAGCCGCAAGCCGATTGGCCGAAACATCAAGCCGCAAGCCGATTGGCCGAACTTCAAGCCGCAAGCCGATTGGCCGAACTTCAAGTCGCAAGCCGATTGGCCGAAACATCAAGCCGCAAGCCGATTGGCCAAAACTTCAAGCCGCAAGCCGATTGGCCAAAACTTCAAGCCGCAAGCCGATTGGCCGAAACTTCAAGTCGCAAGCCGATTGGCCGAAACTTCAAGTCGCAAGCCGATTGGCCGAAACTTCAAGCCGCAAGCCGATTTGCCGAACTTCAAGTCGCAAGTCGATTGGCCGAACTTCAAGTCGCAAGGCGATTGGCCGAAACTTCAAGTCGCAAGGCGATTGGCCGAAACTTCAAGTCGCAAGCCGATTGGCCGAAACTTCAAGCCGCAAGCCGATTGGCCGAAACTTCAAGCCGCAAGCCAATTTGCCGAACTTCAAGCCGCAAGCCAATTGCCCAAAACATCAAGCCGCAAGCCGATTGGCCGAAACGTCAAGTCGCAAGCCGATTGGCCGAAACTTCAAGCCGCAAGCCGATTGGCCGAAACTTCAAGCCGCAAGCGGATTGGCCGAAACTTCAAGCCGCAAGCCGATTGGCCGAAACTTCAAGTCGCAAGCCGATTGGCCGAAACAAGTCGCAAGCCGATTGGCCGAAACAAGTCGCAAGCCGATTGGCCGAAAATTCAAGTCGCAAGCAGACTGGCCGAAACTTCAAGTCGCAAGCTGACTGGCCGAAACTTCAAGTCGCAAGCCGATTGGCCGAAACTTCAAGTCGCAAGCCGATTGGCCGAACAACTTGCAAGCCGATTGGCCGAACAACTTGCAAGCCGATTGGCCGAACAACTCGCAAGCCGATTGGCCGAACAACTCGCAAGCCGATTGGCCGAACATCAAGTCGCAACCCCATTGGCCAAACATCAAGTCGCAAGCCCATTGGCTGATCAAGTCGCCAAACATATATTTTTTTTAGCAAAGACCTTCAGAATACAATGGCGGTCGTTGCAAATTTGTATCTCGCGTGGTATTTTTGCATCAATTTTTCAAACAAGCTTTCTTTTTTAAACAGCCCATTTTTTTCGCATAATGTGAAAGATGAAGTTATGCCGAGTAAATAGATACCTAACACGTGACGTCGCAAGCCGATTGGCCGGAATTTCAAGTCGCAAGCCGATTGGCCGGAACTTCAAGTCGCAAGCCGATTGGCCGAACATCAAGTCGCAAGCCGATTGGCTGAACATCAAGTCCCCAAACATATATGTTTTTTTAGCAAAGACCCTAGAGAATACAATGACGGTCGTTGCAACTTTGTATCTCATGTGGTATTTGCGCATCAATTTTTAAAACAAGTTTTTTTTAAAACAGTTTTGTGCTAAAAAAACTAACAAAAAACAGTAAAGTTAGCCCATTTTTTCCGCATAATGTGAAAGATGAAGTTATGCCGAGTAAATAGATACCGAACATGTCACGTCGCAAGCCGATTGGCCGAATGTCAAGTCGCAAGCTGATTGGCCGAAACTTCAAGTCGCAAGCCGATTGGTCGTAACATCAAGTCGCAAGCCGATTGGCCGAAACTTCAAGTCGCAAGCCGATTGGCCGAATCTTCAAGCCGCAAGCCGATTGGCCAAAACTTCAAGCCGCAAGCCGATTGGCCGAAACTTCAAGTCGCAAGCCGATTGGCCGAAACTTCAAGTCGCAAGGCGATTGGCCGAAACTTCAAGTCGCAAGGCGATTGGCCGAAACTTCAAGTCGCAAGCCGATTGGCCGAAACTTCAAGCCGCAAGCCGATTGGCCGAAACTTCAAGCCGCAAGCCAATTTGCCGAACTTCAAGCCGCAAGCCGATTGGCCGAAACATCAAGCCGCAAGCCGATTGGCCGAAACTTCAAGCCGCAAGCCAATTGGCCAAAACATCAAGCCGCAAGCCGATTGGCCGAAACGTCAAGTCGCAAGCCGATTGGCCGAAACTTCAAGCCGCAAGCCGATTGGCCGAAACTTCAAGCCGCAAGCCCATTGGCCGAAACTTCAAGCCGCAAGCCGATTGGCCGAAACTTCAAGTCGCAAGCCGATTGGCCGAAACAAGTCGCAAGCCGATTGGCCGAAACAAGTCGCAAGCCGATTGGCCGAAAATTCAAGTCGCAAGCAGACTGGCCGAAACTTCAAGTCGCAAGCTGACTGGCCGAAACTTCAAGTCGCAAGCCGATTGGCCGAAACTTCAAGTCGCAAGCCGATTGGCCGAACAACTCGCAAGCCGATTGGCCGAACAACTCGCAAGCCGATTGGCCGAACAACTCGCAAGCCGATTGGCCGAACAACTCGCAAGCCGATTGGCCGAACATCAAGTCGCAACCCCATTGGCCAAACATCAAGTCGCAAGCCCATTGGCTGATCAAGTCGCCAAACATATATTTTTTTGAGCAAAGACCTTCAGAATACAATGGCGGTCGTTGCAAATTTGTATCTCGCGTGGTATTTTTGCATCAATTTTTCAAACAAGCTTTCTTTTTTAAACAGCCCATTTTTTTCGCATAATGTGAAAGATGAAGTTATGCCGAGTAAATAGATACCTAACACGTGACGTCGCAAGCCGATTGGCCGGAATTTCAAGTCGCAAGCCGATTGGCCGGAACTTCAAGTCGCAAGCCGATTGGCCGAACATCAAGTCGCAAGCCGATTGGCTGAACATCAAGTCCCCAAACATATATGTTTTTTTAGAAAAGACCCTAGAGAATACAATGACGGTCGTTGCAACTTTGTATCTCATGTGGTATTTGCGCATCAATTTTTAAAACAAGTTTTTTTTAAAACAGTTTTGTGCTAAAAAAACTAACAAAAAACAGTAAAGTTAGCCCATTTTTTCCGCATAATGTGAAAGATGAAGTTATGCCGAGTAAATAGATACCGAACATGTCACGTCGCAAGCCGATTGGCCGAATGTCAAGTCGCAAGCTGATTGGCCGAAACTTCAAGTCGCAAGCCGATTGGTCGTAACATCAAGTCGCAAGCCGATTGGCCGAAACTTCAAGTCGCAAGCCGATTGGCCGAATCTTCAAGCCGCAAGCCGATTGGCCAAAACTTCAAGCCGCAAGCCGATTGGCCGAAACTTCAAGTCGCAAGCCGATTGGCCGAAACTTCAAGTCGCAAGGCGATTGGCCGAAACTTCAAGTCGCAAGGCGATTGGCCGAAACTTCAAGTCGCAAGCCGATTGGCCGAAACTTCAAGCCGCAAGCCGATTGGCCGAAACTTCAAGCCGCAAGCCAATTTGCCGAACTTCAAGCCGCAAGCCGATTGGCCGAAACATCAAGCCGCAAGCCGATTGGCCGAAACTTCAAGCCGCAAGCCAATTGGCCAAAACATCAAGCCGCAAGCCGATTGGCCGAAACGTCAAGTCGCAAGCCGATTGGCCGAAACTTCAAGCCGCAAGCCGATTGGCCGAAACTTCAAGCCGCAAGCCCATTGGCCGAAACTTCAAGCCGCAAGCCGATTGGCCGAAACTTCAAGTCGCAAGCCGATTGGCCGAAACAAGTCGCAAGCCGATTGGCCGAAACAAGTCGCAAGCCGATTGGCCGAAAATTCAAGTCGCAAGCAGACTGGCCGAAACTTCAAGTCGCAAGCTGACTGGCCGAAACTTCAAGTCGCAAGCCGATTGGCCGAAACTTCAAGTCGCAAGCCGATTGGCCGAACAACTCGCAAGCCGATTGGCCGAACAACTCGCAAGCCGATTGGCCGAACAACTCGCAAGCCGATTGGCCGAACAACTCGCAAGCCGATTGGCCGAACATCAAGTCGCAACCCCATTGGCCAAACATCAAGTCGCAAGCCCATTGGCTGATCAAGTCGCCAAACATATATTTTTTTGAGCAAAGACCTTCAGAATACAATGGCGGTCGTTGCAAATTTGTATCTCGTGTGGTATTTTTGCATCAATTTTTCAAACAAGCTTTCTTTTTTAAACAGCCCATTTTTTTCGCATAATGTGAAAGATGAAGTTATGCCGAGTAAATAGATACCTAACACGTGACGTCGCAAGCCGATTGGCCGGAATTTCAAGTCGCAAGCCGATTGGCCGGAACTTCAAGTCGCAAGCCGATTGGCCGAACATCAAGTCGCAAGCCGATTGGCTGAACATCAAGTCCCCAAACATATATGTTTTTTTAGAAAAGACCCTAGAGAATACAATGACGGTCGTTGCAACTTTGTATCTCATGTGGTATTTGCGCATCAATTTTTAAAACAAGTTTTTTTTAAAACAGTTTTGTGCTAAAAAAACTAACAAAAAACAGTAAAGTTAGCCCATTTTTTCCGCATAATGTGAAAGATGAAGTTATGCCGAGTAAATAGATACCGAACATGTAACCTCGCAAGCCGATTGGCCGAATGTCAAGTCGCAAGCTGATTGGCCAAAACTTCAAGTCGCAAGCCGATTGGTCGTAACATCAAGTCGCAAGCCGATTGGCCGAAACTTCAAGTCGCAAGCCGATTGGCCGAACTTCAAGCCGCAAGCCGATTGGCCGAAACATCAAGCCGCAAGCCGATTGGCCGAAACTTCAAGCCGCAAGCCAATTTGCCGAACTTCAAGCCGCAAGCCGATTGGCCGAAACATCAAGCCGCAAGCCGATTGGCCGAAACTTCAAGCCGCAAGCCAATTGGCCAAAACATCAAGCCGCAAGCCGATTGGCCGAAACGTCAAGTCGCAAGCCGATTGGCCGAAACTTCAAGCCGCAAGCCGATTGGCCGAAACTTCAAGCCGCAAGCCCATTGGCCGAAACTTCAAGCCGCAAGCCGATTGGCCGAAACTTCAAGTCGCAAGCCGATTGGCCGAAACAAGTCGCAAGCCGATTGGCCGAAACAAGTCGCAAGCCGATTGGCCGAAAATTCAAGTCGCAAGCAGACTGGCCGAAACTTCAAGTCGCAAGCTGACTGGCCGAAACTTCAAGTCGCAAGCCGATTGGCCGAAACTTCAAGTCGCAAGCCGATTGGCCGAACAACTCGCAAGCCGATTGGCCGAACAACTCGCAAGCCGATTGGCCGAACAACTCGCAAGCCGATTGGCCGAACAACTCGCAAGCCGATTGGCCGAACATCAAGTCGCAACCCCATTGGCCAAACATCAAGTCGCAAGCCCATTGGCTGATCAAGTCGCCAAACATATATTTTTTTGAGCAAAGACCTTCAGAATACAATGGCGGTCGTTGCAAATTTGTATCTCGTGTGGTATTTTTGCATCAATTTTTCAAACAAGCTTTCTTTTTTAAACAGCCCATTTTTTTCGCATAATGTGAAAGATGAAGTTATGCCGAGTAAATAGATACCTAACACGTGACGTCGCAAGCCGATTGGCCGGAATTTCAAGTCGCAAGCCGATTGGCCGGAACTTCAAGTCGCAAGCCGATTGGCCGAACATCAAGTCGCAAGCCGATTGGCTGAACATCAAGTCCCCAAACATATATGTTTTTTTAGAAAAGACCCTAGAGAATACAATGACGGTCGTTGCAACTTTGTATCTCATGTGGTATTTGCGCATCAATTTTTAAAACAAGTTTTTTTTAAAACAGTTTTGTGCTAAAAAAACTAACAAAAAACAGTAAAGTTAGCCCATTTTTTCCGCATAATGTGAAAGATGAAGTTATGCCGAGTAAATAGATACCGAACATGTCACGTCGCAAGCCGATTGGCCGAATGTCAAGTCGCAAGCTGATTGGCCAAAACTTCAAGTCGCAAGCCGATTGGTCGTAACATCAAGTCGCAAGCCGATTGGCCGAAACTTCAAGTCGCAAGCCGATTGGCTGAAACTTCAAGTCGCAAGCCGATTGGCCGAATCTTCAAGTCGCAAGCCGATTGGCCGAACAAGTCGCAAACCCATTGGTTGAATATCAAGTCACAAGCCCATTGGCTGATCAAGTTGCAAGCCCATTGGCTGATCATCAAGTCGCCAAACATATGTGTTTTTAACAAAGAACCTAGAGAATACAATGGCGGTTGTTGCAACTTTGTATCTCGTGCGGTATTTGCGCATAAATTTTTCAAACAAGTTTTCTTTTTTAAACAGTTTTGTGCTAAAAAATAACAAAAAACCAGTAAAGTTAGCCCATTTTTTTCGCATAATGTGAAAGATGACGTTATGCCGAGTAAATAGATACCTAACATGTCAGGTCGCAAGCTGATTGGCCGAACAAGCCGCAAGCCGATTGGACAAAACTTCAAGCCGCAAGACGATTGCCCAAACTTCATGCCGCAATCCGATTGGCCAAAACGTGAAGTCGCAATCCGATTGGCCGAAACTTCAAGTCGCAAGCCGATTGGCCGAAACTTCAAGTCGCAAGCCGATTGGCCGAAACTTCAAGTCGCAAGCCGATTGGCCGAAACTTCAAGCCGCAAGCCGATTGGCCGAAACTTCAAGCCGCAAGCCGATTGGCCGAAACTTCAAGCCGCAAGCCGATTGGCTGAAACTTCAAGCCGCAAGCCAATTGGCCGAACTTCAAGTCGCAAGCCAATTGGCCGAACTTCAAGCCGCAAGCCGATTGGCCGAAACATCAAGCCGCAAGCCGATTGGCCGAACTTCAAGTCGCAAGCCGATTGGCCGAAACATCAAGCCGCAAGCCGATTGGCCGAACTTCAAGTCGCAAGCCAATTGGCCGAACTTCAAGTCGCAAGCCGATTGGCCGAAACATCAAGCCGCAAGCCGATTGGCCGAAACTTCAAGCCGCAAGCCGATTGGCCAAAACTTCAAGCCGCAAGCCGATTGGCCGAAACTTCAAGCCGCAAGCCGATAGGCCGAAACTTCAAGCCGCAAGCCGATTGGCCGAAACTTAAAGCCGCAAGCCGATTGGCCGAAACTTCAAGCCGCAAGCCGATTGGCCGAAACTTCAAGCCGCAAGCCGATTGGCTGAAACTTCAAGCCGCAAGCCAATTGGCCGAACTTCAAGTCGCAAGCCGATTGGCCGAACTTCAAGTCGCAAGCCGATTGGCCGAAACATCAAGCCGCAAGCCGATTGGCCGAAACTTCAAGCCGCAAGCCGATTGGCCGAAACATCAAGTCGCAAGCCGATTGGCCGAAACTTCAAGTCGCAAGCCGATTGGCCGAAACTTCAAGTCGCAAGCCGATTGGCCGAAACTTCAAGTCGCAAGCCGATTGGCCGAAACTTCAAGCCGCAAGCCGATTTGCCGAACTTCAAGTCGCAAAGCGATTGGCCGAACTTCAAGTCGCAAGCCGATTGGCCGAAACTTCAAGCCGCAAGCCGATTGGCCGAACTTCAAGCCGCAAGGCGATTGGCCGAAACTTCAACCCGCAAGCCGATTGGCCGAACTTCAAGTCGCAAGCCGATTGGCCGAAACATCAAGCCGCAAGCCGATTGGCCGAAACTTCAAGCCGCAAGCCGATTGGCCGAAACATCAAGTCGCAAGCCGATTGGCCGAAACTTCAAGTCGCAAGCCGATTGGCCGAAACTTCAAGTCGCAAGCCGATTGGCCGAAACTTGAAGCCGCAAGCCGATTTGCCGAACTTCAAGTCGCAAGGCGATTGGCTGAACTTCAAGTCGCAAGCCGATTGGCCGAAACTTCAAGCCGCAAGCCGATTGGCCGAACTTCAAGCCGCAAGGCGATTGGCCGAAACTTCAACCCGCAATCCGATTGGCCGAACTTCAAGTCGCAAGCCGATTGGCTGAACTTCAAGTCGCAAGCCGATTGGCCGAAACATCAAGTCGCAAGCCGAAACTTTAAGCCGCAAGCCGATTGGTCAAAACTTCAAGCCGCAATCCGATTGGCTGAAACATCAAGCCGCAAGCCGATTCGCCGAAACTTCAAGCCGCAAGACGATTGGCCAAAACTTCAAGGCGCAAGACGATTGCCCGAAACTTCAAGTCGCAATCCGATTGGCCGAAACGTCAAGTCGCAAGCCGATTGGTCAAAACTTCAAGTCGCAAGCCGATTGGCCGAAACTTCAAGCCGCAAGCCGATTGGCCGAAACTTCAAGCCGCAAGCCGATTGGCCGAAACTTCAAGCCGCAAGCCGATTGGCCGAAACTTCAAGCCGCAAGCCGATTGGCCGAACTTCAAGCCGCAAGCCAATTGGCCGAAACTTCAAGCCGCAAGCCGATTGGCCGAACTTCAAGTCGCAAGCCGATTGGCCGAACTTCAAGTTGCAAGGCGATTGGCCAAACTTCAAGCCGCAAGCCGATTGGCCGAAACTTCAAGCCGCAAGCCGATTGGCCGAAACTTCAAGCCGCAATCCGATTGGCCGAAACATCAAGTCGCAAGCCGATTGGCCGAAACCTTAAGCCGCAAGCCAATTTGCCGAACTTCAAGCCGCAAGCCGATTGGCCGAAACATCAAGCCGCAAGCCGATTGGCCGAAACTTCAAGCCACAAGCCGATTGGCCAAAACTTCAAGCCGCAATTCGATTGGCCGAAACTTCAAGTCGCAAGCCGATTGGCCGAAACTTCAAGCCACAAGCCGATTGGCCAAAACTTCAAGCCGCAAGACGATTGGCCGAAACGTCAAGCCGCAAGCCGATTGGCCGAAACGTCAAGTCGCAAGCCGATTGGCCGAAACTTCAAGTCGCAAGCCGATTGGCCGAAACTTCAAGCCGCAAGCCGATTGGCCGAAACTTCAAGCCGCAAGCCGATTTGCCGAACTTCAAGCCGCAAGCCGATTGGCCGAAACATCAAGCCGCAAGCCGATTGGCCGAAGCTTCAAGCCGCAAGCCGATTGGCCAAAACTTCAAGTCGTAAGCCCATTGGCTGATCAAGTCGCCAAACATATATTTTTTTGAGCAAAGACCTTCAGAATACAATGGCGGTCGTTGCAAATTTGTATCTCGTGTGGTATTTTTGCATCAATTTTTCAAACAAGCTTTCTTTTTTAAACAGCCCATTTTTTCCGCATAATGTGAAAGATGAAGTTATGCCGAGTAAATAGATACCGAACATGTCACGTCGCAAGCCGATTGGCCGAATGTCAAGTCGCAAACTGATTGGCCGAAACTTCAAGTCGCAAGCCGATTGGTCGTAACATCAAGTCGCAAGCCGATTGGCCGAAACTTCAAGTCGCAAGCCGATTGGCCGAAACTTCAAGTCGCAAGCCGATTGGCCGAATCTTCAAGTCGCAAGCTGATTGGCCGAACAAGTCGCAAACCCATTGGTTGAATATCAAGTCGCAAGCCCATTGGCTGATCAAGTTGCAAGCCCATTGGCTGATCATCAAGTCGCCAAACATATGTGTTTTTAGCAAAGACCCTAGAGAATACAATGGCGGTCGTTGTAACTTTGTATCTCGTGCGGTATTTGCGCATCAATTTTTCAAACAAGTTTTCTTTTTAAGGCTAGGTTCACACTATTGCGATGCGGGAACGCCGCGAATCCGCGGCGTTTTCCCGCATCGCTCACCTCCCGCCGGCAGTTCACACTGCCCTATGCGGACGGCTGGGGGTGTCAATGTTATGTTAATGACACCCCCAGATCCGTCCGCATATCGCAGTGCGATCTGCCGACTCGCACAGGAATCGGATCGCATGGTGTGAACCCCCATGCGATCCGATTCCGTTGCGGACCCAAAAAAGGGTCCTGTGCGAGTTTGCTGCGGGACAGCTGCGAGTTCAGCCATACTATCTGTATGGCTGAACTCGCAGTGCTACGGAGATCGGATGTGATTTGCTGTGCGAATCACATCCGGTTCTCCCCCCGCAGCGGTGTGAACCCAGCCTTAAACAGTTTTGTGCTAAAAAGTAACAAAAAACCAGTAAAGTTAGCCCATTTTTTTCGCATAATGTGAAAGATGACGTTATGCCGAGTAAATAGATACCTAACAGGTCAGGTCGCAAGCTGATTGGCCGAACAAGCCGCAAGCCGATTGGACAAAACTTCAAGCCGCAAGACGATTGCCCAAACTTCATGCCGCAAGCCGATTGGCCGAAACTTCAAGTCGCAAGCCGATTGGCCGAAACTTCAAGTCGCAAGCCGATTGGCCGAAACTTCAAGTCGCAAGCCGATTGGCCGAAACTTCAAGTCGCAAGCCGATTGGCCGAAACTTCAAGCCGCAAGCCGATTGGCCGAAACTTCAAGCCGCAAGCCGATTGGCCGAAACTTCAAGCCGCAAGACGATTGGCCGAAACTTCAAGCCGCAAGACGATTGGCCGAAACTTCAAGCCGCAAGCTGATTGGCCGAAACTTCAAGCCGCAAGCCAATTGGCCGAAACTTCAAGCCACAAGCTGATTGGCCGAACAAGTCGCAAGCCCATTGGCCGAACATCAAGTCGCAAGCCCATTGGCTGAATATCAAGTCGCAAGCCCATTGGCTGATCATCAAGTCGCCAAACATGTTTTTTTAGCAAAGACCCTAGAGAATACAATGGTGGTCATTACAAATTTGTATCTCGTGCGGTATTTGCGCATTAATTTTTCAAACAAGTTTCCTATTTTAAACTGTTTTGTGCTAAAAAAAACAAACAAAAAAAGTAAAGTTAGCCTATTTTTTTCGCATAATGTGAAAGATGAAATTATGCCGAGTAAATAGATACCTAACATGTCACGTCGCAAGCCGATTGGCCAAAACATCAAGTCGCAAGCCGATTGGCCGGAACTTCAAGCCGCAAGCCGATTGGCCGAAACTTCAAGCCGCAAGCCGATTGGCCGAAACATCAAGCCGCAAGCCGATTGGCCGAAACATCAAGCCGCAAGCCGATTGGCCGAAACTTCAAGCCGCAAGCCGATTGGCCGAAACTTGAAGCCGCAAGCCGATTTGCCGAACTTCAAGTCGCAAGGCGATTGGCCGAACTTCAAGTCGCAAGCCGATTGGCCGAAACTTCAAGCCGCAAGGCGATTGGCCGAACTTCAAGCCGCAAGGCGATTGGCCGAACTTCAAGTCGCAAGCCGATTGGCCGAACTTCAAGTCGCAAGGCGATTGGCCGAACTTCAAGTCGCAAGCCGATTGGCCGAAACATCAAGCCGCAAGCCGATTGGCCGAAACTTCAAGCCACAAGCCGATTGGCCAAAACTTCAAGCCGCAAGACGATTGGCCGAAACTTCAAGCCGCAAGCCGATTGGCCGAAACTTCAAGTCGCAAGCCGATTGGCCGAACTTCAAGTCGCAAGCCGATTGGCCGAAACATCAAGCCGCAAGCCGATTGGCCGAAACTTCAAGCCGCAAGACGATTGGCCAAAACTTCAAGCCGCAAGACGATTGCCCGAAACTTCAAGCCGCAATCCGATTGGCCGAAACGTCAAGTCGCAAGCCGATTGGCCGAAACTTCAAGCCGCAAGCCGATTGGCCGAAACTTCAAGCCGCAAGCCGATTGGCCGAAACTTCAAGCCGCAAGCCGATTGGCCGAAACTTCAAGCCGCAAGCCGATTGGCCGAAACTTCAAGCCGCAAGCCGATTGGCCGAACTTCAAGCTGCAAACCGAAACTTCAAGCCGCAAGCCGATTGGCCAAAACTTCAAGCCGCAAGGCGATTGGCCGAACTTCAAGTCGCAAGCCGATTGGCCGAACTTCAAGTCGCAAGGCGATTGGCCGAACTTCAAGTCGCAAGCCGATTGGCCGAAACATCAAGCCGCAAGCCGATTGGCCGAAACTTCAAGCCACAAGCCGATTGGCCAAAACTTCAAGCCGCAAGACGATTGGCCGAAACGTCAAGCCGCAAGCCGATTGGCCGAAACGTCAAGCCGCAAGCCGATTGGCCAAAACTTCAAGCCGCAAGCCGATTGGCCGAAACATCAAGTCGCAAGCCGATTGGCCGAAACTTCAAGTCGCAAGCCGATTGGCCGAAACTTCAAGTCGCAAGCCGATTGGCCGAAACTTCAAGTCGCAAGCCAATTGGCCGAAACTTCAAGCCGCAAGCCGATTGGCCGAAACTTCAAGCCGCAAGCCGATTGGCCGAAACTTCAAGCCGCAAGCCGATTGGCCGAACTTCAAGTCGCAAGCCGATTGGCCGAAACATCAAGCCGCAAGCCGATTGGCCGAAACATCAAGCCGCAAGCAGATTGGCCAAAACTTCAAGCCGCAAGCCGATTGGCCAAAACTTCAAGCCGCAAGCCGATTGGCCGAAACTTCAAGTCGCAAGCCGATTGGCTGAAACTTCAAGTCGCAAGCCGATTGGCCGAAACTTCAAGTCACAAGCCGATTGGCCGAAACTTCAAGCCGCAAGCCGATTTGCCGAACTTCAAGTCGCAAGCCGATTGGCCGAACTTCAAGTCGCAAGGCGATTGGCCAAACTTCATGTCGCAAGCCGATTGGCCGAAACGTCAAGTCGCAAGCCGATTGGCCGAAACTTCAAGTCGCAAGCCGATTGGCCGAAACTTCAAGTCGCAAGCCGATTGGCCGAAACTTCAAGTCGCAAGCCGATTGGCCGAAACTTCAAGCCGCAAGCCGATTGGCCGAAACTTCAAGCCGCAAGCCAATTTGCCGAACTTCAAGCCGCAAGCCGATTGGCCGAAACATCAAGCCGCAAGCCGATTGGCCGAAACTTCAAACCGCAAGCCAATTGGCCAAAACATCAAGCCGCAAGCCGATTGGCCGAAACTTCAAGTCGCAAGCCGATTGGCCGAAACTTCAAGCCGCAAGCCGATTGGCCGAAACTTCAAGCCGCAAGCCGATTGGCCAAAACTTCAAGCCGCAAGCCGATTGGCTGAAACTTCAAGCCGCAAGCCAATTGGCCGAACTTCAAGTCGCAAGCCAATTGGCCGAACTTCAAGTCGCAAGCCGATTGGCCGAAACATCAAGCCGCAAGCCGATTGGCTGAAACTTCAAGCCGCAAGCCAATTGGCCGAACTTCAAGTCGCAAGCCAATTGGCCGAACTTCAAGTCGCAAGCCGATTGGCCGAAACATCAAGCCGCAAGCCGATTGGCCGAACTTCAAGTCGCAAGCCAATTGGCTGAACTTCAAGTCGCAAGCCAATTGGCCGAAACATCAAGCCGCAAGCCGATTGGCCGAAACTTCAAGCCGCAAGCCGATTGGCCAAAACTTCAAGCCGCAAGCCGATTGGCCAAAACTTCAAGCCGCAAGCCGATTGGCCGAAACTTCAAGCCGCAAGCCGATTGGCCGAAACTTCAAGCCGCAAGCCGATTGGCCGAAACTTCAAGCCGCAAGCCGATTGGCCGAAACTTCAAGCCGCAAGCCGATTGGCCGAACTTCAAGCCGCAAGGCGATTGGCCGAAACTTCAACCCGCAAGCCGATTGGCCGAACTTCAAGTCGCAAGCCGATTGGCCGAAACATCAAGCCGCAAGCCGATTGGCCGAAACATCAAGTCGCAAGCCGAAACTTTAAGCCGCAAGCCGATTGGTCAAAACTTCAAGCCGCAATCCGATTGGCTGAAACATCAAGCCGCAAGCCGATTCGCCGAAACTTCAAGCCGCAAGACGATTGGCCAAAACTTCAAGGCGCAAGACGATTGCCCGAAACTTCAAGTCGCAATCCGATTGGCCGAAACGTCAAGTCGCAAGCCGATTGGCCAAAACTTCAAGTCGCAAGCCGATTGGCCGTTACTTCAAGCCGCAAGCCGATTGGCCGAAACTTCAAGCCGCAAGCCGATTGGCCGAAACTTCAAGCCGCAAGCCGATTGGCCAAAACTTCAAGGCGCAAGACGATTGCCCGAAACTTCAAGTCGCAATCCGATTGGCCGAAACGTCAAGTCGCAAGCCGATTGGCCGAAACTTCAAGCCGCAAGCCGATTGGCCGAAACTTCAAGCCGCAAGCCGATTGGCCGAAACATCAAGCCGCAAGCCGATTGGCCGAAACTTCAAGCCGCAAGCCAATTGGCCAAAACATCAAGCCGCAAGCCGATTGGCCGAAACGTCAAGTCGCAAGCCGATTGGCCGAAACTTCAAGCCGCAAGCCGATTGGCCGAAACTTCAAGCCGCAAGCCGATTGGCCGAAACTTCAAGCCGCAAGCCGATTGGCCAAAACTTCAAGCCGCAAGCCGATTGGCCAAAACTTCAAGCCGCAAGCTGATTGGCCGAACAAGTCGCAAGCCCATTGGCCGAACATCAAGTCGCAAGCCCATTGGCTGAATATCAAGTCGCAAGCCCATTGGCTGATCATCAAGTCGCCAAACATGTTTTTTTAGCAAAGACCCTAGAGAATACAATGGCGGTCGTTGCAACTTTGTATCTCATGTGGTATTTGCGCATCAATTTTTCAAACAAGCTTTCTTTTTTAAACTGTTTTGTGCTAAAAAAAACAAACAAAAAAAACGTAAAGTTAGCCTATTTTATTCGCATAATGTGAAAGATGAAATTATGCCGAGTAAATAGATACCTAACATGTCACGTCACAAGCCGATTGGCCAAAACATCAAGTCGCAAGCCGATTGGCCGGAACTTCAAGCCGCAAGCCGATTGGCCGAAACTTCAAGCCGCAAGGCGATTGGCCAAAACGTCAAGTCGCAAGCCGATTGGCCGAAACAAGTCGCAAGCCGATTGGCCGAAACAAGTCGCAAGCCGATTGGCCGAAAATTCAAGTCGCAAGCTGACTGGCCGAAACTTCAAGTCGCAAGCCGATTGGCCGAAACTTCAAGTCGCAAGCCGATTGGCAAAAAACAAGTCGCAAGCCGATTGGCCGAACAACTCGCAAGCCGATTGGCCGAACAACTCGCAAGCCGATTGGCTGAACATCAAGTCCCCAAACATATATGTTTTTTTAGCAAAGACCCTAGAGAATACAATGACGGTCGTTGCAACTTTGTATCTCATGTGGTATTTGCGCATCAATTTTTAAAACAAGTTTTTTTTAAAACAGTTTTGTGCTAAAAAAACTAACAAAAAACAGTAAAGTTAGCCCATTTTTTCCGCATAATGTGAAAGATGAAGTTATGCCGAGTAAATAGATACCGAACATGTCACGTCGCAAGCCGATTGGCCGAATGTCAAGTCGCAAGCTGATTGGCCGAAACTTCAAGTCGCAAGCCGATTGGTCGTAACATCAAGTCGCAAGCCGATTGGCCGAAACTTCAAGTCGCAAGCCGATTGGCCGAATCTTCAAGTCGCAAGCCGATTGGCCGAACAAGTCGCAAACCCATTGGTTGAATATCAAGTCACAAGCCCATTGGCTGATCAAGTTGCAAGCCCATTGGCTGATCATCAAGTCGCCAAACATATGTGTTTTTAGCAAAGAACCTAGAGAATACAATGGCGGTCGTTGCAACTTTGTATCTCGTGCGGTATTTGCGCATAAATTTTTCAAACAAGTTTTCTTTTTTAAACAGTTTTGTGCTAAAAAATAACAAAAAAACAGTAAAGTTAGCCCATTTTTTTCGCATAATGTGAAAGATGACGTTATGCCGAGTAAATAGATACCTAACATGTCAGGTCGCAAGCTGATTGGCCGAACAAGCCGCAAGCCGATTGGACAAAACTTCAAGCCGCAAGACGATTGCCCAAACTTCATGCCGCAATCCGATTGGCCGAAACGTGAAGTCGCAAGCCGATTGGCCGAAACTTCAAGTCGCAAGCCGATTGGCCGAAACTTCAAGTCGCAAGCCGATTGGCCGAAACTTCAAGTCGCAAGCCGATTGGCCGAAACTTCAAGTCGCAAGCCGATTGGCCGAAACTTCAAGTCGCAAGCCGATTGGCCGAAACTTCAAGTCGCAAGCCGATTGGCCGAAACTTCAAGCCACAAGCCGATTGGCCGAAACTTCAAGCCGCAAGCCGATTGGCCGAAACTTCAAGCCGCAAGCCGATTGGCTGAAACTTCAAGCCGCAAGCCAATTGGCCGAACTTCAAGTCGCAAGCCAATTGGCCGAACTTCAAGTCGCAAGCCGATTGGCCGAAACATCAAGCCGCAAGCCGATTGGCCGAACTTCAAGTCGCAAGCCAATTGGCCGAACTTCAAGTCGCAAGCCGATTGGCCGAAACATCAAGCCGCAAGCCGATTGGCCAAAACTTCAAGCCGCAAGCCGATTGGCCGAAACTTCAAGCCGCAAGCCGATTGGCCGAAACTTCAAGCCGCAAGCCGATTGGCCGAAACTTCAAGCCGCAAGCCGATTGGCCGAAACTTCAAGCCGCAAGCCGATTGGCCGAAACTTCAAGCCGATTGGCTGAAACTTCAAGCCGCAAGCCAATTGGCCGAACTTCAAGTCGCAAGCCGATTGGCCGAACTTCAAGTCGCAAGCCGATTGGCCGAAACATCAAGCCGCAAGCCGATTGGCCGAAACTTCAAGCCGCAAGCCGATTGGCCGAAACATCAAGTCGCAAGCCGATTGGCCGAAACTTCAAGTCGCAAGCCGATTGGCCGAAACTTCAAGTCGCAAGCCGATTGGCCGAACTTCAAGTCGCAAGCCGATTGGCCGAACTTCAAGTCGCAAGCCGATTGGCCGAAACATCAAGCCGCAAGCCGATTGGCCGAAACATCAAGCCGCAAGCCGAAACTTCAAGCCGCAAGCCGATTGGTCAAAACTTCAAGCCGCAATCCGATTGGCCGAAACATCAAGTCGCAAGCCGATTGGCCGAAACATCAAGTCGCAAGCCGATTGGCCGAAACATCAAGTCGCAAGCCGATTGGCCGAAACATCAAGTCGCAAGCCGATTGGCCGAAACTTCAAGTCGCAAGCCGATTGGCCGAAACTTCAAGTCGCAAGCCGATTGGCCGAAACTTCAAGCCGCAAGCCGATTGGCCGAACCTCAAGTCGCAAGCCGATTGGCCGAACATCAAGTCGCAAGCCGATTGGCCGAACCTCAAGTCGCAAGCCGATTGGCCGAACTTCAAGCCGCAAGCCGATTGGCCGAAACTTCAAGCCGCAAGCCGATTGGCTGAAACTTCAAGCCGCAAGCCGATTGGCCAAAACTTCAAGCCGCAAGCTGATTGGCCGAACAAGTCGCAAGCCCATTGGCCGAACATCAAGTCGCAAGCCCATTGGCTGAATATCAAGTCGCAAGCCCATTGGCTGATCATCAAGTCGCCAAACATGTTTTTTTAGCAAAGACCCTAGAGAATACAATGGTGGTCATTACAAATTTGTATCTCGTGCGGTATTTGTGCATTAATTTTTCAAACAAGTTTTCTTTTTTAAACTGTTTTGTGCTAAAAAAACAAACAAAAAAAAGTAAAGTTAGCCTATTTTATTCGCATAATGTGAAAGATGAAATTATGCCGAGTAAATAGATACCTAACATGTCACGTCGCAAGCCGATTGGCCAAAACATCAAGTCGCAAGCCGATTGGCCGGAACTTCAAGCCACAAGCCGATTGGCAGAAACTTCAAGCCGCAAGCCGATTGGCCGAAACGTCAAGTCGCAAGCCGATTGGCCGAAACAAGTCGCAAGCCGATTGGCCGAAAATTCAAGTCGCAAGCAGACTGGCCGAAACTTCAAGTCGCAAGCCGATTGGCCGAAACTTCAAGTCGCAAGCCGATTGGCAAAAAACAAGTCGCAAGCCGATTGGCCGAACAACTCGCAAGCCGATTGGCCGAACAACTCGCAAGCCGATTGGCCGAACATCAAGTCGCAACCCCATTGGCCAAACATCAAGTCGCAAGCCCATTGGCTGATCAAGTCGCCAAACATATATTTTTTTTAGCAAAGACCTTCAGAATACAATGCCGGTCGTTGCAAATTTGTATCTCGTGTGGTATTTTTGCATCAATTTTTCAAACAAGCTTTCTTTTTTAAACAGCCCATTTTTTTCGCATAATGTGAAAGATGAAGTTATGCCGAGTAAATAGATACCTAACACGTGACGTCGCAAGCCGATTGGCCGGAATTTCAAGTCGCAAGCCGATTGGCCGGAATTTCAAGTCGCAAGCCGATTGGCCGAACATCAAGTCGCAAGCCGATTGGCTGAACATCAAGTCCCCAAACATATATGTTTTTTTAGCAAAGACCCTAGAGAATACAATGATGGTCGTTGCAACTTTGTATCTCATGTGGTATTTGCGCATCAATTTTTAAAACAAGTTTTTTTTTTAAAACAGTTTTGTGCTAAAAAAACTAACAAAAAACAGTAAAGTTAGCCCATTTTTTCCGCATAATGTGAAAGATGAAGTTATGCCGAGTAAATAGATACCGAACATGTCACGTCGCAAGCCGATTGGCCGAATGTCAAGTCGCAAGCTGATTGGCCGAAACTTCAAGTCGCAAGCCGATTGGTCGTAACATCAAGTCGCAAGCCGATTGGCCGAAACTTCAAGCCGCAAGCCGATTGGCCAAAACTTCAAGCCGCAAGCCGATTGCCCAAAACTTCGCCGCAATCCGATTGGCCGAAACGTCAAGTCGCAAGCCGATTGGCCGAAACGTCAAGCCGCAAGCCGATTGCCCAAAACTTCAAGCCGCAAGCCGATTGGCCAAAACTTCAAGCCGCAAGCCGATTGCCCAAAACTTCGCCGCAATCCGATTGGCCGAAACGTCAAGTCGCAAGCCGATTGGCCGAAACATGAAGCCGCAAGCCGATTGGCCGAAACTTCAAGCCGCAAGCCGATTGGCCGAAACTTCAAGCCGCAATCCGATTGGCCGAAACATCAAGTCGCAAGCCGATTGGCCGAAACATCAAGTCGCAAGCCGATTGGACGAAACATCAAGCCGCAAGCCGATTGGCCGAAACTTCAAGTCGCAAGCCGATTGGCCGAAACTTCAAGCCGCAAGCCGATTGGCCGAACCTCAAGTCGCAAGCCGATTGGCCGAACTTCAAGTTGCAAGCCGATTGGCCGAAACATCAAGCCGCAAGCCGATTGGCTGAAACTTCAAGCCGCAAGCCGATTGGCCAAAACTTCAAGCCGCAAGACGATTGCCCAAAACTTCGCCGCAATCCGATTGGCCGAAACGTCAAGTCGCAAGCCGATTGGCCGAAACTTCAAGTCGCAAGCCGATTGGCCGAAACTTCAAGTCGCAAGCCGATTGGCCGAAACTTCAAGTCGCAAGCCTATTGGCCGAAACTTCAAGCCGCAAGCCGATTGGCCGAAACTTCAAGCCGCAAGCCAATTTGCCGAACTTCAAGCCGCAAGCCGATTGGCCGAAACATCAAGCCGCAAGCCGATTGGCCAAAACTTCAAGCCACAAGCCGATTGGCCAAAACATCAAGCCGCAAGCCGATTGGCCGAAACGTCAAGTCGCAAGCCGATTGGCCGAAACTTCAAGCCGCAAGCCGATTGGCCGAAACTTCAAGCCGCAAGCCGATTGGCCGAAACTTCAAGCCGCAAGCCGATTGGCCAAAACTTCAAGCCGCAAGCCGATTGGCCAAAACTTCAAGCCGCAAGCTGATTGGCCGAACAAGTCGCAAGCCCATTGGCCGAACATCAAGTCGCAAGCCCATTGGCCGAATATCAAGTCGCAAGCCCATTGGCTGAATATCAAGTCGCAAGCCCATTGGCTGATCATCAAGTCGCCAAACATGTTTTTTTAGCAAAGACCCTAGAGAATACAATGGCGGTTGTTGCAACTTTGTATCTCATGTGGTATTTGCGCATCAATTTTTCAAACAAGCTTTCTTTTTTAAACTGTTTTGTGCTAAAAAAAACAAACAAAAAAAAGTAAAGTTAGCCTATTTTATTCGCATAATGTGAAAGATGAAATTATGCCGAGTAAATAGATACCTAACATGTCACGTCACAAGCCGATTGGCCAAAACATCAAGTCGCAAGCCGATTGCCCAAAACTTCGCCGCAATCCGATTGGCCGAAACGTCAAGTCGCAAGCCGATTGGCCGAAACTTCAAGTCGCAAGCCGATTGGCCGAAACTTCAAGTCGCAAGCCGATTGGCCGAAACTTCAAGCCGCAAGCCGATTGGCCGAAACTTCAAGCCGCAAGCCAATTTGCCGAACTTCAAGCCGCAAGCCGATTGGCCGAAACATCAAGCCGCAAGCCGATTGGCCAAAACTTCAAGCCGCAAGCCGATTGGCCGAAACAAGTCGCAAGCAGATTGGCCGAAACAAGTCGCAAGCCGATTGGCCGAAAATTCAAGTCGCAAGCAGACTGGCCGAAACTTCAAGTCGCAAGCTGACTGGCCGAAACTTCAAGTCGCAAGCCGATTGGCCGAAACTTCAAGTCGCAAGCCGATTGGCAAAAAACAAGTCGCAAGCCGATTGGCCGAACAACTCGCAAGCCGATTGGCCGAACAACTCGCAAGCCGATTGGCCGAACAACTCGCAAGCCGATTGGCCGAACAACTCGCAAGCCGATTGGCCGAACATCAAGTCGCAACCCCATTGGCCAAACATCAAGTCGCAAGCCCATTGGCTGATCAAGTCGCCAAACATATATTTTTTTGAGCAAAGACCTTCAGAATACAATGGCGGTCGTTGCAAATTTGTATCTCGTGTGGTATTTTTGCATCAATTTTTCAAACAAGCTTTCTTTTTTAAACAGCCCATTTTTTTCGCATAATGTGAAAGATGAAGTTATGCCGAGTAAATAGATACCTAACACGTGACGTCGCAAGCCGATTGGCCGGAATTTCAAGTCGCAAGCCGATTGGCCGGAACTTCAAGTCGCAAGCCGATTGGCCGAACATCAAGTCGCAAGCCGATTGGCTGAACATCAAGTCCCCAAACATATATGTTTTTTTAGCAAAGACCCTAGAGAATACAATGACGGTCGTTGCAACTTTGTATCTCATGTGGTATTTGCGCATCAATTTTTAAAACAAGTTTTTTTTTAAAACAGTTTTGTGCTAAAAAAACTAACAAAAAACAGTAAAGTTAGCCCATTTTTTCCGCATAATGTGAAAGATGAAGTTATGCCGAGTAAATAGATACTGAACATGTCACATCGCAAGCCGATTGGCCGAATGTCAAGTCGCAAGCTGATTGGCCGAAACTTCAAGTCGCAAGCCGATTGGTCGTAACATCAAGTCGCAAGCCGATTGGCCGAAACTTCAAGTCGCAAGCCGATTGGCCGAAACTTCAAGTCGCAAGCCGATTGGCCGAATCTTCAAGTCGCAAGCCGATTGGCCGAACAAGTCGCAAACCCATTGGTTGAATATCAAGTCGCAAGCCCATTGGCTGATCAAGTTGCAAGCCCATTGGCTGATCATCAAGTCGCCAAACATATGTGTTTTTAGCAAAGACCCTAGAGAATACAATGGCGGTCGTTGCAACTTTGTATCTCGTGCGGTATTTGCGCATCAATTTTTCAAACAAGTTTTCTTTTTTAAACAGTTTTGTGCTAAAAAATAACAAAAAACCAGTAAAGTTAGCCCATTTTTTTCGCATAATGTGAAAGATGACGTTATACCGAGTAAATAGATACCTAACATGTCAGGTCGCAAGCTGATTGGCCGAACAAGCCGCAAGCCGATTGGACAAAACACCAAGCCGCAAGCCGATTAGCCGAAACATCAAGCCGCAAGCCGATTGGCCGAAACTTCAAGCCGCAAGCCGATTGGCCAAAACTTCAAGCCGCAAGCCGATTGGCCGAAACATCAAGTCGCAAGCCGATTGGCCGAAACTTCAAGTCGCAAGCCGATTGGCCGAAACTTCAAGTCGCAAGCCGATTGGCCAAAACTTCAAGCCGCAAGCCGATTTGCCGAACTTCAAGTCGCAAGCCGATTGGCCGAACTTCAAGTCGCAAGGCGATTGGCCGAACTTCAAGTTGCAAGCCGATTGGCCGAAACATCAAGCCACAAGCCGATTGGCCGAAACTTCAAGCCACAAGCCGATTGGCCAAAACTTCAAGCCGCAAGACGATTGGCCGAAACATCAAGTCGCAAGCCGATTGGCCGAAACTTCAAGTCGCAAGCCGATTGGCCGAAACTTATGTTATAGCTGTTATAGGTGTTATAGCTTTGACGTCATAAGTTGCACTAGTAAATACAGCTGGATAAAACTAAAATTGTGTCTGTCTTCATTTGAGGCCGCAAAGAATCATAAATGTGATTTTTTTAAAGCGGAGTTCCAGCTGTTTCTGTGTTTATTAACCCCTTGCCGACCAGCTCACTCCGATATACATTGGCAGAAGGGCACATACAGGCATATTAACGTACTTGTACTTGCACCTTGCTCTTTAAGACGCAGCATTGTGGGCACACGTGATGTGATCGCGGGTCCCGCGGACTCTATGTTTGCAGGGATACCAGCGATCGTCTCATGGAGAGGAAAAACAGGGAAATGCTGATCTAAACAAACATTTCCCCATTCTTAGTGACAGGACACGGTTCATAGCTCCCTGTGATCGTGAGTGGTGATCAGTGTCGTGTCACACACCACCCCCCCAGTTAGAATCACTCCCTAGGACACACTTAACCCCTAGTGTTTAACCCCTTCCCTGCCAGTCACATTTACATAGTAAAATATTGTGTTTTTGTTTATAGTGCAAAAAATAAAAACCGCAGAGGTGATCAAATACCACCAAAAGAAAGCTCTATTTGTGGGGGGAAAAAAGGACATCAATTTTGTTAGGGAGCCACGTCACACAAATGTCAGTTAAAGCAACGCAGTGCCGAATCGGAAAAAACGCTGTAGTCTTTGGCCAGCAAAATGATCCGGGGGCTGAAGTGGTTAAAAGTCAGCAGCTGACTTTTAACCACTTGCCGCCCGCCCTATTACAAATTGACGGCGGCAAGGTGGTTTTGTTATCCTAACATCACGTCATATGACGTCCTGTAGAAAACAGTGGAATCGCGCGCCCCCGGGGGCGCGCACCACGGCGATCGGGGATGACGCTTGTCCCTCGGACACAGCGCTTCCCCGATCAGGGTAAACAGGAACAAACCCGGCGGCGCGCACAGTACGCCGATCGGAGATGGTATATGTCCCTCGGACATATCCCCATCCCGATCTGGGTAAACAGCCAATGAAATGGCTGTTTACCCACGTGATCGGCTGTGTCCAATCACAGCCGGTCACAAGTGTAAACACAACAGGCAGTATCCAGGGATCTCTCCTTCTCTCTCCTCACACCGATCGTGAGGAGAGAGAAGGAGAGATCTGTGAGTTAGAACATTTCCATTTTTATTATACTGTGCTCAACAATCAAAATCCCCAATAAAGAGGACCTGTCACAGCCCACCTGTCACAGCCCATCAGGACCTGTCACAGCCCACCTGTCACAGCCCACCTGTCACAGCCCATCAGAACCTGTCGCAAGCCCATCAGAACCTGTCGCAAGCCCATCAGAACCTGTCGCAGCCCATCAGGACCTGTCGCAGCCCATCAGGACCTGTCACAGGCCAGCAGGACCTGTCGCAGGCCAGCAGGACCTGTCGCATCCCGCCATTAGCACCCCCATCGGTACCGCTATCAGCACAGCCACCGCCATCAGCACCACCACCGTTACCGCCATCAGCACAGCCACCGCCATTAGCACCGGCATCAGTATCATCTGAATCTGACAGCCCACCTGTCACAGCCCACCTGTCACAGCCCATCAGGACCTGTCGCAGCACATCAGAACCTGTCGCAGCCCATCAGAACCTGTCGCAGGCCAGCAGATCCTGTCACAGCCTAGCAGGACCTGTCACAGCCCAGCAGGACCTGTCACAGCCCGCCATCAGCACCCCCATCAGTACCGCCATCAGCACAGCCACCGCCAACAGCACAGTCACCGCCATCAGCACAGTCACCGCCATCAGCACAGCCACCGCCATTAGCACCGGCATCAGTATCATCTGAATCTGACAGCCCATCTGTCACAAAGCCCGCCATTGGTACCACCATCAGTACCATCTGGATCTGACAGCCCACCTGTCATACAGGCCACCATTAGTACCACTAACAGTACCGCTATCAGTGCCGCTATCAGTGCCGCTATTAGTACCGCCATCAGAAACATCTGGATCTGACAGCCCATCTTTCACACAGGCCCGACATCACTACCGCTTCACAGTCCCGCTATAAAGTACCATCACACAGGCCATCAGTAACCTGTCAGTACCATCACACAGGCCCGCCATCAGTGAGCTGTCAGTACCACCACCAGTTTTGTCACAGAAGCCCGTCAAAAGTACCACCATGTCCCAAAGAGTTTACACAGCTGAGGAGGCATATAACATCCTCACCATGTCGGATGATGAGAGCAGCGGGGAGCTCTCATTATTCAATTCTGGTTCGGAATACGAACCAGTGGAGGATAGTGGATCGGAGTCCGAGTCAGTGGAAGAAACCGCCCCTCCTACAAGAGTAAGGCAATCAGGACCAAGATCAGAACACCTGCCTACCACCAGCAGCGCCAGACCCCAAGAAGAGGAACCCAGTACAAGTACTGGAATTGCACATCGAGCCCAAAGAATCCAGGCCCAGTCCTACCTTCCCGATGCCCTGGCAAACCCCTTATGGTTGCCTGCCAACTCAGGATCGGCTACAATCCCCCCTTTCACTGCACAGCCAGGTGTGCAACCCAACACTTCAAATTTTTCACATTTGGACTATTTCTATTTGTTTTTCCCCGAAGGTTTGTTGCAGTACATGGTTGACCAAACAAATCTCTATGCAGAGCAATTTATTGCTGCCAACCCCAGTACATCCTACGCCCGTATGTTCCAATGGCGACGTCTAACACTAGACGAATTAAAATTGTTTTTGGGCCTTGCTTTTAATATGGGGCTTACAAAGAAAAACGAACTGCATGCCTACTGGTCCACCCACCCCATCCAACACATGCCCATATATTCTTCTGTTATGTCCAGGTCACGGTACGAGAAGATTATGCGCTTCCTACATTTCAATGACAATTCGCAGTGCTCTCCCCAAGATCATCCCAACCACGACAAATTATATAAGATTCGCCCCCTAATAAATTCTTTTACCAAACGATTTTCTGAAGTCTTTATCCCTGACCAAAATATTTGTGTAGACGAATCCCTTATCCACTTTACTGGCCGGCTACATATGAAGCAGTATATCCCAAGTAAGAGAGCCAGGTACGGTGTGAAATTGAATAAATAATGTGACCGAGCCACTGGATACGTGTACACATTTCGTATTTATGAGGGAAAAGACTCCCAGCTCCAGCCCCCTGAGTGCCCCACATATATAGGAACCAGTGGTAAAATTGTGTGGGACCTTGCATACCCCCTGTTCAAAAAAGGTTACCATTTATATGTAGATAATTACTACAGCAGCTTGCCCCTTTTCCGTCACCTGTATCATGAAAAAACCCTGGCCTGCGGTACCTTCCGAAAAAATAGGAAGGGCTTCCCACAAAATTTATTATCAAAACGGCTACAAAAGGGGGAAGCCGCATTCATGAGGAATGAGGAGGTGTTGGCCATGAAGTGGCGGGACAAGAAGGATGTTCATATGATGAGTACCATTCACAATGACACCTTGGTGGAGATTCGGAGAAGACGTGGCCCCATAGTAAAGCCTGAATGTGTCAATGACTACAATCTTTATATGGGGGGGGGGGGGTGGATTTAAATGATCAGATGCTGCAACCGTATTTATCAACCCGCAAGTCCAGATATTGGTATAAAAAAGTCGCATTTCATCTGTTTCATATGGCCATGTTCAATTCATTTGTCTGCTATCAAAAGTCACCCCAAAACCAACCCATCAGCTACCTCAAATATATTGAAAACATTATCACTGCCCTTATTTACCAGCAAGGACCCACCACAGGAAGCATTCGCTCTGACTGTGTGAGTCGCCTACATGAGCAACATTTTCCCTATAGCATTCCCCCCACAGAACCTGGAAGAAGACGCCAAAAGAGATGTCGTGTATGCTCAAATAGAGGAGTTAGAAGAGATACAAGTTATTATTGTCCTGATTGTCCCTCCCAACCTGGCCTGTGTATCGGTGATTGTTTCAAAAAGTATCACACATCCATCCGATATTAGTTCCCCTTATTAGTAACAGACTGCCATTTCCCCATTTCAATTACCTCTGTGCATCATTTTCCTGCCACCATGTTTACTGACCCAGGCCTGTTTACCGACAATGTCTTTGCCTGTCGTTTTGAAACCACGTTTCTGGACTTCCACGTGCACCAACCTCAGCCTGTTTACCAACGATGCCTTTGCCTGCTGTTTTAACCATGTTTCTGACTGCCACGTGCACCAACCTCAGCCTGTTTACCGACGATGCCTTTGACTGCCGTTTTAACCATGCTTCTGACTGCCACGTGCACCGACCTCGGCCTGTTTACCGACCATGCCTTTGCCTGAAGTTTTAACCACGTTTCTGATTTCCATGTGCACCGACCTCGGCCTGTTAAATCGACCATGTTTTTGCCTGCCACTTGGACTGATCTTTTGCCCTTCTACTTCAGTATGCAGGGGTCTCACATATGTGAGGGGCTTCAGAATAGCGTTCTGAGTAGGGAAAATCAGTTTTTGGTTTTCTGTGCTCCTAGAACAGGGTCTGGTTGCCCGGAGGCTTCAAAGAGAATTGGGTGGGAGAAGCCTCTACCCCTGCCCCCCTGGCCCTAAGCTTGATGGCCCTTCCTGCTGCCTGGACCAAAACTTTGGCTGTGCTGACCATATTGCTGCCTGTAATGACCCAGGACTTTATGGACTGTGTTTCTTTCTGCTGCCTGGACCAATAATTTGGCTGTGTTGACCATATCTCGGCCTGCTGCCTCTACTAACAATAGACAGTATTTCTGCCTGGACATCTCTGCCTGCTACCTGGACCAATGCTTTGGCTGTGCTGACAGTATCTCTGCCTGAACTAACTATGGACAGTATTCCTGCCTGCTGCCTGGATGATTGCTTTTGCTGTCGCTGACCACATCCCTGCCTGGTGCCTGGACCGATGCTCTCTTCTGTGGACCACTACACTACTAAAACCCAAGGTAATCTTTTGTTATTTGGTATGTACAGGTTATGTGTTAGAAATATGAAGAGCCTTCAAAAATTTGATTGGTAGTCAGGAAATTATATGTGTAATTTATGCTCCTAGGACGACTGGAGGTGCTATTTGGATGTTAGGCCTCTGTATGTGGCCAGGCTGTGTAAAAGTCTCACACATGTGGTATCGCCATACTCAGGAGAAGTAGCAGAATGTATTTTGGGGTGTCATTTTTGCTATGTACATGCTATGTGTTGGAAATATCTTATAAATGGACAACTTTGTGTAAAAAAAATGCATTTTCATTTTTTTCCCACGTTTTCTGAAAACTTCTGGAAAAAAATGAACCGTTAAAAAGACTCATTATGCCTCATAGATTATACGTTGGGGTGTTTGCTTTCCAAAATGGGGTCATTTTGTGGGCGTTTCTATTGTCCTGGTGCTCCAGGGCCTTCAAAAATGAGCTAGGTCATCATGAAATTATATGTGTAATTTTGCTCCTAGAATGCCTGGAGGTGCTACTTGGATGTTAGGCCTCTGTATATGGCCAGGCTGTGTAAAAGTCTCACACATGTGGTATCGCCATACTCAGGAGGAGTAGCAGAATGTATTTTGGGGTGTCATTTTGGCTATGTACATGCTATGTGTTGGAAATATCTTATAAATGGACAACTTTGTGTAAAAAAAATGCATTTTCATTTTTTTCCCACGTTTTCTGAAAACTTCTGGAAAAAAATGAACCGTTAAAAAGACTCATTATGCCTCATAGATTATACGTTATGGTGTTTGCTTTCCAAAATGGGGTCATTTTGTGGGCGTTTCTATTGTCCTGGTGCTCCAGGGCCTTCAAAACTGAGCTTGGTCATCATGAAATTATATGTGTAATTTTACTCCTAGAATGCCTGGAGGTGCTACTTGGATGTTAGGCCTCTGTATATGGCCAGGCTGTGTAAAAGTCTCACACATGTAGTATCGCCATACTCAGGAGGAGTAGCAGATTGTATTTTTGGGTGTTGTTGCAAGTATGCGCATGCTGTGTTCAAGAAATAACCTGTCAATACAATAAGTTTGTGTAAAAAAAAAAAAAAAGTCTTAATTTTGCAAAGAATTGTGGGAAAAATGACAACTTCAAAAAACTCACCATGCCTCTTACTAAATACATTGGACTGTCTACTTTCCAAAAAGGGGTCATTTGGGGGGTATTTGTACTTTCCTTGATTGTTAGTGTCTCAAGAAATGAGATAGGCCTTCAGTACATCAGGTGTGATCAGATGTGATCAATTTTCAGTGATTTGCACCCAAAATTGTAGACTCTATAACTTTCACACAGACAAAATAATATCCACTAATTTGGGTTATTTTTACCAAAGATATGTAGCAGTATAAATTTTGACCCAAATTTATGAATAAAAATTACTTATTTGCAAAATTTTACAATAGAAACGAAAAAAAAGTGTTTTTTTTCAAAATTTTCGCTCTTTTTCCGCTTATATCGCAAAAAATAAAAAACTCAGCGGTGATTAAATAGTATCAAAAGAAAGCTATAAGTGTAAGAAAAAAATGATACAAATTTTGTTTGGATACAGTGTAGCTTGAAAGAGTAATTGTCATTCAAAGTGTGAGAGTACTGAAAGCTGAAAATTGGTCTGGGAGGGAAGGTGTTTAAGTGCCCTGTATTGAAGTGGTTAATAAAACACACACACTCACCTGTCCCACGATCCAGCGATGTGGCTGCCCAAAACTTTGGTTCTCTCCCCCACCTCTCCCCAGCATCACTAGTTTGGGCACCTGGCTGTGATATCTTGCGGCTCTCTACAATCTTCTGGGACACATCACAGGTCCCAGAAGATTGCACAGCTACTCGGGACACGCAGAATGACTCACGCATGCGCACCACACTGCACATGCATGACTCGCGCTGCGCGTCCCACACATGTGCAGTGCACACCAACACTGCGCATGCGTGACTCACGCTGCGTGTCCCGAGTGGCTGTGCAATCTTCTAGGACCTGTGATGTGTCCCAGAAGGTTGCAGGTTGTTGCAGGGAGGGAGGGGGTGAGGAGAACTTCCGCTCGGGTTGCCAAGCGGTGAGCGGAAGTGGGAGCTGGGTACCTGTCAAAACTAGCTACCGCCCCCCCAAAAAATAAATAAAAAAAGACATGGCAAATATAATCATATATCAATTTTACAACATAATTCATAAGTATATAATAAATATATAGTGTGTGGGTTTCCTCCGGGTACTTTTTCTAGCACACTCCATGATTGGTCGGTTACTTGGCTCTTAACTAAGGTTGTACCAATACCTATTTTTTAAGTGTGAGTACCAATACTTGTGACCAAGTTCTCGCCCATACCAGTTACCTTCATGGTGCGATCTGAGCCCACAAACAATGAATGGGCTCAAATCGCACTGCATAGAATTGCATTCAATTTTATTATTATTCAGGATTTATATAGCGGCAGCAATTTACGCAGCGCTTTACAATATAAAAAGGAGACAATACAGTTACAATACAATAAAATACAAGAGGATTAAGAGGGCCCTGCTCAGAAGAGCTTACCATCTAATAGATTTGAAGAGGAATGCGCCTATTTATTTAGTATTAATGCAAATTGCACTGAAAAGTATCGGTACTCGGTATTGGCGAGTACCTGACCCAAAGTATTGAAATCCGTACTTGCCGATAAAAAAATAAATAAAAAAATTAAATTAAACAAAATTAAATAAAAAAGCGGTATTGGTGCTGCCCTAGGAATAAATAATAACGTTTTCTTTTTCTATTTATTATAATGGCTTTTATCCTTGGGTTACTATAGCGTGGTTCTCGTGGATCTTGGGCTATTTTTAGACATGACACTTGGTAACCCCCCCATATGACATATTAAAATTCCCGAAGAGCCAAACGCCAAAAGCAGGCAAAAGTATCAGAAGAATGTAAAGGGATTACAGAATGATGAACGGACACAAAGCAGGATGAGAGGCGCTAATTGTCTTGTAGCTGGGCTCTCGTCTCTGACCTCCGATGGTGAGAAGCTCTCCGGCTATAATCACCAATTAGCTGCAGCAACACAAACAGACATTTGTCATCTGACAATCCGCAGACTCCCAGCGCAGGATTCCTGTACACAACACACGGCCTTCCTAATGGGAAGAGAAAGTGAACTGGGACATAGTTATAAAATAATTAAAAATACAATTAACCACTTCAGCCCTGGATCAGTTAGCTGACAAAACACCAGAGCACTTTTTGCGATTCGGCACTGCGTCGCTTTAACTGACAACTGCGCGGTCGTGCGACATAGCAACCAAACAAAATTGACGTCCTTTTTTTTCCCCCACGTACAGAGATTTCTTTTGGTGGTATTTGATTACCTCTGTGGTTTTTATTTTTTTTGCGCTATAAACAAAAAAAAAAAATTTGCGACAATTTTGAAAAAAAACAAAACAACTCACTCTTTTTTTACTTTTTGCTATAATAAATATCCCCCAAAAATATATTTTAAAAAAATGTTCCCCTCAGTTTTGGCCGATACTATTCTTATTATTATTATTCAGGATTTATATAGCGCCAGCAATTTACGCAGCGCTTTACAATATAAAAGGGAGACAATACAGTTACAATACAATTAAATACAAAAGGATTAAGAGGACCCTGCTCAGAAGAGCTTACAATCTAAAAGGGTGGGGCAGGTGGTACAGAAGGTTATAAGTGTTGGGAATGAGTTTATGGAAGTGGTAGGAGATTAGTTGGAGGCGTGATAGGCTTCCCTGAATAGATGAGTTTTCAGGGATCGTCTGAAGGTAGCAAGAGTAGGGGATAGCCAGACCGGTGGAGGTAGCGAGTTCCAGAGGATTGGAGAGGCTCTGGAGAAATCCTGGAGACGAGTGTGGGAGGAGGAGACGAGAGAGCTTGAGAGTAGGAGGTCTTGAGAACGTATTCTTCTACATATTTTTGGTAAAAAAAATAAATAAAAAAATGCAATAAGCGTTGATTAGCTTGCGCAAAAGTTATTGCGTCTACAAAATAGGGCAGTGATGGTGAACCTTGGAACCCCAGATGTTTTGGAACTACATTTCCCATGATTCTCATGCACTCTGAAGTGTAGCTGAGCATCATGGGAAATGCAGATCCAAAACATCTGGGGTGCCAAGGTTCTCCATCACTGCAATAGTTTTATGGCATTTTTTTTTTATTATTATTAGTAATGGCGGCAAACAGTGTTTTTTTTTTTATCATGACTGCGACATTATGACAGACACATTGGACACTTTTGGCGCTATTTTGGGACCATTCACATTTATACAGCGATCAGAGCGATTAAAAATGCATTGATTACTGTGTAAATGTGACTAGCTGTGAAGGGGGTTAACCACTAGGTGGCACTGTAGGGGTTAAAGTAAAACATTGCATTTGCCTTAAGTAAATCATAGTTACATAGTAAGGTTGAATAAAGACACCAGTCCATCCAGTTCAACCTGAGTGAGTGTCTACAATTGTCCCTATCCCTGTACATTGCATCTCATTAAGATGCTCATTATATTATTATTTATTTATTTAACCGGTTCCCGCCCGCCCTATAGCCGAATGACGGCCGTAGAGCGGGTGCTTTCTTCCGGGTGGCCTTCCCTGGACGTCCTTGTGTTTACTTCCGCAATATACGCCGCCACGGGCTCGCATCGGGGAAGTTTTGTGTTCGCCTTGTCTCCCGGAGACAGGCAAACACAGATCGCTGTGAACGGCCAATCAAAGCTGCCGTTTACAGCGAGATCGCAGCTGCCAATGGGAGATGATCTCAAATGTAAACATATGAGATCATCTCCCATTGCCCTGTCTCTCTCTCCTCACACAGAGACAGCGAGTGAGGAGAGAGAGGATCTGTGAGTAGTAAAGCGATACAGTGTATCAAATACAGTCAGCCCCAGTGCCATCTGTCAGCCCCAATGCCATCTGCCAGTGCCACCTGCCAGTGCCAGCCCTAGTGCCATCTGCCAGCCCCAGTGCCATCTGCCAGCGACATCTGCCAGCGCCATCTGTCAGCGCCATCTGCCAGTGCCATCTGCCTCCAGTGCCATCTGCCAGTGCCACGTGTTGTCAGTGCCACCTGTCGTCAGTGCCACCTGCCACGTCAGTGTCACCTGCCACATCAGCGTCACCTGCCACATCAGCGTCACCTGTCAGTGTCATCTGCCAGATCAGCGTCACCTGTCAGTGCCATTTGTGATCAATAAAAATGTCAGAAAGATTGTATTCAGCTGAGGAGGCATATGATATTCTTGCAGCCGACGAGAGCAACGGGGAGGTTTCCGCTTCGGATTCCTCCTCATATTCAGATTGTGACTCTGACGTGGACTACGAGCCTGTCCTCAGCAGCGGTACCATGACAGCCTCAGAGGAGGAAGATGATAGTCCGCCCGTCAGACGAAGGCGCACTGGTGAGGAGGCGGTACCATCCACCAGCACCGCAGAGCCATCCACCGGCAACCCAGTGCCATCCACCGGCACCACAGTACCTCGGCAAAGGCCAAGTACCAGTGTGTCAACTCGGCCCCAAAGGGTTAGGTTCCATGCCAGCCTTCCCTATTCCCTCCAGAACCCCTTGTGGCTTCCTCCTAACTCAGGAGAAGCTAACGTTCCCCCTTTCACTGCCAACCCAGGAGTCCAGGTGGACACACACAATTTTTCCCTGATGGACTTTTTCCACTTAATTTTTACAGGGGACATGCTTGAATCGATTGTGTCCAGTCCAACCTATATGCCCAACAATTTATTGAAAGCAACCCAACGTCCTCTTATGCCCGTCCCTATGAGTAGAGAGCCCTAACAGTGGAGGAGTTTAAAAATTTTTTGGGCCTCACATTTTGTATGAGACTAAACAATAATAATGAAATATGTGCTTATTGGTCATCCCGCCCCATCTATCACATGCCCATCTTTTCCTCAATAATGCCCCGGACCAGATATCTAATGATAATGAGATTCCTACACTTTAACGACAATACCCAGTGCCTTCCCCGGAATGACCCAAATTTTGATAAACTTTACAAAATTTGGGCGCTAATAAATTATTTTTCTGAGATCTTCCCCCAGTTGTTTACCCCAGACCAACACATATTTATTCCCTCTAAAAGGGCCCGCTATGGGGTGAAAATGTATAAATTGTGTGATCGAGCCACAGGGTATACATATTCCTTCATGGTATACGAAGGGAAGGACACACCGCTACATCCCCCTAATTGCCCCGAATACATCGGATCGAGTGGGAAAGTTGTTTGGGAACTCAAAAACCAACTCCTGGAGAAAAGCTACCATCTTTATGTGGATAATTTTTACACAAGTTTACCCCTGTTCCACAACCTCCATAGAAAGCAAACTACAGCTTGTGGCACCGTAAGGACGAACCGGAAGGGCTTTCCTCAAAGCCTCATCAACAAAAGGTTAAGGCGAAGCGGCAAGTTTACGGAACGAGGAAATTTTGGCTGTGAAGTGGAGGGACAGAAGGGATGTCCACATGCTTTCTTCGATCCACAACAACACTTTTGTTGAGTTCACCAGGAGGGATGGCCCAATACAAAAACCCACTTGTATCCATGAGTACAACATGTTCATGGGAGGTGTCGACTTGAACGACCAGATGCTCGAACCCTACCTTGCCACGAGAAGAACATACAAGTGGTATAATAAAATTTCAATTTATTTCATATTTCTTTAATTTGGCCATATACAACACGTATGTAATCTATCGTAAATCCACAGAAAGACCCATACCCTTCCTTGGCTACCAGGAGGAAATCGTCACTGCCCTTTCTATACCCCAACGGCCCACCAGAAAACATTCGATCCGATGTAATTATCACTCTCTGAACGCCACTTTCCTGATAAAATCCCTCCCAGACCAACAGGTCGAAGACATCAGAAAAAAATGTCGGGTGTGCAGCAAACGAGGATTGAGAAAAGACACCACTTATCATTGTGCCCAATGCCCTTCCCAACCAGGCCTCTGCATAGGTGACTGTTTCCGCCATTACCATACTTCAGTGAATTATTAGTGAAGTATGGTAACCATAACCCTCACTTCCTGCCATTTACCTTCATACCCCTTATGACTCTGCTTGCTCTGTAACTGACCCTGGCTTGTTATTCGACCACGCTTCTGCCTACTCATTCTGTTTATGCCTCTACCTGATCTGGAATGGACCCTGGACTGTTATTCGCCCACGCTTCTGCCTACTGATTCTGTACATACCTCTGCCTGATCTGGAACTGACCCTGGACTGTTTGACCATGCCTTTTGCCTGCCTCTTGGACTGATCTTGTACCCTCTCAGTGGACTAGTGGGATTCATAACAGGGGTCTCACATATGTGAGGGGCTCTTTTTGGATGAAGAAGACAATTTCATTTGTTTTCTCATTCCTAGATTAGGGTCTGGAGACTCGGAGGCTTCAAAGAGATTTGGGTGGGAGAAGCCTCTACCCCTATCCCCATTCTGTCCTGAACGAGGCCCTACTTCTGCCTGCTGCCTGTAGAACCTATACCAGTGATGGCGAACCTTGGCACCCCAGATGTTTTGGAACTACATTTCCCATGATGCTCAACTACACTTCAGAGTGCAGGAGCATCATGGGAAATGTAGTTCCAAAACATCTGGGGTGCCAAGGTTCGCCATCACTGACCTATACCATCATGCCTCTGCCTGTCGCATGAACTGACCACACCACATGGATGGACCATGTTCCTGCCTACTACCAGGACCAATATTTTGGCACTGCTGACAATCTCTGCTTGCACTGACCTTGGACCGTATATGGACAGTATCCCTGCCTGCTGCCTATATTGACTATGGACAGTATACCTGCCTGTTGCCTGGAAAATTGTGTTCACTTTTGCTGACCAAGTCCCTGCCTGCTGCCTGGACCAGTGCTATCATCCCGTGGACAACTGCGCTGCTAAAACCACAGGTAATCTTTTATTTACTCTTTTCTCGGCAGAATGTATTTTGGGGTGTAATTCTTGCTATGTGCATGCTATGTGTCCCTGGAACACCTGATGGTGTTCCTTGCATGTTGGGCCTCTGTATGTGGCCAAGCTGTGTAAAAGTCTCACACATTTGGTATTGCCATACTCAGGAGGAGTAGTAGAACGTATTTTGGGGTGTCATTTTTGCGATGTACATGCTATGTGTTGGAAATATCTTATAAATGGACAACTTTGCGTAAAAAAAAAAAAAGCGTTTTCATTTTTTTTCCACATTTTCCCAAAACTTCTGGAAAAAAAAAATAACCATTCAAAAGACTCAATATGCCTCATAGATTATACATTGGGGTGTTAGCTTTCCAAAATGGGGTCACTTTGTGGGCATTTCCATTGTCCTGGTGCTCCAGGGCCTTCAAAAGTGTAATAGGTGGTTGAGAAATGAGATGTTTAATTTATGCTCCTAGAACGACTGATGGTGCTATTTCAATATTGGGCATCTGTATGTGGCCAGGCTGTGTAAAAGTCTCACACATTTGATATTGTAATACTCAGGAGGAGTAGCAGAACGTATTTTGGGGTGTCATTTGTGGTATACACATGCCATGTGAGAGAAATAACCTATTACATTGAAAATTTTGTGAGGAAAAAAAAAAAATCTTCATTTTGCAAAGAATTGTGGGGAAAAGATGACAACATCAAAAACCTCACCATGCATCTTAGTAAATACCTTGGAATGTCTACTTTCAAAAAAGGGGTCATTTGGGGGGTATTTGTACTTTCCAGAAAAGCCCGGCGCCGCAGGGGTTAACAAAACCCCGTAGGCAGAGGGCTGGCATGACTGTGTGAACAGTGCATGTCAGCCCTGAATGATAGGGGGCGGGGGATTGGCCAAGGGGAGTAGGGTGGGAGTTACTCAGTGCAGAGAAGTTGATCCCGCCCCCTCCACGAGGCAGCATTCAAGAAAAAAAGTTTCCCACCTCCCCTCCCTAAGCTTGGGTTGTATATGTCGAGGTGTGTTTTTTTTTTTTTTTTCCTGTGTTGTGTTTTTCTCTTTCAGGACTAAAACGTGGACTGTCATGGCAGTGGCTGGTGTTTGGTCTTTGTGGGTGAGGAAGAGAGTTCTGAATGAAGAGTCAGGATCTGTCGGTGGTACGGATCCTGTGGGTGGTACTCCAGTTAACGGAGGTTATCTGGTAATTGGTTATGGGGGCATTGCGGTAGGTGGGTGTCTCTGAGTCAGCCTGTCGGCTTGAGGCCCAATAACCCACGTCAGAGGGACCGCAGTGTCATAATTTTTGGATATAACCTGAGGGTTATTGGTGTACCTGCAAAGACCAACACTAGGGGGAGCTGATGTTTTCGTCATAACTGATGTTATTGTTTTGTTACTGTTTTTATTATGGTTTATGTTATTTAAAGAGTTATATATTTTTGGATATTTTATACAGTTTAATAAATTAATGGCTGCTACAGCCTATTTTACTCCAAAAGTGGTATGGTCTTATTTATTATATAATGGGGAGGTAAATGGAGTATAGGTTGGTAGCAAAATGCATATATGTTATACACTAGTTATGGCTTGTTCTGGTCACAAGAAATGAGATAGGCCACCAGTACATCAGATGTGATCAATTTTTTATGATTTGCACCACAGCTTGTGGACTCTCTAACTTTCACAAAGACCAAATAATATCCACTAATTTGGGTTATTTTTACCAAAGATATGTAGCAGTATAAATTGTGGCCAAAATTGATGAAAAAAAATTAATAATTTGCAAAATTTTATCACAGAAACAAAAAAATATGCGTTTTTTTTTCAAAATTTTCTGTCTTTTTTCATTAATAGCGCAAAAAATAAAAACCCCAGAGGTGATCAAATACCACCAAAAGAAAGCTCTATTTGTGGGAAAAAAAAGGACACAAAATTCATTTGGGTACAGTGTTGCATGACTGAGTAATTGTCATTCAAATTGTGAGAGCACCGAAAGCTGAAAATTGGTCTGGGCAGGAAGGGTGTTTAAGTGCCCAGTAAGCAAGTGGTTAAGGTACCCATATAGCACCATCAATTTACACATAGATCACACACTCACATCAGTCCCTACCCTCAAGGAGCCCACAATCCAAGGTCCCTAACTCACATTCATATACTAGGGGCAATTATGGACAGAAGCCAATTAACCTACCTGCATGTCTTTGGAGTGTGGGAGGAAACCCACGCAGGCACAGGGAGAACATGCAAACTCCAGGCAGGTAGTGTCGTGGTTGGGATTTGAACCAGCGACCCTTTTTACTGCTAGGAGAGAGTGCTACCCACTACACCACTGTGGTTGAGTGTGTCCTAGGGAGTGATTCTGGGGGGGGGGGGGGGCTGTGTGTGACATGACACTGATCACCCCCCCTGATTACAGGGAGCTGTGATCAGTGTACTGTCACTAGGCAGAACGGCGGAAATGCTTGTTTACATCAGCATTTCCCCGTTCTTCCTCTCCGTGAGACGATCGTGGGACTCCTGGCAGACATCGAGTCTGTGGGACCCATGATTACACTCACGGAGCTCGCAGCGGGTGCGCTTCTTAAAAGGACAACGTACAGGTACATTAATATGCCTGTACGTGCCCTTCTGCCGACGTATATTAGCGTGAGCCGGTCGGCAAGCGGTTATAGAGGAAGCAAGCCCTGCAAAGTAAAAGCATAATGGGCTGGTATGCATTGCATACCAGCCCATTATGTGCCATTTACCTGCAATCAAAACCTGTAATGTCCCCACTGCGGGCTGCATCCATCTTCGCCCCTCTTCCACTCTGGTGTATGCGCTGCCAGTCACGGCACTCGCTCAGGAAGAAATGGCATGGAGGGCTGTTTTTTCACAGCACATGCACTGATGACATCATCGGCGCACTACAAGGTAAATATCTTTTAAACGGTGCATGGGTAGAAGATGTTTACAGTACCTATAGGTAAGCCTTATTATAGGCCTACAATTTCTGAAAAAAAAAAAAAAAAGGGGGGGGGTGAATACAATCACTTTAAATTATATACCCCCATCAAATCATTCCCTGCATCTGTTACCTCCGCCCTCCCTTTAGAATGTAAGCTCTACAAGCCGAGCCCTCCTGATCCTTCTATATTGAACTGTACTTGTGCTGCCCCCCTCTACATTGTAAAGCGCTGCGTAAACTGTTGGCGCTCCATAAGTGCTGAATAATATACTCACTATAATATTGTGTGTGTATATAATTATATATATACACTACCATTCAAAAGTTTGGGGTCACATTGAAATGTCCTTATTTTTGAAGGAAAAGCACTGTACTTTTCAATGAAGCTAACTTTAAACTAGTCCTAACTTTAAACAAATATACTCTATACATTGCTAATGTGGTAAATGACTATTCTAACTGCAAATGTCTAGTTTTTGGTGCAATATCTACATAGGTGTATAGAGGCCCATTTCCAGCAACTATCATTCCAGTGTTCTAATGGTACAATGTGTTTGCTCATTGGCTCAGAAGGCTAATTGATGATTATCAAACCCTTGTGCAATCATGTTCACACATCTAAAAACAGTCTAGCTCCTTCCAGAAGCTACAAAACTGACCTTCCTTTGAGCAGATTGAGTTTCTGGAGCATCACATTTGTGGGGTCAATTAAACGCTCAAAATGGCCAGAAAAAGAGAACTTTCATCTGAAACTCGACAGTCTATTCTTGTTCTTAGAAATGAAGGCTATTCCATGCGAGAAATTGCAAAGAAATTGAAGATTTCCTACAACAGTGTGTACTACTCCCTTCAGAGGACAGCACAAACAGGTTCTAACCAGAGTAGAAAAAGAAGTGGGAGGCCGCGTTGCACAACTAAGCAAGAAGATAAGCACATTAGAGTCTCTAGTTTGAGAAACAGACGCCTCACAGGTCCCCAACTGGCATCTTCATTAAATAGTACCCGCAAAACACCAGTGTCAACATCTACAGTGCGGCTGCGGGATTTTGGGCTTCAGGGCAGAATGGCAAAGAAAAAGCCATATCTGAGACTGGCCAATAAAAGAAAAAGATTAAGATGGGCAAAAGAACACAGACATTGGACAGAGGAAGACTGGAAAAAAGTGTTGTGGACGGATGAATCCAAGTTTGAGGTGTTTGGATCACAAAGAAGAACGTTTGTGAGACGCAGAACAAATGAAAAGATGCTGGAAGAATGCCTGACGCCACCTGTTAAGCATGGTGGAGGTAATGTGATGGTCTGGGGTTGCTTTGGTGCTGGTAAGGTGGGAGCTTTGTACAGGGTAAAAGGGATTCTGAATAAGGAAGGCTATCACTCCATTTTTCAACGCCATGCCATACCCAGTGGACAGCGCTTGATTGGAGCCAATTTCATCCTACAACAGGACAATGACCCTAAACACACCTCCAAATTGTGCAAGAACTATTTACAGCAGAAGCAGGCAGCTGGTATTCTATCGGTAATGGAGTGGCCAGCACAGTCACCAGATCTGAACCCCATTGAGCTGTTGTGGGAGCAGCTTGACCGTATGGTACGCCAGAAGTGCCCATCCAACCAATCCAACTTGTGGGAGCTGCTTCTAGAAGCGTGGGGTGCAATTTCTCCAGCTTACCTCAATAAATTAACAGCTAGAATGCCAAAGGTGTGCAATGCTGTAATTGCTGCAAAAGGAGGATTCTTTGACGAAAGCAAAGTTTGATGTAAAAACAATGTTATTTCAAATACAAATCATTATTTCTAACCTTGTCAATGTCTTGACTCTATTTTCTATTCATTTCACAACGTATGGTGGTGAATAAGTGTGACTTTTCATGGAAAACACAAAATTGTTTGGGTGACCCCAAACTTTTGAACAGTAGTGTGTGTGTATATATATATATATATAGCGCCCTGCTCCTGATGAGCAGATGCTATTGTTTTTTTTTCAAATTTAATTGTCTGAATCTGTAGTTTGGCTCTAAAAGTTCTGGTTTCTGTACCAGTCCAGTTGGGTTGCACCGATTCCCACCTAACCATAGGTGTCGCTGTCACAGTCGGTGGGTGTGGAACAGCAGCAGGCTGGATGCATTGAATGCCACCTCTTGCTCGGAAATGGTTCACTGGGTGTGGTTTCCCTGCTGTGCATTCTGGGAGAGGGAATTTAAGGTACCGGGGTCCGTGATCCTAACCCCAGGGCCCTCCTGGCCTGGGGTCTGTGTAGCATGGCCTTGCACCTTGGGGCCAGCTGGCCCGAGGCTTCGCAACTGAAAGTGTAGGCCCAGGAATGTCTTAGGGCCTACTAATCCAGGGGTGGTCCTGTGCTGTCTCGCCTGCGGGGAGAAAGAAAAGCTGGAGGATCCAGGGGAGGACTTTTCCAGTGGAGGACCGAGCGCAAGGCTGTTGTCTCTGGAGGAGCCTGGAAACTCAGTTTGAGGACGCAACCCGGATCAATATCCTTAGGCCGCGTACACACGGGCGGACTGTTCGCCCAACTAAGTTTGTCAAACAATCCGACAAACAGTCCGCTCAAAATTAGCATGAACAGACTTGACCACACACAATGAACGAACAGTCCGCTGAAAGCGTGCGCGATGACGTGAACGGCACGTACGACGGGACTAGAAAAACGACGTCCTATACACTGCAATGCAACCTTCGCCGTGTAAATCCTTTCTGAGCATGCGCGAAACTTAGTTTGTCGAACAAGCCTACACACGAGCGGACTGTCCGCTCAAACCAAGTTTCAGCGGACTGTCTTACGGAAATTCCGAAAAACTTTGTTCGTCAGACTGTCCGCTGAAACTGTCCGCTGAAGCCCACACACGAGTGGACTGTCCGCTGAAACACTGTTCAGCGGACAAAGTTGGGCGAACAGTCCGCCCGTGTGTACGCGGCCTCACAGTATCACTGGGTCGGCTGAAAGAATCTGGTACTGTATGGTAGTTCTTCCTAAAAACTCTCAAAAATCTCTAAGTTCAAGTAACAAGTCTGTAGCAGAGACTTTGTTGTGCATCTACTCTCAAAACCACTACGTTCAATGAACAAGTCTGTGGCAGAGACATGGTTTGGCATCTCATCGGGTGCTAGGTCAAGTGAGAGGGGCCTATCCGGTGACTGCTGGATCCAGTGTGTGGAGCTGTTTGTCCTCTGGATCTGACGAATACCTCTAACCCGTAATTACTAGGTGCCTGAACTCCCCCTTATCCTCTAACCCTCTATTGAAGGACGTTATCTTGTGTCTTTCTTTGGTGTTACCCCTAAATAAATCTTCAAAAAGGACCACGTGTCTGATCTATCATCATTTGGGCTACTTTCCACTGGACCCCCCTAAGATGAATAGGCGAGCAGGTGAGGTAACCGTACGCATTAATAAAACCGGCAGCTCCTTCGGGGGTTAGTGCTACATATATATATATATATATACATACATACACACACATATATATATATATATATATATATATATATATATATATATATATATATATAGATATATATATATATAGATATATATATATATATATAGCGCCTTTGTATCCCAACTGGTTGCTTCTTTATAGAGGACTAGAACTCTGGAAGCTGTGCCTAGAGACAAAGATCTAGCCACAAATATTGTCTGTGGCCTCCCTGAAGCTGATCTTTTCCCCATTGCTAATTTACGATACCTTGTTATACACTGTGTTCCTGGAAGGGGGTACTCCTCATGGTAGACGGGCAGGGCTTTGCTTCCTTGTTGGAGCTTCCTCCTTTTATGCTGGTTGAATTCCTGCCAGGAAAAGATTGAGAGCAGGTTCTCTATTTTTCCGACCGGAAATTCCGATTGTCTGTAACAATTCCAGCGCAAAATTCCTACGCATGCTCTGAAACAATTCGACGCATGCTCGGAAGCATTGAACTTAATTTTGTTGGCTCGTCGTTGTGCTGTATGCCATTGCGTTCTTGACGGTCGAAAGTTCCGAGAACTTTTGTGTGGCTGTGTGTATGCAAGGCAAGCTTAGCGGAATTCCGTCAGAAAAATCATCCAAGGATTTTCTGATGTAAAATCCGATCCAGTGTACAGGGCATTCGATGATTTCATATAGAAGATATACAGCTTTGAGTCTACAGAACATGAATCCTTAGGCACAATTAACATTTTCTAGATATCCCCTGTAACAAGGCAAAATTACATTCAGTTCAGGTCCAATATACTGTAAGTCAGGATAGCTGAAATCAAGCCCTGGGAGTTGGAGGAGCAATACAAGGAGCCAATAAGTTGTACAGCACAGCCATAAACATGATGATAGGGGAGAGAGCAAAGAGATAAACTCAGATGTGCTGCTTCTTCTTTCACTGCCCACTCACAGACTTGGTGAGGTGCAAGACCTGTAAGTGTTATTTAACTGAAAACAAAAAAAATCAAGTGTCAGGACTGGGATCTGGGCCACAACCTCGGCTGTCTCTGGTAATCACTCTTCTTGCTGAGCCACCTGGGATGTTGGACAGCTCCCTATCTGATCATTTGGACAATCTTGCCTTGTCTCTTTTTTCTGGTGAACCTCTTTGCTGTTCCCATGAACTTCTTGATTACTGTTTGCCAGATTATCGTGCTCTCTCCAGCCAATACCATACCATGCTCTTGTTGCTCGTGCTGCTGTCAGTATCTTCACTACTGCTCATTACCAACCTTTGGCTTGTTCCTCGACTACACTTCCGCTTGATCCTAACCTGCAACCACTTGTTACCGACCTTTGGCCTGTTTACTGACTACACTTCTGCTTGATCCCTACCATATCTGCTACTGAACCCCAGCTTGCCCACCTCCTGGCAGGGTGATCCTGAGGACCACAACCTGGCACTAAGTAGATAATGCACACACTGGGAGTCATGAAGATAATATACCATGAGGTCACCAACCCAAGTAAATAGCCAAGAATAATATGAAAAGAAACAAAGCAGATGTTCTAAGGGTTGGCCTGCTGGTATTTACAAAAAAACAACCTCATATATAAAAATACATAACCAGACATCTCAAGTCTCCCGGAAGGTGCGGGAGACTCCTGCATTTCTGCGGCGGCCCCCGCACACACGCAAGCGCCTCCCGATCGCCTGGGAATGATCGGTGCGGCAGGGATCAGCTGTGATCACCGATCTCCTCTGTATAGGTTTTTAGCTGATAGCCGCTTCTCCTTCTCTTCTTCCCATGGCTGTCAGCTAAAAAGCTATACAGGGAGATTGGTGAGCACTGCTGTCCCTCCAGCCACGCCAATCATCCCCAGCTGCGCCCCCGTTCTCCTCCAGCCCCCTCCATGTCCTTCTCCGCCCCCATTCTCCTCCGGCCCCCTCCATGTCCTCCTCCGCCCCCGTTCTCCTCCAGCCCCCTCCATGTCCTTCTCCGCCCCCATTCTCCTCCGACCCCCTCCATGTCCTTCTCTGCCCCCATTCTCCTCCGGCCCCCTCCGTGTCTTTCTTCGCCCCCATTCTCCTCAGGCCCCCTTCCACGTCCTTCTCCACCCCCATTCTCCTCCAGCCCCCTCCATGTCCTTCTCCACCCCCGTTTTCCTCCGGCCCCCTCCATGTCCTTCTCCACCCCCGTTTTCCTCCGGCCACCTCCATGTCCTTCTCCCCCCCGTTCTCCTCTGGCCCCCCTCATCCCCCGCAGCCGGCTCTGCTCCTCTCCTCTCCTGCCGGCTGCGAGGGGAACTAGTTAATGGACACAGCGAGCGAGATCGCTCCTGTGATAAATGAGCAGAGTAAACTGTGTTTACTCTGCTCAGTTTATGAATGAACAGGAGCCTCTGTCTCCTGTTCATTCATCTTTAGTGCCAAGAAAGGAACTAGGGAATGTGTGTCCTCAGTCCCTTTGTCTGTCTCAAAGGGGAGACCCCTGACATCTCACCAAAGCCCCCCAAAAAATATTTAAAAAAGATCGTAAAAAAATTCAGAAAAAATTAAAAAGTGTAAAAAATAAAAATAAAAAAACTGCTGACACCACTCTCCCCTGCCCTGCCAACACTGTCCACTTCCCCAACCCCCTCCCCCCAAAAAGCATTGTGAATTTTTTTTTGAAACAAATTAAATTGTAAAAAAAAAAAATTATTTAAGAAGCCCGACCGGGTATTTTTTTTTTAAAGTAGTTGAAAAAGAATGAAAATAACATTTGAAATTACATCACCATGTTAAAGCTTATATGAGACTTCAGTAACTTCAGTAAGATTAGAGGAACCAAATATATTGAGGAGACTTAGTGATGAGTTATTCACTGTAAAGTCATCACAGAGGACAAGGGGACACTCTTTACATTTGGAGGAAATTAGATTTCATCTCCAAGTACAGAAAGGTTTCTTCACAGTAAGGAGAAGTTTGGCGTGTTGACGTCTCCACGTACCTGGTCTCTTGGATGGGCGTTCATATACAGCCAGTCGGCTACTTTGCTTTTTGTTTTACTTTTTATTGTAAGTGCAATTCTTTTTTTATTTTAATAAATGTCATTACGATATTATGCCATGGTGAGCTCTTTTGGGTTTCCCGTGACTGCTTTGGGGTCTACTTGTGTGCTCCGTTGAGCCGGCTGAATATTTCCCATTGCTGGAGAAAGGTGTTCAGTTGATTCCTATTGACTGTGTCCTGTCCCAGGGAGAGGAGGTCCGAATCAAAGGCACTTGATACAAAATTTAAGGCTGTAAGCCCCAAAGGCTTGTTAGTTGATAAGTCTCCATTTTTTTACGGTGGTCACATTGGTGGTGGATTCACATGGACACTTAATTCCTTTTTTTTCTTTTCACGATTGAAGGTGTTTTGGCATTATTACGGTTACTTAGAAGTCACTCTAATTGGACCTTTTCTTCACTTGAATTGGATTGTTTTCAATTGAATTGGACTTTTTTATGATTTTTTTTTATTTATTTATTTTCCATGTGATATATATATTGGACATTTTTATTCATATTTAATCTTAATTTGTGATACCCACTTACTAATTATTAATTTATATATTTTTTTTGTCATATTCACATATCATAACTTTGTTGGTTATATATTTATAGGGAGTAACACTTTTTCACACCAAATTATTTTTTTGGTATTACCGTATATACTCAAGTATAAGCCGAGATTTTCAGCCTCTTTTTTGAGGCTGAAAGTGCCCCCCTCGGCTTATACTCGAGTCGTCACCGTCTGCCTGCCCGATCAGCGTGTCGAGCAGACGGCGGCCATTCTACCTTTCAAAAGCCGCGCCTCCGTCTGTGATAGGTGGAACACTCAATTTCCCAGCAGTCAGTGGTCCGCCTATCACGGACATCCGCTCATCCTCATACTACGGACGAGGATGTCCGTGATAGGCGGAACACAGACTGCTGGGAAATTGAGTGTTCCGCCTATCACAGACGGAGGCGCGGCTTTTGAACAGTGGAATGGCCGCCGAGGCGCCGACAAAGAGCGGAGATCCTGGCATGGCAGAAGGACGGAGGCTCGGGACGGGACGGAGGCTCGGGACACAGGTAGGCTGGACACACAAGGCTGGACACACAAGGCTGCACGGACACACACACAGGGATGGATGGATGGACACACACACAGGGATGGATGGACACACACACAGGGATGGATGGATGGACACACACACAGGGATGGACGGACACACACACAGGGATGGACGGACACACACACAGGGATGGACGGACACACAGGGATGGATGGACACACAGGGATGGACGGACACACAGGGATGGACAGGCATGTCTCACCCTCGGCTTATACATGAGTCAATAAGTTTCCCAGTTTTTTTGGGGTAAATTGGGGGCCTCGGCTTATATTCGGGTCGGCCTATACTCAAGTATATACGATATGTGATTTGACCATATTTTTACTATATGAGTTGATTTTTCATTTTTATTCATTTTTTATTCACTTTGGGTTCACATATAGTTTTTTGTTAGCGCTGCTGCACTTTTTTCATTTCTTCACAGTAAGAGCTGTGAAAATGTGAAATAGACTCCCTCAAGAGGTGGTTCTAGTCACCACAGTAGATTGCTTTAAAAAAAAGGCCTGGATTCTTTAATAATTGCACATAATATAACTTGAAATTAATATTTAAAGGTAAAGTTGATCCAGGGAACATCCAATTGGCTCTTGGGGGATCAAGAAGGAATTTCTTCCCTTGCTGGAGCAAATTGGACCATACTTTGCTAGGGCTTTTTGCTTTCCCCTGGATCAACTGTGGGTATGGGATTGTAAAATAAAAGTTTTTGTTTGTTTTCCCTTGACTATGTAACTACTGTAGGTTTAGGCCCCTTTCACACAGGTTGTCTGATCGGGTCCACCTATCCGTTTTTCAAGTGGACCTGATCAGACCCTCCATTCAGCCCTATGGAGCGGCAGATGTCAACAGTGGCATGTCGGCTGACATCCGCCGATATCCGATCCGGTGCGACAGATCCAGACGGATGGTGGTCCAATTTTCCATCCATCTGGCGGATCAAAATTAGATAAAAATGGACAGGCGGTCCATTTTCATCCAATCTCCCCATAGAAGAGATGTCATCCGAGATCAACGGAGTGATCTGTCAAAAATGCATCCCCTCCCTCGTGTGAAAGGGGCCTAATTGATTAAAGACGCATGTAATCCATTCCGTGTTTCCATTTCCATGTTTATGAGGTTTATATTATCTATCTCCAGAAGAACATGAACAAGGATGTAGAAACTGATATTAATAAGTTTCAAGGAACACTTTATTATTTGGTAATAGGCAACCATCAGACAATTTATCAAGTAGATAATCTAAGTAATAAAAGTTTCTTTGTTTCTTACACTGCCCAGCTGTCCTTGTGTAAATTAATAATTTGTTATCTTTTTGTAGAACTTAAAGTGGTTGTATACCCACTTTTTTAACTTTTACCTACAGGAAAGCCTATAATAAGGCTTACCTGTAGGTAAAAAAAATATCTCCTAAACCTGTACGGTTTAGGAGATATTCCCCTCGGTATGCGCCGCTGACTGCAGCGGCGCATGCGCACAAGGGGTTTCTCGCCGTCAAAATCCGGCAGCGGCCGAGCGGCCGGACTGAAATCTCCCGCGCGCATGCGAGGGAGTGACGATATCGCGGCTCCGGCCACTCACAGCGCCGGAGCCGCGATACCCGGAAGAAACGCAGAGGGAGCATGTCAGCTCCCTCGGCGTGGATCGGGCCGGATGTCGGGGCCTCGTTCTAAGGTAAGTATTTCATAATGAGCTAGTATGCGGTGCATACTAGCTCATTATGCCTTTTGCTTTGCAGGTCAGAAAAAAATAAATAAAAAATGTGCGGGTTAACTACCGCTTTAAGCAGAATCCATTGAGAGTGCCGCCCCACTTGGCACCATCTAAGCCCTGACTAAATGCATCACATTATTTTCCTCACAAAAGCCTTCTTCTCAGTTAATTCATGCTCTTTGTTCTTCTCAGGACCTCATGCTCTCTAGCTTCCTCGTCATCTTCTCCCATGTTTGCCTCCAGGACCTTTCCAGAGCCTCTCCAATCCCATAGCCCTTCCCCGACTATGTTGTACATGTGCAGGTAGGTGCGTCAGTGTCAGATGCACATCATTGGACTGGCTTCCTGATAGTGACAACAGTGAGCCATGCCTGTGAAATGCTATTTGCCATCTGGAACATGTGTGATAGAATGACAACACTGGAGAACAACTGGGACACAGTTTTCACCCTTTGACAGGAAATACCCGAACAAGGACCTTTAAGAAGCATGACCGGGTATTTTTTTTGATAGTAGTTGAAAAAGAATGAAAATAACATTTGAAATTACATCACCATGTTAAAGCTTAGATGAAACTTCAGTAAGCTGTAAAGTCATCACAGAGGACACGGGAACACTCTTTACATTTGGAGGAAACAAGATTTCATCTCCAAATACAGAAAAGGTTTCTTCACAGTAAGAGCTGTGAAAATGTGGAATAGACTCCCTCCCTGACTAAATACATCACATTATATTCCTCACAAAAGCCTTCTTCTCAGTAAATTTGTTCTCTTTGTTATTCTCAAGACCTCCTGCTCTCTAGCTCCCTTGTCACCTCCTCCCATGTTCACCTCCAGGACTTTTCCAGAGCCTCTCCAATCCTATGGAGCTCCTTACCCCAAACCGATTATCTCCTACTCTATTAGCTTTTAGACGATCCCTGAAAACCCTTCTCTTCAGAGAAGCCTACCCTACCCACACCTAAAAACTGTATTTTCATTTTCTCCATCTGATCATCCCCCACAGGTATTACCTATTGTTCTACTTGACCCTCCCTTGTAGACTGTAAGCTCTAACGAGCAAGGCCCTCTTATCCCTCCTGTATTGAATTATAACTGTACTATTTGCCCCCATGTTGTAAAGCGCTGCGCAAACTGTTGGCGCTATATAAACCCTATATAATAAAAATAATAAATTCTTGACTATTATACCTTAGGCAGTCCATAGATTATGGACCACGGGTGGAAGGAAAAAAAATTGCCGGATTCCCCCATCAACACAGTTAGTGCTGATAAGGGAATCCTTCCCATTCCCACAGCGCTCTTGTGTTCTGCTGGCGAGTAGCCTTCCCCACTATCAGAATACAATGATCAGTGTTACTGGCTATAGCCAGCAGAACTAATCCTTCAGGAAAAACCCAACATGTCAGTTGTACACAAGTTAATCGATAGAGTGACGTGTACATCCTGGGTGCCCATACATGGGTCAAAATTTGGCCAATCCCTGCTGAACTAGCTTAATTTCAATCCACAGGATTCTTCGCAGAATCAAGCAGGAGGGGAAGCCAGTAATTCTCGTAGCCCCAGCATGGTCCAAAAGATCATGGTATACAGAAATCATAAAGGTGGCAATAGGAGAAGCATGGTCTCTTCCACTGCGCCAAGACCTGCTCTCGCAGGGTCCAGTATTCCATCCTTCTTTACAAACGCTAAATTTAACGGTTTGGCTATTGAAGCTCATATTCTAAAGAATAAGGGGCTTTCAGGTTCAGTGATTTCTACCCTGATTAAATACTAGGAAGCCAGCTACCAGAGTAATTTACTATAGGATCTGGAAAGCCTATGTCTCTTGGTTGCGAATCCGAGAGATGGCATCCCCGAAAGTATGTCATAGATAGAATTCTTACCTTTCTACAGCTGGGAGTAGAAATGAAGCTGCCCTTGAGTACTATCAAGGGTCAAATCTCGTCCTTATCAGTGTTCTTTCAAAGGCCGCTTGCTTCACTTTCCTTAATTCTGCCCTTTATACAAGTGGTAATGCGTATAAATCCACCAGTTAGGTCCCCTCTGTGCCTATGGGATTTAAATCTAGTTTTATCAGTGTTACAAAATTAGACTTTTGAACCGATACATCATATTCCATTGGTCCTTTTGACAAGGAAATTGTTTTTTCTGGTGGCTAGCTCTTCGGCTAGAAGAGTATCAGAGTTGGCTGTTTTTTCTTGTAAAGAGCCATATTTGATTGTTCATAAGGACAGGGTGGTGTTGCGACCTCACCCATCCTTTCTACCTAAGGTAGTATCAGGTTTTCATCTGAATCAAAATGTTGTCCTACCTTCCTTTTTTCCAGAACCTAGTTCTGCGCAGGAAAAATCTTTTCACTCACTTGATGTAGTGATGGCAGTCAGAATCTATCTGAATACGACAACTCAGATACGTAAAACTGATGTTTTGTTTGTGCTGCCAGAAGGTCCCAGGAAGGGCCAGGCACCATCGAAGTCTACTATTTCTAAGTGGATTTGGCAGGTTATTATCCAGGCTTATGGTTTGAAAGGGAAAAATCCTCCCTTCCAGAGCGCACGCTACCAGAGCAGTCAGTGCTTACTGGGCAGTGCATCGCCAAGCATCCATGACTCAGATCTGCAAGGATGCAACTTGGTCTTCGGTCCATACATTCACCAGATTCTATCAGGTGGATTATCAGGAATTGGTAAAACCAGATTGTGTGGACTGCACAGAGAGAACCAAAAATGCATGTAAGTGAAATAGAAACGTTTATTAAGGTAAGTGAATAATATGAATACAACCACCTCCACCCACAGTCCCACAAATAAGAACAGACAGATATGTACCATAAATGGGAAATAACAGGATCATAAACGAGGCCAGCAATCATCAGCCGCTTATTTATGTGAATGCCTGTGATTGACTTCAAGTGACACCTGAACGTAGGAGGTGTTGTCTGCTCCACAGTGCCAGGATTCATCCGCTGGTGGACGCCAGTACTACGGCTCAACGATGACATAACGCCATCAGGGAAAAGCTCCCCTGACAGTTCTGAACTGCCAGGAGACACCTGCTGGTGGACTTCAGTAGTGCACACCAAATTATAGCTATTACCAGGGGATGGAACCTTTCCTGACATGGATGTAAAAGGATGCTGCCTTTGGGCTCAGTGTTCTGCAAGCAGCAGTATAAATCCTCATGTCTGATGGCAGCTGGCTTTTTTCTGTGTCTCCCTCCCCTCAAATGGCATTGCTTTGGGACATCCCATGTAGTAATTATTATGGCTCTGTGCTCCGTGATGTACGATTAAGAAATTAGGATTTTTATAACAGCTTACCTGTAAAATCCTTAACTTGAAGCGCATCATGGGACACAGAGGTCCCGCCCCTCATTCTGGGATATATGTATATTGCTTTGCTACAAAACCGAGGTGCTCCCTGTAATGGGAGGGGTTATATAGGGAGAGGGACTTCCTGTCTTGGGTGTGCCAGTGTCCATCACCTGAAGGTGGCCTATAACCCATGTAGTAATTATTATGGCTCTGTGTCCCCGTGATGTACTTCAAGAAAAGGATTTTACAGGTAAGCTGTGAAACGGATATTTTGTAGATAGGCAACTCCTATCCTAATATTGATTAGTGGCTCCAAATTAATAATAACTACTGCAGTAGGGAACAGACACAAAAGATACGCTCAGCATCTTTCCAATAACCGTTCTTCTTTATTATGACGCATTTGAAGGTTTTTATACACATGATTACGTAGGTATTACATTAATATTACAATTGTACGTTTATGGTAACAAAGGGCGTTACATAGGCAGGCTAATTCTAATCAGGACTTGGAAGAATGCAAAACATGTACTGAAAACATTGTTAGTGCCGTGTGCACAGTGAGGGCATTGTGCAATACATATAATACAATTAAATACAGAACCTACAAATTTCCATTACACTAAGTAACTATAGGTAGTTTAACTTCTATAGTCAGGAAGATACTGGAGAGTTTAATAGAAGACCATATTAGGGATGAGCCTAACACCCCCCGGTTCGGTTCGCACCAGAACCTTCGAACGGACCAGAAATTCGTACGAACTTTAGAACCCCATCAAAGTCTATGGGATTCAAACGTTGGAAATCAAAAAGTGCTAATTTTAAAGGCTAATATGCAAGTTATTGTCCTAAAAAGGGTTTAGGGACCCGGCTCCTGCCCCAGGGGACATGGATCAATGCAAACATTTTTTTTCAAAACTGCAGTTTTTTCGGAAGCACTGATTTTAATGACGCTTAAAGTGAAAAAAAGTGAAATATTCCTTTAAATATCGTGCCTGGGGGGTGTCTATAGTATACCTGTGAAGTGCCACGTGTTTCCAGTGTTTAGAACAGTCCCTGCACAAAATGACATTTAAAAAAATTCATTCAAAACTGCTTGCGATTTTAATGTAATGTCTGGTTCCGGCAATATGGATGAAAATCAGTGATAAAAATAGCATGGGTAGCCCCTCCCCCCGCCCATTACCAGCCCCCTTGGGTCTTGTACGGATATTAAGGGGAACCCTGTACCAAAAAGTAAAACAAGGAAAGGCGTGGGGCCCCCAGGGCCTATATACTCCGAACAGCATTATACAGGCAGTGCAAACAAAACAGGGACTGTGCAGGTTTGTTGTGTTAAGTAGAATCTGTTTGTAATTTTGAACTGGAACATTTTTAAAGTGTAGCTCCAGTCCAAAAATCTATTTTTAAGCTTTTTGCAAAACATAGGGAAGGGTTGTCACCCCTATATCATTTTTTTGGCTGTCCATTTTTTTTCATCTCACTTCATGTTGTCTCCTTCCGTTTCCAAGTAGGAGACATTTGTAAGTTGGATGTTTGAAAGTAGGGGCCTGCCCTATATGCTCTGCAGAAATGTAGCCCTAAGGTGTTGGTATTACCACTTTAACACTGTAAGCCCTCAAAGTGACTCTTGGTGGGCGCTGGAACGCCCTGCTGTGAACTATTATATCTAGAATTGTAATTACATGCCATTGTTGAACAGTGGTATAAAAATTGGGCCTTTGGTGGTTGTGGTGGGGCTGCTGCCACAACACTAAGTCCTCACAGTTACTCTCGGTGGGCGCAGGAATGGGCCCTGCTGTTAAATATTATATCAAGAATTGTAATTACATGCTGAAAAATTGGACCTTAGGCACTGGTGCCACAACACTAACACCTCACAGAAACTCTAGTTGGAGTGCAGGAATGAGCCCTGCTGCAAAGCATTGCATCAAAAATTGTAATTGGGTGCCCCAACAGGGGCTGAAAAATTGGGCCTTAGACACTGGTGACGGTGTCTAGAACCAAAAATGTGCTTCCAAGCTATCAGCAGGATCATTGAGGAGGAAAAGGATAGACAATCAACATAACAGGATAGTCACTCAGCATCAGCATAGGCAGTCTTGTTGTGGCAAGACTGCCTATGCCTAGGTCACAGGGATGTGACATTTCAAAAAAAATTATTTGGTTACATCAGCTTCAGGTGCTTGGTAGCTGGTGGTGATCCAAGACTGATTCATCTTTATGAAGGTCAGTCGATAAACCGAGTCGGTGGACAGGGGCACCCTGTGATCGGTTACAAAGCCACCAGCAGCACTGAAGGTGCATTCCGAAAGAACGCTGGATGCAGGACAGGCCAGTAGCTCAATTGCATACTGTGCAAGCTCTGGCCAGTGATCCATCCTCAAGACCCAGTAAGCCAGAGGATTTTAGGTGGGAAAGGTGTCCAAGTCTGACCTTGCCCCTAGATATTCCTGCACCATGTAAATCAGACGCTGACTATGGTTGCTGGAACCGATCATACCTTAGGGCTGCGGACTAAAAAATTGTCTGAACGCATCGGTCAGACGGCCACCTCCACCGCTCCTTCTGACCGAAGCCTCAGCAACACGTTGTCCAGGACCAGGAGTTTGTAACCTCCCAGTCTCTGGGAACGCGTTGCACAGAGCTTTCTGCAAGGCCTCCCGGAGATGTCTCATCCTCTGCTCCCTCTGCGATGGCAAGATAAGGTCGGCAACCTTACTCTTGTACTGTGGATCAAGGAGAGTGGCCAGCCAGTAATGGTCCCTCTCCTTGATCCGAAGAATACGAGGATCCTCCCGCAGGCTTTGCAGGATCAGGGACAAAAAACAAGAAAAATAGCCCTGGGACTTTAAATGAGGTGAGAGGCGTTTAGCCAATGTCCACAGCAAACACTGAGACAAAATCAATTTATTTGTTTTAAAGTGTTCTGTAACAGAGCGGCAATTGATTGTGAGTTACCTGGCATAATAGCCAATGTACACAACACAGATGAAAGTAAATCTACAAAGATTTATTACAAATGTTGTACATCCATGAGCGACATTAAAACTTAAAAATTGGCCTGGTGAGGAAGGGGGGGGGGGTAAATCTTCCGGAGGTCGAGTGGTTAGAAGCAGTTGTCTTTACAACATTGCACAAAGGGTCAGATTACAATCTGGAATACGGAAAAAAAGCTTTTTACATTTCTTTTGTAAAATAAACATATCAGTGCCTATGACACCCCAACATAAGAAAGGCCCATCTGTCTGTATACGATGATATAACATTGATTGTATGGTGGAGTGATTGTCAATCCAACTATCAGATCCCTGTATGGTGAGAAATGGTTTGGTAATGGAGGAGGATTACAGACTGGTACTGGACATTTACTATATAACCAGAAATAGGACCCCCTCCCCCTAAATAACTGATATGTGTTTGTGAAATTTAACCCCTTCACGCCGACCATATGGAAATATGCCTTCTCGGCGTGAAGGGGTTATACCGGGGTGATATGCAGCTGCAGGCATCACCCCAGTACGGCTATTTAGAGCCATCAGTTGGCTTTCTAGTGATAACAACCGATGCGGCTCAAAGCCGCTTGGCTGTTATCCTAAGGAGCAGGAGGGGACGCCCCCCCCGCCATCTTCCGCGGCTCTCCCGTCCCACCGGGATGCCCAATCCATCTTCCGCCGGCTGGTCAAAGACCCAAAAAAAGCTAAAATCAGCTTTGGTTCTCCGATCTAGTAACCCGGAAGCAATGTAATGACAATGGCGTCCCCAGATCCCTCCATAAAGAGTACCAGTCACTGAATATTACTGTTTACATTTCTTGTGACAGCAATAAAAATTATCAGATATTTTTTTTTAAAGAGAAAAAAAAAAAAATGTAAAGCTCCCCGTCCCTCCGTGCTCGTGCGTAGAAGCGAATGCATACGTAAGTCACGCCCGCAAATGTAAACGGTGTTCAAACCACACATATTACATATCCCCGCAATCGTTAAAGTGAGAGCAATAATTCTAGCACAGGCCCTCCTCTGTAACTCTAAACCGGTAACCTGTAGACATTTTTACATTGTCTCCTATGGAGATTTTTAAGTACCGTAGTTTGTCAGCATTCCATGAGTATGTGCAAGCATGACATGTTAGGTATCTATTTACTCATTGTGAAAATGAAATATGAAGTACTTGTGCGCTGCTATGGACCACACAACCAACCAAAACTCATATACAAAATAAATACCAAAGAATAATATATCACCCTAAAAATACACATGAAAAACTTGCAACCATTAGAAAGTGACCTCAACACTCTAAAACAAATAATGATAATAAAAATGGTGCGCTAATTCAAGTAGCTATGCAGCAAAAAAAGACAAAGATGCTGTAATAAGCAACAATGTGCGATAATGTAAAACAATGATAAAGTACACTAATCAACAAGTTATGCAGCACAAATAAACAAATATGCATGAATGATTATCAATAATATAAAAAAAAATAATAAAAATGCAATAATATGCGATATTAAATGAAACAGTGATAAAGTACACTAATACAAGAAGATATGCAGAAAAAAATAGACAAAAATGCATCCCTAATTTAAAAAATAAATAAATAAAAATGCAGCGATATGCAATAATATGTCATAATATGTGAAACGGTGAAAAAGTGCACTAATTCAAGAAGCTAAGTGGCAAAAGTAAAAATAATAAAAGAATGACTACCCCTAATTAAAAAAAAATACAATGTATAAGATAATATGCGATAATATATGAAACAATGATAAAGTACTCAGATAAAAAGCAGATATTCATCTGATTTTACATAATAATATTAGGATATGTCCCAAATATTAAGATGCATGTGCATCAAAAAAGTAATGCAATGTGAAGATCAAAAAAACAATATTTAAATAGTGTAACATCATCTTCCACATTATACAAATAATTGGGCTAACTACTGTTTTGTTTTTTTCATTCATGAAAGTGTCTTTTTCCCCCCAAAAAAATTGCGTTTGAAAGGCCACTGTGCAAATACCGTGTGACATAAAATATTGCAACAATCGCCATTTTATTCTCTAGGGTCACTAGTAAAAAAAAATTAAAAAAAAAAATATATATATATATATATATATATATATATATAATGGTTAGGGGTTCTAAGTAATTTTCTAGCAAAAAATATGGAATTTATATTGTAAATAACAGATGTCAGAGAAAGGCTTAGGCATGAAAGGATTAAATAATTGAAAAAAAAATGTCAGTTATTTTTTTGGCACAGAGCCAGAGGATTTGAATTCCAACTGCCAGAGAGCTAAAAATAGCTCAGCTCATACTGCTATGGCAGTTTTGTGAATGGAGGTCCATATGACAGTCTGTGGCTGGAGGTGAGGTGTATGTTGTCATGGCAACGCCAACTGCCTTGAGACGGCCCTATATAAAGGGATCTCCCGGCAGTTTCAGCTCAGACAGAATTTGGAGGTTGGAGTGAAAGGAGCTATTCTGTTTTCTCTGTGTTTTTTCAGTATTTTCTCTGGTTGCTAATCATTTGATAATGATGCGACTTTTTGGGAGAAATAAACTGTATGAGATGCGAGATTCCCTGAATACCATCACAGAGGAATCTGTTTTATTAATGAAAGTGGGACCTTTAATAGAGGATCACCCACTTACCATCCAGCCCATAATGCCCACCCCCCAGAAGGGTGGGTTTTGGGCCATTAGACAACTACTGAAGAAGTGGAAGGGAAGATACAATGTGAAGAATCCTCTGATCACCAACAAAGAGGACAACGTTGTACTTCTCAGCGTAAACCCCATAACAGAGGACCGCCAGCCTGAGGACACCGCCCCTCCAAGGGGTGAGGAGAGGGTAACTGGGCGGGGGGACGAGGAAGCTGCACCCAGACTGCAGCCCATTCCTCAACCAGAATCCACAGACAATGAGGTCATTGGTAAGTATTATAATAGAGAATTATAATCCAAGTACTACAGGAAATTATAATGTATATCACCTACATATAAAACAGTACACAGACACACATATATACTATATACACTGGGGTTACTGCAATATACACCAAGAGAGGTCACTACATAGAGTTTTTTTTTTAAATGATTTAAAAAAAAAAAAAATTCCAAAATGATTTTTTTTTCCAAAATGATTTTTTTCCCCAAATTTTTTTTTCCAAAAATTTTTTTTTCAACATTTTTTTTTTTTTCATGGGGTGGTCATAAATTATTTGGCTGATCATGAGGGGGGTCATAATGTTTTGGCTGGTCATGGGGGGGTCATAAGGTTTTGGCTGATCATGGGGTTGTCAGCTTTTGTCACCTCCCACTCTAGTTTTGAACATTTCGGCATTCATTCCTATGGGACAAATTTTGCTGCAAAAATGACGATATTTCGTGAACCGTTCCACAAAGTAATAGCACACCAATCGTGCGTTTTTACTGCAATTTTGCTGCGATATTGCCGCGATTTGTGTTTTTAAATCTGCTCAACACATTTCCCCCCCCACAAAAAAAAGCATATAAAACGCAAAATGCAAATCACGTCAAAATCTTTTCAAAAAACATAGAAATTAGAGCAAAAAGCACTGCAGAAACGGTGAAAAGCCACATGCATAGATGTGAATGGAGCCTATGAGCCCTTTCACACGGGGCGGATCCGCTGGATGGACTCCGCTAGCTCAGTGGGGGATGGCTCCATTGATCCCCGCTGAGCAGGTGGATCTTCACTCGCTGTGCAGAGACGGACCTGTCAGAGCCCCGCTGTTCTCTATGGGGAGATCGGATGAAAACAGACAGCCTGTCTGTTCTGATCCAATCCCATTCAATCGAATCCGCTGGATGGAGATCGAAGGTATCACCATCCATCTGTTTTGAGCGGATCTTGTTGGATGGGATGGCAGGCGGGTGTCAGTCATGTGGTCAGACGTGTTCTGGGCTCTGTATGGGGGCTGCAGGAGAAGATTCCTTCTATTTCATCATATAGTGTCCAGAACATAACTGCCCACAGGACTCCCCCCTCCCCCGCAGACCCCCCACTCTGTATTGTTCAATTGTAACATTTTAATGAGATCACTATATAGATTTCTGTCTATAGAGCATCACTAGAGTTCAGGTGGCCCCCTTGTTGTACAACTGCTGAGATAAAGCCAATATAGATTATTGTAATGATTATTAATTAGGATAAGCAGAATGATGTGATTGCAATGAGAGCAGGACCGGATAACATAGGGGCTATTGGAGCTGCGGCTCCAGGCCCCTTTCTCAAGACCCATCAAGGCCCATTTCCCCCCCAAAAAAGAAAACGATCGACTTTGAGGGTTGTAGCTCCTCGCTGACCAGGGGTCACAGAGACCCCACATTTGGGGGGTAGGTAGCCGAAGACCTACCCCGCCACTGCTTAAAATGTGGGGCTGCTATCAGCTATGGTTGCGGAGATACGGAGCTGCTTGCACAGCTGGTCAGAAGCTACATTCAGAGCGGCCAGTTTACATACAAACTGACACCCTCTGCAGCAGACTGAGAGGATGAGCTCACAGGGCTTATAATAATTATTTGTATATTACTTATGGTAATTAACCCCTTGTCACCCAGGCCCATTCTGACACTTCTCTCCTACATGTAAAAATCATCTTTTTTTTGTTTTAGCAGACACCCTATGGAATAAAATGGTGGTCTTTGCAACTTTTTATGTTACACGGAATTTGCGCAGCATTTTTAAGCGTGTTTTTTTTTTGGAAAGAAACTGTTTCATTCATTAAAAAAAACTAAAGTTAGCACGATTCTTTTTATATACTAAGCGATGCTTTACATTTTTTTACAGGTTACATGTTTAGAGTTACAGAGGAGTTCTAGTGCTAGAATTATTGCTCTCGCTCTAATGATAGTGGCATATGTAACCTGTGTGTCTCTGGCTCTGATACTAACCAGTGCCTTCCCAGGGACTGACTAGTATCTCTCCCCAGCCTGTCCCCACACACCCTCTCACCTGCTGGCCTGTGGATGGGGGAATCACTCCCGCAGTGTTATTGTGTTCTGCCTGTGAATACAATGATCATTGTTGCCAACTATAGCTGACAGCACTGATTGTTTTGGGAAAAACTTGACAGGCTGGTTGTACTCAAGTCGGTTAATAGATTAACTTGTGTAAAACCAGCTAGCCCATACATAGATCGACTATGGCTAGTCTCTACTTAATTGGCTTAATTTCAATCCATGTATGGCCCGCTTAACCACTACGCAGGACCTAAACATCCTTCCACAAACCTTTAAATTTTTCCATCCCAGATTCCTTCATCCTGCTCACCTGTACATAGTGCCCACTGTCATACTCTCCACACTCCTCTCCTGTACATATTGCTCACCGTCATACCCTCCACACTCCTCTCCTATACATAGTGCCCATCGTCATACCCTACACACCAGGGCTGGACTGGGACAGAAATTTGACCCTGGAATTCATCCAGACCGGCCCACTTACATCAAAGTGTCCCATGAGCAGCCCTTACATCAGTGTCTCATCACCAGCCACCTTACATCAGAGAATCCCATGAACAGCCAAATTACATCAGAGTGTCCCATGAGCAGCCTCCTTACATCACAGTGGCCCATTACCAGCCCCCTTACATCAGAGTGTCTCATGAGCAGCCCCCTTACATCAGAGTGTCCCATGAGCAGCCCCCTTACATCAGAGTGTCCCATCAGCAGCCCTTTTTACATCAGAGTGGCCCACTGAGCCATTGGCCCACCGGGAAACTCCCAGTAGTCCCGATGGCCAGTACATGCCTGCTACACACTCCTTTCCTGTATATAGTGCCCACTGTCGTACCCTCCACACTCCTCTCCTGTACATACTGCTCACTGTCATACCCTCCACACTCCTCTCCTATACATAGTGCCCACTGTCATACCCTCCACACTCCTCTCCTGTACATACTGCTCACTGTCATACCCTGCACACTCCTCTCCTATACATAGTGCCCACTGTCATACCCTCCACACTTCTCTCCTCTACATAGTGCCCACCTTCATACCCTCCATGCTCCTCTCGTATGCATAGTGCCCACTGTCATACCCTCCACACTTCTCTCTTATACCTGCTGCCCACCGTCATACCCTCCACACTCCTCTCCTGTACATAATGCCCACTGGCATACCCTCCACACTCCTCTGCTGTGCATACTGCCCACTGTAATACACTTCACACTCCTCTCCTGGCATTCTGCCATACCCTCTGCACTCATATCCTGTACATAGTGCCCGCTGTTAGACCCTCCACATTCCTCTACTTCGCCTGCACATACTTCCCACTTTTATACCATCCATACTCCTCCCCTATGCCTCTTACCCACAATAACAGTTCTTTAAAATTGTACTGAATATCTTCAATGTTACCAGCTCTAGAATGGGCACACTTGTTAGTTCAACTAAAGGAAATCTTCTCAGTCCTCACATTTGTTCGGCCCCATCATTAGTACTTATTTAATTTTGTGATTACTATTGTGATGTATAGAGGGATTTCAGCTACTCTAAATATAGCACTTGTAAAAAAAAGTGTCCCTGAAAATATTTTTGAAATGTTGGCAACTATGCACTTAGGCACTGCCCAAGGGCCACCGGGTCAGTAGGGGGCCCCATGAGAGGCTCCTGGGATCCTATGATATTAAAGCAGTAGTAAACTTTGCTAACATTACTACTTTTTAGAGGCCCTGAGGTAGGTTATGCCACAATGTACAAGAATGCACAGCATATTAGCACATTAGAGTACACTTAAATTGTCAGACTGAGCCCTCCAGTGCTGTGATCAATCCGGCGGGGCCCGGGTGCTCCCATCTCTACCCGGTCTTCCTTCTGGGTTCAGTACCTTCAGTCACTTGCCTTGCCCAGGCTGCGTTGATGTTATTCCCACACATGCTCATGTGCATCCTCTCTCTCCCATCCCCCGCTTTCTCTCTCATCCTCTCTCCCTTACCCCTCACTCTTCCCCTTTCTCTCTCTCATCCTCCTTCTCTCATTTTAATTTAATTTGTTATAACAAAAAATTGTTTTCATTATTTATTTATTATTTATAAAAGGCCCCACCAAAATCCTCAGCACCAGGCCCATGATATCTTAATCTGGCCCTGAATGAGAGGAAGGAAGAGTAAATCACAATCACACTAAGCAGGAAGCACAGCCTGAGTATGTAATGTAGCAGATCGGTGGTCTTTATCACCAAGATCTCAGCGCAGTCAGAGATCACATTAGGAATTCTATCTCTTGGTGGCCACAAACTCTAAATATCGTTTGAGGTTCACAATCATTTTATGTCCACAGATTCTGTGTAACATCAATAAATGATGTGTAAATAGAAGGAATATAAATAATTGCTTTCTTTTTTCTCCCCAGAAGCAAAAAATGACCCAACTGCCACTGAAAGTGAGCACATAGTCCATGGGACTTTATCATCGGTCCAACCCAGCATGAAGGAGAAGCCCAACGATGAGATGTCCAGTGATGAGGAGACGTCCAGCGATGAGGAGTTGTCCAGTGATGAGGAGAAGCCCAGCGAATTTTCTATGGAAGATTTTACAATCCTTGATGAACTTGGAGAGGGGTCCTATGGGAAGGTGCTATTGGCCTCCCATCCCTCCTTTCAACAGAAGTTGGCGGTGAAGATGGTTAAACCAAGCAGATATCAAGGCTTCTATATTCCAGAGCGCTACATACTGGAATCAGTAAGGGACCATCCGTATATCACTCATCTGTTTGGAACATTCCAAACAGAGGTAAGTCTTTTTATCTCCGTCTTTTCATCCTATTCCTGTACTGCTCCCTCTACTGACCCAGACCCTCTAAAATCAATGTTATGCGAATTACAACTTTTTGGCAGTCAAAACTTTCATGAGGATAAGCCTCTCCCTTCCCCCAATGACAGTCTTTGGGTGTATCAATTGGTCCTTTGACCAATGACTGTTAAATTGTGAGAGGCAGAAGGGAGCCCCATTTGTATCCCACACCAGCTTTTTCTATGGGCTCTGACTGTAGTTGGGGAAGCATTATAGGTAAGAGGAGAACTCTAGAGTGCTTCCTGCGAGGCTGGAGGTTGGTGAAGTCATCTGTACAAAGTAGAGGTTTTCTTTATAGAAATGAGGCTGTCACTGTGAACCTACTTCTGAAATTGCTAGTTGCCTGGCTGCCTTTGGCCTCAAACATTGAAGCCACTGAGCCAGAACCAGCCTGCAGCTAGGGGGACTGGAGAAGTCAGGCCTCCTCATCTACATGAGACTTCCAGAATGGTGACCAAAGTAATGAAGTGACTGGATCACCCTAAGCCCCTGTACACACGGTCTGAGATTTCGACAACCAAATCCGTCGGATTTTGTCCGAAACTGTTGCATACACACGGTCGGACAAAGTTGTCGAAAAATCCGATCTTTCAGAACGTGATGACGTAATTTCGTTGGGACTACGATGGGACTACGTTCAGGCTAGTAACCAATAGCTTTGATGTAGGAATTTGATCTGAGCATGCGTGGCACTTTGTCCGATCGGAATTCTCTACACATGATCGGAGTATGTCCTATCGGACCAGTTGGTCGGAAAATATTTCCAACATGTTGGAAAATTTGGTCCGACGGATATTCCGACGGAATCAGTCTGATGCAGACCACACACAGTCGGATTATCCGACAACACGGTCCGATAGGACACATTCCGACGGATTCTCCGACCATGTGTACAAGGGCTAACAGACAGAAAAGACTAGTATTGTGATCAGGATAGTCCAGCCATGGTGGCCAGTGTATCTTCTCTTCTCTTGAAGGAAGATTCCACATTGCACAGTCTGCCGGTGTGTGTGCCTTCCTATATTCCCCCACAAAGTGAAATCTTACTTGTCTCTAATGTAACCTTTATCTCTTATTTTCACACAGACTGATCTCTTCCTCGTTATGGAATTCCTGAGTGGCGGCAATCTACGGGAACTTATAGAATCTTCAGCTCCATTTGGCTACGACATGATAAGGTAAGTCCAATGACAGGGTTGTGATGGAGTCGGGGGTGGCTGACCACGGAGAACAGTCCGTGACACAACCAGGCCCCTCCCACTGAGCCCTGCCCATCCACACCCCTATGTACTATAGGGGGAAGTCACTTTATCTTTACCTTTTATTGGTCTGTGATGATTTTAAATGCTAATCCATATTTTTCTTTCTCCTTCAGGCGTATCACTTCTGAGATTGTTTGTGGCCTGCAATACATCCATGCTCAGGACGTCGCCCATTTGTAAGTATTGAATTTGCTGACTAACAATCACCCCTTGGCTTCTGGTATGTTTTATTGAATCAGGAAGACTTTCCGCCAGAGTTCCCAGTTGCGCTTTCTCCTTCCATCTGCTGCAGAAATCTCCCTGCTCATGCCATATTCTGCTTAATGTACAATTTATACAAAATCCAGCAAGAGGAGTGAGACCACCTCATGATGAATATAACAGGTGGGCGGAGCTGGAAACTCCGGAACAAAGATCTTCCTGTGGGCGGATATAAAAGAAGCCAATGTCCACCCATCAATCTTCATTCTTCTTTGTATAAATATTTATTGGTTCACTTCTTTTCTTCACAGAGATCTCAAACCAGAGAACATTCTGCTGGACAGCGAGGGTCACGTCAAGATTGCAGACTTCAGCGTCTCACGGAGTAGAATCAAAGACACCACAAGGATTTCAGGAACTGTGGGTACAGACGGTTACATTGCCCCAGAGGTAAGATTCCCGACATCCTGATATTAGACAGAATTGTAATATTTACTACGGATATAGAGAAGAGATAAGGGGGCTCCCCTTTCATTAAGGCCACATTCACACATGGGGGTTTTGAATCTTGTCTAACAAATACCCCGGTGTGAAGGACAAATCGCACAACGCACATTTCAGTTGGCATTCATTGGAATTGCACCTAAAAAAGCAGTGCGGTTCTACCGAGATTGTCACATGATCAACTGTGCTGCAATCGGGGTGAACCGCATTGCATGAAGCATGTTTCCTAAAAGAAGCTCCTGAACTGTTTTTTTTGGGGGGGGGGGGACAAGCTTCAGGCAATGTGAAGCTCAAAACGGCCATGTGTGCATGCAGCCTAAATGGATAGGGTTAGACCCTCTGTCAGGTTTTTATTGGTGTCCTCATTAGGGAAATCACACTCTTTATGTGTATTGGTAATCATTGTGAGTGAGAAAGAAAATGCAGCAGGATGCAAAATGTTACAACTGTCCCCAGAACATTAATATAGGGAAAGTCTTCCAAGGGTGACACCTGTTTGGGGACAAGATCCTAAGAGTAGAGTTTCTCTCACTTTTGGGAGAATTCCTTTGACTTCCTCTTGAATCTCGGGGACAGGAAGTGAAGGCAAATTCCCCCGATGGCACATAGACAGCAAAAATAAGCTGGCAGGGGTCTCAACCCTTCCGTACTCTATCCAAAAACTTAGAAAACAAAAGTTTTGACTATATATAACATTCACAAGCTCCGCCTTAGTTTGATGTATTTTGAGCTCAATTTTAGGACTCTTGGGAGGCTTCATACATCACACATGTCAGCATGAAGTCATCTGTGTCCTCTGCCCGGTCTAGGAATGTTCTCATCCTTTTTTTATCTCCTTATGTTTCTACAGGCCATGGGTGCTGGCTCATACAACAAAACAGCAGACTATTACTCCTTGGGAGTGCTATTGTATGAGATGGCCGTTAGCCCGGATCAATTCAGAGAGATCAAGGAAAACCAGAGTGGAAGTTTGTTCATGACAGTCATTTCCCAGTTCAAAACATGTATGGACATAGAACTCTTTGAACTCATATCTATGGTGAGTATAAGCAGAGCTTTACCTTCTCTTTACAGACAAAACCCTTTCCAGGTTATACAGACCTTGTTTGGAGTTCAGAACACACAACCGTACATTACTGGTGTTGTCATCAGGAAGAAAACAATCATGGCAGTGGCAGATTTGATAGAAAGATTGTTTTATATATTCATCATAACGTATCATTGCAAAATATCCTTAGTTGTGTTTTTAGTTTTCCTTTAAATTGGTTGTAAACCCTTACAACACACTTTGACCTACAGGTAAGGCCTAGATTAAGGCTTACCTGTAGGTCCAAGCAATATCTCCTAAACCCACATGGTTTAGGAGATATTTGCTGAAAGACAGGCAACGCTGTCTATGGCACATGCGCCGTAGACAGCGGCGCGCAGGCACACTGAGCACGGCATCGTCAACGACGAAGATGCCGCGCGTGTCGGCTCCCGTATGCATGAGTGGGAGTGACATCATCGCGGCTTCGCTGAATTACAGTGGCGGAGCAGCGAGACCCCACCGAGAAGATGGATGCGCCGGACTACAGGGGACAGCGGTGACATCGCTGGCTCCTGTGTCAGGTAAGTGACACATAATGGACTACTATGCATAGTAGTCCATTATGCTTTACCTTTGTAGGGAATGAAAGAGGAAGTAAACTCATCAGGGTTTACTTCCTCTTTAAAGCCTCTCATGAGAGAACATGACACAAATAAGGTACCACGCTCCGACCCGATCCAATCATCCCATAGTGGCGGGTTTACAAGCAAAATCAAGGAAGCTGAAATACGTCACTGTCAGAATCAAATATTACAATGGGGGGTTCTTTTGTTCACATATTGTTATTGTTCTCTCAATGTTTCTTATTATAATTCTTTCTTCTTTACAGCTCTTATGGGAAGAACAGGATACACGGGCATACCTGGTACGTGACATCAGACGGCACCCATTTTTCCAGTGGATTGACTGGTCTAAGGTAGAGAAAAGACTGTCACCCCCAGCATTTAAACCAAAACCGGTAAGTATATGAATAATGGAGGGGTCCATATATATTGGGGGAGGGGAGATTTTCAGCAACATCTAGGAAATATTTTTGTACAGAATTCTCCCATTTGTCATTTTGTGGTTATTGCACAATCACATTGTCTGGGGACTTGTCTAAAGGAATTTTGTTTATTATTGGTAATAATTATTGTGTATGTGTCAGGTGCACAGCTTAGACCTGCTTTATGCTGGAAATAACACCAGAAACACACTTCCTGTTATGAGGTGACAACCAGTGTTGGTCATCCTACTTTAAAAAAGTAATTAGATAAGTTACAAATTACTTTTCCCAAAAAGTAATTGTGTTAGTAACTCGGTTATTACATTGGAAAAGTAATTAATTATTCAGCAAAGTAACTGTGACTTTTTTTTAATATTCTAAGGGGCGGGTCTAGTATTACTGTAAGCAAGGGGCACGTTCCCCCCCTGCATGTCTATTTCCCCTCTGTACCCCCCCTGCACATCTGTTCCCCCCACACATATATCTGTTTCCCCTCTGTAACCCACTACACATCTGTTGTCCCCCATACACATATATCTGTACATCTGTCCCCCCCAAACTCACAGGTCAGATCGTTCCTCGGATCAGAGTCACAGATCGGATCCTTTTTCGGATCAGCAAATAATAATTGAATTTGCAAAAACCTGTGAAAATTCCACCACCATATAGTCCCCACTGTAATATCCACAATCTCCCCCACTGTAATATTGGCCGAGTATGGCTGGGTACAGCTGAGCATGGCTGGGTATTACCGAGTATTGACAGAAAATTGCAGAGTATTGGCAGGATATTGCAGAGTATTGGCAGGGAATTGCAGAGTATTGGCAGGGAATTGCAGAGTATTGGCAGGGAATTGCAGAGTATTGGCAGGGAATTGCAGAGTATTGGCAGGGAATTGCAGAGTATTGGCAGGGTATGGAGGGGTGGCTGTGACTACAATTGTCACAGAGCAGCGCTGTGGGCACTACAGATGCAGCCCACAGCGCTGCTGCCATCCAATCTCTCCCCTCCACTGCACAGATCTCAAACGCCGGTTTGTTTACAAGTGATCGCTCCGTCATTTGACAAAGCAATCACATTGTAAATGGTCGGAGGCTGCACCAAGATTGCTGCCACTCCCAAGACAGGCCAAAGCCATGGCCTTCCCTAAGGCCAAGGCCACGGAGTGCTCCACGGATCGCGGCGGGGACTCCCCTAGTGGCGGTAGATGTAATTGCGGTAACACCGCCCAAGTAGTGGGAACGGCATTACCATGAGGGGGAAGAGTAATCATTTAGATTACTCGTTACCCTCTAAAGTAATGACGTTAAGTAATGCCGTTTACTTTAACTCCATTAGTTACATCACTGGTGACAACACAGACTCACTGAATTTATGGAGACATGTTGGCACCCTATTGTGATTAGAACTACAATCTCCTCCCCCTCTCCTTATCTCCATTACAAAGAGGGGTGTTGCTTTGTAGTACACTGACAGAAGCTGAGAAAGTGGATAACACTGAAATCTCAGCTCAGGCCACAGGAACTTACAAGGTCACTGGAATTCTGACAGGATTAATAGGTATTTTTCTGTACCTGCTGAAAATTTACTTACCGAAATGCAGCCTCCACATGTAAGAACCTTGCTGGAATAGATGACCTTTTTGTTCTTGGGTTTATATTTACATAAAGGTTGTGTTAATGCAGTGCTCCTTCTAACCACTAGAGGGAGCTAGGGTTGAAGGATCCCTCTTGGGGTAATCTTCTGCACATTGGGGGTTGGGTTCACCAAGCTTTGTCACCATTTTCTGTATCAATCAAACACTGACGAATGTCTTTTTTCTCTTACCAGACTCTCACAGAACCTGAATATTTCAATATGACGGTAGAGGAATATTTGGCTCATGAAAATGAGTATTCCGAAGATTCTTCCCTGATCAGCGAAGAAGGCTCTGTAAACTCAGAGGACCTGGAGGATTCTGAAGGTTCTTCCATAATATGCAAAGAAGCCTCTGTAAATCAAGAGGTCCTGGAGGATTGGGAAGAGTCTTCCACCACAAGCGAAGAAGTCAATGTAAATGTGGAGCCCATTCCTCATCTAAAATCCACAAAAGATGATGTCATTGGTAAGTATTATAATAGAGAGTTATAAGGCAAGCACAGCAGGGCAATATAATATATGTCACCTACATATATACTATATACACTGGGGTCACCACTATATACACAGACACTCACATATATACTATATACACTGGGGTCACTGCTATATACACCAAGAAGGGTAACTACATAGAGTAAGTAGGTGTTAGAACCCCTGGCAGGTTTCCATTAGGGAGATTCACCATCTCCATTTGATCACCAATGTCACCAGGATGGAAAGTGATGGAAGATCCACCAGGACAGAAATAAACCTTCTGATGGGGACAATGGTCTAGGAGGGGACTCAGATATTTCTTCCTAAGTCTTTCTGTGTTTACAGAACAGAAAATAATTAAAGGGAAATCTCTCCATTGGGACCCTTCCTGTAGCAGTATAGGAACTACAATAGGCAATAGCTTGGGCAGCCAATCAGATGGTGTCCGGTGTGAGGCGACAGGTATCAGGTATGAAGGAGATGCATAGACCTGCCAGGCAACCTGGTTGTAAACTAAAGGATTGCACATAACAGACTGACAGAGCTGCTGCCATTATCCCCATCATTGCCACTGGGAGTAGTCATGCGGACAGACGTGTTCTGGGCTCTGTATGGGGGCTGCAGGAGAAGATTCCTTCTATTTTAACATATAGTGTCCAGAACATAACTGCTCACAGGAATCATTCCCCTGCTCCTGTAGAGCCCCCCCCCCCCCCCCACTATGTATTGTTCTATTATATCATTTAAATGAGTGCACTATATAGATTTCTGTCTATAGAGCATCACTAGAGTTCAGGTGGCACACTTGTACAACTGCTGAGATAAAACCATTATAGAATACTGGAATGATTGTTATTTAGGATAAGCAGAATGATGGGATTGCAATGAGAGGAAGGAAGAGTAAATCACAAACATACTAAGCAGGAAGCACAGCCTGCATATGTAATGTAGCAGATCGGTGGTCTTTATCACCAAGATCTCAGCGCAGTCAGAGATCACATTAGGATTTCTATCTCTAGGTGGCCACAAACTCTAAATATCGTTCGAGGTTCACAATCATTTTATGTCCACATATTCTGTGTAACATCAATAAATGATGTGTAAATAGTAGAAATATAAATAATTGCTTTCTTTTTTCTCCCCAGAAGCAAAAAATGACCCAACTGCCACTGAAAGTGAGCACATAGTCCATGGGACTTTATCACCGGTCCCATCCAGCATAGAGGAGAAGCCCAGCGATGAGGAGATATCCAGTGATGAGATGTCCAGCGAGGAGGAGATGTCCAGCGATGATGAGATGTCCAGCGATGATGAGATGTCCAGCGATGATGAGATGTCCAGCGATTAGGAGAAGCCCAGTGAGGAGGAGAAGCCCAGCAAATTTTCAATAGAAGATTTAACAATCCTTGATTAACTCGGAGAGGGGTACTATGGGAAGGTGCTATTGGCCTTCCATCCCTCCTATCAACAGAAGTTGGCGGTGACGATGGTTAAACCAGACAGATATCAAGGCTTCGATATTCCAGAGCGCTACATACTGGAATCAATAAGGGACCGTCCGTATATAACTCATATATTTGGAACGTTCCAAACAGAGGTAAGTCTTTTTATCTCCCAGTCTTTTCATCCTATTCCTGTACTGCTCCCTCTACTGACCCAGACCCTCTAAAATCAATGTTATGCGAATAACAACTTTTTGGCAGTCAAAACTTTCATGAGGATAAGCCTCTCCCTTCCCCCAATGACAGTCTTTGGGTGTATCAATCAGTCCTTTGACCAATGACTGTTAAAGTGTGAGAGGCAGAAGGGAGCCCCATTTGTATCCCACACCAGCTTTTTCTATGGGCTCCGACTGTAGTTGGGGAAGTATTATAGGTAAGAGGAGAACTCTAGAGTGCTTCCTGCAAGGCTGGAGGTTGGTGAAGTCATCTGTATTCATATGCGAGTACAAGACTTTACATGGCCCCAGAGGTAAGATCCCTGATATTAGACTGAATTTTATTGTTTATTATGGGATATAGAGAAGACATAAAGGGGCTCCCCTTTCACTAAATGGAGAATTCCTCCACTGGGGCCGCGGTTGTTTTCAGTGGATCTCCAGGCCGGAACTATATCCAACAAAATGAGGGATTCTGAGAGTTGCAGCAGTGTTGGAGCTTCTTTGTGGAGGACATTGAGTCCGGGGTGTAGATGGCGGGATCTGTCCGCTCCGATTCACACATACAAATGGGATAAAAGTTTCAGGCTCACCTGCTGAACTCCTACTCTATGCCATGGTGAGAGCTTGTGAACATTGAGCTATTGGGGTCCATATTCCTTTATCTATCCCCTTTAATATGAACAATTAAAGTGTACCTCAAGGAAAAATGGTCTTCTTTTAGTTTTGGATAGAATAAGGAAGATTTAGACCCTCTCTCTGGTTTTTATTGGTGTCCTCATTAAGGAAGTCACACTCTTTATGTGTACTGGTGACTGTTGCTCGTGAGAGAGAAAAGAAATGAAATGCAAAATGTTACAGCTGTCCCCAGATCAGGAATAGAGGGAAAGTCTTCCAATGGTGACACCTGTTGCAGGGACAAAACTCTAAAAGAAGAATTATTTTCACTTTGGGAATTGTCATTTGACTTCCTCTTGAGTCTCTGGGACAGGAAGTGAAGGGAAGTTTCCCCAACAGCACACAGACAGCAGAAATAAATTGGCAAGGGCCTTAACCCTTCCATACTCTATTCAGGACCTGTAGGCGGCATTAGAATTATCTGGAATAGATGTTATTGGGATTAGATATACATCAATGGTGTGTTAATGCAGTGCTTCTTCTGACCATTAGAGGGAGCTAGAGGTTGAAGGATTCCCCTTGGGGTAATCTTCTGCACATTGGGGGTTGGGTTCACCAAGCTTTGTCACCATTTTCTGTATCAATCAGAAACACTAATGAATGTCTTTTTCTCTTTCCAGATTCTCAACAAACAGGAATATTTTAAAAACGGATATGGAGACATTTATGGCCTGTGAATACCGACACATTGCGATAAAGAAGCCAGAACAGGAGAACTTCAAAAACTTTTCCTACATCTGCAATAGTCTGAAGCCGAAACTATCGCCATCTCCCCAAAAGGGAAAAAAATGTCCACCTGCAAGGTGATTCTATAATGTGCTAGTATCCATCGCATGGCACATTATGAAGTACTTACTATAAAACCAAGCCCTCCAGAGGCACATTGTCACCGCTAACAGGGCTTCCATCTTCACCCACTCTTCCTTCGGGTTCACAGACTCCGGCCATTTGAATGGCCTAGCCACGATGATGTCACTCCCACGTATGCACATGGAAGTCACGGCTGTGACACAAAGCTCTAGAGGGACGCCACGAGTATGTGTTCCTTTCAAAGCACATGTGCCGGTGACGTCACCAGCTGCAGCAACATCGAATATCTCTTAAGGGCCGGTTCACACAGCGAGGCGAGGCGACACGGCTCGCCTCGCCTCGCTCCCGCAAGTCGCCCCCGTTCTGTACTATGGAACCGTTCTGAGAGGAGCGACTCGAGTCGCTCCGACTCAGAAAAAAGGTTCCTGTACTACTTCGGGGCGACTTCGGGGGCGACTTGCATTGACTTCTATACAGAAGTCCTCTGCAAGTCGCCGCTGAGCTCCCCGCAAGTCGCGGCGAGGTAAGTCGGAGACGCCTCGCCGCGGCTCGCTGTGTGAACCGGCCCTAACCGATTCACTGTACCTATAGGTAAGCCTTATTATAGGCTGGAGGTACAACTGAAAAAGCTGACTTTACTACCACTTTACACCACTGATACACCCTGTGTAGTGTCAATATTAGCCTTTACTATTAGCACTTTAGATTGTGAACGTCCCATAGACTTTAATAGGGTTCTAAAGTTCACATGAAGTTTAGGTCTGTTCGCAGGTTCTGGTTTGAACCGAACAGGGGGGTGTTCGGCTCATCCTTAAACCTGTGTAAATGTGGCCTAAATGCTAAACAAAATATCGAATTTACGGTCTTGATTTGTGAACCTTAGAAACCCAAAACTGATGATTCAGGGACAATCCGATCGCCTTAGGGGGTCAGGAAGGAATTTTTCCCCCTTTGGAGACCATCTTACCAAGGGGGGTTTTTGCCTTCCTCTGAATCATCGTAAGGTTTCGGGGTCTGAAAAGGCATCATTTCTGAGGAATCACTGACCGATCTCCAATTGATAGATAGACAGATAGCTCAGGATTGCACTACGCACAGAGCTCAGGGTTCAGGATTGCACTAAGCACAGAGCTCAGGGTTCAGGATTGCACTACGCACAGAGCTCAGGGTTCAGGATTGCACTAAGCAGAGAGCTCAGGGTTCAATAGTCTGAAGCCGAAACTATCGCCATCTCCCCAAAAGGGAAAAAAATGTCCACCTGCAAGGTGATGCTATAATGTGCTAGTATCCATCGCATGGCACATTATGAAGTACTTACTATAAAACCAAGCCCTCCAGAGGCACATTGTCACCGCTAACAGGGCTTCCATCTTCACCCACTCTTCCTTCGGCTTCACAGACTCCGGCCATTTGAATGGCCTAGCCACGATGATGTCACTCCCACGTATGCACATGGAAGTCACGGCTGTGACACAGAGCTCTAGGGGGACGCCATGAGTATGTGTTCCTTTCAAAGCACATGTGCCGGTGACGTCACCAGCTGCAGCAACATCAAATATCTCTTAACCGATTCACTGTACCTATAGGTAAGCCTTATTATAGGCTGGAGGTACAACTGAAAAAGCTGACTTTACTACCACTTTACACCACTGATACACCCTGTGTAGTGTCAATATTAGCCTTTACTATTAGCACTTTAGATTGTGAACGTCCCATAGACTTTAATAGGGTTCTAAAGTTCACATGAAGTTTAGGTCTGTTCGCAGGTTCTGGTTTGAACCGAACAGGGGGGTGTTCGGCTCATCCTTAAACCTGTGTAAATGTGGCCTAAATGCTAAACAAAATATCGAATTTACGGTCTTGATTTGTGAACCTTAGAAACCCCAAACTGATGATTCAGGGACAATCCGATCGCCTTAGGGGGTCAGGAAGGAATTTTTCCCCCTTTGGAGACCATCTTACCAAGGGGGGTTTTTGCCTTCCTCTGAATCATCGTAAGGTTTCGGGGTCTGAAAAGGCATCATTTCTGAGGAATCACTGACCGATCTCCAATTGATAGACAGACAGATAGCTCAGGATTGCACTACGCACAGAGCTCAGGGTTCAGGACACATACTCTCTCCCAGGGTTGCAGCAAATGGTGGCACATGTGTTTTGGGATTTGTAAACATCAATATTGGGAGTAGCTTTTTAATTTAATAAATTGGATGTTTTAAATATACTACACTATGGATACGCCTCTTTCTTATTTATCATCTGAATAACGCATTCACATTGAGGAAAGTAAAGTACCTGGAAAAGCATCATAAAGCGACACAGGGGCTCACACTGTGAAGGCGTTTTCACCCCTGCAGGGGCAGGGGATCTGGTGAGTGCAAAACCATCACGTGCACAAAAAAACGCACCGGGGTTTTCATTTTCAGGGATTAAGAAATTAACCAACTGTGCACAAGTCACCTTTATCACGTTTTTGGACTATTATATTTTTTATTATTTTATTTTTTATTATTTATATTATTATTATTTTTTTTATATATTTTTCATATATTTCCATTTTTCATATATATTTTTTATATATTTAATGCTGGGCACCAGTCACTTATATTGGAGTTACAACCATTTACTTATTTATTCACTGCCACTTTTGCTTCTCTGTTGTGCGTTTTTTTTTCTAACATATATGCAAGTGTAGAGATATATATATATATATATATATATATATATATATATATATATATATATATATATATATATATATATATATATACACACACATATATGTATGGTTTTTTGTATTAAGACTTTACTGAATTTCTAACACAGATTGGTGGACCCAACACTACACAGAGGTTCTAACACTTAATCAATTTTTCACTTCTATTTTTATCCAATTTTTCACTAATTTTATTTATTCCAATGACCGATCTCACCGAACACCCTTTCTATGTTTTTTATATAATTCTTATAGTTTATTATCAAATTAGGATAAAATTCATTTCTGGTGGTCAAGGCACTACACAGATTCTGATGTAGTTGGCCTTACAAGATTTTGGATAAAGTCACCAACAAATATATCTTAAGGCCCAACGGTTCTTTCTTCCTTAATATTAGTGGATAAAACGTAGCTTTTTGGTTTGGGTTTATATTCTGCACTTTTTGAGGTATAGCGCCACGTCTACCTACACCTTTCCCATTTCAGGATTGCACTAAGCACAGAGCTCAGGGTTCAGGATTGCACTAAGCACAGAGCTCAGGGTTCAGGATTGCACTATGCACAGAGCTCAGGGTTCAAGATTGCACTACACACAGAGCTCAGGGTTCAGGATTGCACTACACACAGAGCTCAGGGTTCAGGATTGCACTAAGCACAGAGCTCAGGGTTCAAGATGGCACTAAACACAGAGCTCAGGGTTCAAGATGGCACTAAACACAGAGCTCAGTGTCCAAGATTGCACTAAGCGCAGAGCTCAGGGTTCAGGATTGCACTAAGCACAGAGCTCAGGGTTCAGGATTACACTAAGCACAGAGCTCAGGGTTCAGCCCCTTCTCAGCTCTGTAAGTGAAAAAAAGTTGTGCTACTAATAAAATGTGATAGACAGAATGACTCAGCAGCTAGCATCAACAATCTATTGAAATTCTATAGAAAAAGCGAAAAATAAATAAAATGCAGCGCTAGTGAAAAAATGTAGTGATCTCCAAAACCATATCACAGTCATATGAGTTAAAATAATCCCCAATAATTTTAAACCACTTTAAAGAAACACCATAAACAGCGGAAATGTGCGGTGACACAATGTAACTAGTTCCAAACTGAGGGGAGAGGCAAAACTTAAACCGGACCTTTGAAGGCCCGTAATAGCAAACTGCTTCTCCAAAGTGTGAAAGAAATATATATATATTTTAAGATAATAAAAGCTGACTTCAAACAATTAAAGGAATAGTCCGTGAGTATATATAAAGAATGAACTTGCTCCCTCGGGAGGGCTGTAGTCCTATTAAATAAGTAAGGAGTACTGTCTCTTCAGACTGCTGCTACACCATAAAGCCTGTATACATCCATACGTCACCAATAATAATCCATATGTAGGTAATAAACAGATAAGGTAAGCTTACCCCATAAGATGGACACACAATATATAGCGGTGAGTCAAATGAGCGTTTGGACCGCCAGATTCAGCAGGTCTTTCAACGGAGACGCTGGCAATATGGAGACGTATTCTAACTACTTCCAAGAGGAAGAAGCAGTGGATGGCCGGTACTGCAATCACTCCAAAAGGTAATCGAACCCATGAAGCAAGCCAATCTCTGGATCTCTGGATGTATGCAACTCTCAATGGTATGCAATGGTCGATTCCCACTCATAAAAAAGGGGAGAAAAAAAGGCTTCCACATATCCCTCCTGTAAGTCCATATAAAAATCATAAAAAACACATAACGCGGTAACAAAAAAGAGTGAGTTAAAAACCCGACATGTTTTGAAGGTCCTTCTATTGGGGCATCTGACTCACTGTTGGCCACCACTCTGAATATATTACCCTTTCAATTACCCAGAAAAGAATCAGCTGTGCTTTGCTGACAAGCAAATCCCTCAGTCAGCCAATCATAAGTGTTTCCCACAGGTTGGCGCCTCCCTCCACATATAATTAACCAATCTACACCACTGAGAACATGACTCCTCATGACTCTTTAATCACCTGACCAAACCTCAGCCGCCAGCGTCATTGCGCTCCAGCTCTGTGCGATCCAAGCCTCAAATGCGCTGTTAACCAGTCAGATCGGAGATGCAAATTACACATCTCCCTTCCGGAAATTCTCATTGCGCTTCCGGAAACGCGCTCCAAGCCTTGCGGTGATTCCGGCAAAAAACAGAAGTCCCCCGCAATAGGCTGGACGGCCGGTCAGGGAGAGTCACCACAATGAATAACGCGGCCAGGTCAGGAGGAAAGGGGAGATCACTGCAGTGGGTTAAACGGCCAAATCGGGGGGGGGGGAATTTAAACCAAAAAATTGTTATATATAACAAAAATAAAAGAAGGTGGGCATGCCCTAATCCACCTTTCAAATATATAAAAGGCGACCAAGGATGAGTGCAATACCCCAGCTCACAAAATGAGAATGGCATTACACCTAAAGTGCAAGCTTAGCCAAAAAAAAAAACTTTTTAAAAATTTTTGCATACAAAAACTTCATTCATGAAAAATACAGATCCAAACATGACAATATCATGATTACTAGAGACCACCTACAATTACTAAACCTACAAAGACTGGAAGAAAAAAAAAAAAATAACCACTTCAAGATTTGTTAATAAATTCATTTATGTCCCACTCAATGTTTATCCCATGGGGAGAGTACAACTTGAGCTGGTATATCCAGAATGTTTCAAGTTTTAAGACTCCCCTAACACGGGACCCCCCTCTCCAATGAGGGACCAATTTATCTGTAGCACTGACCCCCCCGAAGGAGTGGATGATTTTATTGGGCTTACCGTTACCTTCTTTACATCGTGCGTGTTTAGGGGTTTCCCGAGGTAGATGACCCAAGAACTGTAGAGACTGACGCCAGATCCACTTAAAGCAGGGCTTGACAAATTTTCTTGGAATCTAGGAGCCAGCTAAAAAAGTTAGGAGCCAGGTCCGTAACGGCAATCCGGACTTGTCCCTGGCCTGACATGGAGACAAGTGAGGGGAAGATAGCGCAGCCCCCCCACCTGTCTCCAAGTCATTGCCCATAGCTCTTAGATTACATTTTATTTTTTATTTTTTTTAAATGACAATTGATTGTTTTTGTTTTTTAAATTGCATTTTAGTGTAAATATGAGATCTGAGGTCTCTCTGACCCCGGATCTCATATTTAAGAGGACCTGTCATGCTTTTTTCTATTACAAGGGATTTTTACATTCCTTGTAATAGGAATAAAAGTGACATTTTTTTTAAAAAAGAACAGTGAAAAAATAAAAAGTTAAAATAAGAAATACAATAAAAATTTAAATGTGCCCTGTCCCGCCAAGCTTGCGTGCAGAAGCGAACGCATATGTGAGTAGCGCCTGCATAGGAAAGTGGTGTTCAAACCACACATGAGGTATCGCCCCGATCTATAGAGCGAGAGCAATAATTCTAGCCCTAGGCCTCCTCTGTAACTCAAAACATGCAACCTGTAGAATTTTTTAAACGTCGCCTATGGAGATTTTAATGGACAAAAGTTTGTCGCCATTCCATGAGCGGACGCAATTTTGAAGTGTGACATGTTGGGTATCAATTTACTCAGCGTAATATTATTTTTCACAATATAAAAAAAATTGGGCTAACTTTATTGTTGTCTTTTTTTTTTTATTATTAAATAATTAATTTTCCCCCAAAAAAGTGCGCTTGTAAGTCCGCTGCACAAATACGGTGTGACAGACAGTATTGCAACGACCACCATTTTATTCTCTAGGTTGTTAGAATAAAAAATATAATGTTTAGCAGTTCTTAGTAAAGGGGAGGAGATGGGCGGGCAGTGAAAGCTCCATTAGCATTGCTGGCTGTCATACTAACAGCCACCACTAGAGGGCGCGGGATTCCAGAAGGAAACATAGGACCGCAGAAGGCCTCAAAGCCGTGGCCTCAATTACCGGCCAGCGGCGGCGCGGCCCGACGCGATCACGCCGGGGGGGTGCACGGAGACAGGATACCCCCAGCTGTGCTGCCCATGTGCCAGGTCGCTAATTCTAGTTGCAAATGTTACCTGGCGCCCGGGTTTTGTCGAGCCCTGACTTAAAGGGATTTTTATCTGCGAAAAATAGTTAACAACACAGTCTCTAAACGTAGGGTTAGAGGGTTTGGGTAGAAAAGTCATTCACAACTGGATCCTCACCCTTATTTGATAGTCCTTCTCTCACCAGGCCTAGCAGCCAACAGGGTGTTTAAATCAAGAACAAGTCTCTGCCACAGACTGTGCTATAGAACACTTGAGTGAAAGTTTGTAGAACCCTTGTATGGTACCAGTATCCGGCAGCCGGTCTGGCGATACCAATCAGTGTCTGCCAACCCTCTCCTCCAATCCCTACACTGGCTCCCATTCAGCGTCTGCCAACCCTCTCCTCCAAACCCTACACTGGTCTCCATTCAGTGTCCTCCAACCCTATCCTCCAATCCCTATACTGGCCACCATTCAGTGTCTGCCAATCCTCTCCTCCAATCCTTACACTGGCTCCCAATCAGTGTCTGCCAACTCTCTACTCCAATCCCTACACTGGCTCCCAATCAGTGTCTGCCAACCCTCTCCTCCAATCCCTACACTGGCTCCCAATCAGTGTCTGCCACCCCTCTCCTCCAATCCCTACACTGGCGCCCAGTGTCCACCAACCCTCTCCTCCAATCCCTACACTGGCTCCCAATCGCCCAGCAAATTAAATTTAAAATACTAACCGCAACATACAAAGCCATTCACAGCTCTGCCCCTGAGCTACATCACCAATCTCATCTCCAAACATCACCCAAACCGACCTCTCCGCTCTTCTCAAGACCTCCTACTCTCAAGCTCTCTCATCTCCTCCTCCCATGCTCGTCTCCAGGATTTATCCAGAGCCTCTCCCATCCTCTGGAACTCGCTACTTCCACTGGTCCGGCTATCCCCTACTCTTGCTACCGTCAGGCGATCCCTGAAAACTCATCTCTTCAGGGAAGCCTATCACCTCTCCAACTGATCTCCTACCACTTCCATCAACTCATCCCCCACAGTTATAACCTTTTGTACCACCTGCCCCACCCTATTAGATTGTAAGCTCTTCTGAGCAGGGCCCTCTTAATACTCTTGTATTTTATTGTATTGTAACTGTATTGTCTCCATTTTATATTGTAAAGCGCTGTGTACATTATTGCCGCTATATAAATCCTGTATAATAATAATAATAATCATTTTCCTTCTACTTCACAATTATGTGGCACTTTGTGTTGGACTATCACATAAAATCCAATCCCAATAAAATACATCTATGTTTTTGGCTGTAACATGACAAGATGTGGAACATTTCAATGGGTATGAATACTTATTCAAAGCACTGTATATATATATATATATATATATATATATATATATATATATTAGTTTACATCACGCAACGGTCTATGCCTTGTGAGATGGTGGAGGAGGAATGCTGGATCAGTAATCTGTATATGAGGTGAACATGCTGCTTTTCCCCTCATTTTCTATCCAAACAGGTTTTGTTTAGAGGGAATATTCAAGGAGGAATTATGGTCAAAAACAGAATTCTTATAAAGAACTATGAAATGTTTGCCATTTTTTCTGTAGAATGGTAGGATAACTGTGCAATAGAAAGTGCAGACAACCCCCTGCTCTAAAATCTACTGAGATTAAATAAATTGCAGGATATGTGTGAGGAGTTTGGTGTCCACTTTCTCAGGTTTGTTGAATGTTGCTGTGGCACTATTCAACTTTAGTATCCACCTTTCCGGAGAGGAAGAAGAAGGGGACTGGTACATGAAGATGAAGGGCCTGCAACAAGAAGAGGAATACGTGCTTCCATTGTGAAGAAAAAATAAGGGCTTGCAACATGAAGAAGAAGAGGGACTTGCAACATGAAGAGGAAGAGTGACCTGCAACATGACGAAGGAGAAAGGCCTAGAACATGACAAAGAAGAAAGGTCTGCAACAGGAAGAAGAAGAGGGACTTGCAACATGATGAAAAAGAAAGGCCTGGAACATGAAGAAGAAGAAATGTCTGCAACATGAAGATGAAAGGCCTGCAACATGAAAAAAGAGAAAGGCCTGCAACATGACGAAGAAGAAAGGCCTGCAACATGACGAAGAAGAAAGGCCTGCAACATTAAGAGCAAGAGGGACCTGCAACATAAAGAAGAAGAACTGCAACGTAAAGGAGAAAGGTCTGCAACATGAAGAAGAAAGGCCTGGAACATGGTGAAAAAGAAAGGCCTGGAACATGAGGAACAAAAGGGACCTGCAACATAAAGAAGAAAGGTCTGCAACACGAAGAAGAAGAGGGACCTGCAACGTAAAGAAAAAGAAAGGCCTGAAACATTACAAAAAAGAAAGGCCTGGAACATGAGGAACAAGAGGGACCTGCAACATGAAGAAAAGCGAACTGCAACATGAAGAAGAGGAGCGGCCTGCAACATGAAAAAGAAGAAAGGCCTGGAACATGAAGAAGAAGAGGGACCTGCTACATGAAGAAGAGGGACCTGCTACATGAAGAAGAAGAGGGACCTGCTACATGACGAAGAAGAGGGACCTGCTACATGACGAAGAAGAGGGACCTGCTACATGAAGAAGAAGGGCCTGTAAAAAAATAAAAATAAAGTCCTGCAACATGAAGGAGAATAAGGACCTGCAGTTTGATGTAGAAAAGGGCCAGATAAAAGAAGGTAGAAGCATGCTGTCAGGAAATGTTCCATCCGCTGATAATATCTGTCTCTTGGCGTGCAGTACTGAGGTCCACCAGCAGGTGTCTCCTGTCAGTTTTGAGCTGTCAGGAGAGCTTTTCCCTGCTGATGCTATATCATCTTTGGGCCGCAGTACTGGCGTCCACCAGCGGATGGATCCTGGCAGTATGGAGCAGGCAGCACCTCCTGCAATCAGGTGTCACTTGAGGCCAATCACAGGCCTATAAATAGCTGGCAAGCAGTCATATGTTTGCCTCGGTATTGTTCCTTGTGCCCTGACCTGCTGCTTGCGATCCTGAACCTGTTCCTGTACCCTGAACCTGTGACCCGTGGCTCTGATCCTGTTTCCCTGTCCTGGTCCCAACCCTGTCCCACCTGTTACCATTATTCCTGTCCTGAAGTCTGATCCATCCATCCTCTCCCTGTCCTGTGTTCCTTACCCCATTTGCTGATCCTCTGTGTATGACCCTGGCCTGCCTATCGTTTACGGTACTTGCATTTCCCATTTATTGTACATATCTGTCTGTTGTTGTTTGGGGGTCTTTGTTGGTTGGTTTATTGCACTGTGTGGTTGTATTCATATTATTCACTTCCTTAAATAAATCATATTTCACTTATACACGTTTGGGTTCCCTCTGTTGCAGTCCACACAGTTCTGGTCTTATCTGATACGTGACACATGCCTTCCAACCATCTCTGATTCAGCGGGACATTCCCGCAATTGGTAACTCTGTCCCGGGTCTCGGGCACCCTCATTCCAGGACAATACAGTGTCCCAGAATTGCTCCTTGGCCCTGGACCGATCTGATGCCCCCTAAAATATCCCTCATATCGCTGATGTCACTCACTGACAGCCTGTGGTGGACCCCCTGGCTGGCGAGACCCCCTTTTACATGAGCCACCGGCTGAGTGCCCAAATGGTTGCTAGCCGCTGTCCGCCTGGTGTCTAGCAACCAGTGACATCATGAGGAGGAGAGAGGCAGAGACCCCAGCATTCACAGCGGGGGGGGATTTAACTTCCTCCTTCTCCACGTCTACTGATTAGCTCCACCCACCTCCTCCCTGCATCGTCCAGCCAGCAGCATGCAGAAGTGCACAAAGGAGAGATGAGTTTTATAGAAAGGCAAGTAAATCCAAAGCACTCACCATGGACAGATCAGGCTAAAATCCACAGTCAGATCTCCCCCAGCCATTCTGTGCTGAACTGCCAGCACTTTACAGGAGCTCCCAGTAGCTTGGAGCTGGGACTGATAAGGGGAAGGTAGGCAGATAAGGGGTCCACAGAAGAGGAGAGGACACTGACAGATGAGATTACACCCTCCAAAGGATGGAAGAGGACACATTCTTAGATTTAAGGGCAGGGTTCATGCTGGGATGTGACCCCACCCAAAAGATGATGGACTACAGGTCCCAGAAGATGTGACCCCCACTAATTACTGGAGAACTACAGGTCCCAGGATTAGCATGAGAAATCTATGGGGTCACACCCTTAATTCTCATTGGTCCATGCTGGGACCTATAGTCCTTCAATTTGGGGGGGAATCACGTCCTTAGATATGAGGGGTTTATGGTGGGACTTGTAGTCCTTCACTTTTGGGGGATGTAACCCCCCCAAAGTGAAGGACTACTAGTCCCAGCATGAACCCCTCAGAGCTGAAGTGACATTCACTGGCCCCTGTGTGGGAGGAGTCACATCAGGAGCCAGCGGCGGGAGGGGCATTCACTTTCCCGGGGCTCCGGTGTGTCGGACTGGTCTGCAGGGCTACATGCCCTTTATTATCCATTATGTTACAGGCCCTTGTTCTTTTTCACCAGTTAGTCTACAGCAGGGCCAAACAGACACGCAGAGGAGAAATGGTGGTGAAGCCTGCTTTCAAACTGGTCCGCAGGTGCAGAGAAGTGCACCTAAGGGTTACCTGCACTGAGCCATAGGGCCCCCTTTTCACACGGTCTGTCCGACCCAATTGGAACCTCCATTCACCTCTAAAGAGTAGCAGATGTAAATGGACTTGTGTCTGTTTACAAACGCCTAACTCCAATCCGATCCACGAAAAAAGTAAGTAGAGTTGGCTGTCATGCACCCGCTCTGCTCATTGCGGCCCGCAGCCGGTTACCAAGTCGCTTAGGTGGCCCTCGCTCTTCAAAAGGTTGGGCAACCCTGCTATAAATAGTCCACTTAACGGCATAGTGCGCCAATGCACATGGTATGTGTAGCGCCGGCTCCTGAAGAGCACGCGCTACGTGTTTTTCAAAATTAAGGTTACACCTGAAATGCAGTTTGGTTTGGGTACAATTGTCTAAATTTGGATTTCAGCATCAGTCTGACTGGACTGTGAGATGTTCAGCCTGGCCACATGGGGCACTGTCTCTTCTGGCAGGCATTGAACTATGGTCTGGTTGGGTGCCTAAGTTAATCTCTTGGAGCCCACCCAGTGGGAGTGACGCTCTCGCTGTGCTTTCTGGGAGAGGGTATTTAAGATGCGGACGTCACGTGGTTCGGGGTTCCGGTCCAGAAGGATGCACTGACTTCATGGTCCTCCTGACCAGCCCCCGGGAAGGCTATGGCCTGGGGTGCAGATCCACCCGATCTTGTTGTCTCGGGGCTGGCTAGCCCGAGGCAAGGAAATTAAAGGAGGATTCTGAGGTGTTTGGGTGCCGTCTCCAGTTTGGGAGAGACCCAGTGACTTCAAGCATTCCAGGGGAGGACTCTTCCGAAGAAGGCCATGTACAGGTTGGTTTCTTAGTAAGAGCCTGGAAGGGCTGAAGTACCCAAGAGAATCCGGTCTTGTGGATTTTGCCAAGCTGGCCGAAAGATCCAGGTATCCTACTAGTGTTCTACAAGTTTAGTTTCCCTACGTGTTCTACAACAACGTCTGTGGCAGAGACTTGTTCCTAAGTTAAGCACCTTGTTGGCTGCTAGGCCTTGTGAGAGAGGGGCTGTCCAACCTGAGTGATCATCCAGCTGCGAATGGCTATTCTCTGGATGCAGTGAAAGTAAGCAAGTTCTTCAATATTGACTTTGACACTAATGCCGCGTACACACATAGCAGACTATCCGGCGGACTGTCCGCTGAACTTTGCAAACGAGCTACCTGCCCACACATGGTACTTTTACGGCGGACTAATACGCTGTACTTTTGAAATGAACGGACTCACCCACACACGCAGAGGAAAGTCCGCTCATTTTGTCTCCAGGTAGCCGGGACCAGCGAAGGAGGCGTCGCTGGCCCCGTCACCTGGTATGGACTTAAAGGGGAATCCCTACGGTGAAAAATCGGCATGGGGGTCCCCCCCGGTCCATATCAGACCCTTATCCGAGCACGCTACCCGGCCGGCCAGGAAAGGGGGTGGGGATGAGCGAGCCCCCTCTCCTGAGCCGTACCAGGCTCAACATGGAGGGTGCCTTGGGGAAGGGGGGCACGCAGCCCCCTCACCCCAAAGCACCTTGTCCCCATATTGATGAGGACAAGGGCCTCTTCCTGACAACCCCGGCTGTTGGTTGTCTGGGTCTGCGGGCAGGGGGCTTATCGGAATCCATGAGCCCCCTTATAAGGGGGCCCACGGATCCTGGCCCCCCACCCTATGTGAATGAGTATGGGGTAAAATGTACCCCTACCCATTCACCTGTGAAAAAAGTAAGACCCAGACCCCGACAACCAATGGCCAGGGTAAGAAAATAAGAATAACCCGAATAACTGAATAAGAAAAATCCGGGGGGGGGGGGGGGGGGTATGGGGAAAATGGGGAAGAGGGATTGGCCAATTTATCCTCCTGCAGGGTAGTCATGTGACTACAAAAGCAAAGATGGGGGGAGGTTGCGCTATGGAGCAAATTGGTATATTTATGGTATGAGCAGCCTCTATTTAATTTCCCACCCTATTGTGGGTGGAAATGCTTGGCGCTATACCTTTAAATTGTAATATTAAATGGTGAAAGGCAAAATTTAGGTTTTATAAAAAAAAATATAATTTATATAAATTTTCCAGCGTGCTGGTAAGTGATAAAAAAATATAAACAATTCTATTTATGACAACCAGTAATCTCTAGTGGTTTTTTAAAAAGGAAAACCACATGCACCTGTGTAAATACCGTGAAAGTGCTAACCTTATTATACAAAACAAACCATCAATAAACATACAGTTACTATGATTGGTAATGAAATGCAAGTGACAACCATGCAAAGTCCCAAGTGAAATTTGAGCATAAAATATAAAAAGCAATTGGAAAAAGTATTCCTAAAAATTAATTTATATCAAACTAATATCAAATTCAGAAAATATTGATTAGTGAAAATCCCACTTTTTCATAAGCAGTGTACTGAGTGCCACATCCTAAATAGCATGTGAATAATAACAAGTGAGAAATAATAATATGATGAACAGTGAAAAATCTTCTGTGAGTGTCTTCAAAACTGTGTCTGCAAACGCTGCTCCCAGTGCACAGTGAATGCGAATGTGATTGCTCTCACCAGAGGTTTTACCCCATCCGGGGTGGATCAGCCTCCACAGTATAAGCCACTGTGCTGCTCTCTGGCTTTAATCAGCTGTTGTCCTGGGAGACCCCCGTTCCTCCGTTGGTGTAGCGTGCCACGTTATATGTAACAAGGAAGAAGCATATCGATGGTATAGCATGTATGGAAAGAGGTTTTATTCGAAAAACAAATGAAATTACTCACAAACGTTCGGTGATCAATCGCATTGTTGTGGTAACAGAGTTTTTAATACTTTAATACCGCACGAGATACAAAGTTGCAATGACCACCATTGTATTCTCTAGGGTCTTTGCTAAAAAAAAACATATATGATGTTTGGCGACTTGATGTTCAGCCAATCGGCTTGCGACTTGAAATTTGGCCAATCGGCTTGCGACTTGATGTTCGGCTAATCGGCTTGCTTGGCCAATCGGCTTGCGACTTGAAGTTCGGCCAATCGGCTTGCGACTTGAAGTTCGGACAATCGGCTTGCGACGTGACATGTTAGGTATCTATTTACTCAGCATAACTTCATCTTTACATTATGCGGAAAAAAATGGGCTAACTTTATTGTTTTTTTTGTTTGTATTTTGTTTAGCAAAAAACTGTTTAAAAAAGAAAACTTGTTTGAAAAATTGATGCGCAAATACTGCACGAGATACAAAGTTGCAACGACCGCCACTGTATTCTCTAGGGTCTTTGCTAAAAAAACATATATAACATTAGGGGACTTGATGATCAGTCAATCAGCTTGCGACTTGATGTTCGGCCAATCGGCTTGCGACTTGATGTTCGGCCAATCGGCTTGCGACTTGATGTTCGGCCAATCGGCTTGCGGCTTGAAGTTCGGCCAATCGGCTTGCGACTTGAAGTTCGGCCAATCGGCTTGCGACTTGAAGTTTGGCCAATCGGCTTGCGACTTGAAGTTTGGCCAATCGGCTTGCGACTTGAAGTTTGGCCAATCGGCTTGCGACTTGAAGTTCGGCCAATCGGCTTGCGACTTGATGTTCGGCCAATCGGCTTGCGACTTGATGTTCGGCCAATCGGCTTGAAGTTCGGCCAATCGGCTTGAAGTTCGGCCAATCGGCTTGAAGTTCAGCCAATCGGCTTGCGGCTCCGACGGCCAGAGCTACAATGGAATGGTTTACATCAAAGCATATTCCTGTGTTAGAATGGCCCAGTCACAGTCCAGACCTAAATCCCATTGAGAATCTGTGGCAAGACTTGTAAATCGCTGATCACAGACGCTCTCCATCCAATCTGACAGAGCTTGAGATATTTTACAAAGAAGAATGGGCAGAAATGTCCTCTCTAGATGTGCAAAGCTGGTAGAGACACCCCCAAAAAGACTTGTAGAGAAAGGGGGTTCTACAAAGTATTGACCCCAGGGGGCGCCATACAAATGCCCCCCCCCCCCCACACTTTTCACATATTTATTTGTATCATTTATCATTTTCCTTCCACTTCACAATTATGTGACACTTTGTTTTGGTCCATCACAGAAAATCCCAATAAAATACATTTATGGTTTTGGTTGTAACATGACAAGATGTGGGGAATGTCAAGGGGTATGAATACTTTTTCAAGGCTCTGTATCCCAATACAATCATGTCGGCTGTAAAACCATGCCGATCTCACACAAAAAATAAATAAAATCACCAGCAAGGGAGACGTCACTTACATTATATACATACAGAATAATCAAACGTATCCATCCATTTACACAAAACCTCCGGGGGGTTCCGGCAGGACATGGTGTATAATAAAATGAAGCCTGTAATATTAACCATCTGCCACTAGATGGCGCCGAGACCCCTTCTATACAGAATCCCCATTAGGAGTACAGGAGACAGCCTGCAGGTCCCCAACACCTGGCAAAGATCCTGCGCAATGGGGCCAGTGCTACATTTTTTGGGGGGGAGGGGCGTCAATCAACCCCCCGCCAATCCGGTGTTAAGACCCACCTCCTGTCCTGATTGGCCGGGAGGAGAAGCCGGAAGACAGTAGCGAATATTATTATTGATTACGCAAGTGGGTGGGCTCTGCGCCCCGAGCCCACCCTTCTTTGAAGCCAATTACAGTCTCGGGCTTTAATCGTGTGCTTCAAAAAAAAAAAAAACAGTAGTAGAAATCGAAGTGTCCAGCACCATACATGGAGATTAGGAGGAGCGGAATATGGAGATTGGGGGGCAGAATATGGAGATTAGGGGGGGCGGCGGCATATGGAGATTGGAGGGGTGGCATATGGAGATTGGGGGGGTGGCGGCATATGGAGATGGGGGGGTGGCGGCATATGGAGATGGGGGGGTGGCGGCATATGGAGATGGGGGGGCGGCGCCCCTACGGCACCTCTCTGCATGTGCGGGATATTTAAAAATGGCTGCTCAGAAGAGGAAAGATGGGTGGGGGGTTTTGGCGAGGTGATGTTGCTCCTTAAGGCTTCATTCACACAAATGGTGGATCACTTTTCAGAGGTGGTTTTGAGCCAGTTTACAGATGTTCAGAGGGCAGTAATGCCACCTCCTGAATTTACTTTTTTTTATTTTTCTTACAATCCTGAGGATTTTCTATTGAAGCCACGACTGCCAGCCAAGCCTATGGCATGTGGTTGCGGAACGGTCCCATTGACTCCAAAGGATGTCCTTGGTAAGCGGCACCGCCTGCCAAATGTAGGGACCGCCTCAAGGTTTATAATCCTGAGTGGCTGCTGGTAAGAAAATGAGAATGGACAGCCTGTTTTTACCAACCCCTTGCCACACATGTGTGAATGAGGCCTGAGATCGGGACTGGAATAAAGGAGGTTGTATGGTAGACGTGTCTGTGGTACTTATCACACGTTTTATGGCCTCGCTTAAGTCCCAATGCAAGACAAAGCAAAAATGCCTTTTTTCTTATAGGGCCACTTCACCACCACTGCCAACAGTGGTTACAGCTTGGACTGGCGCGTTTCATCTGTTTTTTGGCCACAAGAATTACACTAGTTGCAGAAAGAAGTAAACATGGCAAATAACACAGGATAGCATTGTATATATTGTTTTTAGTAATGTAACATTTTATTTATTATTATTATTATTATTATTATACACGATTTATTTAGCGCCAACAGTTTACACAGCGATTTACAGTGTAAAGGGGAGGGGACAGAATAATTACAGTATAGTTCAATACAGAAAGGACAGAAGGGCCCTTTATATTTATAGTTTATTTATTATTATTATATTAATAACATATAATTTTTAAATATATATATATATATATATATATATATATAAATGATATTAATAATAATAGTAATAATAATAATATATATATATATATATATATATATATATATATATATATAGTTTATTATTAATAATCTATATATATATATATATATATTTATTTATTTTTTTTATTAATAATAATAATTTAAATAATAAATATATTATTATATTATTATTACTTATTAATATATTATTTATTATTATTTATTTATAGAAATGTATAGTTTCTCATTAGTCTGCATATGGGGAAAGGTGCACATGGGGTGTTGGTAAGTAAACAGTCTGGGGGGTGGGGATCTGCTAAGCACTGGACCCCATTTATATATATAATATTGATTTCTGGTCACATCAATCTATACATTGGGATTGACTTATTAAAACTGAGAAGTGCAAAATCTGGTGAAGCTCTGCATGGAAACCAGTCATCTTCCAGGTTTATTTTTGTCAAAGCTTAACCACTTCAGCCCCAGAAGGTTTTAGCCCCCCCATGACCAGATAATTTTTTTGCGATATGGCGCTCTGACAATTGCGCGGTCGTGCAACATTGCACCCGAATAAAATGAATGTCCTTTGTTTTTTTCCCCACAAATCAAGATTTATTTTGGTGGTATTTGATCACCTCTGCGGTTTTTATATTTTGCACTATAAACAAAAAACACCCACAATTTTGAAAAAAAAAAAACAATAATTTTTTTACTTTCTGGTATAAAATATCCAATAAAAAAAACAGGAAAAAAAATCTAATTTCTTTATCAATCATTTCAGTGTATATTGATTGGTTTGCACAAATGTTTTGGCGTCTATAGACTATGGGATATTTTTATGGCCTTTTTATTGAGTTTTTGTTTTTACTAGTAATGGCAGCGATCAGCAATTCATAGCGGGACTGCGACATTGTGGAGGACAAATTAGACACTAACTGACACTTTTTGGGAACCAATGACACCAAAATCCTTGTATGAAGTTTGAGGGGGCGGGGCTGAACTTTGGGAGGGGAGGGGCCTCTCATGGACCGGCCACCACTGTATTGTGCACTGTCCAGTCTTAGTAAATCAGCCCCCCCCCCGTATACTGTTGTCTGTCTCTTGCCTGTTCCATGCAGACGTTGCCGTTCTCATCTATGGTCCCCGTTTCATCTTCTTGCAGAGATCTGCAGCTGTTCCTTTTCCTCAGGCTGACTACGGACAGGGCGCCAACGACGGCCCCAACCCCCGGCTGGGGGAACCGGTCCTTCACCTTCAGGCGTCCGCAAGTCAACTACGGCTATGAATGAGAAAATAAGAAACGGTCATCTCTGGGACCTCGGCCAGTGTACTAGGACCCCTGGCACAATGGGAATGAACTACTGATTTACAGATCTCAAACCATCGCTAAAAATATCCGAGAAGGACGATTGTTATAAAGAAAATATTTTATGACTGATAAATCCAAATCTAAAAGTTTATTTGTAATGAAATGTGGGGACCCAATTCTGAAAAATAAAAATTGTGGTAAAAATCCGGCATTGAATTATAAACGTCCAAACCTGTTTTTGGAGAAATCCCCGAGCAGCGGGCACCCAAAACAATCACTGGAGGACACAATGCACACTACATTTATGGGGGTCACCGGGTGACACAGGGGGCTCAGAGTCATAGGGTGACAAAGGGTTTTCTGGGGTCACAGGGTTACACAGGATACTCTGGGGTCATAGGGGTTACACAGGATGTTCTGGAGTCATAGGGGTCACAGGGTGACAAAGGACACTCTGGTTTCACAAGGTGACACAGGATACTCTGGGGTCATAGGGCTCGCAGGGTGGCATAGGATGCTTAGGGGTCACAGGGTGACACATGATACTCTGGGGTCACAGGACGACAGGATGCTCTGGGTCATAGGGGTGACACGGGCTGTTCTGCAGTCATAGGGGTCACAGGGTGACAGGATGCTCTGGGTCATAGGGGTCATAGGGCTTGTGTAAAAAAAAAAAAAAAAATCCCACAAAATTGTCTCTGGTAGCGAAAGGGTTAAAGGATAAGTTCACCTTCGGGAACGTCTCACATCTTCTACCCGGAAGCTTTGTTAGTTAAAAAAAATGTATTCATTATATTAATATAGTAAAAAATGCCCCCTCCTCCACCCCCATACGAGAGCTCCATCTGTCTATAAAATGATATAAACTTCATTGTTGCATGGCCGAGTGATTGTCAGTCCAACTATCAGAGCCCTGTATAGGCACTTCCAGGAACGCCCACTGTATATATACCGCATTACCGCAATACCGAGGGGGGGAGGTTACAGCAACAGCTAGCCGTCATAACCCCGGTATTAATTTTAAACAGAAGCCAATCCGGTGTCCAATAAAAGTGGCCCCAGCGCGGCGGATTTGCCACTGGATCATTTTTATGGGCAGCAAGAGAGTTGCCCCCCCTGCCGCTTTCTGGTTGTTTGCCCGTTTACAGGAGACATCGGTAATGGGGGAAACGATCCGATCCTCTAAATCAGGAATATGCAATTAGCGGACCTCCAGCTGTTGCAGAACTACAATTCCCATAAAGCATAGAAAGACTCTGACAGCCACAAGCATGACACCCAGAGGCAGAGGCATGATGGGATTTGTAGTTTTGCAACAGCTGGAGGTCCGCTAATTGCAGAACCCTGCTCTAAATAATGGGCAGGAAGTCGAGGGAGGGCAAGATGCACCTGCTTTGCCAGGAGGCCGTCAATAGACGTCCTCCCCTTTCCACCTGCAGGGCGCGCTGTGATCACAGAGTCAATGAGACTCGGCTGATCACAGATCGGAGTAAGGGGTCGATCTTGGCCCCCTACCATGTGATCAGCTGTCAGCCAATGACATCTGATCATGTGATGTAATCAGAAGATCGGTAATCGTTTTTTTTTCTCCTCACGCTGACAGCCGATCACCGGCTTCTGTGCAAGGGACATCGGTCCCGAAGAGGAAGAAGCAAAGCCGCCTCATCTGTGCCAACCAGTGCCACCTGCCAGTGCCATGAATCAGTGCCAGCAATCAGTGCCACCTATCAATGCCCACATTGGTGCCAATCAGTGCCTCATGAGTGCCACCTAGCAGTGCTGCCTATCAGTGTCACCTACCAGTGCCGATTCGTGCTCATCACTGTCACCCATCAGTGCCCATCACTGCCACCTATCAGTGCCAGCTATCTGTGCCACCGATCAATGCCCTTCAGTGTCAGTCATCAGTGCCACCTCTCAGTGCCCACCAATGCCACCTATAACTACCCACCAGTGCCACCTCATCTGTGCCACCTATTAGTGCCCTTTAGTGCCACCTATCAATGCCCTTCAGTGTCACCCATTAGTGCCACCTCTCAGTGCCCACCAATGCCACCTATAAGTACTAGAGGTCGACCGATATGGGTTTTTCTCTGGCCGATGCCGATATTTAGAAATCATGGCGGCCGATAGCCGATATATGATGCCGATTTTTTTGGGCCGACATGTTAGGCCGATTTTATTTTATTTATTTATTTTTAATCCCCCTTGATCTAACACACCTTTCCCACTGGGGCGTTTTTTTTAGGCGCTTTTGGGCTAAAAATAGTGCCTGTAAAGTGCCTGCAAAATGGCTCCCCTGCAGTCTGTGTGAAAGACAGAGTGCTTTCACACTGAGGCGATGCGCTGGCAGGATCTTAAAAAAAAAGTCCTGCAAGCAGCACGTTTGGAGTGGTGTATACCGCTCCTCCACCACTCCTGCCCATTGATATGAATGGGCACCACTGCCAAAGGACATGCAATGCGATTTGGCAGCGGTGCTTCATGGGCGCATTTAACCTCTTCCTTGGCCGCTAGCTGGGTTATATGTGCCCCACTAGCAGCCAAATAGCACCGCTAAAATGATGGTAAAGAGCCGCTAAAACTTGCGTTTTACCATCAACGCCTGTCCGCTCCAGTGTGAAAGCAGCCTTCATAAGTGATACAGAAAATTTCTTACACTTAAACATTTATTAAACAAAACAAACCTCCAATCAATCATGTATGTATGATCTAGATAAAAAAAAAAAAAAAAAACTATATATTAAATAAAAACGGGTAGTCAAAACTTTTGGACAAAAAAATAAAAAATAAAAAAATGGGCTAACTTTACTGTTTTTATTTTATTTTTATTTTTTAAATGGTGTATTTTTTTCCCAAAAAAATGCATTTGAAAGACCTCTGTGCAAATGCCGTGTGACATAAAATATTGCAACAACCGCTATTTTATTCCCTAGGATCTCTGCTAAAAAATATATATAATTTTTGGGGGGTCTAAGTGATTTTCTGGCAGAAAATACAGGATTTTTACTTGTAAGCAACAAGTGTCAGAAAAGATTTAGTCTTTAAATGGTTAAACTGAGAACTTCTACACACAGAGATGATTTCATTCATTGAAGTGTAAACATTGTATCATTTAGTTCTTTTCTTGGCAGTCTGCCCAGAGAGGAGGAAAGTGTTGCTATGACGACTCAGGCAACTTACACTGACTTCTAAGAGCCGGTTCACACTGCGGCGATGCGAGGCGACACGACTTGCCTCGCCTCGACCTGACAAGTCGCCCCGTTCTGTACAATGGAACCGTTCTGAGAGGAGCGACTCGAGTCGCTCCGACTCAGAAAAAAGGTTCCTGTACTACTTTTGGGCGACCTCGGGGCGACTTGCATTGACTTCTATACAGAAGTCATCTGCAAGTTGCCGCTGAGGTCACCGCAGGTCGCGGCGAGGCAAGTCGGTGTCGCCTCGCATCGCCTGCAGTGTGAACCGGTACTTACAGAAGTCATTTCAAAGTCCCGCTGTAGAATCGGCTTTTTATCAGCACAATCGGCCGATGCCGATTATTTAAAAAACGGCAAATATCGGCCGATATATCGGTCGACCTCTACCCATAACCCATCAATGGGACTGCGTGCAAGGGGGGGGGGGGGGGGCATGGAACGTCTAGGTTATCCTAGGGGAGGTGGAAGTGGGCACCTATCACAACTAGGTACCTGCCCCTCCCCCCAACAAAAAAAACACCAAGAGGAAGGGAAGGGAAGTCAATGGCTGTCAGCACAATGTTCTACTTTATGTGATTTCCTCTGTAAATGATAAAATGGATGTTATATTGTATTGTCTTGACGCGGGAACAATAAATGTTCCGACTTCTTCGCATTTCTGGATGGGGACTCCCCTTTGATATCGGGGTCCCGGCTCTACATTCTGCACAGGGAGATGAATGGGGCACTCTAGACTGATGATTCAGGGACAATCCGATCGCCTTCGTGGGGTCAGGAAGGAATTTTGTCCCCCGCCCCCCTTTGGAGACAATCTGACCAAGGAAGGAAGGGGGGGGTTTTCGCCTTCCTCTGAATCATCGTAAGGTTTAGGGGTCCGAAAAAAGGCCCCGTCTATGGGGAGCCGCAGAGGATAACAGTGACCAATCCTCTGATTTATCAAGGCCTTAGAATCATTTCCTTCTATTGATTTATTTACAATAAAAAATAAACAATTGGACAATATTAACCCTTTCATGACTAAGCCCATTTTTGGCATTTGGTATTTAAGGTTAAAATCCATATTTTTTGCTAGAAAATTACTTGGAACCCCCAAACATTATATATATTATATATATATTTTTAGCAGAGACTCTAGAGAATAAAAAGGCGATTGTTGCAATATTTTATGTCACACGGTATTTGCGCAGTGGTGTTTTAAACGCAACTTTATGGGAAAAGGGACACTTTCATGAATTTAAAAAAAACGAAACAGGAAAATTAGCCCAATTTTTGCATAATGTGAAAGATAATGTTACGCCGAGTAAATAGATACCAAACATGTCACACTTTATAATTGCACGCACTCGTGGAATGATGACAAACTTCGGTACCTAAAAATCTCAATAGGCGACGCTTTAAAAAATTGTTACGGTTACCAGGTTAGCGTTACAGAGGAGGTCTAGTGCTAGAATTATTGCTCTCACTCTGACGATCGCGGCGATACCTCACATGTGTGATTTGAACACCGTTTACATATGCGGGCGCGACTTCCGTATGAGTTTCCTTTGCTTTGCGAGCTCGCGGGGACGGCGGGCGCTTTCAATTTTTTTTTTTTTAATTTTAAAATTAATAAATTGTTTTTTAAAAAAAATAAAAAATTCGATTTTATTGCTGTCACAAGGAATGTAAACACCCCTTGTGACAGTAATAGGTGGTGACAGGTACTCTTTATGGAGTTTATTTATCCCTCCTTTACACTTCAAAGTATTCAGATCGCCGAAAACAGCGATTCTGAATACTGTACATTTTTTTTAAACTGGTGCCATTGGCAGCCGTGTAAACGGGAAGTGACGTCATGACGTGGCTTCCGTGTTTACCATTAGGAGACTGGAATGCGCCATCATTTCAGTTCCTCCCCAGCACCCGGAAGCATCCGATTGTGAATCGGTGCTCCCGATCGAGCGGGAGCACCGGTAACAGCGGCGAGAGGTGGCGGGAGGGGGTGGGACGTCCCCTCCCGCTCCTCCGGCATAACAGCCGAGCGGCTTTTAGCCACTTCGGTTGTTATGGCTGGATAGCCGATCGCCTGCTGTAAAAAACGGTACCAAGATGATACCTGCAGGTGCGGGCATCATCCTGGTATACCCCCCGGAAGCCGAGTACGCAGATATGCGTACGCTCGGCAGGAAGGGGTTAAATAAAGACTGTATTTAAAAAAAAAAAAAAAAAAAAACCCAGAAAAAACAAAACAAAAAAATAAAGAAACACAAAAGAACTGAAAAAAAAAAAACAAAGACAAAAAAAGAAAACACAAAAAAAACTGAACAAAAACCCAAAGTGGCCTAATGGAGTGCGATCGTTTCAAACGGCTCAAACGGCACCGCTTTTGGGGTGTTGTTAACGTTTTAACTGGCACTCGCAGCAGATCGCATAAACGCAGTGCGATTTCTCTGTTGTTACATTCGGCACCTTTTTTGGGGGGACACTTGGTTTCGCCACAGCAAACTGATCCGGAAGTCCGCCCACCCTTACTTTCTCCCATTTCCATTCACAGAGTGCAGCGTGCTCCACGCATGTTCGGTAGCAAACCGCCTGTGAAGCCGCAAGGCTTTACTGCAGGTTTCCCTTAGTCATAATGGCGGCGCCAGCACCTGCCTGGGTGAGGGCACCGCGGGATCCCTGGACGGGTAAGCGACCAGAAATATACCGGGATGATATGCAGCTGGGGGCATCGCCCCGGCCCCGGCGGGCGGTCAGCTTTTTAGTGATAACAACCAATGTGGCTAAAAGCCGATCGGCTGTCATTCTGAAGGAGCGAGAGGGACCCCCCCCTACACTACCGCCCCGCCTTCCGCCGCTCTTCCCGTTCCACCTAGGGTGACCCGGATTGCCCGGGTCTTTCCCGGGTACCTTCATTCTAGGACAATACAGTGCCCTGGATTGAAACTGACACAGCCACCCACCCCCAGGGCTGATCTGATGCCCCCCAAAAAAAGGCCGCCACATCGCTGCTTTACTCACTGACAGTACTTGTCCTGGCCGGGAATGTCTAGAGAGCCACAATCCCCACCCCCTCCAGCATTGGAACGAGGTAAAGCGGGTCTGGGCCGGCCAGGACAAGTACTGTCAGTGAGTAAAGTGGCGATGCGGTGGCCATTTTTTGAGGGGAGTGATCGGTGCTTCTGGGTAAAGCTCGCACCCACCACCCCAGCTGTGCCGTGATTGGTTACAGCACAAGCTGATTTTTAGGAAGGGAGTGGGGGGTGGGTCCCTAAATGGCAGTTTGGAAATGTGGTCACCCTAGTCCCACCGGGAGACCCGAGCCACCATTCGGCGCCCATCAGCCGGCTAGGCTAAGACCCTAAGGAAGCCGTATTCGGCTCTGATCGGGTCTGCGATGTAAAATCCCGGAAGTGATGTCACTTCCGGATTACTCGGCCGCCAATGGCGCCAATTAAAATATAATAAAAAATGACTGCATTCAGAATCGCCGTGAGGCATCGCCTCGATCATCAGAGTGAGAGCAATAATTCTACCCCTATAGACCTCCTCTGTAACACTAAAAAAGGATCGCCTATGGACATGTTTTAGGTACTGTAGTTTGTCGCCATTCCACGAGGGTGCGCAATTTCAAAGCTTTAAGGTGGACTCCACCCCCTCCCCCCCATGCAGCTCCACATTTCAATATAAAAACATTGTTTCCTTTCACTTACAATTACTGGTATTCTGAGTGTTGCTCCCCCCGGCCTCATTCTTCCGGGGTACTTCCCGTCACATGTTCCAGGAGTAAAAATGGCCGCTGTGATACGACTATAGAGAAAAAAAAGAGAAAAAAAAGCAATTACTAATCACGTCTCCAGAGGCCTTTGTTGCCTTATTTATAATAAGGGAGGAATTTCTCTTTAACCCCTTCCTAATGGATAGACGTCCTGGACTTTCAGTGGTCATACCGGGATGATGGGCGGAGCTACAGGCTTCATACCGGGATTTACTTTTTTCAAGATGTGACTTCCTGTGTTGTAAAAGCCATCCTAGTGACTGATTAACTGCTGGATGTCTTTTACAGGCACTGGGAGGGAACATTCCCCACCTCCCCCCTCCCAATGGCAACTTTTGAGCTCTCCCATGCCATCGGGAAGCCAGATTTATATAATATAGAGCTGGTCGTGGACCAGATGGTTCCCAGGCATCTCTATGATTCTGGGAGGCTGGAAGCAACGCCATGACATCACTTCCAGTTCTGGCAAATGTACTGACATTTTTTATTTTTGGGAAATCATCAGATCATTTTTTATTCTTTATTATCTCATGTTTTCCAAGGCAAAGGAGAGATTTGGGGGTCTTATAGACCACCCCCCCCCCCCCCCCCGATGTCTCCCTAAAGAGTACCTGTCATCCCTTATTTCTATCACAAGGGATGTGTACATATTTTGTGATTTAAATAAAAGTGATAATCTGATGGGGACCCTCATAATAGAATCTGATGCAGACCCTCATAATAATAGAATCTGATGGAGACCCTCGGGCCTGTTCTATAGTTGTATTGTACTGTATGGAGGTGTCTCCGGGACAGGAAGGGAGGTGGATTCTCCTCAGGGGGTCACAGATGGTGATAAACACCCGGCAGAGACAACATACACATACACAGGAATGGGCGGAGGGGGAGGGTACTATATGGGATGAGGACCACCATAACCCCCCCCCCCCCACACACACACACACACACACACAGCATAAACCCTGAGAGGGTCACACTGAGCCCCTCTAGCAACCAATCACCGGATTTGTCCCGCACAGCAGACTACAGAGCGGACTACAACTCCCAGAATCGGCGGCCTGTACCCCGTCTCCATGGTGACAGGTCTTCTATCAGAAAGCCGTTGATTCGTCAGGTTAGATGTTACATCGCCGCCCCATCTTGCTACACCCTACACTCGCCCACAGGCAGGATAGAGTGAGAAGGGGGCAAGCGAACATCTTGTTACACCCACCAGTTTTGCCTCTTACACTTTTTTGTAACTGTAATCTGAGTTTATATAGGGAAATACAGGACTTAGAGCTCCGTCTGACTGTTTAGATTTGAGTTTTAAAAGCAGCGGCGAGCCTGCTGATCTCACAGGTTTCCTAATCTGACAGAAGTTCGCTGCTTTTAAAATTCGACATCTAAACAGTCAGACGGAGTTCTAAGTCCTGTATTTTACTATAAAACTTCAGATTGCAGTTAAAAATAAGTGTAAGATGGAAAACTCCGATGGGCGTACCTAAATGTCCGCTTTCCCCTTCTCAGTGCATCCTTACTGTGGAGGAGTGTGGGGTGTAGAAAGATGGCGGCGACGCAACGTCACTTCCGTTATACACCGCAGCGTTCTTCAGTTCAGAAAGTGCAATGGAAGTAACGTTCCATCGCGGCCATCTTGCTACACCCCGCACTCGTCCGCAGACTCTGGACCTCACCATACAACACAACAAGCCGCTTCCCCAGGGAGAGAGGGGGGGGAGGAGCTCCGGGGACAGCCCACCTCCGTCACCGGGACCTTCATACACCCCAATATCACCCCTCCCCCCATATCTCTACCGACATCACCGAAACCTGGATAATACCCCCCTCCCCCATCACATACACCCCCCATCACCTCCAACTATTACCCCCTCCCCCATCACCTCCAACTATTACCCCCTCCCCCATCACCGCCAAATACCCCGTCTTCCTCATCACCTTCAAATACCCCCTCTCTTCCCCCCATCACCTCCAAATACCCCCCTCTCTTCCACCTATCACCGCCAAATACCCCCTCCCCCATCCCCTCCAAATACCCCCCTCTCTTCCACCTATCACCGCCAAATACCCCCCTCCCCCATCACCCCCAAATACCCCCTCTCTTCCCCTCCCCCATCACCTCCAAATACCCCCCTCTCCTCCCCCATCACCTCCAAATACCGCCCTCCCCCATCACTTCCAAGTACCCCCTCTCTTCCCCCATCACCGCCAAATACCCCCTTCTCTTGCCCCCATCACCTCCAAATACCCCCTCTCTTCCCCATCACCCCAAAATACTCCCCTCCCCCATCACCTCCAAGTACCCCCTCTTCTCCCCCCCCCCATCACAGCCAAATACCCCCTCCCCCATCACCCCCAAATACCCACTCCCCCATCACCTCCCCCTATCACCCTAAATACCCCCCTCCCCCATCACCTCCAAATTCCCCCTCCCCCGTTATCGCCAAATACCCCCTCCCACTATCACCTCAAATATTACCCCCTCCCCCCTCACTGAAACCCGGATAATACAACAACTACCCCCCATAACCTCCAAATTATACCCACAATATAACACCCCTCCCCCATATCACTGACACCTGAATGTATATCACCTCCCATCCCCCCAAATCACCGACCCCCCCACTGACCCCTGTATGAATAGGATGATCCATTATATGGGGCAGGGAATCAATAACCAATCTATATCACATCACCCCCACCACTGATCAATAATCACCCTATACTCTGTTTTTATATTCACCTATTGTAACCAGCCAATATCATGACTAATAATCAATATCTCATCATTGCCAATACTTGGTGATCACTGTCTGATAATTCATTGTTATTGATCTACGACAGTGATGGTGAACCTTGGCACCCCAGATGTTTTTGAACTACATTTCCCATGATGCTCCTGCACTCTGCAGTGTAGTTGAGCATCATGGGAAATGTAGTTCCAAAACATCTGGGGTGCCAAGGTTCGCCATCACTGATCTACGATATACTGATATCCCAGCATTTATCACTGATCAATAAGCAGCCCGTATCTCATGATTTTCACCCCTCCCCCCCGATCAGTGATCAATAACCAGCGCATATCTCATGATTATCACCCCCCGATCAGTGATCAATAACCAGCCCGTATTTCATGATTATCACCCCCCCATCAGTAATCAATAAGCAGCCCGCATCTCATGATTATCACCCCTTCCTCCGATCAGTGAGCAATAACCAGCTCGTATCTCATGAATATCACCCCTCCCCCCTGATCAGTGATCAATAACCAGCTTGTATTTCATGATTATCACCCCCCCCCGATCAGTGATCAATAAGCAGCAATCACCTCTGATTTCTATAATACCTCTTTGTCTTCCATTATAACCTCCTCATTATCAATACTCGGCATTGCTGGTTATCAGTAATCACCAATCTTCATTCTTTTATCAATAACCGCCCATTGATATTCATTCCTTATAGATATCACCTATCAATATATTTACCAATAAACTGAATTTTCTTTTCCTGTACCCAACACCCGTCTGTCAGTAATTATCCACCTATCAGGTGTCAGTATCTGGTCACCTGATCACACGACACCCAACTATCACCAATCATTTCTCTGATCATACCTCTGTTAGGCCGATCAATAATTATTATCCACAATCACCCCCCCCCCCCCGTATACTGTATATTCATTGTTCTCTGAGCCGACACTCACTGTATAGAGGGAGGAGAGATACAATCTGTATGCTGTATGTGTAAACAGTGTTTATAAACATTGATCAGACAGAGATACAAAGTAACATTGTTTATAAACATTGATCAGACAGGAGATAGAAAGATACAAAGTAACATTGTTTATAAACAATGCTCAGACAGGAGATAGAGAAAACAATGTAACATTGTTTATAAAAATTGATAAGACTAGGAAGTACAAGATACAAAGTGACATTGTTTATAAACATTGCTCAGAGAGGAGATAGAGCAATACAAAGTAACATTGTTTATAAACATTGATCAGATGGGAGATAGACCTTTTTTCAGATTTTCCATTTTTCCAAAAGCAGCTGAAACAACTGTTTAAAATGGTGGATAAAAGAAGAATAAAAAACAAATTTCCCAGATAAATGAACCCGATTTTAACAATATGCTTTATCTTCCTGTGGGGTATTATGGGGTGTATTACACTTTGTGTACACTAGGTGGAGCCATTATACCATTTATTGATAAAGCCAGCTCTGCCCAATAAGGGTGAAGAACCAGAAATGGACAGCAGGGGGCGAGCGTGTGTTCTGGAATACACTGACTGTCCATTCCATACATTCCACTTCATCCCGACAGTCAGATGGAGTTTTGTGGTTTTGCTTCTCTAAAGACCTCTGGGGGGTAAAATAGACCAAAGGCCGTTTCCTCGTCTGTAGATCTGCTGTTACCAGAGTACCCTTACCCACTCCGGGAAGATTTACCCCCATTCCCGACCAGGTCATTTTTTGCGATGTGGCACTGTGTTGCTTTAACTGACAATTGTGCTGAACCCAAATATAATTCACAGTATCTGACAAAAGTAAGTACACCCCTCAGTCACATTTGTGTAAATATTTTCTTCTCTCTTTTCATGTGACAACACTGAAGAAATGACACTTGTCTACAATGTAAAGTAGTGAGTGTACAGCTTGTATAACAGTGTACATTTCCTGTCCCCTCAAAATAACTCAACACACAGCCATTAATGTCTAAACCGCTGGCAACAAAAGTCAGTACACCCCCTAAGTGAAAATGTCCAAATTGGGCCCAATTAGCCATTTTCCCTCCCCCGGTGTCATGTGACTCGTTAGTGCTACAAGGTCTCAGGTGTGAATGGGGAGCAGGTGTGTTACATTTGGTGTTATCGCTCTCACTCTCTCATACTGGTCACTGGAAGTACAACATGGCACCTCATGGCAAAGAACTCTCTGAGGATCTGAAGATAAGAATTGTTGCTCCACATAAAGATGGCCTAGGCCAGGGATCCACAAACCCCAGGCGCCAGGTCGCCAATGCGACCAGAAATCGCAACCTGGCGCCTAAGCTGTCACCAGCCCACTCACTATTGATGCCCCAGACATGCAGCAGCATTAACACCGACTGCCGTCCTCCTCCCTCCTCCACACTCTGCCGCACCGCACTAAGTCTGTGAAACTGACAAGCAATGGAGAGAGGAGGATCTGTCAGATTTCAGCTCGATGTCGGGGTGGGCGGGAACCGGCCGGTATGGGCGGGACCCAGCAACTATCAAACACCAGCTAATGAAATCTGGGCGGGCCGCTACGTGTATGTGGCCCCGCCCCTTTTCTTAAAGCGGGGTACCACCCTAAAGTGGAACCTCCGCTGATCAGAACCCTCCCCCCCTCCGGTGTCACAATTGGCACCTTTCAGGGGGGAGGGGGGTGGGGATACCTGTCAAAGACAGGTATTTACACCCACTTCTGGGCATAGACTCCCGTGGGAGTCTATGCCTCTTCCTGTCCTGCCGCGCTGTCTGCTGGGACACACACGGGTCCCAGTGACAGCGCGGACAATTCCTACTGCACTGCGCGACTCGCGCATGCGCAGTAGGGAACCGGGAAGTGAAGCCGATTCGCTTCACTTCCTGATTCCCTCATCTAGAATGGTGACGGCAGCAGCCGAGAGCCGAGTGATCGATCGGCCTCGGCATAGCTGGACCCCGGGACAGGTGAGTGTCCATTTATTAAAAGTCAGCAGCTGTAGTATTTATAGCTGCTGGCTTTTAATATTTTTTTTTTTGGTGAAATCCCTCTTTAAGCAGCCATATTGTTGGCTGGCGTTTGATAGCTGCTGAGTCCCACTCACCCGGGACCCGCCCACCCCAACATTAAGCTCAATTCTGACAGCTCCTCTGTTACGTTTCAGTAACAGCGTGCTCCCTGTGAAACCTGCCAGTGCCACCTGCCAGCGCCAACCAGTGGCATCTGCCAGTGCCAACCACTGGCACCACCAATCAGTGCCACCTGCCAGTGTCAGTGCCACCACCAATCAGTGCCACCTGCTAGTGCCAACCAGTGCCACCGCCAATCAATACCACCTGCAACCACCAACCAGTGCCACCGCCAATCAGTGCCACCTGCCAGTGACAATCAGTGCCACCTGCCAATCAGTGCCAACCAGTGCCACCTGCCAACACCAACCAGTGCCATCACCAGTGTCATCTGCCAGTGACAACTAGTGCCACCGCCAACCAGGGCCACCTGCCACTTCCAAACCAGTGCCACCTGCCAATCAGTGCCACCACCAGTGCCACCTGCCAGTTCCAAACCAGTGTCACCTGCCAGTTCCAAACTAGTGTCACCTGCCAGTTCCAAACTAGTGTCACCTGCCAGGTCCAAACCAGTGCCACCTGCCAGTGCCAGCCAGTTCCATCTGTTGCCAGCCTTACTCTCTTTCTGGTCAGCCCATAACCCTGATATAACAGCGTTTCAATGGAGTGATTGACAGGGTGCTCCATTGTGAGTTAGGGATAGGGGGTGAAAATGAGTGGCCTTACCCCGGGAGCTGACAATCAATACCACTCTTAAAAAAAAAAAAAAAAAAAACTGGCTCCTAACTTTTTTAACTGGCTCCTAAATTCAAAGCAAATTTGTCAACCCCTGTATTATAATTAAACCTCATTATTAAATTCTAGTATTATAATTAACCACTTCAATACAGGGCACTTTCACCCCCTTCCTTCCCAGCCCAATTTTCAGCTTTCAGCGCTTTCAGTGACAATTGCGCGGTCATGCTACACTGTACCCAAATGAAATTGTTATCATTTTGTTCGCACAAATAGAGCTTTATTTTGGTGTTATTTATTCACGACTCCGTTTTTTTTTTTTTTGCGATATAAGCGCAAAAAAAGCGGAAATTTGGGAAAAAAAACAATATTTTCTTTTTTCTATTTGAAAAGAAATCCAATAAAATCAAATTTTGTCATAAATTTAAGCCAAAATGTATTCTGCTACATGTTTTTGGTAAAAAAAATTCCGTTAAGTGTTGTAGACATGTCACTGGAGAAGTGATCGAGGGGGTGTACATCTCACCTAGGTTGCTACACAGTGTGAGATGGTAAATCCAGGATGGATCAGTTTCTCAGCAGCGATATGCTGCTGAGTTGTTATTTAATTTTGCCGGGCCTGGGTTTATATGGAATGGCAGGTAGGTTTGGTAGAGGGACCTGTCATTCCACATCCCCCGATCCAGTTCTGGGTTTGGGATCAGGTGAGCTTTGATCCTAATTAGCCTGGGAAGCTAAAGGCTCTGCAGGGTCTGCAGGTGATTGCTCTCAGCCAGGGAAACGAACAGTCTGTGTGTTTGAGGAAGCTGCAAGCACAGCCACTGCTGGAGCTAAAACTCACCCTGCGATATCCAGGTGAAAGACGCTGTGTTTGTAAGTGTCAGATAGGTGAGCAGAACCTGTTAGTAAGCGCCCAGCCGGGCTAGGACTTTTATTTTTGTTGTACTTAGAAAGCACGGTGTTGCTGTATATTTTGTTTGCTGGACTGTTTGTACCACGAATAAACGCCAAGATCTGCTTTATAAATTCCAAGTCTGCTGTGAACTGTGTCCAAACACACCCTACCCCGGGAAGATCCCTTACAATTGGTGGAGGTAGCGGGCAACACGGTTGCTAGGGGCAACGGTGTGGACAGACTTGGCTACAGCTGCTGATGTCCTGGGTGAAAGCTGCAACTACACTCCAAGAGCAGTCCAGCAACATGGAGGAGATGCTGAAGCAGTTTATGCAAGTGAGTTTGCAACAACAGCAGGCTCAGACAGAGGCCAATAGACGACATGAACAGTCCATGGCTGCACAACAACAACTTATCGAGCACCTGATAGCAATTCGAGAGGCGCCTGTGGTTGCTAATCCACCCACAGTGATGGGAGCCGCTCCAGAGATTTTTTTTGGGAGAAGGACTGTGCAGAAAGCGCTGCAAAAGATGACTGCTGAGGACGATGTTGAGGCCTTTCTAACAGTATTTGAGCGCGTGGCTGAGCGAGAGAAGTTACCAGCCGCTGAGTGGGCAGAGGTAATTGCGCCCTATTTAACAGGTGAACCCCAAAAGGCCTACTATGACCTCAGTGAGCAAGAGGTTAAGGACTATACTCGGCTAAAAGAGGAGATACTTGCCCGACTAGGAGTTACTACTGCAGTCCGTGCCCGGAGGGTACGCAACTGGAGCTACAGTCTGGCCAAATCAGCGAGGTCCCAGATGTATGACCTAATCCATTTGGCAAGAAAGTGGTTGGAGCCAGACACTTCTACTCCTGCACAAATCCTAGAGAAGGTCGTGATGGATCGCTACCTCCGAGCGCTTCCTACTGACCTGCAACGCTGGGTGGGACAAGGTGATCCTAAGAATGCAAACGAACTTGTCAACCTTGTGGAGAGGTTCCAGGCGACTGAGGACTACCTCCGTGATGTTCCTGCAGCATCTTCACCTCCCCGGAGCGCCAGATCTGTGCCGTCAGCTGGTAAGAGACTTCCATCTATTGGGGGAGTGTGGAGGGGTGCTGATGGAGGGAAAAGGGCTCAAGTGGTGTCTCAGGGACAAAAGACTGGTGATGGTCCCGGGTGGCTAAGGGGCTCTGAAAAGGACTCCTTGCCAAAGAGACCAGGCCCTATCCAGTGTTGGAGATGCCATGAGGCGGGACACGTGTCGGCCCATTGCCCTCTTACCTCTGAACCCATGGAATGTGACGCTAGCCGGCGTCAGTCGCTATTTGCGGAACCATCTTGTGCTGCAGTTCCTGGACTAGAGACTGAACCGCAAATCTGCAACATCACAATCAATGACTTTCCTGTTAAAGCGTTAATGGACTCAGGAAGCCTTGTAACCTTGGTGCATGCTAGCCTGGTGACTGGGGACTTAGAGTCTAAAAAGCATATGAGCGTTGTGTGTATACATGGTGATACACAAGTGTACCCTATAGTGCTGGCTAAAGTCGGGACTGAACAAGGCACAGTACAATATGAAGTGGGTGTGGTTAAAAACCTCATGCATAATGTAATATTGGGGCGCGATTTTCCTTTATTCTGGGCTCTCTGGGAAAAAAGAAAAATCCCCAAAAGGAGTGAGGATACCTCTAAGGTGGTTGCCTTGTCCACTGTGAATGATAAAAGTGTACAGGATGAAAATGATTGTTTTCCTTTGCAGGTCCTGGCTGGGGAGGAGGAGGCTCCTCCCACTGAGCAAAATATACTAGACTTAGAGGTGTCTAGCGATAATTTTGGGGCTGCACAATTACAGGACCCCACTCTCAAAAATGCGAGAGAGCAGGTTGCTGTTATGAATGGGGTACCTCAGGAACCAGATGCTGAAAAAAGATTTCCACATTTTTCGGTGACTAATGATCTTTTCTATAGAGTCAATAAGGTTAAGGATGAGATTGTGGAACAGCTTCTGGTACCTAAGCCGTACCGGCGTCAGGTGCTTGACATGGCACATAACCATGTTCTTGGGGGACACTTGGGGACTGACAAAACGCGAGAGAGGGTTCTCCAGAGGTTTTTTTGGCCGGCCATATATGATGACATTAAAAAATACTGTGAGTCGTGCCCCACATGTCAGGTTAGTGCCCCAGTGTCACATTTTCGCAGTCCTTTGGTTTCGCTCCCTATTATAGAGGTGCCTTTTGAGCGTATTGCCATGGATTTAGTGGGTCCCATTGTAAAGTCAGCTAGAGGACACCAGTATATTTTGGTAGTCCTGGATTATGCGACCCGCTATCCTGAGGCTGTACCCTTAAGAAACACTGCATCTAAAACAATTGCACGTGAGTTGTTTTATATGTTCTCTAGGACTGGGATCCCCAAAGAAATCCTAACTGACCAAGGTACGCCATTTATGTCGAAAGTAATGAAGGAATTATGCAGACTATTTAAAATCTCACACATCCGTACCTCTGTATACCACCCCCAGACGGACGGATTGGTGGAGAGATTTAATAAAACTTTGAAACATATGTTGAAGAAAGTGGTGGCAAAAGATGGTCGTGACTGGGATCATTTATTACCCTACCTCATGTTTGCTATTAGGGAGGTGCCCCAAGCGTCCACAGGGTTCTCACCATTCGAGTTGGTCTATGGTCATCACCCTAGGGGTCTACTTCTACAAAGTAGAATTTACAACCGGTCCGCAAGAATCAGGACATTCAACCCAGGCGATAGGGTCCTTATACTAGTCCCCACTGTTGAGAGTAAATTCTTGGCGAAGTGGCAAGGTCCCTATGAAATTGTTGAAAAGGTCAGTGAGGTGAACTACAAGGTGCACCAACCAGGTAGAAGGAAGCCTTTCCAAGTTTATCACATAAACTTGATCAAGCCCTGGAAAGACAGGGAATCCTTGGTGGCGACAAATACTGTTAATAATTTGTCACCACCAATCCCTCCAGTCAAGGTAGGTGATACTCTATCAGTGTCACAGAAACAGGAGGCTCAGGAATTTTTACAGAAAAACAAAAACAAGTTCTCTGACCTCCCAGGGCGTACACACCTCATCCATCATCACATTGAAACTGAGCCTAGAAGCAGAGTAAACCTTAAGCCCTATAGGATACCCGAGGCACGTAGGGAAGCCGTATCTGCCGAGGTAAAACGTATGCTTGCTCTGGGGGTAATTGAGGTGTCACAGAGTGAATGGTCCAGCCCAATTGTGCTAATCCCAAAGCCCAATGGAACTTGGAGGTTCTGTAACGATTTCAGAAAGTTGAATGAGATCTCCAAGTTCGATGCGTATCCTATGCCCAGGGTAGATGAGTTGATTGAGAAGTTGGGTAACGCCAGGTACATAACCACCCTCGATCTCACAAAGGGCTACTGGCAGATTCCACTTTCTGGTGAGGCTAAAGAGAAAACTGCATTCTCCACCCCTGATGGGCTATTCCAGTATGTAGTGATGCCATTCGGGTTACATGGAGCGCCTGCAACTTTCCAGAGGTTGATGGACTTGATTCTGCGACCACATCGTGATTACTCAGCTGCCTACCTCGATGATGTGGTCATTTTTAGCCCTGATTGGGAAAGTCACCTCTGTAAGGTACAGGCCGTGTTGGATGCCATAAGTGATGCGGGGTTGACCATAAATGCCGAGAAGTGTGCTCTAGCCCTAGAAGAGGCCAAATATCTAGGCTACATTATTGGGAGAGGGTTGATTAAGCCACAGCTAAATAAAATTGAGGCAATACAGAATTGGCCTAGACCCCTGACAAAGAAACAGGTTAGAGCTTTCCTGGGTATTACGGGGTATTACCGTAGATTTGTGCCGAACTTTGCCTCAGTTGCTGCTCCACTAACTGACTTGACAAAGGGCGGAAAGACAGCAATGGTCACGTGGACCCCAGAGGCCGAGAAGGCTTTCCAAAGCCTTAAGTCTGCCTTGTGCCAACCACCTGTCTTAGTTACCCCCGATTTCAGGCGAGAATTTCTGGTCCAGACAGATGCCTCTAACACAGGCTTAGGTGCAGTACTCTCACAAGTAGTGAATGGTGAGGAGCATCCAGTGACGTACTTGAGTAGAAAACTAACCCCGGCCGAGAAAAATTATGCCATTGTGGAGCGAGAATGTTTGGCAGTGAAGTGGGCCCTAGAATCGTTAAAGTATTACTTGCTAGGCAGGAAATTCAAGTTGGTGACAGACCATGCCCCCCTAACATGGATGAAGTTAAACAAGGAGAGAAATGCAAGAGTGACTAGATGGTTTCTCTCCCTACAAAACTTTAATTTCACTGTGGAACACAGGCCAGGGAAATTACAGGCAAATGCTGACGCATTGTCAAGGGTAAGTTGTCTGTGGGGACAAAAGGCTCAGCCCTCCGGTCTGAAAAAGAGGGGGGGGATATGTAGACATGTCACTGGAGAAGTGGTTGAGGGGGTGTACATCTCACCTAGGTTGCTACACAGTGTGAGATGGTAAGTCCAGGATGGATCAGTTTCTCAGCAGCAATATGCTGCTGAGTTGTTATTTAATTTTGCCGGGCCTGGGTTTATATGGAATGGCAGGTAGGTTTGGTAGAGGGACCTGTCATTCCACATCCCCCGATCCAGTTCTGGGTTTGGGATCAGGTGAGCTTTGATCCTAATTAGCCTGGGAAGCTAAAGGCTCTGCAGGGTCTGCAGGTGATTGCTCTCAGCCAGGGAAACGAACAGTCTGTGTGTTTGAGGAAGCTGCAAGCACAGCCACTGCTGGAGCTAAAACTCACCCTGCGATATCCAGGCGAAAGACGCTGTGTTTGTAAGTGTCAGATAGGTGAGCAGAACCTGTTAGTAAGCGCCCAGCCGGGCTAGGACTTTTATTTTTGTTGTACTTAGATAGCACGGTGTTGCTGTATATTTTGTTTGCTGGACTGTTTGTACCACGAATAAACGCCAAGATCTGCTTTATAAATTCCAAGTCTGCTGTGAACTGTGTCCAAACACACCCTACCCCGGGAAGATCCCTTACAGTGTATAATAATTGGTTTGTGTGATCACGGACATATGTACGCAAATGATCATGTACATATGTATGCAGGTGATCACGTACATATGTGTGCAGATAATCATTGGGACATGTGATTTTAGTGGGACATATGTGGGGGACATGTTTTTATTATTAGGGACATGTGTTTTTATTATTTGGGGACATGTATGTTTTGGGACATGTGTGTTTTGGGGACATATGTGGGGACTGTGTTTGTACTGTGTGGTGTGTTGTGTGTTGACACTACACTGGTGATCAGTGAGTAAAAAGCTGTGAAAAGCAGCCCATACTCACTGATCATCAGCCGGCTGCAGCGATCCGCTCTCCTCTCCTCTGCGATGACTTCCGTGTGAGGAGAGGAGAGCCGATTGCCTAGCAACCGGCTGTTTGTTTACATCACATGACGGCCGTGATTGGACACGGCCGTCATGTGATCAGGAGGGCCAATCACAGAGCCCTCCTGCCGATCTGAGATGTGCCGTGTCCGGGTGACACGAGCACATCGGGATCGTGCCGCTGCGCGGGCGCGCGCACGATCCCGCTACTCCTGAAGGACGTTCCTGAACGTCCTATCAGGAGCAGGCGGCTCCCACCCGGCCGTATATATACATTGGCCGGGTGGGAAGTGGTTAAACATCATTGTTGCGCGTTATCCATTATAATTAAAAATTAAATGAATACCGTATATACTCGAGTATAAGCCGAGATTTTCAGCCTCTTTTTTGAGGCTGAAAGTGCCCCCCTCGGCTTATACTCGAGTCATCGCTGTCTGCCCGCTCGATCAGCGTGTCGAGCAGACAGACAGCGGCCATTCTATAATTCAAAAGCCGCGCCTCCGGCGCCGCCTTCGCCTGTGATAGGCGGAACACTGAATTTCCCAGCAGCCTGTGTTCCGCCTATCACGGACATCGTATCATCCTCGTACTACGGACGAGGATGATACGATGTCCGTGATAGGCGGAACACAGGCTGCTGGGAAATTCAGTGTTCCGCCTATCACAGGCGAAGGCGGAGGCGCGGCTTTTGAATTTTACAATGGCCGCCGAGGCGCCGACGAAGAGGGCACGGGACGGAGGCAAGGCAAGGCACGGCACGGGACGGGACGGAGGCAAGGCAAGGCACGACACGGGACGGAGGCAAGGCACGGGACGGAGGCAAGGAGGCAAGGCACGGGACGGAGGCTCCGGACAAAGGCTCGGGACACAGGTAGGCTGGACACACACACACACACACACACACACACACACACACACACACACACACACACACACACACACACACACAGGGATGGATGGATGGAGACACACACACACAGGGATGGATGGATGGATGGACGGACACACAGGGATGGACGGACACACAGGGATGGACGGACACACACACAGGGATGGACAGGCATGTCTCACCCTCGGCTTGTACACGAGTCAATAAGTTTGCCAGTTTTTTTGGGGGTAAATTGGGGGCCTCGGCTTATATTCGGGTCGGCCTATACTCGAGTATATACGGTACATAATATTACAATTAGAGGTGCGCTGGAATTTCGGCCAAAAATTTTTTTTTTTTACATTCGGCTGAATGAAAAAAACAGCAGATACAGAAAGGGGGCGTGGTCTTCTTCACGGAGCTGAATTGCCAGACCACAGTAACAATGTCCCTGTGATAGACGGCACACTGAATCAGTGTGACTTGATTACAGGAGGCGGGACATTCTTACTGCAGCCGGGGCAATTCAAATCCAGCTGCGTGACACACGGAGATCGCAGCTGATGTGGGCACTGGTAAAGCTGCTGGGCACTGGCAAGCTGCATATGATGGACACTGTTAGGGCTGCATATGATGGGCGCTGGTGAGCTGCATATGATGGACACTGTTAGGGCTGCATATGATGGGCGCTGGTGAGCTGCATATGATGGGCGCTGGTGAGCTGCATATGATGGGCACTGGTGAGGCTGCATTGATCTCCTGTATCAAGTCTGCAGTCCCTGACCATCTCTTGTATAGCGTCTGCAGTCTCTGACCATCTCTTGTATCGCGTCTGCAGTCTCTGACCATCTCTTGTATCGCGTCTGCAGTCTCTGACCATCTCTTGTATCACGTCTGCAGTCCCTGACCATCTCTTGTATCGCGTCTGCAGTCTCTGACCATCTCTTGTATCGCGTCTGCAGTCTCTGACCATCTCTTGTATCGCGTCTGCAGTCCCTGACCATCTCTTGTATCGCGTCTGCAGTCCCTGACCATCTCTTGTATCGCGTCTGCAGTCCCTGACCATCTCTTGTATCACGTCTGCAGTCCCTGACCATCTCTTGTATCACGTCTGCAGTCCCTGACCATCTCTTGTATCACGTCTGCAGTCCCTGACCATCTCTTGTATCGCGTCTGCAGTCTCTGACCATCTCTTGTATCACGTCTGCAGTCTCTGACCATCTCTTGTATCACGTCTGCAGTCTCTGACCATCTTCTGTATGATGTCAGTAAGAGATTGCAGACATGATACAAGAGATGGTCAGAGACTGCAGACTGCATTTCTCTTGACCTTTCTTGTAGTAAAGGCATTGGCAAGCTGCATATGATGGGCACTGGTGAGGCTGCATATGATGGGCACTGGTGAGGCTGCATTGATCTCCTGTATCAAGTCTGCTGTCTCTGACCATCTCCTGTATCGCGTCTGCAGTCCCTGACCATCTCTTGTATCGCGTCTGCAGTCCCTGACCATCTCTTGTATCGCGTCTGCAGTCCCTGACCATCTCTTGTATCGCGTCTGCAGTCCCTGACCATCTCTTGTATCGCGTCTGCAGTCCCTGACCATCTCTTGTATCGCGTCTGCAGTCCCTGACCATCTCTTGTATCGCGTCTGCAGTCCCTGACCATCTCTTGTATCGCGTCTGCAGTCCCTGACCATCTCTTGTATCGCGTCTGCAGTCCCTGACCATCTCTTGTATCGCGTCTGCAGTCCCTGACCATCTCTTGTATCGCGTCTGCAGTCCCTGACCATCTCTTGTATCGCGTCTGCAGTCCCTGACCATCTCTTGTATCGCGTCTGCAGTCCCTGACCATCTCTTGTATCGCGTCTGCAGTCCCTGACCATCTCTTGTATCGCGTCTGCAGTCCCTGACCATCTCTTGTATCGCGTCTGCAGTCCCTGACCATCTCTTGTATCGCGTCTGCAGTCCCTGACCATCTCTTGTATCGCGTCTGCAGTCCCTGACCAACTCTTGTATCGCGTCTGCAGTCCCTGACCATCTCTTGTATCGCGTCTGCAGTCCCTGACCATCTCCTGTATCGCGTCTGCAGTCTCTGATCATCTCCTGTATCGCGTCTGCAGTCTCTGACCATCTCCTGTATCGCGTCTGCAGTCCCTGACCATCTCTTGTATCGCGTCTGCAGTCTCTGACCATCTCTTGTATGATGTCAGTAAGAGATTGCAGACATGATACAAGAGATGGTCAGAGACTGCAGACTGCATTTCTCTTGACCTTTCTTGTAGTAAAGGTGCCAATAATGGCAAAAAATAAATTCATATTAATTTAAATTGATGATATTAATTAAAAAGTTAAATATAATAAAATTATATATATAAAAATAATTTAAATATTTATTAAAAACTGTCATTTTCGGTATCGGTTTTTCGTCCTAGTGCATCCTTCATTTTCAGTATCGGTTTCAGCACCAAAATTTCCATTCAATGCACCCCTAATTACAATTAGTTTTTAGTTACCCTTTCATTCATTTGTTACACTTAGCACAGCAAAGGATCATATTCCTGTGAGGTGTCCTGGGTGTCCCTATGATCTCGGTGGAAGGACTGTGATGTCATCCTTGCCTAGGCACTGACCTCCGGCCTTCCCTTCAGTCTTGCAGTTATAGAGACTTCTTTCCTGGACTGAAATGACTTATTCTGATTCCACTTCACACTGTGAGCGTCCCACAATGTGCATTACAAGATGCAACAAGTTATTTAGAACCCACCTCATTTTCTGGCTAGAGGACGCCAAGCATCATCTAGTACTTCCCTCCCCAGCTGGATTGTCCCTAGCCCGCTCCTTTGACTTTGGATTTGGTTTTTCCCATGGAGGATCAGCGTCACATGTGCGCCTCATGTATTACAGCCCCGGACTAACACCCACCCATTAAAGTGGAGGTCCTCTCCAAATTTTTTTTTAAATAATTAAAAACCAGCAGCTACACATACTGCAGCTGTTGGCTTTTAATAATCGGGCACTTACCTGTCCTGGAGTCCAGCGATGTCGGCACCACAGGTGATGTTTCCATCAGCTGTCGGGTGCTGCCGCCTCCATTGCTGTTAAGGGAACCCGTCAGTGTAGCCTTTCGGCTTCACTCTGGGAACTCTACTGCCAGATGGGTCAGATGAGCGGAGGTTCCACTTTTGGATGGCAGCTTTAAGAGCTCGTTCACATGTAGTCCCTACCTCCCCTCTGAAAAGCAATCCCCGGGGAATCTCCTTTCAGAAGCAGTTTGCATGCCTTCAGAAAATCACGCCTCCTGAATGCCTTTTTTTGGGAGGACTGTTTTTTTTTTAATTTTTCATCTGAAGGGGTATTTTGCATTGAAATAAGGGCACCGCCAAGGGCTTTGTATGAGAGTGCAGCACCATCCCACTGACTCCAGTGGGTGAGATCTTCAGGATTTACCACTCTGTTGAACTTGCCATGCTCAGGTATATTTGCAGCAGCTGCAAAGCACAGATGCCGTGGCACATGTACAAATCCATCTGGCCGCTTTGTGGCGGGTGGTAAAAACGTAGCTCAACCTCCTATTTTTACTAAAGATGTGAAGGTAACCTAGGGCAGTGATGGCCAACTTTGGCACCCCATATGATTTGGATCTACATTTACCATGATCAGGGCCAATCCTAGTGTCACAGGCAACTGGGTGCAGAAATATTTCTGGTGCCCCCATATAGGCGTGGTCCTCTTACTAACTCCTTCCCTTTGGTGGGGGGGTCACAGTGGCACTATTTGATGGGCACAGCGACAACATTTGATGTGGCACTATTTGATGGGCACAGTGGCATTTAATGGAGCGCAGGGGCTGCGTTTGATGGGGCACAGGGGTTGCGTGTGATGGGGCACAGGGGCTGCGTGTGATGGGGCACAGGGGCTGCGTGTGATGGGGCACAGGGGCTAAATTTGATGGCACAGGGCCTGCGTGTGATGGGGCACAGTGGCTGCGTGTGATGGGGCACAGTGGCTGCGTGTGATGGGGCACAGTGGCTGCGCGTGATGGGGCACAGTGGCTGCGCGTGATGGGGCACAGTGGCTGCGCGTGATGGGGCACAGTGGCTGCGCGTGATGGGGCACAGTGGCTGCGTTTTGATGGGGCACAGGGCCTGCGTTTGATGGTACAACTTACTTGTAGAAGAGCCTGGTGGCAGAATGGACAGGGTGAGGCCGAAGGTCAATTCCGAGCCTCCAGAACAGACACAGTGTCAGGCTGCAACACCAGGCTCAGACAGCGGCAGCCGACAGGTGCTATGCTGGTGCAGTGCAGGTGGGCAGTGTGCTCAGCTCAGTCACTCACAGGCAGGCGGCTCTCCTCTCTCTTGCTCTGAGCCACGCTGTCTGAAGAACATGGAAGAGGTGGGTGGAGCTAGTTTACTAGGCGCGGAGTGCTCTGAATGCTGGGGTGGCCGCGGCCTCTGTCACTGGTTGCTAGACGCCGGGCGGCAGGCGATTCTAGCTACAGCCAGGGCAGGCATGGCAGTGTGGACAGGACGACTGGGTCTCGGGGTCAAGTGAGTGCCACAGCTTTGGCGCCCCTCCTCTGCAGCAGTTTGCAGAGCAGGGGCGCAGTGCACCCACCCAGGATCGGCCCTGCCCATGATGCTTATGCACTCTGTGGTGTAGTGGAGCATCATGGGAAATGCAGTTCCAAAACATCTGAGGTGCCATCTTACTGCTCTAGGGCATTCTGTGATTTGCATAGCCCCTCCCAGGGTCCAGCCCACATCCATGCGGATGAGGCCCACCCCCAGCTCTGCCTTTCAGCACCCCCCCCCCCCATGAAGTGTTTTCTTCAGAAATCATCCACCGCTGCCATCTGGGTGATCAGGAGCTGGCTGTCTCTTCCAGGTTCTTGTAGCCAGTCCCTGATGATACTTCACCAGCTCCCGACTCCTGCAGCCTCCTGGGATGTCCTTGTCACATAACCCCCAGAAATGTGCAGGAGTGGGGACACATCATCCTCACCTAGAAGAAAATGGAGGCGGGGCAGTGAAAGTAAAAAATAAATAAAATTGTGATTTGGTGGGGTTGGATACAGGAAATAAGGGCTTGTGCACACATGAGGTGGGGGGGGGGGGTAAATCCCACAGCTGAGCCAAGCTTTTTTTTTGTCCCCCTCCCGACCGCTGCAGAGGCTGGGGATGTACGCATGCCATGGCTGCGATGCTGTGATTTGCGGCAGGAATTATGCTCCCAGTGAATGGGGCCGCTCTGCAATTGTGGCAATCGAGGGGTTAAAGCGGGTGGTGGAGAAGCGCTACATCTCACCGCCTGTCACATGCTCTCTGAAAAACGATCAGAAGACAGATCGCTCTTCAAAGAGCAAAGCCCATGTGATCAAGCCCTAAGGCTGCATTCACACAGGATCGTGGGTGGAAACGCCGCAATTCCAAATGGCTGCAAAATGCGGGACGCTATTGCGATGCCGTTACTTGTCAACGGCGCCCTAAACATTGTGCGATTTTGTCGCAATTGTCGCATTACAGATCTCTGCAAAATCGCGGGACACCCCAAAAGAAGATCCGGAACTTTATTTGGGGGGGGGACACACTTCCCGCAATTTTCGAAGTATTGGCAGCGCAATTGCGGCCCACATTTTGCAGCCACTTGGAATTGCTGCGATTCCGCCTGGGATCGCGTGTGAACGCAGCCTAAAAGTCCATTTAGATTTTAAGTTGCCGTTTTCTTTTTTTTTTCCATATATCACTCCATTTTCTTATATACTTGAAAAATATCAATAAAACATGATGTGGGGGGGGGGGGGGGAGGAGTCCATGTTGGGAGAGAAGGTTTGCTTTAAGAGGCGTACTGAGGGATTGTCGCATGACAGATCGCAGTAAAATCACAGGATGCACGTTGCCCCAAAAGAAGTTCAAGAACTTTATTTTGCGGTGTGGGACACACTTCACACAAATTTTGTTTGCAATCTGTCGTGTGACAATCGTGGCAAAAATCGCACCGCGTTTGGGGGGCGCCATTGAGAAGTAATGCCATTGCAAGCGCGTTTTTGCCGCAATTCTGAGTGCCACAGGTGTGAATGGAGCCCAAATCGCCCCGCAGTGTCGGTAAATCTCTGTCGCCCCAAAAAGAAGCGACAAGCATCACGTGTTTCTATTAACTGCCCAACGATCGGATAACATTTAGAAGTAATGGCAGCGCAATCGCAGGACCCGCATTTTACAGCAACTTGAAATCGGTGCAATTCCGCCCGGACTGGGACAAAAAATAGGCCCGGGCATTTTAGACTGAGCAGCCGGGGGGGGGGGGGGGCGGCCTCTGGACCCCTTACAGTGCAGATGCCCTCTCTACAGTGCGGACCCCCTCCCTACAATACAGAACCCCCCTACATTACAGACCCCCTAGACTGCAGCCCCCTACACTACAGAACTCCCCACACTACAGACACCCCCCTACAATACAGAACCCCCCCACATTACAGACACCCCCCCACATTACAGACCTCCCCTACATTACAGAACCCCCCCTACACTACAATACAGAACCCCCCCTACACTACAATACAGAACCCCCCTACACGACAGACCTCCCCCAACACTACAGACCCCCCCTACATTACAGACCCCCTTAGACTTCAGCCCCCTACACTACAGAACTCCCCACACTACAGACCTCCCCCTACATTACAGAACCCCCCACTACAGACCTCTCCTACAATACAGACCCCCATTAGACTGCAGCCCCCCTACACTACAGAACTCCCCACACTACAGAACCCCCCCCCTACACTACAGAACACCCCTACATTACAGACCCCCACAATACAGAACCCCCCTACATTACAGAACCCCCCCCACATTACAGACCCCCCCTACAATACAGGCCTCCCCTACAATACAGAACCCCCCCTACATTACAGGCCCCCCCCCCCACATTACAGACCCCCCTACACTACAGAACCCCCCCTACAATACAGGCCTCCCCTGCATTGCAGAACCCCCCCTACATTACAGGCCCCCCCTACACTACAGGGGGAGGCGGCTTCACTCTGCTAGGCTGTGTGAGACAGCCGAACCGAGACGGATCAGAGCCGCTTCCACCGTACCAGAGAGAAGGGGAATCATTGCGGGTTCCGCCCCCCATGTGACTACGTGTGGTATGATCCTAAACAGACAGACAGACATAAAAGCAGATCAGTACTGACGGTCCCCGCAATCTGAAGATGGCGATCAGCCCTCCGCACTCTCCGATCTCCTCCTAACGGATCTTCCAGCAACCAGCCGCCGAGGAGCCCTGTCACCATCTGTCATTGGCTACTTCGTGATCGAAGGAGGTAAAGCGGAAGCTCTGATTGGTTGTATGTTGAGCGGGTCGGTCTGACCAATCAGGAAGAGCAGTTTCGATATTTGACTAGAGAGCGAGGCTGTTTATTGGGGGATGGACTGGCAGGAACCATGCTGTGCTAGGAAGGGGGCGATTGCTGTAGTTGTTGTCATTCGTCATTATAAAGTGAACCCGTCCTGTCTGTGCACATAGAGGGCCAAGTAGTTGAGCTTTGGACATCATATTTTTTTTTGGTACGTTTTCAGGTTTCAGCTTTTTAATTGTAGCCAATGGAAGGCTAGTTAGTAGGAGGAGAGGGCTGTTACATGCAAAACAGAGTGCGTTTTTCAGGCGCTCCCATTGAAGTTGATTGGGGCCAAAAACATGACAATAATGCGCTGTACACACGGTCGGATTTTCCTATGGAAAATGTTCAATGGGAGCTTGTCGGAAATTCCATTTAGCGATTTCCGTCACACGAATTTTGAGATCCGGATCTCAAATTTTCCCGACAACAAAATCCGTTGTGGGAAATTCCGATCGTGTGTACACAATTCCGATGCACAAAGTTGCACGCATGCTCGGAATCAAGCAGAAGAGCCACACTGGCTATTGAACTTCAACTTCAAGTTTAAGCCAACATCTGTCGAAAAAAAAGAAAAAAAAAAACATAGATTTTGTTGTCGGAAAATCCTATCGTGTGTACGCGGACATTGATCGCACATTTCGACAACAAAAGCCGTGGTATTTTTTCATAACTTCATAACTTTGGGCATAACTTTAAGCCGCCTTTGGCTGATCAAGTCGCCAAACATGTGTTTTTAGCAAAGACCCTAGAGAATACAATGGCAGTCGTTGCAACTTTGTATCTCGTGCGGTATTTGCGCATCAATTTTTCAAACAAGTTTTTTTTTTAAACAGTTTTGTGCTAAAAAAAACCCCAAAAAAACAGTAAAGTTAGCCCATTATTTTTTCGCATAATGTGAAAGATGAAGTTATGCCGAGTAAATAGATAACTAGCATGTCCCGTCGCAAGCCGATTGGCCGAAACTTCAAGTCGCAAGCCAATTGGCCGAAACTTCAAGGCGATTGGCCGAAACTTCAAGCCGATTGGCCGAAACTTCAAGCCGCAAGCCGATTTGCCGAAACTTCAAGTCGCAAGCCGATTGGCCAAAACTTCAAGTCGCAAGCCGATTGGCCAAAACTTCAAGCCGCAAGCCGATTGGCTGAAACTTCAAGCCGCAAGCCGATTGGCCGAAACTTCAAGTCGGCCGAAACTTCAAGCCGCAAGCCGATTGGCCGAAACTTCAAGCCGATTGGCCGAAACATCAAGTCGGCCGAAACTTCAAGCCGCAAGCCGATTGGCCGAAACTTCAAGCCACAAGCCGATTGGCCAAAATTTCAATCCGCAAGCCGATTGGCCAAAACTTCAAGCCGCAAGCCGATTGGCCGAAACTTCAAGCCGCAAGCCGATTGGCCGAAACTTCAAGTTGCAAGCCGATTGGCCGAAACTTCAAGCCGCAAGCCGATTGGCCGAAACTTCAAGTCGCAAGCCGATTGGCCGAAACGTCAAGCCGCAAGCCGATTGGCCGAAACTTCAAGCCGCAAGCCGATTGGGCGTAACTTCAAGCCGCCATTGGCTAATCAAGTCGCCAAATATATGTGTTTTTAACAAAGACCCTAGAGAATACAATGGCGGTCGTTGCAACTTTGTATCTCATGCGGTATTTGCGCATTAATTTTTCAAACAAGCTTTCTTTTTTAAACAATTTTTTCCTAAAAAAACAAAAAAAAGTAAAGTTAGACCATTTTTTCGCATAATGTGAAAGATGAAGTTATGCCGAGTAAATAGATACCTAACATGTCACGTCGAAAGCTGACTGGCCGAACAAGTCGCAAGCCGATTGGCCCAAACTTCAAGTCGCAAGCCGATTGGCCGAAACTTCAACCCGCAAGCCGATTGGCCGAAACTTCAAGTCGCAAGCCCATTGGCCAAACAAGTTGCAAGCCGATTGGCTGAAACTTTAAGCCGCAAGCCGATTGGCTGAAACTCCAAGCCTCAAGCCGATTGGCCGAAACTTCAAGCCAATTGGCCGAAACTTTAAGTCTCAAGCCGATTGGCCGAAACTCCAATCTGCAAGCCGATTGGCCGAAACTCCAATCTGCAAGCCGATTGGCCGAAACTCCAAGCCTCAAGCCGATTGGCCGAAACTTCAAGCCGCAAGCCGATTGGCCGAAACTTCAAGCCGCCATTGGCTGATCAAGTCGCCAAACATATGTGTTTATAGCAAAGATCCTAGCGAATACAATGGCGGTTGTTGCAACTTTGCATCTTGTGCGGTATTTGCGCATCAATTTTTCAAACAAGTTTTCTTTTTTTAAAAATGTTGTCCTAAAAAAACAAAAAAAAGTAGTTAGCCCATTTTTTTCGCATAATGTGAAAGATGAAGTTATGCTGAGTAAATAGATAACTAGCATGTCACGTCGAAAGCTGATTAGCCGAAACTTCAAGTCGCAAGCCGATTGGCCGAAACTTCAAGCCGCAAGCCGATTGGCCGAAACTTCAAGCCGCAAGCCGATTAGCTGAAAGTTTAAGCCGCAAGCCGATTGGCCGAAACTTCAAGCGGCAAGCCGATTGGCCGAAACTTCAAGCCGATTGGCCGAAACTTCAAGCGGCAAGCCGATTGGCCGAAACTAAAAGCCGCAAGCCGATTGGCCGAAACTTCAAGCCGTAAGCCGATTGGCCGAAACTTCAAGCCGCAAGCCGATTGGCCGTAACTTCAAGCCGCAAGCCGATTGGCCGAAACTTCAAGCCGCAAGCCGATTGGCCGAAACTTCAAGCCGATTGGCCGAAACTTCAAGCCGATTGGCCGAAACTTCAAGCCGCAAGCCGATTGGCCGAAACTTCAAGCCGCAAGCCGATTGGCCGAAACTTCAAGCCGCAAGCCGATTGGCCGAAACTTCAAGTCGCAAGCCGATTGGCCGAAACTTCAAGCCGCAAGCCGATTGGCCGAAACTTCAAGCCGCAAGCCGATTGGCCGAAACTTCAAGCCGCAAGCCGATTGGCCGAAACTAAAAGCCGCAAGCCGATTGGCCGAAACTTCAAGCCGTAAGCCGATTGGCCGAAACTTCAAGCCGCAAGCCGATTGGCCGTAACTTCAAGCCGCAAGCCGATTGGCCGAAACTTCAAGCCGCAAGCCGATTGGCCGAAACTTCAAGCCGCAAGCCGATTGGCCGAAACTTCAAGCCGCAAGCCGATTGGCCGAAACTTCAAGCCGCAAGCCGATTGGCCGAAACTTCAAGCCGCAAGCCGATTGGCCGAAACTTCAAGCCGCAAGCCGATTGGCCGAAACTTCAAGCCGCAAGCCGATTGGCCGAAACTTCAAGCCGTAAGCCGGTTGGCCGAAACTTCAAGCCGTAAGCCGGTTGGCCGAAACTTCAAGCCAATTGGCCGAAACTTTAAGTCTCAAGCCGATTGGCCGAAACTTCAAGCCGCAAGCCGATTGGGCATAACTTCAAGGCGCCATTGGCTGATCAAGTCGACAAACATATGTGTTTTTAGCAAAGACCCTAGAGAATATAATGGCGGTCGTTGCAACTTTGCATCTCGTGCGGTATTTGCGCATCAATTCTTCAAACAAGTTTTCTTTTTTAAAAATTTTGCCCTAAAAAAAACAAAAAAAAGTAAAAAAAGCTAATTGGCCGAACAAGTCGCAAGCCGATTGGCCGAAACTTTAAGCCGCAAGCAGATTGGCCGAAACTTCAAGCTGCAAGCCGATTGGCCGAAACTTCAAGCCGCTTGGCCGAAACTTCAAGTCACAGGCCGATTGGCCGAAACTTCAAGCCGCAGGCCGATTGGCCGAAACTTCAAGCCGCAAGCCAATTGGCCGAAACTTCAAGCCGCAAGCCAATTGGCCGAAACTTCAAGCCACAAGCTGATTGGCCGAAACTTCAAGCCGCAAGAAAATTGGCTGAAACTTCAAGCCGCAAGCCGATTGTCCGAAACTTCAAGCCGCAAGCCGATTGTCCGAAACTTCAAGCTGCAAGCCGATTGGGCGTAACTTCAAGCCGCCATTGGCTGATCAAGTCGCCAAACATATGTGTTTTTAGCAAAGACCCTAGAGAATACAGTGGCGGTCGTTGCAACTTTGTATCTCGTGCAGTATTTGCGCATCAATTTTTCAAACAAGTTTTCTTTTTTAAACAGTTTTGTGCTAAAAAAACAAAAAAACAGTAAAGTTAGCCCATTTTTTTTGCATAATGTGAAAGATGAAGTTATGCCGAGTAAATAGATAACTAGCATGTCCTGTCGCAAGCTAATTGGCCGAAACTTCAAGTCGCAAGCCGATTGGCCGAAACTTCAAGTCGCAAGCTGATTGGCCGAAACTTCAAGTCGCAAGCTGATTGGCCGAAACTTCAAGCCGCAAGCCGATTGGCTGAAACTTTAAGCCGCAAGCCGATTGGCCGAAACTAGAATCTGCAAGCCGTTTGGCTGAAACTCCAAGCCTCAAGCCGATTGACCGAAACTTCAAGCCGTAAGCCGATTGGCCGAAACTTCAAGCCAATTGGCCGAAACTTCAAGTCTCAAGCCGATTGGCCGAAACTTAAAGCCGCAAGCCGATTGGCCGAAACTCCAATCTGCAAGCCGATTGGCCGAAACTCCAATCTGCAAGCCGATTGGCCGAAACTCCAAGCCTCAAGCAGATTGGCCGAAACTTCAAACCGTAAGCCGATTGGCCGAAACTTCAAACCGTAAGCCGATTGGCCGAAACTTCAAGCCGAAAGCCAATTGGCCGAAACTGCAAGCCGCAAGCCAATTGGCCGAAACTTCAAGCCGCCATTGGCTGATCAAGTCGCCAAACATGTGTTTATAGCAAAGATCCTAGAGAATACAATGGCGGTCGTTGCAACTTTGCATCTCGTGCGGTATTTGCGCATCAATTTTTCAAACAAGTTTTCTTTATTAAACAGTTTTGTGCTAAAAAAAAAAAAAACAGTAAAGTTAGCCCATTATTTCGCATAATGTGAAAGATGAAGTTATGCAGAGTAAATAGATAACTAGCATGTCACATCGCAAGCTGATTGGCCAAACAAGTTACAAGCCGATTGGCCGAAACTTCAATCCGCAAGCCAATTGGCCGAACAAGTCGCAAGCCGATTGGCCCAAACTTCAAGCCGCAAGACGAATGGCTGAAACTTCAAGCCGCAAGCCGATTGGCCGAAACTTCAAGCCGCAAGCCCATTGGCCGAAACTTCAAGCCACAAGCCGATTGGCCGAAACTTCAAGCCGCAAGCCGATTGGGCATAACTTCAAGCCGCCATTGGCTGATCAAGTCGACAAACATATGTGTTTTTAGCAAAGACCCTAGAGAATACAATGGCGGTCGTTGCAACTTTGTATCTCGTGCGGTATTTGCGCATCAATTTTTCAAACAAGTTTTCTTTTTTAAACAGTTTTGTGCTAAAAAAACAAAAAAACAGTAAAGTTAGCCCATTTTTTTTTGCATAATGTGAAAGATGAAGTTATGCTGAGTAAATAGATAACTAGCATGTCACGTCGAAAGCTGATTGGCTGAAAAAGTCACAAGCTGATTGGCCAAAACTTCAAGCCGCAAGCCGATTGGCGGAAAATTCAAGACGATTGGCCGAAACTTCAAGCCGCAAGCCGATTGGCCGAAACTTCAAGCCGCAAGCCGATTTGCCGAAACTTCAAGCCGCAAGCCGATTGGCCAAAACTTCAAGCCGCAAGCCGATTGGCCGAAACTTCAAGTCGGCCGAAACTTCAAGCCGCAAGTCGATTGGCCGAAACTTCAATCCGCAAGCCGATTGGCCGAAACTTCAAGCCGCAAGCCGATTGGCCGAAACTTCAAGCCGCAAGCCGATTGGCTGAAACTTCAAGCCGCAAGCCGATTGGCCGAAACTTCAAGTCGGCCGAAACTTCAAGCCGCAAGCCGATTGGCCGAAACTTCAAGCCGCAAGCCGATTGGCCGAAACTTCAAGCCGATTGGCCGAAACTTCAAGCCGATTGGCCGAAACTTCAAGCCGCAAGCCGATTGGCCGAAACTTCAAGCCGCAAGCCGATTGGCCGAAACTTCAAGTCGCAAGCCGATTGGCCGAAACTTCAAGCCGCAAGCCGATTGGCCGAAACTTCAAGCCGTAAGCCGATTGGCCGAAACTTCAAGCCGCAAGCCGATTGGCCGAAACTTCAAGCCGCAAGCCGATTGGCCGAAACTTCAAGCCGCAAGCCGATTGGCCGAAACTTCAAGCCGATTGGCCGAAACTTCAAGCCGCAAGCCGATTGGCCGAAACTTCAAGCCGCAAGCCGATTGGCCGAAACTTCAAGCCGCAAGCCGATTGGCCGAAACTTCAAGCCGCAAGCCGATTGGCTGAAACTTCAAGCCGCAAGCCGATTGGCCGAAACTTCAAGCCGTAAGCCGATTGGCCGAAACTTCAAGCCGTAAGCCGGTTGGCCGAAACTTCAAGCCAATTGGCCGAAACTTCAAGCCGCAAGCCGATTGGGCATAACTTCAAGGCGCCATTGGCTGATCAAGTCGACAAACATATGTGTTTTTAGCAAAGACCCTAGAGAATATAATGGCGGTCGTTGCAACTTTGCATCTCGTGCGGTATTTGCGCATCAATTCTTCAAACAAGTTTTCTTTTTTAAAAATTTTGCCCTAAAAAAAACAAAAAAAAGTAAAGTTAGCCCATTTTTTTCGCATAATGTGAAAGATGAAGTTATGCCGAGTAAATAGATAACTAGCATGTCACGTCGAAAGCTGATTGGCTGAAAAAGTCGCAAGCTGATTGGCCAAAACTTCAAGCCGCAAGCCGATTGGCCGAAACTTCAAGCCGCAAGCTGATTGGCCGAAACTCCAATCTGCAAGCCGATTGGCCGAAACTCCAATCTGCAAGCCGATTGGCCGAAACTCCAATCTGCAAGCCGATTGGCCGAAACTCCAAGCCTCAAGCTGATTGGCCGAAACTTCAAGCCGCAAGCCGATTGGCCGAAACTTCAAGCCGCAAGCCGATTGGCCGAAACTTCAAGCCGCAAGCCGATTGGCCGAAACTTCAAGCCGCAAGCCCATTGGCCGAAACTTCAAGCCGCAAGCCCATTGGCCGAAACTTCAAGCCGCAAGCCGATTGGGCGTAACTTCAAGCCGCCATTGGCTGATCAAGTCGCCAAACATATGTGTTTTTAGCAAAGACCCTAGAGAATACAATGGCAGTCGTTGCAACTTTGTATCTCGTGCGGTATTTGTGCATCAATTTTTCAAGCAAGTTTTTTTTTTAAACAGTTTTGTGCTAAAAAAAAACCCAAAAAAACAGTAAAGTTATCCCATTATTTCGCATACTGTGAAAGATGAAGTTATGCCGAGTAAATAGATAACTAGCATGTCCCGTCGCAAGCCGATTGGCCGAAACTTCAAGCCGCAAGCCGATTGGCCGAAACTTCAAGCCGCAAGCCAATTTGCCGAAACTTCAAGCCGCAAGCCGATTGGCCGAAACTTCAAGTCGCAAGCCGATTGGCCGAAACTTCAAGCCGCAAGCCGATTGGCTGAAAATTCAAGCCGCAAGCCGATTGGCCGAAACTTCAAGTCGGCCGAAACTTCAAACCGCAAGCCGATTGGCCGAAACTTCAAGCCGCAAGCCCATTGGCCGAACAAGTCGCAAGCCCATTGGTCGAACATCAAGTCGCAAGCCCATTGGCTGATCATCAAGTCGCCAAACATGTTTTTTTAGAAAAGACCCTAGAGAATACAATGGCGGTCGTTGCAACTTTGTATCTCGTGCGGTATTTGCGCATCAATTTTTCAAACAAGTTTTCTTTTTTAAACAGTTTTGTGCTAAAAAATAACAAAAAAAACAGTAAAGTTAGCCCATTTTTTTCGCACAATGTAAAAGATGAAGTTATGCCGAGTAAATAGATAACTAGCATGTCCCGTCACAAGCTAATTGGCCGAACAAGTCGCAAGCCGATTGGCCGAAACTTTAAGCCGCAAGCAGATTGGCCGAAACTTCAAGCTGCAAGCCGATTGGCCGAAACTTCAAGCCGCTTGGCCGAAACTTCAAGTCACAGGCCGATTGGCCGAAACTTCAAGCCGCAGGCCGATTGGCTGAAACTTCAAGCCGCAAGCCGATTGGCCGAAACTTCAAGCCGCAAGCCGATTGTCCGAAACTTCAAGCTGCAAGCCGATTGGGCGTAACTTCAAGCCGCCATTGGCTGATCAAGTCGCCAAACATATGTGTTTTTAGCAAAGACCCTAGAGAATACAGTGGCGGTCGTTGCAACTTTGTATCTCGTGCGGTATTTGCGCATCAATTTTTCAAACAAGTTTTCTTTTTTAAACAGTTTTGTGCTAAAAAAACAAAAAAACAGTAAAGTTAGCCCATTTTTTTGCATAATGTGAAAGATGAAGTTATGCCGAGTAAATAGATAACTAGCATGTCCCGTCGCAAGCTAATTGGCCGAACAAGTCGCAAGCCGATTGGCCGAAACTTCAAGTCGCAAGCTGATTGGCCGAAACTTCAAACCGCAAGCCGATTGGCCGAAACTTCAAGCCGCAAGCCGATTGGCTGAAACTTTAAGCCGCAAGCCGATTGGCCGAAACTCCAATCTGCAAGCCGATTGGCTGAAACTCCAATCTGCAAGCCGATTGGCCAAAACTTCAAGCCGCAAGCCGATTGGTCGAAACTTCAAGTCACAAGCTGATTGGCCGAACAAGTCGCAAGCCCATTGGCCGAACATCAAGTCGCAAGCCCATTGGCTGATCATCAAGTCGCCAAACATGTTTTATTAGCAAAGACCCTGGAGAATACAATGGTGGTCATTGCAAATTTGTATCTCATGTGGTATTTGCGCATCAATTTTTCAAACAAGTTTTCTTTTTTAAACTGTTTTGTACTAAAAAAAACAAACAAAAAAAAGGAAAAGTTAGCCTATTTTTTTCACATAATGTGAAAGATGAAATTATGCCGAGTAAATAGATACCCAACATGTCACGTCGCAAGCCGATTGGCCAAAACATCAAGTCGCAAGCCGATTGGCCGGAACTTCAAGCCGCAAGCCGATTGGCCGGAACTTCAAGCCGCAAGCCGATTGGCCGAAACTTCAAGCCGCAAGCCGATTGGCCAAAACATCAAGTCGCAAGCCGATTGGCCGAAACTTCAAGCCGCAAGCCGATTGGCCGAACTTCAAGTCGCAAGCCGATTGGCCGAACTTCAAGTCGCAAGCCGATTGGCCGAACTTCAAGTCGCAAGCCGATTGGCCGGAACTTCAAGCCGCAAGCCGATTGGCCGAAACTTCAAGCCGCAAGCCGATTGGCCGAAACATCAAGTCGCAAGCCGATTGGCCGAAACTTCAAGCCGCAAGCCGATTGGCCGAACTTCAAGTCGCAAGCCGATTGGCCGAACTTCAAGTCGCAAGCCGATTGGCCGAAACATCAAGCCGATTGGCCAAAACTTCAAGTCGCAAGCCGATTGGCCAAAACTTCAAGCCGCAAGACGATTGCCCAAAACTTCAAGCCGCAATCCGATTGGCCGAAACGTCAAGTCGCAAGCCGATTGGCCGAAACGTCAAGCCGCAAGTCGATTAGCCGAAACTTCAAGCCGCAAGCCGATTGGCCGAACTTCAAGTTCTCAAGCCGATTGGCCGAACTTCAAGTCGCAAGCCAATTGGCCAAAACATCAAGCCGCAAGCCGTTTGGCCAAAACTTCAAGCCGCAAGCCGATTGGTCGAACAAGTCGCAAGCCCATTGGCCGAACATCAAGTCGCAAGCCCATTGGCTGAATATCAAGTCGCAAGCCCATTGGCTGATCATCAAGTCGCCAAACATGTTTTATTAGCAAAGACCCTAGAGAATACAATGGTGGTCATTGCAAATTTGTATCTCGTGCGGTATTTGCACATCAATTTTTAAAACAAGTTTTGTGCTAAAAAAAACTAACAAAAAACAGTAAAGTTAGCCCATTTTTTCCGCATAATGTGAAAGATGAAGTTATGCCAAGTAAATATATACCAAACATGTCACGTCGCAAGCCGATTGGCCGAATGTCAAGTCGCAAGCTGATTGGCCGAAACTTCAAGTCGCAAGCCGATTGGTCGTAACATCAAGTCGCAAGCCGATTGGCCGAAACTTCAAGTCGCAAGCCGATTGGCCGAATCTTCAAGTCGCAAGCCGATTGGCCGAACAAGTCGCAAACCCACTGGTTGAATATCAAGTCGCAAGCCCATTGGCTGATCAAGTTGCAAGCCCATTGGCTGATCATCAAGTCGCCAAACATATGTGTTTTTAGCAAAGACCCTAGAGAATACAATGACGGTCGTTGCAACTTTGTATCTTGTGCGGTATTTGCGCATCAATTTTTCAAACAAGTTTTCTTTTTTAAACAGTTTTGTGCTAAAAAAAACAAAAAACCAGTAAAGTTAGCCCATTTTTTTCGCATAATGTGAAAGATGACGTTATGCCGAGTAAATAGATACCTAACATGTCAGGTCGCAAGCTGATTGGCCGAACAAGCCGCAAGCCGATTGGACAAAACTTCAAGCCGCAAGACGATTGCCCAAACTTCATGCCGCAATCCGATTGGCCGAAACGTCAAGTCGGAAGCCGATTGGCCGAAACTTCAAGTCGCAAGCCGATTGGCCGAAACTTCAAGTCGCAAGCCGATTGGCCGAAACTTCAAGCCGCAAGCCGATTGGCCGAAACTTCAAGCTGCAAGCCAATTGGCCGAACTTCAAGTTGCAAGCCGATTGGCCGAACATCAAGCCGCAAGCCGATTGGCCGAAACATCAAGCCGCAAGCCGATTGGCCGAAACTTCAAGCCGCAAGCCAATTGGCCAAAACTTCAAGCCGCAATCCGATTGGCCGAAACATCAAGTCGCAAGCCGATTGGCCGAAACATCAAGCCGCAAGCCGATTGGCCAAAACTTCAAGCCGCAATCCGATTGGCCGAAACGTCAAGTCGCAAGCCAATTGGCCAAAACTTCAAGCTGCAAGACAATTGCCCAAAACTTCAAACCGCAATACGATTGGCTGAAACGTCAAGTCGCAAGCCGATTGGCTGAAACTTCAAGCCGCAAGCCGATTGGCCGAAACAAGTCGCAAGCCGATTGGCCGAACTTCAAGTCGCAAGCCGATTGGCCGAAACTTCAAGCCGCAAGACGATTGCCCAAAACTTCAAGCCGCAAGCCAATTGGCCGAAACGTCAAGTCGCAAGCCAATTGGCCGAAACGTCAAGTCGCAAGCCAATTGGCCGAAACTTCAAGTCGCAAGCCGATTGGCCGAAACTTCAAGCCGCAAGCCAATTGGCCGAAACTTCAAGCCGCAAGCCAATTGGCCGAAACTTCAAGCCGCAAGCCGATTGGCCGAAACTTCAAGCCGCAAGCCGATTGGCCGAAAATTCAAGTCGCAAGCTAATTGGCCGAAAATTCAAGTCGCAAGCAGACTGGCCGAAACGTCAAGTCGCAAGCCGATTGGCCGAAACTTCAAGCCGCAAGCCGATTGGCCGTACTTCAAGTCGCAAGCCGATTGGCCGAACTTCAAGTCGCAAGCCGATTGGCCGAACTTCAAGTCGCAAGCCGATTGGCCGAAACTTCAAGCCGCAAGCCGATTGGCCGAAACTTCAAGCCGCAAGCCGATTGGCCGAAACTTCAAGCCGCAAGCCAATTGGCCGAACTTCAAGTCGCAAGCCGATTGGCCGAACTTCAAGTCGCAAGCCCATTGGCTGAATATCAAGTCGCAAGCCCATTGGCTGATCATCAAGTCGCCAAACATGTTTTTTTAGCAAAGACCCTAGAGAATACAATGGTGGTCATTGCAAATTTGTATCTCGTGCGGTATTTGCGCATTAATTTTTCAAACAAGTTTTCTTTTTTAAACTGTTTTGTGCTAAAAAAAACAAACAAAAAAAGTAAAGTTAGCCTATTTTTTTCGCATAATGTGAAAGATGAAATTATGCCGAGTAAATAGATACCTAACATGTCACGTCGCAAGCCGATTGGCCAAAACATCAAGTCGCAAGCCGATTGGCCGGAACTTCAAGCCGCAAGCCGATTGGCCGAAACGTCAAGCCGCAAGCCGATTGGCCGAAACTTCAAGCCGCAAGCCGATTGGCCGAAACATCAAGCCGCAAGCCGATTGGCCGAAACAAGTCGCAAGCCGATTGGCCGAAAATTCAAGTCGCAAGCAGACTGGCCGAAACATCAAGTCGCAAGCCGATTGGCCGAAACTTCAAGTCGCAAGCCGATTGGCCAAAACTTCAAGTCGCAAGCCGATTGGCCAAAACTTCAAGTCGCAAGCCGATTGGCCAAAACTTCAAGTCGCAAGCCGATTGGCAAAAAACAAGTCGCAAGCCGATTGGCCGAACAAGTCGCAAGCCGATTGGCCGAACAAGTCGCAAGCCGATTGGCCGAACAACTCGCAAGCCGATTGGCCGAACAACTCGCAAGCCGATTGGCCGAACAACTCGCAAGCCGATTGGCCGAACATCAAGTCGCAAGCCCATTGGCTGATCAAGTCGCCAAACATATATTTTTTTTAGCAAAGACCTTCAGAATACAATGGCGGTCGTTGCAAATTTGTATCTCGTGTGGTATTTGCGCATCAATTTTTCAAACAAGCTTTCTTTTTTAAACAGCCCATTTTTTTCGCATAATGTGAAAGATGAAGTTATGCCGAGTAAATAGATACCTAACATGTCAGGTTGCAAGCTGATTGGCCGAACAAGCCGCAAGCCGATTGGCCGAAACTTCAAGCCGCAATCCGATTGTTCGTAACTTCAAGTCGCAAGCCGATTGGCCGAAACGTCAAGTCGCAAGCCGATTGGCCGAAACGTCAAGTCGCAAGCCGATTGGCCGAAACTTCAAGTCGCAAGCCGATTGGCCAAAACAAGTCGCAAGCCGATTGGCCGAAAATTCAAGTCGCAAGCCGATTGGCCGAAACTTCAAGTCGCAAGCCGATTGGCCGAAACAAGTCGCAAGCCGATTGGCCAAAGTCGCAAGCCAATTGGCTGATCATCAAGTCGCCAAACATATGTTTTTTAGCAAAAACCCTAGAGAATACAATGGCGGTTGTTGCAACTTTGTATCTCGTGTGGTATTTGCGCATCAATTTTTCAAACAAGCTTTCTTTTTTAAACATAGTTACATAGTTAGTAAGGTTGAATAAAGACACCAGTCCATCCAGTTCAAACAGTTTTGTGCTAAAAAAAACAAACAAAAAAACAGTAAAGTTAGCCCATTTTTTCCGCATAATGTGAAAGATGAAGTTATGCCGAGTAAATAGATACCGAACATGTCACGTCGCAAGCCAATTGGCCGAACAAGCCGATTGGCCGAAGTCGCAAGCCGATTGGCCGAAACGTCAAGTCGCAAGCCGATTGGCCGAAACGTCAAGTCGCAAGCCGATTGGCCGAAACGTCAAGTCGCAAGCCGATTGGCCGAAACGTCGTCGCAAGCCAATTGGCCGAAACTTCAAGTCGCAAGCTGATTGGCCGAAACTTCAAGCCCCAAGCCGATTGGCTGAAACTTCAAGTCGCAGGCGAGGCCGCTCCACAGGAGTGTGCCCCAGGCGAGGCCGCTCCACAGGAGTGTGCCCCAGGCGAGGCTGCTCCACCAGAGGGCGCCCCACACGGGGCCACTCCATCAGAGTGCGACCTAGACATGGCCACTCCACCAGAGTGTGACCTAGACATGGCCAGAGTGTGACTTCTACATAGAGAAACCAAAATATCATTTTGGCTTTACACTTCCTCCAGGGCATGAAGATGATAATCAACCAAGACGAAGCCACTTCTACATAAAAATAAATAAAACGTTGTGTTCGCTTTATGCTTCCTCCAGAGCATGAAACTGATGCGACGAAAAAGTGGCGCTCGATGTCTGAAAGATAAAAAGAAAGAAATTCAAAGACCACGAAGATTGGGGGGGAAAGAGGGGGCAGATGTTGAACATGTTATACCCTAAATATGGATGTTCAGAAAGGTGAACTTATCCCTTAAAGTTCTGCTTTTTCAGAATATCTAATATACTTTAGTGTTCATGAACTGGGTATTGGCTCACTTAAACTGTATTAAACCCCAAAACAAAAAATGTAATATATTGCAGCTTACCAATCATTAGATGCTGTAGCTGCAATCATTTTTTGATAGGCTTTTCTCCCTTTGTTTTAACCTAGTGATCTGGCCAGTAACACACTTCCTTTATTAGAGCACCCCTACTCTGGATGAAGGAGCACAGGGGGGCACATTTGGACAGCTGCACTGTCAATCCTGGGAAGGGGAGTGTTAGATGGACTAGGAGATTTAGATACACTAACCATTTGAAGCCAAACTCCTGCTAATACATTAGAAGATGATTAGCCCAGTTTAAGGTGACGCAGGCCACAGGAGGTTCGAGGATGGGATTTTTGTTGTTTTTCTGGAATAATAAAGCTTCACTTGCATTGGATTTTATGCTGTGCCACCGGCTTATTTGTTTTGAATATACAAAGAGATGTACAAAGAATATACAAAGAGATGTTTTAGATCCTTGTAGATTTTTAAAAGCTGTGCTCCACTTTAACCAATTGCAGACCACCCACCATACATACACTATCTCACAAAAGTGAGTACACCCCTCACATTTTTGTAAATATTTTATTATATCTTTTCATGTGACAAACTTGAAAAAAAAATCACACTTTACTACAGTGTAAATTTAGGGTCCCCTCAAAATAACTCAGCACACAGCAATTAATGTCTAAACCACTGGCAACAAAAGTGAGTACACCCCTAAGTGAAAATGTCCACAATTGGGCCCAATTAGCCATTTTCAATCCCCGGTGTCTTGTGACTCGTTAATGTTACAAGGTCTCAGGTGTGAATGGGGAGCAGGTGTGTTAAATCTGGTGTTATCGCTCTCACTCTCTCATACTGGTCACTGGAAGTTGAACATGGCACCTCATGGCAAAGAACTCTCCGAGGGTATGAAAAAAAGAATTGTTGCTCTACATAAAGATTGCGCAGGGTGGCCAAGACCATACAGCGGTTTAACAGGACAGGTTTCACTCAGAACAGGCCTCACCGTCGACCAAATAAGTTGAGTGCATGCGCTCAGCATCATATCCAGGGGTTGTCTTTGGGAAATAGACGTATGAGTGCTGCCAGCATTGCTGCAGAGGTTGAAGGGTGGAGGGTCAGCCTGTCAGTGCTCAGACCATACACATCACACTACATCAAATTGGTCTGCATGGCTGTCGTCTCGGAAGCCTCTTCTAAAGATGATGGGCCGAAACTTCAAGCCGCAAGACGATTAGCTGAACATCAAGTCCCCAAACATTATATATATTTTTTTAGCAAAGACCCTAGAGAATACAATGGCGGTCGTTGCAACTTTGTATCTCGTGTGGTATTTGTGCATCAATTTTTCAAACAAGTTTTCTTTTTTAAACAGTTTTGTGCTAAAAAAACAAAAAAACAGTAAAGTTAGCCCATTTTTTCGCATAATGTGAAATCTGAAGTTATGCCGAGTAAACAGATACCTAACATGTCACGTCGCAAGATGATTGACCGGAACTTCAAGTCGCAAGCCGATTGGCCGAACTTCAAGTCGCAAGCCGATTGGCCGAACTTCAAGTCGCAAGCCGATTGGCCGAAACTTCAAGCCGCAAGCCGATTGGCCGAAACTTCAAGCCGCAAGCCGATTGGCCGAAACTTCAAGCCGCAAGCCGATTGGCCAACACGTCAAGCTGCAAGCCGATTGGCCGAAACGTCAAGCTGCAAGCCGATTGGCCGAAACGTCAAGCTGCAAGCCGATTGGCCGAACAAGTCGCAAGCCCATTGGCCGAACAAGTCGCAAGCCCATTGGCTGAATATCAAGTCGCAAGCCCATTGGCTGATCATCAAGTCGCCAAACATATTTTTTTTAGCAAAGACCCTAGAGAATACAATGGTGGTCATTGCAACTTTGTATCTCGTGTGGTATTTGCGCATTAATTTTTCAAACAAGTTTTCCTTTTTAAACAGTTTTGTGCTAAAAAAACAAACAAAAAAAGTAAAGTTAGGCTATTTTTTTCGCATAATGTGAAAGATGAAGTTATGCCGAGTAAATAGATACCTAACACGTCACGTCGCAAGCCGATTGGCCGAAACAAGTCGCAAGCCGATTGGCCAAAACATCAAGTCGCAAGCCAATTGGTTGGCACTTCAAGTCGCAAGCCGATTGGCCGAAACTTCAAGTTGCAAGCCGATTGGCCGACACAAGTCGCAAGCCGATTGGCCAAAACAACAAGTCGCAAGCCGATTGGTCGGAACTTCAAGTCGCAAGCCGATTGGCCAAAACTTCAAGTCGCAAGCCGATTGGCCGAAACTTCAAGTCGCAAGCCGAAAAAATGAATGATATAGTGTATACAATTACGACACAAATCCTATTGTTATTGAATGTTATTAACCTGTTGCCGCCCGCACTATAGCTAAATGACGGCTACAGCATGGGGGTTCCTTTGCCGGGAGGGCATCTATTGACGTTCTTCTGTAATCACACTTCCAGCACGCAGGCGGTGCACTGTGATTGCAGAGTCCGAAGGACGCAGCTGATCATGGTAAAAGGGCCAATCACAGCGGCCCTTTACCATGTGATCAGCTGTGTCCACTGACAGCTGATCACGGCTGTGAACACAAGCCGGTTATCGAATTTGTACTCCTCACGCTGTTAGCACGAGAAGAAAAGAATAAAGCCGATAACCGGCTCGTGCTAAAAGGGACATCAGCACTGATTATCAGTGCAGTCCCACCAGTGCCCTCCTATCGGTGAAGTAAAAAAATTGTTTGCAAAATTTTATAACAAAACTATGAAAAAAAAAATAAAAAAAAAATCTTTTTCCCAATTTTCGATCTTTTTTCGTTTGTTTAGCAAAAAATAAAAACCCAGTGTTGATCAGATATCACCAAAAGAAAGCTTTATTTGTGTGAAAAAACAAAACAAAAAAACAACTTGCTTAGGGTGCAGTGTTGCATGACCGTGCAATTGTAAAGACTGCGCAAGCTGAAAATTGGCCTGGGCAGGAAGTGAGTAAATGTGCCCAGTAAGCAAGAGGGTAAAATTACCTTTCCTTTGCAGCGCTGTCATTTTCTGTAAATGCAAAATGGCAACATTCCCCATTAGAGACCTGCAGGTGCAGCAGCTGATTGATAATAATGAAACCACTACCATTAGAATAATTTTCCACATGGACACAAACAAGGATTTCTTCAGAATACCAAAAAGGTATGAATCTGCAACAGTTTGTTTAAATCCTTGCAATGTACAGAGATCACCCACATGGGAATTTTTTTTCTCAACAAAAGTAGAGTTACGTGACTTTTGATATCAATGCTTTGTGTACTGATTTGTTACTCTTCTAATTGATCTAAGATAAGCTCCGGTAAAAAAGTTACATCTTTTTGTCTTATTTTTGGATCCATATATTTGGCTTACTTTCTCTGTACCCAAAATGCGAACTGTTTGATCTGTACCAAATGCTTATACCAACATAAATAATAAACGCATTGAAATAAAATGTGGAGTTACTCTTTAAAAAGGAGTTATGAACCCTTAACCACTTCAGCCCCGGCCCATAGACATATGACGCCCACAGATGGGATCCCCCATCCTGGGTGGGCGTCATATGACGTCCTCTGATTCCCGGCCATCTAGGCGGCACACGCACCCGCGGCATTGCTCGGAACCCGGTGCGTGTGCCCCGCGGCCACGATGTCCGCCGGGCACCCGCGATTGCCCGGGAACACAGCAGGACCGTGGATCTGTGTATGTAAACACACAGATCCACAGGCTGTGAGAGGAGAGAAGACCAATGGTGTGTTCCCAGTACAGAGGAACACCGATCGGTCTCCTCCCCTTGTGAGTCCCCCCCAGTTAGAATCACTCCCATAGGGAACATATTAACCCCTGCAGCGCCCCCTGGTGTTAACCCCTTCCCTGCCAGTCGCATTTACACAGTAATCAGTGCAATTTTATAGCCCCGATCTCTGTGTAAATGTGAATGGTCCCAAAAATGTGTCAAAAGTGTCCGACGTGTCCTCCATAAGTTCACATATGTATGGTGCCCTTTCCAAGGCGATATTTCAAAAGGAGTCCGATTCGTTGTTGTCCACAAATTCAGGTGCAAATTTTTTAGGTGTAGGACACTTCAAATCACACCTGAACCAGACTGAAAATGGCACCGGATCCTTTTTAAAAACACACTTCGGCTGCTCTGCACATATGTGAACTGATAAGCAAAAAATTTGGACTAAATGGGAACCCCACCTAATGTAAATATGTAGTACTCGCTGAATAAATATCGGGAGGGGGGTTTAGTTGCAGCCCTAAAAAGGTGTCTGCTTTACTACTTCATCCAGAATGCGGACACTTCAAGAAAGGAAGTGTGTTACTGGCCAGATCACCAGGTGTGATAAAAAGGAGAGAAGCCAAGAAAAAAAAAAATAACTCACATTCAGCCACCACATCTAAGGTTTGGTAAGCTGCAATATATTACATTTTGGGTTTTGGGTTTAATACCGCTTTACATTTTTATGAAGAAAAAAAAAAAAACTTGCATCACGACGTTTCAATGATTAGGGAATTTTGAAGCTTGCTGCTGTGTGCACTCGGGAAGTTTTTCTATACACTGCCTGCAGGTGGCACTGTCCTCTCTGAAAAAAATGGGGATTTGAAAATGATACCCAAATCATTTATTACAGCGATTTCTACAGCAATGACAATTTAGGCTCCATTCACACCTGAGCATATAGATTTACTGGCTTTTCAACTTTTTACAAACTTATTTTTAAAGCGTTTTAGAAGCGTACTACAGTACAAGCATTTTACAGCTTCAGGCATTTTGTTTAGCTAATAGAAAGCAGTAGGGAGAGGAGAGGGAGAGGAGATCAGGGGCGGGGAGCTGCTTTTTTGAGCGTTTTTCTGCCCAAGTGAGGAGTTTCTATTGAAGTCTATGAGGCTAAAAATGCTTGTAATATGCCAAAAAAGAAAGCTCCTGAACTTTGAGCAACAGGCATTTTGCTTCAGACGACAGAACGCTCAGATGTGAACAGGGGACAATTATTGAATTGATTACGATTTTAATTGTCGGGCGTTTTGGAGCTTCAGAGCTGAGCGTTTTACAAGCCCGGAAAAAAACCTCTCAGGTGTGAACAGGGACTTCTGCATTATAAAAGATTGTACAGTGGAACCTTGGATCACAAGCATAATCCCAGGAGAATGCTTGTAATCCAAAGCACTCTCATATCAAAGCGAGTTTCCCCATAGAAGTCAATGGAAACTAAGATAAATCATTCTGCATGGACTTCTATTTCATGTAATACAGCATGTGGCCAGGAAGGAGGGGGGGGGCGCAACGGAGAGCCTTGGAAATACTCAGGAACGGGCTATGTACATCTGCCCTCATCTTCTTTATCTTCCATACATACACATACTAGGGGGCCAGAGGTGCCAGCAGGGGCCCCCGAGAAGAGGAGGATTGGGGCGTAAGGTAAGTATGACGTGTTTATTATTTTAAAAAATAAAACTTGAACCTTTACAATCACTTTCAATGTGTTACTGGCAACAAAAGCAGGGAGGGCTTGCTGACACTTGTAGTTCCTCAAGGCTGCCGTGATCTAGAAGCTTTGATGCTGACTTACCGTGGGTGTGACCGTGGCTATGGCCATGTCCATCCTCTCCTTTAAGGTGGCGCACAAACTTCTCTACGACCAGGAAGGCGATGATTCCTGCCAGCACCCAGAGGCCGACGGACATCATATGGGTGTGGCTGTGGTCTGTCAGAAGAGCACACAGAAACATGGAGAGTCAATACTGAGAAAATACATCACAGCTAGGTTTTGTGTTTTTTTTCTTCTTTGGGGTAAATCTGTAACCCACCATTGCTGACCTCCTTCTGAACCGAGCTTGTAGCCTGGCTGTGCTGCTGATCCCTGACCAACAAGCATGCAGCAAGTGAAGTCAAATCTCCTGATTTCCATATTTCTCCTGGGTCAGCGACTCAAAGTACTGAAGCCAAAAGGACCAACATGACAGTCAGGCAACTAGTGTTTTCAGGTGGTCATATGTATTTTAGTACAGGTCATATTTCATTCTTACATTTATTTCGACTGCAACTGACAAACCATATTTCTTGTGACAATTAAAGCAGAAATAAAGTGTTACAAAACCCCCAAGTAAAATCAGACTGTTTATTGCAGTGAAGCTCACTTACTATACTCACTGTGGAACCTAAGGGGTTAATCCTCTGCATTGTGTAAAAAAGGCTGTTTGGTCCTGTCTTCTCTGATCCTCCCCTTCTTCCACTGTTCCAAATCCATCTCCTGATAAGACAGAGCTATGGGGGCACTCTGCACATGATCAGTTTGGTGCATCTTGCTAGAGTTTTTTTTTTCTTGGGCGAGTGTGATCAGCACAGGGCCAATCAGCACTGTCCAGACAGAGGGTCAGGGGTCCCACATCCTCATAGGACAGTCAGAGGAGAATGAAAACTCCTCCTACCAGCTTTAACCAGACACTTATAGAAGTTACAAGACTGCTATATACTGCAGAAGAGAAAAGGCATTTAGCAGTTTATATTTAAAATATTATATTTTATAATATTAATATTTTATATTTAAAATATTTAAAATAACTGCATTTGCATGTTCTGTGACAGACCAGATATAGTGAATGCAGAGTCCTGGGTTTAGTAACACTCTCACAATCAACATTGAGAGCCGGTTCACACAGGGGCAACTCAGATCCGACTTCAGGTCGCCCCTAGTCCCGCCACATGTAAAAATCAATGTAAGTGAATGAGAGCCGTCTTAATGCACACTACTGAAGTCGCTCCGACTTCAGAAAAGGTTCCTGTACTACTTCAATCTGACTTGTAGGCGACTGGTACCCATTGATTTCAATGGAGGTCGCCTCCAAGTCGGATCTCCGTCTATGCGGAGGCGACTCTCACAGAATTATCAGCTCTCAAGAGGGAACTCCACACCAAATTTATTTTAAAAAATTGGCGTGAGTTCCCCCTCCGGGAGCATACCAGGCCCTTAAGTCTGCTATGGATTTTAAGGGGAACCCTCTACGCCGAAAGAACGGCGTGGGGGTCCCCCCCCAGATCCATACCAGACCCTTATCCGAGCACGCTACCCGGCCGGCCAGGAAAGGTGGTGGGGACTCTCACAATCAACATTAAAGAGGATCTTCACCCTCCATGACAAGTTTACTCCCATCCAACCCTCCTCCCTTCCGCTGCACAGTATGGGACTTCTTTTGTTTTTCCTAATATTAAAAGCTCTGGTCCGCTCAGAGTAAAGATCAGCTTTAACCAATTTTTAAACCTAAAGCTAGGGCTGGGGGAAAAAAAAACTATTTAAATCTTGAATCGAGTTGAGAGGTCAAATCAATTAAAAATTTAAGCAAAACTAATTTAGATTTTTTTTTTTCACCACCGTGCCGGTCCTGATGTGCTGCGGGCAGGAGTTTTTAGGCGAGGCCGCGGCTTCGGCCTAGTCCGCGAGGCTGGACGCCGCGGACTTGCCTAAAGACTCCTCAGGACCGGCAACGGTGTCCATAAAAAAATAATAATAAAAAAACCCTCGATTAGAATCGTGAATCAAGTTTTTTTTTTTCAAAATCGCCCAGCTCGTCCTAAAGCTCCATACACACTATCAGATTTTCTGCTGATTGTTGTCTTCAGATTTACCAAAACCATGTAGTAGAAGGGCCTGCCTGATTGCATACACATTGAAACTTCTAAGGTTTGACCTCATATTATATGGTTTTATTAAATCTGAAGGGGAAAAAAAAAATCAGCAGAAAATCTGATAGTGTGTATGGAGCTTTATTCTGCTAGTCTTAGTAAATAGATATAGTAAGGTATTTTATAGGGATTGACTGATTATTGGCGGCTGATATTCACTTTAGAAGTATCGGTAAAAATACGGACTGATATTTGCAATATTGCTTCAAGGGGTTGTAGCGGGTTTGATGCCCGCAGCTGCATGCATCACCCCCCGGGACCGTTCTTTAGAGCGCACGGTCGGCTTTATAGTAATAACCAAAGTGGCTCAACAGAGCAAGGGGACTTAAAAATATATATTTTTTTTAATGTACAAAATATCGGCTATCGGCAGGAGAGGTGGTCGAAATATCGGTATCGTATCAGCACCAAAAAAGTTAATCGGTCGATCGCTAGTATTTTATATTTACTTTTTTAACTTATTTTTTTTTTCCTCCCGTTGCTTCCTCATTTCGGGCCTAGGCCAAAATTATCTTCAATTATTAAATTGTTATTTATACACCGAATTTCTGCAGCTTTTTAGCAGCTCAGACTTTTTGAATGATAACATTTGAGGCGCTAAAAGTCCAGGACAGTACAAATACCCCCCAAATGACCCCTTTCTGGTAAGTAGATATCCCAAGGGATTTGCTGAGAGAGGCATGTTGAGTCCATGAAGATGTTTTTTATGCCATACATTTTTAAAAATGACAAGTTATTTTAATCACATACAAAGATGTCACGTTACTGAGATATTTCTCACACAGGCCAAGTGTATACACTATATTACCAAAAGTATTGGGACACGTGTCTTTACACACTCATGAACTTTAATGGCATCCCAGTCTTAGTCCGTAGGGTTCAGTATTGAGTTGACCCTCCCTTTACAGCTATAACAGCGTCAACTCTTCTGGGAAGGCCGTCCACAAGGTTTAGGAGTGTGTCTATGGGAAGGTTTGACCATTCTTCCAGAAGAGCATTTGTGAGGTCAGGCACTTATGTTGGATGAGAAGACCTGGCTCCCAGCCTCCGCTCTATTTAATCCCAAAAGTGTTCTAATGGGTTGAGGTCAGGAATCTGTGCAGGCCCAAAACTCGCTCATCCGTGTCTTTGTGGACCTTGCTTTGTGCATTGGCCCAAATCATTTGGTGGAGGGGGGATTATGGTGTGGGGTTGTTTTTCAGGGGTTGGGCTTGGCCACTCAGTTCCAGCGAAGGGAATTCTGAAGGCATCAGAATACCAAGACATTTTGGACAATTTCAGGCTCCCAACTTTGTGGGAACAGTTTAGTGATGGTCCCTTCCCAACATGACTGCCCACCAAAGAACAAAGCAAGGTCCATAAAGACATGGATGAGAGAGTTTGGGGTGGAGGAACTTGACTGGCCTTCACTGACCTGAACCTGATAGAACAGTTTCCGAGGCCCTCCACTACCAGGCTACTACAGACCAAAATGACCCCTTTTTGAAAAGTAGACACTGCAAGGTATTTGAAAATAGGGCGTGCTGACGTCACCGTGTTCTACGCCTAACCCGAAAGTGCGGGCGGCATACGAGAGCCGGCCGGCTCGTTTTCTATTTACACGATTGTTTCCTTCTTTATACATGTGAGTGCAATATTATTTATTTTATTATTTATTAAAGTAAGAGGTTTTACGCTATGCGAGTGCCTTTCTGCTTCTTTATATGATATATGACACCTTCGTTCCGAGTCTGGAGGCTTACATCAAGGATAAAGTTTACTGTGGCTCATGTGACGGCTCATCCAGAACCCCTGTGCTTTTGCCTTGTTGATCTCACTGATACTGAGATCTTAAATTCTGGTAAGCGGCCCCCTTTCACTGGTGGAGGTGATTTCTTGGATTTCTTTTAACACAGAATATTGAGGGTGCCCACTCCATATCTTCACTTTGGACGAATCATCACCATCTTTTGATTGTTTTCTCTGGGACTTTTATTGACTTTATTTCTATTCATTTTTTTAAGTCTTTTGTACATTCATTATAATCAGTTGGTGTTTTGTGCTTTATTAACAATTTATGCAATTTTTATGCACAAGGGACATATAATTTATGCTAATTATATTATTGGCACTGGTGATTTTTAATTCTCACCTATACATTTAAGATATTATTCACTGATATAATTATATTTATTTAATATTTTTAAGTAATATTTTTAAGCTATCTTTGCATCTTTTTTGTCACTAGTTTCCTTTTGGGATTATAGATTTTTCAATATGCGTGTGATTTAAGTTTTTTGAGTTGAGGTTAGTTTTTTTTTTTTGTTTTTGTTTTTTAGCGCAGCTTACCTTTTTCACTTATTTCGTTTATTATATCGGAGTATTACGATTGGAGTTGCTGCTTGTAGGGAACCTATATACATTTTTGAAAAAAAAATATTATTTTTTCTGAATAGCGTGGTTTACTTTTTATATCTTATTTGAAAATAGGCCTGGTGAGTATTTTGTAGATCTCATTTTTTTGTCACGCAATTTTTTCGTTTTCAGTTTATGTGGCAATAGGGGGTGTTTCAACTGTCCCGGCATTTTAAGGCCTCAAAAAAAATAAAAATGACGTTTAGGCCCCAGTCACACCTGAGCGTTTTGTAGCTTGAAGCCTGAATTCTCTATGGAGAAGGTTCACATCTCCACTCCAAAATGCCTGAAACTTAAACAAGTTCTGGAACTTTTTTTTCTTTTAAAGGCAGATATGGGAGTTTTTCTGCTTTTTACATTGGTGTCCTTTTGACCTACAAAAAATCACGGCAAAAACACAGCAAAATAGCGTGACTTTCTGCTGAAAATGCTACACTCAGGTGTGAATGGAGCCCTATGCCCAGCATTAGGAGTTTCTGCCACACTCCTTATGTTGGGCATACATGTAATGTTCTTTTTTTCGTGAAACGAAAAAAAACAAAAAAAATAAAAGGAAGAGCATAACAGATTCCTCCTTTCACATCGATGTGAATGAAGAGAGCTTTACCAGAAAAGCCGTATGCACAACATTGGAGGAGCCTGTGTATTACCCCTGCAATACAATGATCCCGGTTACAATGCTCTGCAGGCTTTAAACACAAAAATGTATTACATTTTTTAAAAAGGCGGACTATGCCTTTTAAAGCCCAATTGTCGTTTATTTTCTTATTTCATTTTTTCAGATTGTGTGCAGTATTATACATGGACATTAGTCTCTGGGGAATGCCCACACCTGTTACTGCTCAGGGTTCCTCAGTGAAGAGGATCACACCTCAAGGATTACTCTTGGTCCCGGCAAGGCTGGCAGATACGTCAATCTGGAGCTGAAACCAAGACCGGTAGCCTGAGGCCGCGTACACACGAGAGGATTGTCCGTCCAACTTAGTCCGCTGAACCGTGTTTCAGCGGACAATCCGCTTGTGTGTGGGCTTCAGCTGACTTTTTCAGCGGACAGTCTGACGGACTTAGTCTTTCGGAATTTCCGTAATTTTGTCCGTCCAAACTTGGTTTCAGCGGACAATCCGCTCGTGAGTAGGTTAGTTCGACGGACTAAGTATGGCGCATGCTCAGAAAGGATTTACACGGCGAAGGTTGCATTGCAGTGTATTGGACGTCGAATTTCTAGTCCCGTCGTACGTGCTGTACACGTCATCGCGCAAGCTTTCGGCGGACTGTCTGTTCATCGTGTGTGGTCAAGTCCGTTCATTCACAAGTTGGACGGACTGTCTGTCGGATTGTCTGACGAACTTAGTTGGGCAGACAATCCGCCCGTGTGTACGCGGCCTTAGGGCTCATTCACTGCGTTTTGTGTGAATCTAAATGCAGCACTATAGTAATCAAGGAGCCCATACTACACACAGCTGAGCCTATCTACAAAAATATGTGCTGTGAAAAAAAAAAAAGAAAAAAGTAGGCCACCTCTGAGTCCAGGGACGCACAGATCCGCTGATTTTTTGTGTAAATGCATACATGCATAAATGTGTATCCATTAAATGGAATGGAATTAGAACTGTACATATCTAAATGCAAGTACTTTAGATACGTGTTGCAGGATTTCCTGCCAATGTGAACCTGCACTCATGTGGAAAAATACGCATATACCCGTGTGAATGGACCCTAGTTGTCGGTTACCCCTGAATATGAAAATGGAGTTGGGATGGGTCAAAAAGGAAAATAACTAGTTGTCTTTTTTTTAACCCGCATGCCAACCGTCTGCCAAAGTTGTACTACGACAGCATGGTTCGGCTGCGCAAATCGCCGTTATGCTACGTCGGTAGCATAAACAGCCACTAGGGAGCGCTTGCGAAGCCGGAGGCGCATGCCCCCCCATGGTGATGAAAGTGCCCAGCGGTCTCAATCGCCACTGGGCTCTTGCGATTGCCCGGGGCACATGGAGTACCAGGAGCTGTGTGTGTAAACCGTCTGTCAGTTCACTGCACAGTCCTATCCCCCCTTCAGATAGAACACTCCCTAGGATACATAGTAACCCCTTCATAAATAAATATATATCTATATATATTTTCCTATTACCCCCCCTTGAGTTATGCTCATAAAAAAAAGGGGGGGGGGGGTCACACTTACATAGGTCCAGAGTGTCACAGGATCCAGCTTCTCTTTTAACCACTGTGGTGGAGAAGGTGGGGATGGTGGAGAGTCTACGTTGGCCTCACTTTTAGCAGGCTGTTAAGCGGCCTCCTGGGGTAGTGCATCTCCAAACTGCCAGCAGGTTCTGAATGCATCAAGATCATCGTGACCATGACCGTGGTGATCGTGCCCGTGATGGTCCTTGTGGCCGTGCGCATGTCCATGCTCGTGGCAGTGGGCACGTCCGTAGCTGTGCCCATGATGACCTTCATGACTGTGGCCATGGTGAACATCTCCGTGGCTGTGCCCGTGGTGATTCTGAGCCAATGTTGTACACAGCAGATTTACCAGCACCAAGGCCAGCAATGTGGCACAGGACACTCGCTCTCCTTTCTTCCAGATGCGACCCATCTCACCTAAAGGGACAAAAAAAAGAAACGGTGAGGATAGAAGAGAGAACCTCATAGGAAGAGCAAAAACTTTGTTTCATCTGGGTTCTAAAGCATGACCACTGTGTGAGGGCCTCACTTCACCACCAGACTTTCTAATAAATGTACATGACTGGAGGAACGAGAGAGTCCGTGGGAATGCTGGCTCAATGACCTCAACTGGGAGATTTCACCACTCGAGTCCCTCAAGAGACACAAAGTTCCAATGAGTGAATAATCTACCTGCATCCACCCAACAAATAATTTTGGGTTGACTGGCATATAATTAACCACTTCAGTACTGGGTACTTTCCCCTCTTCCTGCCCAGGCCAATTTTCAGCTTTCAGCTTTGTCGTACTTTAAATGACAATTGCGCGGTCATGCAACGATGTACCCAAAACATTTTTCTCATTTTCTTCCCACAGATAGAGCTTTCTTTTGGTTGTATTTAATCACTTCTGTGTTTTTTTTTTTGCTAAACAAACTAAAAAATAAAAAAAGACAGAAATTTGGGGAGGGGGAATTTTTCTTAGTTTCTCCTTCACCGAGGGCACTTATGAGGAGGCACCGATATGTATAATTAATGGGCACTGATAGGCTACACTGATATGCTGCACTGATGGGCACTAATGGATGGCATTGATGAGAAGGTACTAACAGGCGTTACTGATGGGCACCAATTGACATTGTGGTGGGCACCTCTGATGGGGCTGCGCTGATAATCAATGTGTTGATTACCAGTGCTCACCCCACTTTGACAGGAGACCCCGCCGATCGGCATTCCCTGTCCGACCAGAAACTTATCTGTCTTTAAACTTTAAAGCAGAGTTCCACTTTTTTTAGTTTATTAAAAGTCAGCAGCTACAAAAAGCAGAACGCTGCTGACTTTGAACGGTCCAGCGATGCGGCCGCATGGAGCCTCGTTCCTCTCCATGGCACCATTATAGGAACTGTGGGCACCCCACCGTGACAGCTGGCGGCTGCTCGGCCAGGCACGCACTACGCATGCGCGAGTTGTGCTGTACTCTGCTAGTGGCCGGGCATTCTTCTGGGACCTGTGATGTGATCCAACAGGATGCCCTTCCCGTTGGATGACAGAAGTGACACCAAACGTCACTTCTGCCCAATGGTCTTAAAATTGACATTTTTTTTTGTTTATTGAAAAAAAAAAAAACATTTTTGTATGATCAATAAAAAAGTTTGACAAGGAGAAAAATAAAAAAAAAATATTTTAAACATAAACAATATAAATATATATGACCGGCCGCGTCCAATCACAGCCGGTCACATGTACTGTGCACATTCACGGTGCCTAGGGCGCGTGCAGAGCGGCGATCAGGGATGCCGCTTGTCACCCTGACACAGCCCAAACACGATTGCAGTAAAGAGCCAATGAAATTGGCTCTTTACCACGTGTCCGGCTGTGTCCAATCACAGCCGGTCACAGAATGTAAACAAACCGCGGTAACTAGGGGTGCAACGGATCGTCACCACGTTCGGATCGGTACAAGCCGCGATCCACGGAGCGCTCCACGGTCTCGGCCTTAGGAAAGGCCGCTGCTTCAGCCTAGTTACGAAGTGGCAGCCATCTTGGTGCACCTGTTGGGATTTACAATGTGATCGCTCCGTCCAATGACGGAGCGATCACTTGTAAACAAACCAGTGTGATGACGCCGGTTCCTCTCTCCCCTCTGTGTACAGATCTGTACAGTGGAGGGGAGAGATCATATGGAAGCAGCGATGTGGGCTGCTCTGTGACAAGCGCAGTCACAGCCATCCCTCAATACCCTGCCAATACTCTGCAATGCAATACCCTGCCAATACTCTGCAATGCAATACCCTGCCAATACTCTGCAATGCAATACCCTGCCAATACTCTGCAATGCAATACTCTGCCAATACTCTGCCAACGGTACTCTGCAATGCAATACCCTGCCAATGAAATACTCTGCCAATACTCTGCAATAACCTGCAATGCAATACCCAGCAATAAGCTGCCAATACTCTGCAATACCCTGCAATACTCGGTAATACCCAGCCATACTCAGTGATAGCCAGCCGTACCCAGCCATCATGCTCAGCCAATATTACAATGGGGGAGATGACGTGGATATTACAGTGGGGAGATTGTGGATATTACAGTATGGGACTATATGGTGGTGGAATTTTCACAGGTTTTTGCAAATTCAGTTATTTGCTGATCCGAAAAATGATCCGATCCATGACTCTGATCCGAGGAATGATCCAATCCGTGAGTTTTTTGATCTGTTGCACCCTTAGCGGTAACGAGATGTTACCGGGTTCTCCTCCTCACACACTTTCTTGACTACGCTGCTATGGGCTCTAGCCCCAGATCTTTTGCAGACCTAGTAATGCCCCTGGTCAGGAGTATAGGAGACAAAGAACTTTACTCCAACATTTCCATCCAAAGAAAACATGCGCACTTTACACGTCTGCCCGCTACTGAAAAAAAAGTTTTTGTATGGTGGTCACCGATAGAAAATGGAAATATGGCGGAACACGGCATGCCGCGGTGACAACTTTCCACCATATCAGTCTCCGGTCACAGCTGCGTGTTCCGGTAATGCGCACAGAAATGGACGTTTCCACGCAATCCTGGAACATGCAAAAATACGAGCCTTGCGCTTGTAGTGCCATTTATTGTAAATGCCCCCCCAAAACGTGAGACCCCAAAACAAGAAATGTGGGCAAAATGCGTGGGATATAAATCAAAGTGAAACGCGCCATCAGATACTTGTGGGGCACAGGAAAACACACTGAAATCAATTGTGGGGCGCTATGCTTGTTGGGTGTTTGTGAAATTAAGAAAGGTCCCGGTCACACCTCTGACATACACCTTGATGGCAAACTATGGAATGCTGGGAGAGCAGGAATCAGCAAAAATCACCAACACTGAAAGGGTTCAAATGACTAGCTGAGCGCTCACCCCTCCCCCCCATAGCCCCCCATGTGTAATGTGTTTCACTCTTGATTATACCAAGTCCCCACCATCCCCCGCATACCAGATAAAAGATAAAATAGGAATAAAGACCAACTTTTTTTTTCCCATTTACAATAGAGGTGAGGGGGACTATAACCCCTGTCAGGTTTTATTTGCCATCTGTGTCCCCATTGGGGGGGATTTCCCTTCACTTCCTTTCCCATAGACAAAAAAAGAAGTGAGAGAAATCCTCCCAAAGTGACATCACCCCTGGGTGTCACCAGAACTAGTGTCCACATTGGAAGATTTCCCCTCTAATTCCTGTTCCGTGACAACCCAACACCTGGCATTTTCTTTCACTTTTGTTGGTAAATAGAGAGACTGAATCTCCCTAAAGGGGTGCAGACAGCAATAAAAACCTGACAGGGGATCTAACCCCTCTCCACTCCATCCAACACTAACAATAAACGGGATTTCCTTTAGTTATACTGAAAAGCCGAGTTCTGAGCAAAATTTTACTTTTAGATAAAAATCCCCCTATAATCCTCATGCTTGATGTATTCTAGTAAAGGAATGCTGCAAACGAAGGTCTGTTTTGTATTTTTGCACCATTGATTTCTTACTTTTGTAAGTCCCAGCAGGCCGCAGCCATCTCATGTGTGGGCATCTGAAGCCAGACTGTATCTCTTCCTGTATTCCATGCATGCTGGTTACCCAGAATGCACCTCCAGATCTCGCACATGCTCAGAGCAGCACGAGCAGTGTAATAGGTTGTCGGTTGGGTTTCCATAGCAACAGCAGTCTCAGACGAAGTTGTCAGTTATTTTGCAATTCACAAAGTTGACAAATAAGGACGTGGCCCCTTTAAGAAAAATTGTCAGTTATTTTTTCAAAAAAAAAAAAAAAAAAAACTCTGCCGATGATGTCATCGACTGGGCCACTATATATGCAGACGCACGGACGTCAGACAGCAGAATCTCATAGGAGACTGAGCGTTGAGGACGTGCCTCTGATCTCTCCTGAGATTTTTCTTGCAATTTGATTGGATTTGATTTAATTCAATTCAATTTCTTTGCGATTTCTATAGTACATTTAAAGCGTGTTTCTTTATTCTTAATAATGAACCGATTTAAATGTAATCAGCTTCTTTCTCTGAAAAACACCAAAGAGAAACCCAGCGAAGGAAGGTCAGCTATTGTAGGAGGTATCGGTGACCAGCCTGCAGATACTCCAATCACAATGAAGAGGACCCGGACGTTTGTACGCCGCTGTCTCAGAGCCCTTGTTGGATGTTTCGGATTCGGCTGCAAAACCAAAGGACATCACCAGGAGACCGACACAGAGACTGGTGAGTAATATTGATAGTGATAGATACAAAAAGTACACTGGAGAAGTCACCTACACTCATGGGGCAGAGCAGTGCTGCCAACCTACCAGATTGAGATTTACTGACACAACACCCAAAATGTACTGGCACAGACACGTGTTTACTGACATTTCCAAAAGTTACAAAATGACAAAATGGCAGTTTTAAGTGCAAACTAGAAAATGCATTTCCTGGAGAAAATGGGTGGGAATGCTGAATAGCATGAAAACTGCCCATCATATTCCTCTATTATAAATCAGTACATGGTGTGTCTGTGCCCTCCCCCACTGCCCATCACTGTGTATAAGACGTGTTGGTAACCATGGAAACAAAGCAGACAACAAAAGCCTGGCTGCCCTAAATTTAACCACTAGGCGTCCGCTCTATAGCCGAAAGACAGCTGAAGCGTGGACGCCAATTGCCGAGAGGCCGTCCCTGGACATCTTCCTGTTTACTTCCGCAATGCGCGCTCCCGCGAACGCACATCGGGGAAGTTCTGTGCTGGCCGTGTCCCCCGGACACAGCCAGTCACAGATCGCTGTAAACGGCCAATCACAGCAGCCGTTTACAGAGCGATCGGCGTGCCCAATGAGAGATGATCTCATATGTTTACATAGCATGGCATACATGGCATGGCTTACATAGCATGTTTACTAGCAGCTGCAGCGGCCGTAAGTATTGTCCCCAGTGTGCCATCTGTCCCCAGTGTGCCACCTGTCAGTGCCCTCTGTCCCCAGTGCCACCTGTCAGTGCCATCTGTCCCCAGTTTCATTTGCCCCAGTGCCACCTGTCAGTGCCATCTGTCCCCAGTGCCACGTATAAGTGCCATCTGTGATCAGTGCCACATGTCATCAGTGCCACATAGTGGCATCTTTCATCAGTGCCATATCACTGTCATCAGTGCCACATATTAGTGCCATCTGTCATCAGTGTCATGTGTCAACAGTGCCACGTATCAGTGGCATCTGTCATCAGTGCAGTGTCAAAGAATTGTGGGAAAAAAATGACAACACCAAAAAGCTCCCCATGCCTCTTACTAAATACCTTGGAATGTCTACTTTCAAAAAAGTGGTCACTTAGGGGGTATTTGTACTTTCCTGGCTTGTTCGGGTCACAAGAAATGTGACCAGTACATGAGATCTGATTAATTTTGTATGATTTGCACCATAGCTTGTAGACTCTCTAACTTTCACAAAGACCAAATAATATCCACTAATTTGGGTTATTTTTACCAAAGATATGTAGCAGTATAAATTGTGGCCAAAAATCATGGAAAAAAATATCATTTGCAAAATTTTATTACAGAAACAAAGAAAAATGCGTATTTTTTTCAAAATTTCGGTCTTTTTTCTTCATTTATAGCGCAAAAATTAAAAAACCCAGAGGTGATTAAATACCACCAAAAGAAAGCTCTATTTGTAGGGAAAAAAGGGCAAAAAATTCATTTGGGTACAATGTTACATGACTGTCATTCAAAGTGTGAGAGCACCAAAAGCTGAAAATTGGTCTGGGTACGAGGGGTGTTTAAGTGCCCAGTTGTCAAGTGGTTGACGTCATTTTCTGCCACGATATTGCAGCGGACAGATCAGACACTTTTGACACCATTTTTGGGACCAGTGACATTTATACAGCAATTCGTGCTATAAAATGTACTGATTACTAGGGGTGCAACGGATCAAAAAACTCACGGATCGGATCGTTCCTCGGATCAGAGTCACGGATCGGATCATTTTTCGGATCAGCAAATAATAATTTAATTTGCAAAAACCTGTGAAAATTCCACCACCATATAGTCACCACTGTAATATCCACAATCTCCCCCGCTGTAATATTGGCTGAGTATGGCTGGGTACGGCTGAGCATAGCTGAGCATAGTGGAGTACGGCTGAGTATGGCTGGGTACGGCTGGGTACGGCTGAGTATGGCTGGGTACGGCTGAGCATGGCTGAGTACGGCTGGGTACGGCTGAGCATAGCTGAGTATGGCTGGGTATGGCTCAGTATGGCTGGGCACAACAGAGTATGGCTGAGTACGGCTGAGTACAGCTGAGTATGGCTGGGTACCGCAGGGTATCGCTGTGTATTGGCAGGCAGGGTATCGCAGAGTATTACTAGAGTGTTGGCAGGGTATCGCAGAGTATTACTAGAGTGTTGGCAGGGTATCGCAGAGTATTGCTAGAGTATAGGCAGGGTATCGCAGAGTATTGCTAGAGTATTGCCAGGGTATCGCAGAGTATTGCTGGAGTATTGGGGTATCGCAGAGTATTGCTGGAGTATTGGGGTATTCCAGAGTATTGCTAGAGTATTGGCAGGGAATCGCAGAGTATTGGGATATTGCAGAGTATTGTCAGGGATGGCTGCTTCCATCTCAGGATCTCTCCCCTCCACTGTACAGATTAATACAGAGAGGGAAGAGAGGAACCGGCGTCATGACGTCGGAGCAAACACAATGTAAACAGCATGGGTGTAGAAAGATGGCTGCCGCTTCGGAGCTAGGCTGAAGCCGCGGCCTTTCCTAAGGCCGAGACCGCGGAGCGCTCTGTGGATCGCAGCATGTGCCGATCCGAGCGGGGTGGCCCGTTCGGATCACGGATCAGTGACGATCCGTTGCACCCCTACTTATCACTGTATAAATGTCACTGGCAGGGAATGGGGTTAACTACTAGGGGGTGATCAAAGGGTTAAAGCGAGAGTTTCGCCAAAGAATTATTGCTCTCGCTCTAACGATCGCGGCGATACCTCCCATGTGTGTGAACACCGGTTTCATATGCGGGCGCTGCTCACGTATGCGGTCGCTTCTGCACGCGAGCTCGGCTGGATGGGCGCGTTTTTTTTTATATATTTATTTTAGCTTTTATTCTTAATTTTCCCACTGTGCTCTAAAAAAATTAAAAAAAAATTGTGTCACTTTTATTCCTATTACAAGGAATGTAAACATCCCCTGTAATAGAAAAAAAAAAAAAGCATGACAGGGCCTCTTAAATATGAGATCCGGGCTCACATCTCATATTTACACAAAATGCAATAAAAAATAAAAAAAAGTTGTTTGAAAAAAACTAAATAAATAAAAAAAGTTTCTTTAAGAGCTATGGGGGGGAAGAGACGTTTTGATGTCACTTCTGCCCTCCAGTGGTATGGAGACGGGTGGGGGCCATCTTCCCCTCACTCAGCTCCATACCACACACGGTAGCAGAAGCTGCCGGCGGCTCCGGTAAGCGGCGGAGGGCATCGGAGCATGGCAGGAGGGGGGGTCCTCTCCCGCAGCCAATAAAAGGGATCTCATGGCAAATCCGCCGCAGAGACCACTTTTATCTGACCGCCCGCTAAAGAAAAAAAATAGCGGGGTTATGGTAGCTAGCTCTGCCATAACAACGATATTCCTCTTCAAAGTACGGGCGTATAACGACGGCCGGCGGTCCGTAATTGGTTAAAGACAGAGATAACAGCAGAAATAACCCTTTGCCAATAGTGATGGAGTTCAGGACATCTCCATAACATATGTATTAAATTAGCCAGCCCAATATTACATCTACGACAAAGAGGGGTATCTTTACGCTGCCATTTAAACAAATATCTTAGAGGTATTATAACTCCTGTGTGAAATGAATAGTTGGTTTACTTTCTGTGTGGAAGATAAAGAGACGATGGGCAGTGTGGGCAATGCCGCCTCCCAATCACCATCCGATATGGACCCAGATCTCTTTTACATGGAGGAAGTGGCTGCGACTGTGCAGCTGTACGTTCTAATCATTTTCAATGGACTGCCTGCATGTAGCACCTGAAAGTTACAGATGCTGCAAAAACGCTCCGTTCATGCTATATGGGCGTCATCACCCTTATATTCACGGCCAGACAGACAGACAAAACGAATGCAAATAAAACAGTGCTAATTAATTATCCATGAGCGTTTTATTATGCACTATCCCTTTCACCTAAGTGTCTGTGCTCCTAAAGCCGGCGATACACAGTTAGAATTTTGGCCAGTTCAGCAGGGACCAGCCGAGATTCTAAACATGTGCAGGCTGATTACATCAGATGTTTCATGCGATTATTGCCAGCTAGTGGGTCGGGATGAGTGGCAGGCAACCAGCATCTTTATAGGAAGGCCAACAATAGTGATCCTTGTGTCCCTGTCATGTCAAGTTTATTCATTGTCCCTGGCACAAGATTTTTGAACTGTTCTCTCTATAATTTGAAGTTAAAAAAATATATGAAATGTAGGTGAAGGTGCTAAATCTAATTCTTCTTTTTTTTTATTGAAGATGTATGCGGTATTAACTGCAGACAAGGCTCACACAGCATGCCTGTCGTCTATTACATTCAGACTCCACCAGAGTGCGCCCCAAGCGAGGCCGCTCCACCAGAGCGCGCCCCAAGCGAGGCCGCTCCACCAGAGCGCGCCCCAAGCGAGGCCGCTCCACCAGAGCGCGCTCCAAGCGAGGCCGCTCCACCAGAGCGCGCCCCAGACGAGGCCGCTCCACCAGAGCGCGCCCCAGATGAGGCCGCTCCACCAGAGCGCGCCCCAAGCGAGGCCGCTCCACCAGAGCGCGCCCCAGACGAGGCCGCTCCACCAGAGCGCGCCCCAGACGAGGCTGCTCCACCAGAGCGCGCCCCAAGCGAGGCCGCTCCACCAGAGCGCGCCCCAAGCGAGGCCGCTCCACCAGAGCGCGCCCCAAGCGAGGCCGCTCGACCAGAGCGCGCCCCAGACGAGGCCGCTCCACCAGAGAGCGCCCCAGACGAGGCCGCTCCACCAGAGCGCGCCCCAAGCGAGGCCGCTCCACCAGAGCGCGCCCCAAGCGAGGCCGCTCCACCAGAGCGCGCCCCAAGCGAGGCCGCTCCACCAGAGCGCGCCGCAGGCGATGCCGCTCCACCAGAGCGCGCCCCAAGCGAGGCCGCTCCACCAGAGCGCGCCCCAAGCGAGGCCGCTCCACCAGAGCGCGCCCCAGACGAGGCCGCTCCACCAGAGCGCGCCCCAAGCGAGGCCGCTCCACCAGAGCGCGCCCCAGACGAGGCCGCTCCACCAGAGCGCGCCCCAGACGAGGCCGCTCCACCAGAGCGCGCCCCAGACGAGGCCGCTCCACCAGAGCGCGCCCCAGACGAGGCCGCTCCACCAGAGCGTGCCCCAAGCGAGGCCGCTCCACCAGAGCGCGCCCCAAGCGAGGCCGCTCCACCAGAGCGCGCCCCAAGCGAGGCCGCTCCACCAGAGCGCGCCCCAGACGAGGCCGCTCCACCAGAGCGCGCCCCAAGCGAGGCCGCTCCACCAGTGCGCGCCCCAAGCGAGGCCGCTCCACCAGAGCGCGCCCCAAGCGAGGCCGCTCCACCAGAGCGCGCCCCAAGCGAGGCCGCTCCACCAGAGCGCGCCCCAAGCGAGGCCACTCCACCAGAGCGCGCCCCAGACGAGGCCGCTCCACCAGAGCGCGCCCCAAGCGAGGCCGCTCCACCAGAGCGCGCCCCAGACGAGGCCGCTCCACCAGAGCGCGCCCCAAGCGAGGCCGCTCCACCAGAGCGCGCCCCAAGCGAGGCCGCTCCACCAGAGCGCGCCCCAAGCGAGGCCGCTCCACCAGAGCGCGCCCCAAGCGAGGCCGCTCCACCAGAGCGCGCCCCAGACGAGGCCGCTCCACCAGAGCGCGCCCCAGACGAGGCCGCTCCACCAGAGCGCGCCCCAGACGAGGCCGCTCCACCAGAGCGCGCCACAGACGAGGCCGCTCCACCAGAGCGCGCCCCAGACGAGGCCGCTCCACCAGAGCGCGCCCCAGACGAGGCCGCTCCACCAGAGCGCGCCCCAGACGAGGCCGCTCCACCAGAGCGCGCCCCAGACGAGGCCTCTCCACCAGAGCGCGCCCCAGACGAGGCCGCACCACCAGAGCGCGCCCCAGACGAGGCCGCTCCACCAGAGCGCGCCCCAGACGAGGCCGCTCCACCAGAGCGCGCCCCAGACGAGGCCGCTCCACCAGAGCGCGCCCCCGACGAGGCCGCTCCACCAGAGCGCGCCCCAGACGAGGCCGCTCCACCAGAGCGCTCCCCAGACGAGGCCGCTCCACCAAAGCGCGCCCCAGACGAGGCCGCTCCACCAGAGCGCGCCCCAGACGAGGCCGCTCCACCAGATTGCGCCCCAGACATAGAGAAACCAAAACGTCATGTTCGCTTTACGCTTCCTCCAGGTCATGAAGATGATAATAGACCAAGGCGAAAGCACTTCTACATAAAAAAAGTAAAACGTCATGTTCACTTTTTGCTTCCCCCAGAGCCACGAAAAAGCCAGAAAGACATACAGAAAAAAAACCTAAGACCGCGAAAGCCCTCACCCCCCCCTCCCTGCAGGACTACCCTTGATGTTTATGAACCAAAGAAAAAGAACCAAAACAACAAAAATAGAAAAAAAAATAAAAGACAGTACGAGTTGGAGTAGCTGTGAAGGGAGGACGGAAGCCAGTACATTTTTTTCTTTCCTGCAGTCATGTGTTGGACCAGCTTTGAGGGGAGGTTGGAGACAAGAAGACTTATTATTTTCTACAGGCGTGTGTTGGATCGGCTAAGGGGAGGTTGGAGGCCGGTAGACTTTTTCTTCACGAGAGTGTGCCTCAGGCGAGGCCGCTCCACCAGAGTGTGCCCCAGGCGAGGCCGCTCCACCAGAGTGTGCCCCAGGCGAGGCCGCTCCACCAGAGTGTGCCCCAGGCGAGGCCGCTCCACCAGAGTGTGCCCCAGGCGAGGCCGCTCCACCAGAGTGTGCCCCAGGCGAGGCCGCTCCACCAGAGTGTGCCCCAGGCGAGGCCGCTCCACCAGAGTGCGCCCCAGGCGAGGCCGCTCCACCAGAGTGCGCCCCAAGCGAGGCCGCTCCACCAGAGTGCGCCCCAAGCGAGGCCGCTCCACCAGAGTGTGCCCCAGACGAGGCCGCTCCACCAGAGTGTGCCCCAGACGGGGCCGCTCCACCAGAATGCGCCGCAGACGAGGCCGCTCCACCAGAGTGCGCCCCAGACATAGAGAACCCAAAACGTCATGTTCGCTTTACGCTTCCTCCAGGTCATGAAGATGATAATAGACCAAGGCGAAAGCACTTCTACATAAAAAAAGTAAAAGGTCATGTTCACTTTTTGCTTCCCCCAGAGCCACGAAAAAGCCAGAAAGACATACAGAAAAAAATGGAAAGACCACGAAAGCTATCACCCCCCCCCCTCCCTCCCTGCAGGACTACCCTCGATGATTATGAACCAAAGAAAAAGAACCAAAACAACAAAAAGAGAAAAATAAATAAAAGACAGTACGAGTTGGAGTAGCTGTGAGAGGAGGATGGAAGCCAATACATTTTTTCTTTCCTGCAGTCATGTGTTGGACCAGCTTTGAGGGGAGGTTGGACACAAGAAGACTTATTATTTTCTACAGGCGTGTGTTGGATCGGCTAAGGGGAGGTTGGAGGCCGATAGACCTTTTCTTCACGAGAGTGTGCCCCAGGCGAGGCCGCTCCACCAGAGTGTGCCCCAGGCGAGGCCGCTCCACCAGAGTGTGCCCCAGGCGAGGCCGCTCCACCAGAGTGTGCCCCAGGCGAGGCCGCTCCACCAGAGTGTGCCCCAAGCGAGGCCGCTCCACCAGAGTGCGCCCCAGACGAGGCCGCTCCACCAGAGTGTGCCCCAGGTGAGGCCACTTCACCAGAGTGTGCCCCAGACGAGGCCACTCCACCAGAATGCGCCGCAGATGAGGCCACTCCACCAGAGTGCGCCCCAGACTTAGAGAAACCAGGCATGTGTTGGATCGGCTAAGGGGAGGTTGGAGGCCGGTAGACTTTTTCTTCATGAGAGTGTGTCCCAGGCGAGGCCGCTCCACAGGAATGTGCCCCAGGCGAGGCCACTCCGCCAGAGTGCGCTCCAGGCGAAGCCACTCCACCAGAGTGCGCCCCAGGCGAGGCCACTTCACCAGAGTGCGCCCCAGGCGAGGCCACTCCACCAGAGTGCGCCCCAGGCGAGGCCACTCCACCAGAGTGCGCCCCAGGCGAGGCCACTCCACCAGAGTGCGCCCCAGGCGAGGCCACTCCACCAGAGTGCGCCCCAGACGAGGCCACTACACCAGAGTGCGCCCTGGAAGACTTTTCTTTTTCTGCAGGCGTGTGTTGGATCGGCTGTTAGGGGAGGTTGGAGGCCGATAGACTTTTTCTTCACCAGAGTGCGCCCCAGGTGAGGCCACTCCACCAGAGTGTGCCCCAGGCGAGGCCACTCCACCAGAGTGCGCCCCAGGCGAGGCCAGTACACCAGAGTGCGCCCCAGACGAGGCCAGTACACCAGAGTGCGCCCCAGACGAGGCCACTACACCAGAGTGCGCCCCAGACGAGGCCACTACACCAGAGTGTGCCCTGGAAGACTTTTCTTTTTCTGCAGGCGTGTGTTGGATCGGCTGTTAGGGGAGGTTGGAGGCCGATAGACTTTTTCTTCACCAGAGTGTGCCCCAGGTGAGGCCACTCCACCAGAGTGTGCCCCAGGCGAAGCCACTCCACCAGAGTGCGCCCCAAGCGAGGCCACTACACCAGAGTGCGCCCCAGGCGAGGACACTACACCAGAGTGCGCCCCAGGCGAGGACACTACACCAGAGTGCGCCCCAGACGAGGCAACTGCACCAGAGGGCGCCCCAGACAATGCCACTCCACCAGAGTGCGCCCCAGACGAGGCCACTCCACCAGAGTGCGCCCCACACGGGGCCACTCCATCAGAGTGCGACCTAGACATGGCCACTCCACCAGAGTGTGACTTCTACATAGAGAAACCAAAATGTCATTTTGGCTTTACACTTCCTCCAGGGCATGAAGATGATAATCAACCAAGACGAAGCCACTTCTACATAAAAAAATAAAACGTTGTGTTCGCTTTATGCTTCCTCCACAGCATGAAACTGATACGACGAAAAAGTGGCGCTCGCTGTCAGAAAGATAAAAAGAAAGAAATTCAAAGACCACGAAGATCACCCCCTCCCCCGCAGGGAGATCCCCTGCTTGCTGTCACAAGGAGGGGGTGGATTGGGGGGAAAGAGGGGGCAGATATTGAACATGTTATACCCTAAATATGGATGTTCAGAAAGGTGAACTTATCCCTTAAAGTTCTGCTTTTTCAGAATATCTAATATACTTTAGTGTTCATGAACTGGGTATTGGCTCACTTAAACTGTATTAAACCCCAAAACAAAAAATGTAATATATTGCAGCTTACCAATCATTAGATGTTGTAGCTGCAATCATTTTTGGATAGGCTTTCCTCCCTTTGTTTTAACCTAGTGATCTGGCCAGTAACACACTTCCTGTATTAGAGCACCCCTACTCTGGATGAAGGAGAACAGGGGGGCACATTTGGACAGCTGCACTGTCAATCCTGGGAAGGCGAGTGTTAAGCCGCGTACACACGGGCGGACTGTCTGGCCAACTTAGTCCGTCGAAACACATTTCAGCAGACAGTCCGCTCGTGTGTGGGCTTCAGCTGACTTTTTCAGCGTGCAGTCTGGCGGACTAAGTATTTCGGAATTTCCGTAATATTGTCCGTCGTACTTTGGTTTCAGCGGACAATCCGCTCGTGAGTAGGCTAGTTCGACGGCCTAAGTATGGCGCATGCTCAGCAAGGATTTACACGGCGAAAGGTTGCATTGCTGTGTATTGGACTTCCTATTTCTAGTCCCGTTGTACGTGCTGTACACGTCATCGCGCAAACTTTCGACGGACAGTTTTGCATCCGTGTGTGGTCAAGTCCGTTCATTCGAAAGTAGGACGGACTGTCCGTTGGATTGTCTGACGGACTAAGTTGGCCATACAGTCCGCCCGTGTGTACGCGGCTTTAGATGGACTAGGCCAGTTTAAGGTGGTGCAGGCCACAGGAGGTTTGAGGATGGGATTTTTGTTGTTTTTCTGGAATAATAAAGCTTCCCTTGCATTGGATTTTATGGTGTGCCACCGGCTTATTTGTTTTGATTATACAAAGAGATGTTTTGGATCCTTGTAGATTTTTAAAAGCTGTGCTCCACTTTAACCAATTGCAGACCACCCACCATACATACAGTATCTCACAAAAGTGAGTACACCCCTCACATTTTTGTAAATATTTTATTATAACTTTTCATGTGACAAACTTGAAAAAAATCACACTTTGCTACAGTGTAAAGTAGCGAGTGTACAGCTGATATAACAGTGTAAATTTAGGGTCCCCTCAAAATAACTCAGCACACAGCCATTAATGTCTAAACCGCTGGCAACAAAAGTGAGTACACCCCTAAGTAAAAATGTCCAATTTGGGCCCAATTAGCCATTTTCTATCCCCGATGTCTTGTGACTCGTTAATGTTACAAGGTCTCAGGTGTGAATGGGGAGCAGGTGTGTTAAATTTGGTGTTATCGGTCTCACCCTCTCATAGTATTGAATAGGAATAGTCAGAGCACATTGAGATAACCGCCATTTCCTTTGAGAAAAATTCCTAAAACAATTTTTTTTCAGTTAACCCTTGACAACTCTTTAAACAAATGTCAGTGGAGCCCAAATGCATACATTTTAATACTTTAAGGCTGGTTGCACACGGGAGTAAAAAAAAAAAATATATGTTTTTACTGAGATACATTGTGGTCTATGGGACAATGCACACAGTAAAGATCAGCAATACAGCGTTGAGTACAGAGCAGTAAAACAAAAATAAAATGTTACATTTGAGTGCAGTAATATACTCGTGTGTTTACTCATTCCATGTTTTTTTATTTTTTTATTTAAGTATAAATTGTTTTCAATCAAAATGTATTATTAAGGTTTTCTGATGTAGAAAAGACAGGGCTTAAAGTGATTGTAAATGATCTCCTTGTAAAACAACTCATTCACTTGAAAATAGAAATGAAAGGCAAAACATTTGTGTGTAGATATAAAAAATACATTACACAGTGCCTTGAAAAAGTATTCACACCCCTTGACATTTTCCACATTTTGTTATGTTACAACCAAAAACATAAATGTATTTTATTGGGATTTTATGTGATCGACCAACACAAAGTGGCACATGATTGGGAAGTGGAAGGAAAATGATAAATGGTTTTGAACATTTTTTTACAAATAAATATGTGAAAAGTGTGGGGTGCATTTGTATTCAGCCCCCCTGAGTCAATACTTTGTAAAACCTCCTTTCGCTGCAATTACAGCTGCAAGTCTTTTTGGGGGTGTCTCTACCAGCTTTGCACATCTAGAGAGTGATATTTTTGCCCATTCTTCTTTTCAAAATAGCTCAAGCTCTGTCAGATTGGATGTTGAACGTCCGTGAACAGTAATTTTCAAGTCTTTTACAGATTCTCAAGTGGATTTAGGTCTGGGCTTTGACTGGGCCATTCTAACCTATGAATATGCTTTGATCTAAACCATTCCATTGTAGCTCTGGCTGTATGTTTTGGGTCGTTGTCCTGCTGGAAGGTGAACCTCCGCCCCAGTCTTAAGTCTTTTGCAGACTCTAATGCCGCGTACACACGAGCGGAATGTCCGTCAGAAAAAGTTAGACGGTAGCTTTTCATCGTATATTCCGATCGTGTGTATGCCTCATCTGACTTTTTTTTCCGAAAACTCTGATGGACCTATAAATAGAACATGTTTTAAATCTTTCCGACAGAACCAATTCCTATTGGGAAAACCGCTCGTCTGTATGCTGTTCCGACGGACCAAAAATGACACATGCTCTGAAGCAAGTACGAGACGGAGGCTATTGGCTACTGGCTATTGAACTTCCTTTTTCTAGTCCCATCGTACGTGTTCTAGACGTTCGGACTTTGGTGTGATCTTGTGTAGACAGAGTTTATTCCGACGGGGAAAACCGGTCGTGTGTACGCGGCATAACAGGTTTTCTTCCAAGATTGCCCTGTATTTGGCTCCATCCATCTTCCCATCAAATCTGACCAGCTTCCCTGTCCCTGCTGAAGATAAGCATCCCCACATGATGCTGCCACCACCATGTTCCATGGTGGGGGTGATGTATTCAAGGCCCTCTGAGGGCTTCACAGAACAGCTGTATTTATACTGAGATGAAATTACACACAAGTGGACTCAATTTACTAATGTAGCACTGACCCCCGAAGGAGCTCCTGAGTTTGTTTGGGCCTGTACTCTGCTATTAAACCCCCACTGAATTTGCTCAATCCCCTTGACACAGCTATGGTGCGATGTTGGTGTGAAGCGAATAACCCCACAATCTGCAGTATAACCACAATATACCTTTGTTATTACCTGGGTATCACCTGCTGTAAAGGGAACAACACTCCACACCAATGTTACTTAACCACTTCCTGACCAGCGCACGACGATGTACGTCGACAGAATGGCACGGGCAGGCATATTGGCGTACAGGTACGTCCAATATTCGATGCCGCCCTGCCATCGGGAGCGCGCCGCCGGCGGCGCGCTGGTCGGGACCCCCGTGAGTCCGGTCGCAGGACCCGCGGACTCGATCGCCGCGGGCATCCCCGCGATCGTCTCACGGAGCGGCCGAATAGAGCAAATGCTGTTTAAACAACATTTGTCTATTCTGCCTAGCAACTAGCGACGCTGATCTCTGCTCCATGTGATTGGAGCAGAGATCAGTGTACACTAAATGAAAGCCCAACCCCCCCACAGTTAGTAACACTCCCCTAGGAACACTTAACCCCTACACTGCCACCCACTGGTTAACCCTTTCACTGCCAGTGTCATTTACACAGGAATCACTGCATTTATATAGCAGTGATTACTGTATAAATGACAATGGTCCCAAAAATGTGTCAAAAATGTCCGATGTGTCCCCCACAATGTCGCAGTCACAATAAAAATCGCTGATCGCCGCCATTACTAGTAAAAAAAAAAAAATAATAAAAAATTATTGCGCAAACCAATCAATAATCGCTTATTGCGATTTTTTTTACCAAAAATATGTATAAGATCGGCCTAAACTGAGGGAAAAAAATGTTTTTTTACATATTTTTGGGGGATATTTATTATAACAAAAAGTAAAAAATAATGCGTTTTTTTCAAAATTGTCGCTCTATTTTTGTTTATAGCGCAAAAAATAAAAACCGCAGGGGTGATCAAATACCACCAAAAGAAAGCTCTATTTGTGGGAAAAAAAGGACGTCAATTTTGTTTGGGAGCCACGTCGCACGACCGCGCAATTGTCAGTTAAAGCGACGCAGTGCCGAATCGCAAAAAGTGGTCTGGTCTTTGACCAGCAAATTGGTCCGGTCTGAAAGTGGTTAAAGAAGAACATACGTTTACTGAAACCAGTGTAACTTTCTGAGAAAGAGTCAACAGGGGAATCTCCCTGTTTTCAAACGGCGGATTTTGAAGCGCCGACAACACCAGGTTCAAATCCCATGGGGGTAATGGTGGACACACCAGAGGGACTATGTGTCGTACCCCCTGAACGAAGGTACTCACTAAGGCATCACGAGTGTGATGCTAGGGGTCATTGAAAAAAAAGACAGCCAAAGCTGAAATTTGCCCTTTGATGGTGCTTAATGCCAATCTCTTGCTGGAGAAACAGCAGGATCCTGGATATGGAAAAGGAGCGTGGATGCCATCCTTTCTCCTCACACATGGAGATGTAGGCCTTCCAGGTACGATGGCATATCTTCAGAGAAGAAGATTTCCACGCCCTCAACATAGTTGGAATCACCAAGTCCGACAGACCCCGGTTCCTCAACACCTGGCTCTTAATAGCCATGCCGTTAAAGCCAGCGATGGTAAAGCAGGATGAAAGATTGGACCTTGAGATAGGAGGTCCTTTCGCAACGCCAGTCGTCAGGGAACGTCTGCCACCAGACGCACCAGGGCCGCTGAGGCCAATCTGGGGCAACCAGGATTACTGGAATCCCCTCGGCTTCCCCTCTGCGAAGCAGACGTGGCAACAGTTTTAGTGGAGGAAAGGCGTAGATCAGCTGGTACTGATCCCACGGAGCCACCAGCGCATCTGACGCATCTGCCCACGGATATCTTGTCCTGGACACGAATCTTGGCACCTTCCGATTGAGACGGGAGGCCAATAGATCCACATCTGGTGTGCCCCACTTCAGGCACAGCAGCCTGAATATCTCCGGATGCAACGCCCATTCTCCTGGGTCCAACATCTGTCGACTCAGATAGTCCGCCTGCCAATTTTCTACCCCTGGGATGTAAATGGCCGACAGGGCCAGCATGTGCCGCTCTGCCCACCGAAGTATGTGAGCGACCTCCCGAGCAGCGGCTGAGCTTCTGGTTCCCCCTTGGTGATTTATATATGCCACAGCCGTGGCGTTGTCCGACTGGATCCTGATCGGACGCCCTTGAAGACTCATCGACCATGTGTGGAGGCACAGCTTGATCACTCTCAATTCGAGCAGATTGATCGACAACTCAGATTCCTCCGTCGACCAGAGTCCCTGAGCCGACTGAATCCCCATCACTCCACCCCAGCCGGATAGACTGGCGTCCGTAGTGATCACCGTCCATTTCAGAAAAAGGAACGATTTTCCGGACTGAATCACCGGGGACCTCAACCACCAGATCAGAGAGTCCCTGACTGGCTGGCTCACCTGGATCTGTTGATCCAGGGATAACTGAGATTTGTCCCATTTCAACTAGATCTCCTTCTGCAGTACTCTGGTGTGGAACTGGGCATAAGGTACTGCCTCGAAGGAGGCTACCATGAGTCCCAGTACTCGCATGAAAAAGCGGAGTAACGACCACTTGCGGTACAACAGTAGTTTGACCACAGATCTGAGAGTCTGCAATTTGTCTGAAGGAAGAAAAACTCTCGCTTCCCTGGAGTCCAATAGCAAACCAACCTAGGTACTCCAGATGCTGGGTCAGCACAATCATCGACTTCTTTAGGTTCAACAGCCACCCAAATTCTTGAAAGGTCTGCATGGTGATCGCCACATCCTCCTCTAATTCTGAGGCAGAAGGTGCTCTCAGGAGGAGATCGTCCAGGTAGCCCGCGATCGCGATCCCGCGTTGTTGCAGCAATGCCAATACTGGAGCCAGCACTTTGGTAAAGACTCAGGGGGGCGGATGCCAGGCCAAAGGGAAGAGCCACAAATTGGTAATGGGCTTCCCTGACTGCCAAACGTAGAAATTTTTGATGCCGAAGGCATATGGGTATGTGCAGGTACGCATCCTGGATGTCTAAGGATGCCAGGGAGTCCCCTTGATGGAGTGCAGCGACTACTGAGCGATCTGATTCCGTTCTGAACCTCTGCACTGTTACAAAGTGATTGAGGGCTTTCAAGTCCAAGATTGGACGTATCCCTTCCTTCTTGGGAACCACAAACAGATTTGAGTAGAATCCCTGGAAGCGCTCCGATTCCGGAACTGGTACAATCACCCCCTGATTCAGCAAGTCCTTTACCGCCCCCAACAGGGCCTCCAGCGAACCGGGGATATGGATATGCTGGAGGGGAAGGCCAAGATAGAAACTATCTTGTAGCCTGTGGTTTTTATCTTTTGTGCTATAAACTAAAAAAAAGTGTCAATTTTGAAAAAAAACACATTATTTTTTGCTATAGTAAATATCCCCCAAAATTATATATATAAAAAAACGTTTTTTTTCCTCAGTTTAGACCGATACGTATTTTTCTACATATTTTTGGTAAAAAATAAATTCAAAATAAGCGTTTATTGATTGGTTTGCGCAAAAGTTATAGCGTCTACAAAATAGGGGATAGTTTTATGGTATTTTTAATAAAAAAATCTTTATTAGTAATGGCGGCGATCAGCGACAATTTTGGCATGATTTTGGGACCATTCACATTTATACAGCGATCAGTGCGATTAAAATTGCATTGATTACTGTGTAAATGTGACTGGCAGTGAAGGGGATAACACTAGGTGGCGCTGTAGGAGTTAAGTGTGTCCTGGGGAGTGTTTGTAACTGTAGGGGGGGATGGGCTAGCTGCGACACATCACTTTTCATAACTCCCGATCACAGGGAGCTATGATCAGTGACACTGTCACTAGGCAGAACTGGGAGATGCTTGCTTACATTAGCATCACCCCGTTCTTCCTCTCCGTGAGACAATCGCGGGTCTCCCCACGGATATCGAGTCCAAGGGACCTGCGACCCGACACACAAAGCTCCCGGCCGGCGGCGCACACACAGGTAAACTTAAAGGGATGTATAGGTACGCCCATTTGCCCAGCCGTGCCATTCTGCCGACGTACATCGCTGTGCGCCGGTTGGGAACCGGTTAAACTGACGCAGTGCCGTATCGCAAAAAATGGCCTGGTAAGCAGCCAAATCTTCCGGTCTGTAAGTGGTTAATGTGGGAGTAAACTCCCAGGTATAATTTTTACCTATAGGCAAGCCTTATTATAAACTTACCTATTAGGTACTGTAAGTATATCTCCTAAATGTGAACTGTTTAGGAGATATTACATTTAGATGCAGCTGGTGATGTCTCCAGCACATGCTCTCTGTAGTAATGGCATAACCGTGCCGTTTTTTCAGAGCCACGCCATAAACAGCAACTCCCGAGTACATGCATCATCGCCGGCTCGGCCATTCATATAGCAGAAGCCCGTGAACCCGGAAAAAAGACCAGGTGAAGATGGAAGCGCGTTCAGCGGTGACACGCACCTCTGGAGGGCTTTGTTTTCAAGTAAGTCCTGAATAATGTGCTAGTAAGCGATGCATACTAGCACATTAGGACTTAAAGCGGTTCTAAAGGCTTTTTATCTTAATGCATTCTGTGTGCAGCAGTCCCCCTAATATTTACCTGAGCCCCATCTCGATCCAGCGATGACGCACGAGAGACTAGGCTGTCTGGGACGCTCTTGCCAATTAAAGTCGCGTCGCTTTTGCTTTACCATTCGTACACACGTGCGTTTCCAAACGCATTGACAACTTGCAAGAAATTGCACGCTTCGCCGCGCATTTTTAAAACGGACAGCAATGTGCGTCACCTTTGCCTTACCATCCAGGCTGCATTCTCATTTGGGCATTTCCAAACCCACAGCAGCCTGCACAGAAGTTGCGTGCTTTGCCTTGAGTTTTGAAAAACGCAAAGCAACGCGCATCATGCTTGCAATACCATTTGTTTGCATCTGCACATTTCTGAACGCATGACAACTCGCAAGTAAAATTAATGCTTTGGCATATCGTTTCAAAAACACGTGGCAACCCGCACCAAAAGACACGCACTTTGCCTTACATTTCAAAAACACGTAGCAATACGTGTCACGCTTGCGTTACCATTAATTTGCTTCTGTCTGTTTATAATCGCATGGCAACCCACATGGCAATGTGAGTCACACTTGCAGTACCATTTAGGATGCGTTCTCATCTGCGCATTTCAAAACACGTGACAACCCGCACAGAAAACAGGTGACAACCCGCACAGAAAACACGTGACAACCCGCACAGAAAACACGTGACAACCCGCACAGAAAACACGTGACAACCCGCACAGAAAACACGTGACAACCCGCACAGAAAACACGTGACAACCCGCACAGAAAACACGTGACAACCCGCACAGAAAACACGTGACAATCCGCACAGAAAACACGTGACAACCCGCACAGAAAACAAGTGACAACCCGCACAGAAAACAAGTGACAACCCGCATAGAAAACACGTGACAACCCGCATAGAAAACAAGTGACAACCCGCATAGAAAACACGTGACAACCCGCACAGAAAACACGTGACAACCCGCACAGAAAACACGTGACAACCCGCATAGAAAACACGTGACAACCCGCACAGAAAACACGTGACAACCCGCACAGAAAACACGTGACAACCCGCACAGAAAACACGTGACAACCCGCACAGAAAACACGTGACAACCCACATAGAAAACAAGTGACAACCCGCACAGAAAACACGTGACAACCCGCACAGAAAACACGTGACAACCCGCACAGAAAACACGTGACAACCCGCACAGAAAACACGTGACAACCCGCACAGAAAACACGTGACAACCCGCACAGAAAACACATGACAACCCGCACAGAAAACACGTGACAACCCGCACAGAAAACACGTGACAACCCGCACAGAAAACACGTGACAACCCGCATAGAAAACATGTTACCATTAGTTTGCATCTGCGTGTTTCAAAGCGCACGGCAACCAGCAAGAAAATGCATGCTTTGCAGTGCGCTTCACATGTGTTGCACTTGTGTTACGATTTGTTTGCATCTGCGTGTTTACGAGTGTCGGGTGGAGTGACACTTGTTGGACATTTCTAGGATTGGATTGTTATGTATTGTATGGTGTGTAGATCGCACACATTGTATGGTGTATTATATACACTCAGTGTTGGACTTTCTCCTATCAGGTGTCAGTGGGTGTGGTTATCAGAGAGGTGGGAGGAGTGTGTGATGATGTAGGAGGTGCTGTGTATACAGATAGAATGTATAGAGAGTATACAGAGGATGTATATAATACAATGTATATATATATTGTGCGCTCACCTCTCCTCTCCAGATCTCCTCTCCCGTACTCTATGGATCTCTTCAGGTATGGAATACAGAGATTCTCCAGATAATTCTTCTCTCTCTCCCCCCATCTCTCCTCTGGACTGTTCCATCTCTGTGTGGAGATCTGAGCCTCATTCATGGTCGGGATATAGATCCCTCTCTGTGTGTCCAGATACACAAAATCTCTCCCATCATATCCGAACTGGAAATACCCCTCAGTGGTGCCGTCATCTCTCAGCTCACAGCCGGACATCACCTGGAAGGAATGGATCCCTGCAGAGAGAAGAGGAAGATGTGACCTGGGATCAGAGGAAGTGATGTGTGTAATGTGTGATCACATGACATGTATAGTACAGACACTGAGCATCACTCTGTATATTTCTACACTCACCACCCCCTAAACATCTGTAGAGCGGGGAGAACTACAAGTCCCAGCAATCCCCCCTCAGGCACATCCTGAGGAGCAGAGGAAGAGGGATCCGCCATCCTGCTCCCCCCTACCGCTGTGTACAATCACCCCGGGGTGGAGCGCTAATCCGCCTGAGGAAACCGGGTCACATGACTGAAAGAACCAATAGGAATGGGGAGAAAACACATCATGGGAGAAATCTGTACAACTAGGAGAGCGCTGAGAAGCTGCTGATCACTGATTGGACGCTTAGAGCTGTCAATCACCCCTACATCCAATGAAAGGTCTTCATCCAATTTATTAGCTAATGTTTCCCATCAAACACCAAGTCAGTGTCAGAGAGACGAGGAACGTTCCATCCTATAGGGGGGTGGGGGGATGAATTCATTATACAACACTGATCGTGCTGATCACCGACGGACACCGACCAGGAAAGGTCATGTCATACCGAGTGTATACTGTCAGTGCACACAGCGTTCAGGGAGAGTTCAGGAAATACAAACTTCATTCCAATCCTACAGAGAACACTGAGGACTTTATATAGAAATGAGGAGAGGAGAGGAGAGGAGTGCACATTGTGTGTTATCAGAGGTCATCTCATACCATCCCCCCATCATCTCATACCATCCCCCATCATCTCATACCATCCCCCCATCATCTCATACCATCCCCCCATCATCTAATACCATCCCCCCATCATCTCATACCATCCCCCCATCATCTAATACCATCCCCCACCATCTCATACCATCCCCCCATCATCTCATACCATCCCCCCATCATCTCATACCATCCCCCCATCATCTCATACCATCCCCCCCATCATCTCATACCACCCCCCATCATCTCATACCATCCCCCCCATCATCTCATACCATCCCCCCATCATCTCATACCATCCCCCCATCATCTCATACCATCCCCCCCCATCATCTCATACCACCCCCCCATCATCTCATACCACCCCCCCATCATCTCATACCACCCCCCCATCATCTCATACCACCCCCCATCATCTCATACCATCCCCCCATCATCTCATACCACCCCCCATCATCTCATACCACCCCCCCATCATCTCATACCACCCCCCCATCATCTCATACCACCCCCCCCCCCATCATCTCATACCACCCCCCCATCATCTCATACCACCCCCCCATCATCTCATACCATCCCCCCATCATCTCATACCACCCCCCATCATCTCATACCATCCCCCCATCATCTCATACCATCCCCGCATCATCTCATACCATCCCCCCATCATCTCATACCACCCCCCCATCATCTCATACCATCCCCCCATCATCTCATACCATCCCCCCATCATCTCATACCACCCCCATCATCTCATACCATCCCCCCATCATCTCATACCATCTCCCCCATCATCTCATACCATCCCCCCATCATCTCATACCATCCCCCCATCATCTCATACCACCCCCATCATCTCATACCACCCCCCATCATCTCATACCACCCCCCCCCCCATCATCTCATACCATCCCCCCATCATCTCATACCATCCCCCCCATCATCTCATACCATCCCCCCATCATCTCATACCACCCCCCCATCATCTCATACCATCCCCCCATCATCTCATACCACCCCCATCATCTCATACCATCCCCCCATCATCTCATACCACCCCCATCATCTCATACCACCCCCCCATCATCTCATACCACCCCCCCCATCATCTCATACCATCCCCCCATCATCTCATACCATCCCCCCATCATCTCATACCATCCCCCCATCATCTCATACCATCCCCCCATCATCTCATACCATCCCCCCATCATCTCATACCATCCCCCCATCATCTCATACCACCCCCCCCATCATCTCATACCATCCCCCCATCATCTCATACCATCCCCCCATCATCTCATACCATCCCCCCATCATCTCATACCATCCCCCCATCATCTCATATCATCCCCCCCATCATCTCATACCACCCCCCATCATCTCATACCATCCCCTATCATCTCATACCACCCCCCCATCATCTCATACCATCCCCCATCATCTCATACCATCCCCCCATCATCTCATACCACCCCCATCATCTCATACCATCCCCCCATCATCTCATACCACCCCCCCATCATCTCATACCATCCCCCCATCATCTCATACCACCCCCCCATCATCTCATACCATCCCCCCATCATCTCATACCACCCCCCCATCATCTCATACCATCCCCCCATCATCTCATACCATCCCCCCCATCATCTCATACCACCCCCATCATCTCATACCACCCCCCATCATCTCATACCATCCCCCCATCATCCCATACCATCCCCCCATCATCTCATACCACCCCCCCCCATCATCTCATACCATCCCCCCATCATCACATACCATCCCCCCCCATCATCTCATACCACCCCCCCCATCATCTCATACCACCCCCCCCATCATCTCATACCATCCCCCCATCATCTCATACCATCCCCCCATCATCTCATACCACCCCCATCATCTCATACCACCCCCCCCCATCATCTCATACCACCCCCACCCATCATCTCATACCATCCCCCCATCATCTCATACCATCCCCCATCATCTCATACCATCCCCCATCATCTCATACCATCCCCCCATCATCTCATACCATCCCCCCATCATCTCATACCATCCCCCCATCATCTCATACCACCCCCATCATCTCATACCATCCCCCCCATCATCTCATACCACCCCCCCCATCATCATCTAATACCATCCCCCCATCATCTCATACCATCCCCCATCATCTCATACCATCCCCCCATCATCTCATACCATCCCCCCCATCATCTCATACCATCCCCCCATCATCTCATACCATCCCCCCATCATCTCATACCACCCCCCCATCATCTCATACCACCCCCATCATCTCATACCACCCCCCCCATCATCTCATACCACCCCCCCATCATCTCATACCATCCCCCCATCATCTCATACCATCCCCCCATCATCTCATACCATCCCCCCATCATCTCATACCATCCCCCCCATCATCTCATACCATCCCCCATCATCTCATACCATCCCCCCATCATCTCATACCACCCCCCCATCATCTCATACCATCCCCCCCATCATCTCATACCATCCCCCCCATCATCTCATACCACCCCCCCATCATCTCATACCACCCCCCCATCATCATCTCATACCATCCCCCCATCATCTCTACCATCCCCCCATCATCTCATACCATCCCCCCATCATCTCATACCATCCCCCCCATCATCTCATACCATCCCCCCATCATCTCATACCACCCCCCCATCATCTCATACCACCCCCCATCATCTCATACCATCCCCCCCATCATCTCATACCATCCCCCATCATCTCATACCACCCCCCCATCATCTCATACCATCCCCCATCATCTCATACCATCCCCCCATCATCTCATACCACCCCCCCATCATCTCATACCACCCCCCATCATCTCATACCATCCCCCCATCAGCTCATACCATCCCCCCCATCATCTCATACCATCCCCCCATCATCTCATACCATCCCCCCGTCATCTCATACCATCCCCCCCATCATCTCATACCATCCCCCCATCATCTCATACCATCCCCCCATCATCTCATACCATCCCCCCATCATCTAATACCATCCCCCCCATCATCTCATACCATCCCTCCATCATCTCATACCATCCCCCCATCATCTCATACCACCCCCCCATCATCTCATACCACCCCCCACATCTCATACCACCCCCCATCATCTCATACCATCCCCCCCATCATCTCATACCATCCCCCCATCATCTCATACCATCCCCCCATCATCTCATACCATCCCCCCATCATCTCATACCATCCCCCATCATCGCATACCCCCCCCCCATCATCTCATACCACCCCCCCATGCATCTCATACCACCCCCCATCATCTCATACCACCCCCCATCATCTCATACCACCCCCATCATCTCATACCATCCCCCCATCATATCATACCACCCCCCATCATCTCATACCATCCCCCCATCATCTCATACCATCCCCCCATCATCTCATACCATCCCCCCCATCATCCATACCATCCCCCCCATCATCTCATACCATCCCCCATCATCTCATACCATCCCCCCATCATCTCATACCATCCCCCCATCATCTCATACCATCCCCCCATCATCTCATACCATCCCCCCCATCATCTCATACCATCCCCCCCCCATCATCTCATACCATCCCCCCCATCATCTCATACCATCCCCCCATCATCCTCATACCATCCCCCCATCATCTCATACCATCCCCCCCATCATCTCATACCATCCCCCCATCATCTCATATCATCCCCCCCCATCATCTCATATCATCCCCCCCCATCATCTCATATCATCCCCCCATCATCTCATACCATCCCCATCATCTCATACCACCCCCCCATCATCTCATACCACCCCCCATCATCTCATACCATCCCCCCCCATCATCTCATACCATCCCCCCCCATCATCTCATACCACCCCCCCATCATCTCATACCATCCCCCCCCCCCATCATCTCATACCATCCCCCCCCATCATCTCATACCACCCCCCCATCATCTCATACCATCCCCATCATCTCATACCATCCCCCCATCATCTCATACCATCCCCATCATCTCATACCACCCCCCCATCATCTCATACCACCCCCCATCATCTCATACCATCCCCCCCCATCATCTCATACCACCCCCCCATCATCTCATACCATCCCCCCATCATCTCATACCATCCCCCATCATCTCATACCACCCCCCATCATCTCATACCATCCCCCCATCATCTCATACCACCCCCCATCATCTCATACCACCCCCCCATCATCTCATACCATCCCCCCCCATCATCTCATACCACCCCCCCATCATCTCATACCACCCCCCATCATCTCATACCACCCCATCATCACATACCACCCCCCCCCATCATCTCATACTACCCCCCCATCATCTCATACCATCCCCCCATCATCTCATACCACCCCCCCATCATCTCATACACCCCCCCATCATCTCATACCACCCCCATCATCTCATACCACCCCCCCATCATCTCAACTATCCCCCCATCATCTCATATCCTTCCCCCCCATCATCTCATACCATCCCCCCATCATCTCATACCATCCCCCCATCATCTCATACCACCCCCCCCCATCATCTCATACCACCCCCCCCATCATCTCATACCACCCCCCATCATCTCATACCACCCCCCATCATCTCATACCACCCCTCCATCATCTCATATACCATCCCCCCATCATCTCATACCACCCCCCATCATCTCATACCACCCCCATCATCTCATACCATCCCCCCCATCATCTCATACCACCCCCCCCCATCATCTCATACCACCCCCCCATCATCTCATACCACCCCCCCATCATCTCATATCATCCCCCCTTTATCACATACCACCCATCATCACATACCACCCCCATCTCATACCATCCCCCCATCATCTCATACCACCCATCATCACATTCCATCCTCCATCTTAATCTTATACCATCCCCCCTCATCAGCTCATAACCTACCCCCATCATCTGAACCATCCTCCCCCCCCATAATCACATACCACCCCCATCATCTCATACCACCCTCATCATCACATACCACCCCCCATCATCTCATACTACCCCCCATCATCACATACCACCCTCCATCATCTCACCATCCCCCCACCATCACATACCACCCCCCCATCATCACATACCTCCCCCCCATCATCACATACCACCCCTCATCAACTCATACCATTCCCCCATAATCATATCATAGCACCCCCCATCATCTCATACCATCCCCCCATCATCTCATGCCATCCCCCCATCATCTCATACCATCCCCCATCATCACATACCATCCCCCATCATCTTATACCACCCATCATCATCTCACCATCCTCCCCATCATCACATACCATCCTCATCATCTCATACCATCCCCCCATCATCACATACCATCACCCCATCTTAATCTTATACCACCCCCCCTCATGAGCTCATAACCTCCCCCCAGCATCACAACCATCCCATCCCCCATCATCTGATACCATCCCCCCATCATCATCTCAATACCATCCCCCCCATCATCATCTCATACCATCCCCCCCATCATCATCTCATACCATCCCCCCCCATCATCATCTCATACCATCCCCCCATCATCACATACCACCCCCCATCATCACATACCACCCCCCAATCATCTCATACCATCCCCCATCATCACATACCATCCCCCATCTCATACCACCACCCCCATCATCTCATACCATCCCCCCATCATCACACACCATCCTCCCATCATCTGATACCACCCCCCCCATCATCTCATACCACCCCCTCATCATCTCATACCATCCCCCCTCATCATCTCATACCACCCCACCCCATCATCTCACCATCCCCCCATCATCTCATGCCACCCCCCATCATCTCAAACCATCCCCCACCATCTCATACCATCCCCCATCATGACATACCATCCCCCCATCATCTGATATCACCCCCTCATCATCTCATACCATCCCACCCCATCATCTCATACCATCTCCCCATCATCACATACCATCCCTCCATCATCTCATACCACCCCCCATCATCTCATACCATCCCTCCATCATCTCATACCATCTCCCCCATCATCACATGCCACCCCCATCATCACATACCATCCCTCCCCTCATCATCTCATATTATCCCCCCATCATCACAACCATCCCCCCATCATCACATACCATCCCCCCATCATCTGATACCATCGCCCCCATCATCTCATACCACCCCCCCCATCATCTCATACCATCCCCCCCACCATCTCATACCACCCACCATCATCTCATACCCTCCCCATCATAATTTCATACCATCCCCCCATCATCTCATACCATCCCCGCATCATCTCATATCATCCCCCCCCATCATCTCATATCATCCCCCCATCTCTCATATCATCCCCCCCCATCATCTCATACCACCCCCCATCATCTCATACCATCCCCGCATCATCTCATACCATCCCCCCCATGCATCTCATACCACCCCCCCATCATCTCATACCATCCCCCCTTTATCACATACCACCCATCATCACATACCACCCCCATCTCATACCATCCCCCCCATCATCTCATACCATCCCCCCCCATCATCACATTCCATCCTCCATCTTAATCTTATACCATCCCCCTCATCAGCTCATAACCTACTCCCATCATCTGATACCATCCTCCACCCCATAATCACATACCACCCCCCATCATCTCATACCACCCTCATCATCACATACCACCCCCCATCATCTCATACCACCCTCATCATCACATACCACCCCCCATCATCTCATACTACCCCCCATCATCACATACCACCCTCCATCATCTCACCATCCCCCCACCATCACATACCACCCCCTCATCATCACAGTACCTCCCCCCCATCATCACATACCACCCCTCATCAACTCATACCATTCCCCCATAATCATATCATAGCACCCCCCATCATCTCATACCATCCCCCCCATCATCTCATACATCCCCCCATCATCTCATGCCATCCCCCCATTATCTCATACCATCCCCCATCATCACATACCATCCCCCATCATCTTATACCACCCATCATCATCTCACCATCCTCCCCATCATCACATACCATCCTCATCATCTCATACCATCCCCCCATCATCACATACCATCACCCCATCTTAATCTTACACCACCCCCCCTCATGAGCTCATAACCTCCCCCCAGCATCACATACCATCCCATCCCCCCATCATCTGATACCATCCCCCCATCATCATCTCATACCATCCCCCCATCATCATCTCATACCATCCCCCCATCATCATCTCATACCACCCCCCATCATCCATACCACCCCCATCATCTCATACCCCCCCCCCATCATCTCATACCATCCCCCCATCATCACACACCATAATCCCATCATCTGATACCACCCCCCCATCATCTCATACCACCCCCCCTCATCATCTCATACCACCCCACCCCATCATCTCACCATCCCCCCCATCATCTCATGCCACCCCCCATCATCTCAAACCATCCCCCACCATCTCATACCATCCCCCATCATGACATACCATCCCCCCATCATCTGATATCACCCCCTCATCATCTCATACCATCCCACCCCATCATCTCATACCATCTCCCCATCATCTCATACCACCCCCCCCATCATCTCATACCATCTCCCCATCATCACATACCATCCCTCCATCATCTCATACCATCCCTCCATCATCTCATACCATCTCCCCCATCATCACATGCCACCCCCCATCATCACATACCACCCCCCCATCATCTCATACCATCCCTCCATCATCTCATACCATCTCCCCCATCATCACATGCCACCCCCCCATCATCACATACCATCCCTCCCCTCATCATCTCATATTATCCCCCCATCATCACATACCATCCCCCATCATCACATTCCATCCCCCCATCATCTGATACCATCGCCCCCATCATCTCATACCACCCCCCCATCATCTCATACCATCCCCCCCATCATCTCATACCACCCCCCATCATCTCATACCCTCCCCCATCATAATTTCATACCATCCCCCCATCATCTCATACCATCCCCGCATCATCTCATATCATCCCCCCCATCATCTCATATCATCCCCCCCCATCATCTCATACCATCCCCCCCCATCATCTCATACCATCCCCGCATCATCTCATACCATCCCCCCCCATCATCTCATATCATCCCCCCATCATCTCATACCATCCCCCCCCATCATCTCATACCATCCCCCCCATCATCTCATACCATCCCCCCCATCATCTCATACCATCCCCCCCATCATCTCATACCATCCCCCCCATCATCTCATACCATCCCCCCCATCATCTCATACCATCCCCCCATCATCTCATACCATCCCCCCCATCATCTCATACCATCCCCCCATCATCTCATACCATCCCCCCCATCATCTCATACCATCCCCCCATCATCTCATACCATCCCCCCCATCATCTCATACCATCCCCCCATCATCTCATACCATCCCCCCCATCATCTCATACCATCCCCCCATCATCTCATACTACCCCCCATCATCACATATCATCCCCCCCATCAACATCTCATACCATCCAATCAACATCTCATACCATCCCCCCATCATCCTCTGTACAGTGATAGGATCCTCCACACAACACTGGCCACTTACCTCTGTACATTAACAGGATCCTCCACACAGCACAGCTCCAACTGCTGGGGAACTACAAATCCCATCCCTGCCCCACACTCAATGAGGGAAGAAAGTCACCAGGGAGATGGCAATGCCTGCTGGGACTTGTAGTTCTACTGCAGCTGGAGATCTGCTGTTCTACCACTGATATGAAGGAAATGGCTGCTGTCACTGGGATTCCTGTCTGCTGGGATCTGTTTATGTAATAACTGTCCTGTGCAGCTGACGGGTTTTACTAGAACCAGGACCTGTTATCCCGGATCACATCCATCACTATTCATAGGGAGATCTGTATTGTAGAAGGAGCAGAACATACATTGGAGGACACTTCATCTGAATGGTCAGACTTCATGGAAACCTCAACTCAGGGGAATATGGCGGCTGCCATTGCTGACCTCCTGAGCATACCATCTGCCTGGCTGTCACTGGGCTCAGTGCTTTCCAAGTCCCTGACCTGGAAGAAGCATGCAGCAAGTAAAGTGAGACTTTCTACTTTCTGCAAACTTATTCTGGGTCAGTGATTTATATAATATGAGCTCCTTTGGATCAGCATGAAAGCCAGGCAATCAGCATTTTCTAAAGTAAATCACACAGAATAGACAGCAGTCTGAGAGGTAAACCGCAGCGCTCCATCCTGAGTGCAGTAGGGGGCGGTGCGGTGCACAATTCAGTGTATCACACAACTTCCCTTTTTTCATCACTGAACTTTATTTGAAGTGGACAAATGTACACCTCATTCATGTCACTGTTCAGCAGCTTGTGATGTGATCCTGTACAGTGACATGCGATCCTCTACGGGGACATGCGATCCTCTACGGGGACATGCAATCCTCTACGGGGACATGCAATCCTGTACAGCGATCCTGTACAGTGACATGCGATCCTGTACAGTGACATGCGATCCTCTACGGGGACATGCGATCCTCTACGGGGACATGCGATCCTGTACAGCGACATGCGATCCTGTACAGCGACATGCGATCCTGTACAGCGACATGCGATCCTGTACAGTGCACTGTAATAAAATACAGCATGCCTGCATTTTATCACAGCCCACTGAAGCAAAGCTTTAGGGTGCATTACAGTGTGAATGAGGTTCACAGGTAACAATTGTGGTGTGTGTCATTCTACAATGCAGAAAAACGCAGATCACTGCACTGTGTGAGTCTAAAGATCAGAAATGCCGACATATTTCTTATTGTAAATATCAGATATTGAAGCCTTAGGCTCGGGTCACACCGATGCAGTTTACTTTTGATCTCTGCAGTGCTTTTGTGGTGTGTTTTACATTTTTGCACAAACGTTTTTAAAGCATTTTTCACGTTTTCATGTTTCAAGTTTTTTTTATTGCGTTTTGCATTCTTTATGCTTTTTATTGAGCAGGTAAAAAAAAAACGCACTACATGCGTTTCTGATGCTTCTCAAATGAAGTCCACTGAACTAAAAATGCACAATTTTGCATTTAAAAAAAGTCCTTGACCCTTTTCAAAAATGTGGTGACTGGAAAAACGCACAGATGTGATCGTGTCCCGTAGGAATCCATGTTATATGGACTGTAGGGTGTTTCTGGAAAGAAGTACTAAAGAACACATAGGTGTGACCCAGGCCTAGAGCTGGCCATAGACATGGGATGATCGTCACCCGATCGTTCTGTTAGTTGTCAGATTAATAAGCTCAATTGATCTAATAGGACGAGTGTGTTCCCATAATAAGAATTCCATTCAATGGGGTCCATGAGAACTGCATTGATCCCAATAATCCCGGCAATGATCCTCACTGCGATTAGTAATTCATAGGATTGATCCCGGGATCACACTGAGCTGCGGGAATGAAAAGGGGCGAGTTCAGCGATTTCATTCCCGCATGTCAGTCCGATGATTTCAGCGACATCTCTGCGTTTTCTTGCACAGATGTCTATTGAAATCGCCAAATCTAGCACAGAAACTACTTTTGGGAATCGGTGCAGCACTGATTCGGAGGGTGCCATTGCCGGAAATAGCTGCCGATTTGGCATGCGATTTGACATATCAATGTGAACCAGGGCTGAAGAGCATCTAATTAAATAATCTCTGAGATGTCTGCTGTCCATCTGTCTACCTTCTCTTCATAGATCCGAATCTTCCATCCATATCATCCGGGGGGACAAGGAGGGGGCAGGGCCCGGGGAAGCTCTATTATAGGGCCCCATTCACATCTGTATTACTGGCAGTCGTACAATTCTGCTACACTGGAAAATCGCACAAAAATGTGCAACATGCGTTTGGGAGCCATTATTCTTAATGACACTCAAAAAATTGGGCATTTTGTCACATGAAATATGCTCCAAAAAAGATACAGAAGATACTTTGTCAGAACACAATAGCTCAACGGGGGAGATCGCTGTACTAACATTAGACTGTTAGTACAGGATCTCCTCCTCAGCTCTTGAGGGTTGTTTTTCATTTAGCCCGCTGGGTTTAACAAGAAAACTGATAGTGTGTTCTTGGCTTTATACTCGATGTGAGTGATATCTCACTAATTATGCTGATTTATAAAGATAGTGCAAACTCTAGCTAAGTCTGGGTTCACACTATGAAACCGCACAGGAATCACCTATGAATCGCAATTCCTGTGCAATTCAAATGCGATTCATTGCAGTGCGATTTGAGTCGATTCATTTTGAATAGGCTGAAAATTGCACTACATCGCACCAAAGTAGGGCATGTACAACTTCTGGAAACGCAATGCAACCGGATCGCATAGTAGTTTTATACCGTGTGATCTGATGCAGACAAATGCACTGCGTTTGTGACCTGCGTTTGCGGTGTCATTATCATAGCACTGACACCCGCTGCAGATCACAAGGGCAGTGCAATCTGAACTCAGTGCGGGAAACGCAAACGGATTGCTGTTTTCTGAGCCAGTCGCAAGCCGATTAGCTGAATTTAGGGTCGCAAGCCGATTGGCTGATCATCAAGTCGCAAGCCGATTGGCTGATCATCAAGTCGCAAGCCGATTGGCTGAACATCATGTCGCAAGCCGATTGGCTGAACATCATGTCGCAAGCCGAATGGCTGAACTTCAAGTCGCAAGCCAATTGGCTGATCATGTCGCAAGCCGATTGGCTGAACATCAAGTCACAAGCCGATTGGCTGAACATCAAGTCACAAGCCGATTGGCTGAACTTCAAGTCGCAACCCGATTGGCTGAACATCAAGTCACAAGCCGATTGGCTGATCATGTCGCAAGCCGATTGGCTGATCATCAAGTCACAAGCCGATTGGCTGATCATGCGACTTGAAGATCGGCCAATCGGCTTGCGACTTGAAGATCGGCCAATCGGCTTGCGACTTGATGATCGGCCAATCGGCTTGCGTCTTGATGTTCGGCCAATCAGCTTGCAACTTGATGTTCAGCCAATCTGCTTGCGACTTGAAGTTCAGCCAATCGCCTTGCGACTTGAAGTTCAGCCAATCGGCTTGCGACTTGAAGTTCAGCCAATCGGCTTGCGACTTGATGTTCAGCCAATCGGCTTGCAACTTGATGTTCAGCCAATCGGCTTGCGACTTGCAGTTAAGCCAAACGGCTTGTGACTTGATGATCAGCCAATCGGCTTGCGACATGATCAGCCAATCAGCTTGCAACTTGTCGCAAGCCCGATTGGCTGATCATCAAGTCGCAAGCCGATTGGCTGATCATCAAGACGCAAGCCGATTGGCTGATCATGTCGCAAGCTGATTGGCTGATCATCAAGTTGCAAGCCAGGGAGTGCCCTTGATGGAGTGCAGCAACTACTGAGCGAACTGATTCCATTCTGAACCTCTGCAGTTTTACAAAGTAATTGAGGGCTTTTAGGTCCAAGATTGTATCCCCAAAAAGGAAGGAGTACTTTCAAACAGATTGGAGTAGAACCCCTGGAACCGGTACTATCACCCCGTGACTCAGCAGGTCCCTTACCGCCCCCATTAGGGCCTCCCGGCGAGTCGGGAGTACGGGTATGCTGGAGGGGAAGAATATGTTTGGTGGCCAAGAGAGAAACTCTATCTTGTAGCCAGAGGAAATCAGATCGCAGACCTATTGGTCAGACAGCTGAGAGGCCCACCGGGCTGCAAACCCCCGAAAACTGAGGCTGCAGGATGCAGGCTGGGGGCTTGTTACCCAAGTTCTGTTTTTTTTGTACATGTTAACATGTTCTGCCTAGTCTTCTCCTGAGGGTGGCGTAACAACCCGATGGTCTAAGAAAGGAGCTGTGGCAGTCGTGAACGTAAGAGAAATGCCTTACTGCCTATCCCAGGTTCAGAGGCCACGAAATGCCCAGATAGCACAAAGCCCCCCACCCTGAAATTACCCCATTTTGGAAAGTAGACACCCCAAGCTATCTGCTGAGAGGCATGTTGAGTATTTTGCAGATCTTGCTTTTTGTCACAAAGTTTTAAAAATTGAAGAAAAAAAAAAATCCTCTTCTTTCTTCATTTTCAAAAAAAATCAGAGCTCCGAAATACTCACCATGCCTCTTAGCAAAAACCGTGTCTACTTTCCAAAATGGGGTCACTTGGGCGGTTTTGACATTTCATGTCCTCTAAAAGTGTGATAGGTAGTGAGGAAGTGAAATCACCATTTTACGCCCTTAGAAATCCTGAAGGTGGTAACTGGTTTTCAGGGTCTTGTTCACGGCTAGGCTCCCAAAAAGTCCCACACATCTGGTATCCCCATACTCAGGAGAAGAAGTAGAATGTATTTTGGGGTGTAATTCCACATATAACCATGGCATGTGTGAGCAATATGTCATTTAGTGACAACTTTGTGCAAAAAAATAATAAAAAAGTGTCATTTTCCAGAAACTTGTGGCAAAATATTAATAATAATAATATTCCATGGACTCAACGTGCCTATCAGCAAAAAGCTTGGTCTGTCTACTTTCCAAAAAGGGGGGGGGGGGGGGGGTTGAATTGTCCTGGCAATTTTTTGGGGGAAAAAAAACACTTTAATCTTAATGCACTAAAACACACTATATTGCCCAAATGTTTGATGAAATAAATAAAAATGATCTTATGCCAAGTGCATGGATACCACACACAAACGTGCAGCAGCGACAAAACTACATACATATTTAAAAGCCTTTACATGTTACCACTTTAGCTTTACGGAGGATGTCTACTGCTAAAATGACTGCCCTCGAACTGACCTTCGCGGTGATACCTCACATGCATGGTGCAACTGCTGTTTACATATGACACGAGACTGGCGCTTGCGTTCACTTTTGCATGCGAGCACGGTGGTTCAGGGGTGCTTTTTTCTTTATTATTATTATTATTTATTTAGTTTTTTTATTTTATTTTTAAACTGTTCCTTTTCCTTTTTTATCATTTTTATTGGTATCTCAGAGAATGTATTTATCCCCTATGATAGCAATAGGTAGTGACAGGTCCTCTCTTTTGAAAAAATTGTGGACCAAGATTGCTTTCCCATTACAATACAGGACACTAGTTGTACTTGCCACCACACCAGCTTGAACTGCACTTATGGGACTCGCCCCATCACCACGCGTTACTGCAGTGCTGGATGTACGACCAGGGCGTACTAGGCCACTGGTGCTTGCCAGTTCACCAGGATGAGTGGCACTAGTACTGGCTCTCTGCTCCATGTGAGAGCCCTGCGGTTTTTGCATCTCAATAGCAGCAGAAGAACGGGGTCGGGTACGCCTGACCTTGGCAGGGACCACCACTACTCCATCGTCAGTTATCTGTCTACAGGATCATATTGTGAGCCTGAATCTGACAGATGGGCGACTTCCTCTTCACTCTCATCCGTCATGCTCAGAAACATGTAAGCCTCTTCACTAGTGTACCCGCGGATGGACATGTCAGCGACTGCTTCAAATGCTACCAAAAAAATATATTGTTAGCTTTAGCAGGGATCAGGTCTGACTCTCCAGTTATGTGTTTTGTAAGTGACAGTGATTGATTGATACTGCACTTGGGTGGGCAGGGCAGAGGGGCTAAACGCAGGTGCTAGCAGGTATCTGGGCTGATCCCGCTAACGCTGCGTTTTTGGGAACACTGGTATAGATCTGATCAGATCAAGTATATTGATCCATTCACACTATACTACTAAGGGAGGTGTATGGTGCGTGCAGGGGGTGTTAGCGCTACTGCCACTAATCTGATGCAGACCCTGACTGACGCTAAAACCTAACTGATATTACCCATCGGGTGAACAGGGAGTTAAACCTTTATACAGCAATATATGGCAGGTACTCTGACGCTATAAAAACCTGACGGTGACAGTAACTAGCTAACTACATACTGGCAAATGGTGATCAAGGGGTTAAACCTTTATTAGGTGGGGTCCCTAGACCAATATGGGCCTAAGCACCCTTGCTCTGATTAGTGTCACCAATAACACCAGTACAGTGATCAAAGAAAAATATGAAAACTGCACTAGGTGACAATGCGACAGGGAGTGAAGGGGGTTAACTTGAGGGGGTGAAAAGTATGACTGTGTGTACTGTGTCAGTGTAGTGTTGGTGCAACTTAGATGTCCTCTCTCCGGAATGGAAAAGAATTCCAGAGAGGGAGATGACATCACTTCCCCTGCCTGTGTTTAAACTTACAGGCAGGGGACAGTCTCCCATTCATCAGAACCCGATCACCAGGTCCAGGCCAGAAATCATTGGCATGGAGACTGATCCATTCTGAAGCCAATCCGTTCGCCACGGGTGCGGGCCGACTTACAGCGACGATGCCTCACCCAGGAGAGCCAACCTACCGCAGTATAACTGTGGCGGCTGGTCCGGAAGCGGTTAAAGGTGGAAAAAGTTCTGAAAAGATTTATCTTCGTCTCATTTTTTTACATCACAAAAACCTGATATTTTAAAGAGTTGTGTGTAGACTTTTTATATCCATTGTAGATTACCAAGAGCAGAAAGAGATACACAAAAGGGACTGAAGCCATTTTCATTTTTTATTCAATTTTCTGTCCTAGTTACTTAAAAAACCAACAAAAAACAAAGATAAAATCCTCCAAAGAACCAACATTAAAAGCTTCCAGCAGCCCATGGAAAGCACTTGTGCATACAGCTGCAATGTCACTGCATGTGAGCCAGGAGGCGCCACCTCTTCATATCACATGTAAGTTCTGTTACCTTTCAGAACAAAAGGACATTGACAAAAAACATACATATAAAAAATAAAAACAGAAAGAAAACAGGTTACACTGTAACGGGTGTTCAGACACTAGCTTCTAGTGCATTCCCTTACTGTTTACAACAGTAGTACAATTCCCTTCAGCTGTTGCTGAACTACAAATCTCAGCAAGCTTTAATGTGACTAAATAGTTCCTCTACAGCTGAATGGGCATAAGGTTTCCATGTCTGGTAGAGACACTTGTTACACATATATATATATATATATATATATACGCATTCTATCACCCCTCCCATCACCTCTAATACCATACAGAATAGAGCAGTTGTGTGACAATTCTTCAGTTTAGTGTCCTAAGGCTGTCTGACCCTTAAACATAATGAACATTGTCTGCTCTCTATCACTTTGTAAACTAAAAAAAAGAAAGGAAGACACACCAATGAAATATTTTATTAATGCCCAACTGAACATTCAGTTTAGATCTGCAAAATACATTGCAGGTGCAAGGTGTGCAAAGTCTCTCACTCTTTTGTATTTTAGAAAACAGCTGCAGCATTAGTAGAAAAGCCTGTCCCCCCACCCCCCGCCAGCATGCTGCAGAGAAGGACCCTTGTTTTCTGTGGGGAAACAGAGCTCTCTAATCAGCAGGGAGCGTGAGCTTTGACGATTGCAGCTATAGGACTGACTCAGCAGGGAATGTTTCAGTCTTCTGCAGTGAGACCGCTGCTTCCAAAGAGAGCGAGGGACCTGCTCTACAGCATGCTGGTAAAATACAGGCTTTTCTGCTCAGGCTGTAGCTGCTTTACACACACAAAAAAAAACCTAAGATTTTACACATTTGCTTTAATGCACTTGGAATATTCTTACCAGATTTAAACTGAAAGTTCAATTAGGCTTTAAAGGAAACCTGTATTATGCAATGGACGGGGGTGTATTCCTAAAAATAAGATTTGCCTGGCCATCTCTAGCTTGAATAATTTGTTGCTTTCATCAGGAATGAAAGTGCTCAGGAGTGTTAAAGGGCTACAACAGTTACATTGTGTATTTTATTTATTTTTAAGATTTTAATAACATTTTCCTGTTTAGTAAAATCACATTTTTCCCCATAGCTCAAATTATTATTATACAGGATTTATATAGCGCCAACATTTTGCGCAGCGCTTTACAAATCTCTATTTTCTTCCTTACATTGGCAACATGTCCCCTATAACATACTGGTATATTCCACTTTCTACATGTGCCCTGCTGTGCCTTGCATATCTGCCGCAAAGTATTATTTTTTTTTTTTAATGCCTCTAACAAAGAAATAATAAATATACCCAACCCTTCCCCACCTGCAGTGCCTAGTAAGGTTGACATCAACCTCTGTCCAGCGAGACGTGGGAATGTAGAGTTCCGCAAATCTGGCCAAGAAGACATTCCCAGCACGGTGTTGGAAGATTTGGCGTAGCATTCACTGGGGCCTTGTTAAACCCTAGAGTGGCATTGCCTATAACAGTGATGGTGAACCTTGGCACCCCAGATGTTTTGGAACTACATTTCCCATAGTGCTCATGCATTCTGCATTGTAGTTGAAGATCATGGGAAATGTAGTTCTAAAACATCTGGGGTGCCAAGGTTCCCCATCACTGCCCTATAACCTCACTGGATCTTGGAGTAGCATTTCCTAAGACCTCATCTAAGCTTGGAGTAAAAGTCCCTTGGACCCTCTACGCCCATGCTGTAGCAAGCTCTGGGACCCTTAGCAGACTTTGAGCCTTGGTTCAATTGCACCCATCCTAATCAGTGTGGTGCCGCACCGATTCCCAAAAGTAGTTTCTGTACTGCTTTTGCTGATTTTGGGGGTGTGAATACCATTGACATCTGTGCAGAAACCCACACAGATATCTCTGAAATCGCCCCCGAAGTCAGGACTGACATGCGAGAATGAAATTGTGCGCGTTCAAATGAACTAGCAAAATTTCATTTCCGCAGTCAGTGTGAACCAGGGCTAAAGTAGCATTCCCTGGAGCCTCCTCAGGGCTTCGAGTGGCATTTCCTAGGACCTCACCAGACCTTGGAGAAGCATTCCCATGGACCTTATAGTACTATACCTAGGATCTCTTTGGAGCAAGATTCCCCTAAGACTTTGTAGCAGCATCCCCTATGACCTTGTCAGAGTCTGGGGTAGCATTCTCAATAACTTTGTCAGATCTTGGAGTAGATTTACTTGGAACCCCCTCAGACCATGGAGTATCGATCCCTAGGACCTTGTCAGACCCAAGAGTATCATTCCCTGGGGCCTCATGAGACTCAGGGGTAGCATTTCCTGGGGCATTGTCAGACCTTCAAGTAACATTTCCCAGGACCTTGCCATAGCATTCCCTTGGACCCTGCAGTAGCATTCCCTGGGAACTCACCAGTTCTTGGAGAAGCAGTCTCTTGGATCAAAGTAGCATTCTCTGGGACCTCACCAGCCCATTGAGAATCATTGCCTTGGACATTATAGTAGTATACCTAAGATCTCCTTGGATTTTGGAGTAAGATTCCCCTAGGACAGTGATGGCGAACCTTGGCACCCCAGATGTTTTGGAACTACATTTCCCACGATGCTCATGCAGGGAAATGTAGTTCCAAAACATCTGGGGTGCCAAGGTTCGCCATCACTGCCCTAGGACTTTGTAGTAGTTTCCCCTAGGACCCTGTAAGACCTTGGAGTAGCATTTCCTGGGACCCCCTCGGACCATGGAATAGCATTCCCTATGACAATGAACTAACATTCCCTGGGACCTCATCAGACCCGGCAGTAGTATTCTAGGACAATGGTTCTCAACCTTATAGTGCCGTGACCCCTTGATACAATTTCCCAAGTTGTGGGGACCCCCAACAGTAAAATTATTTACGATTATTTTCGTAGTGTGGGTTGTCAACACCCAAGGCAAGACAAGTAATTTGTGCCCCTAACACATGGACATTTAGCGTTCCCAGAGTCCCTTCCACTCATACAGTATTAAACCCCCTTATGGTACATTTTAGGATGTACCACTCTCTTTGTTCTCCTTCCTTTCCCTTTTATCTCTCTCTATCCCAATTATTTTCTGCCCCCAGTTTTTATGGCAACTATAATCACAGGTAGTGTTACTCACTGTGTCCCGGGATTCACTGCATCTCCGACTTTGTGGAGTTTCATAGCAGTGACACCTATGCTGAAATCAGGAGATAGGGTCTCCTGACAGCCCCTCCCACTTCACATTCCTCCCCAGTCAGCTGACCTCTAGTCTCTGCCCCCCAGCCATAGGTGGCTGCAAAGAGGCTGAGTGGGTGGCCGTGGGCTCCAAGAACAGCCCAGCTAGGTGGCCACAAAAAGGCTGGGAGAGTGGTGCGGGCTTCAGGAACAGCCCAGGATTCTGTGACCCCTGCCGAATTGTAATTTGACCCCCAGGTTGAGAACCACTGCCCTAGGACCTCATCGGGCCTAGGGGTAGCATTCCCTGGGACCTCATCAGATCTGGGAGTAGTATTCCCTGGGCCCTCTTTGGACCTTTGAGTAACATTTTCCTAGGACCTTGTACTAGCATTTCCATGTACTCTCTTGGACCATGAAGTAGCATTCCCTGGGAACTCGCCAGTCCTCAGAGAAGCATCCTCTTTGACCAAAGAGTAGCATTCCCTGGGACCTAACCAGACCTTGAAGAAGCATTCCCTGGGGCCTTATAGTAGTATACACACTAGGGCCTTGTCAGAATCTGGAGTAGCATTGCCAAGAAATTGGTCAGACCTTGGAGCAGCATTTCCTGGGACCCTACTGGACCATGGGATAGCATTCCCTACGACCTCCCTGGATCCTCGAGTAGCATTCCTAAAACTTCATCAGACCTGGGAGTAGCATACCCTGGAAGGATGAGGATTTCACCCCCTGCACCATGGAAGATGGAGGGAAAAGAAATAAAATGTATTTTTCCCCCATTATAGGTATTTATTTTTTTTATAGCTTTATTTAGAGCGTTTTAGCAAGGTGGTTGGAGCAGCAAAGGTAAACAGCAGACCTTACATACAGTGCAAGGTCCATATAAGTTCACTTCAAGGCATTCTTTCTCATGCACAGCTGTGTTTCCACAGCACCATATAATTCTGTGCCCATGGCCCCTGGTGTCCTCTTCATTTTTGGCAGTTTGATGGGTATAACAACCTGGCCTCCCATCCAAATGGATCTATCAAGCGCAAACTACCATTATCAGGTTTATCTCTTAAGTCTTTTACAGAAAACGGTTTTAATGGCCATTTATGAGACAATCTAGCTGTAGTGTACTTCAACACTCCTGATCATTCACATGCCCTTAAACCAGTGTCAGTTCTACAATTTTATAACTAGGCAAGGACTCTAATACAGTCTGGTCTCCTGTACAGCATTTTGGATAGAGCGGCGAGGGATTCAAATTCTTGTCAGTTTTTATTGCGCTCTGTGCCCCTATTAAGTAGATTCACCCTATTTGTCCTGTTTACCATTATCATTGAAATAAAAGTAAAAGAAAAAGAAAATCCCAAATTTTCGTTTGTCCCCAGAAAAGTAAAAGAGGAGTATCTTCCAATGAGTACACTTCTGATGACCTGGGGGTGCCAAAAGAATTCCCTTCATTTACAGGGATTTCCTCTCACTTCCTGTTTGGCTATGGGACAGGAAGTGAAAGAAATCTCCACAATGGGACAGTACTGAAAAAAATATAAAAAAATCTGCCAGGGGTTATATATGCGAAATGAAAAAAAAAAAAGTTTGGTCTATAGTTCTACTTTAATCTTAGATAAGTGGTAAGCCATGGAATAGCATGAGAAGAAGAAGAAAAAATAAATAAAAAATCTGTCTGGACTGTAGAGCCACAAATGGAAGGTGATTTGAGTCAAGGATATTATGGAAATTCATGTTTAGACAATTATTTGGTCCAGAAGAAAGGAAATCCAGCCTAAAAATAAAGTGTGCAGACCATGATATCATAAACGCCATTGGGGTGAGATAACAAAGTGAAGTCACTCTTGCTCCATAGTGTTGCAAGAGCACCAGGACACCACTAGCATCTGACAATGGCCCCTGGGCGCTCTATTATGTTGCTATTCACCGCGGCACCATGCCCAGCTAGATGACACGCCCAAAATCCTACTCAAACTGTGCAATGCAAAATCCTACTCAAACTGTGCAATGAGGACCATCATGGCAACCCCAAGAAGCAGCCCAATTGTCTCCTTAATGGACTGAGAGGGGCGAGAGTCTTGGAGCAGTTCAGGGATGACGGAGACCGTTGCGATGTAGATAAATCCACCAGCAGTGAAAGGCAGAATCCACAGAGTGGCCGCTTCACCGATGCCTTCTGCCAAGAGGGAGCAGGCAGTGCCTGCCAGAGCACCAAGTGCCGTGCTGAGCTGCAACATCATCGCCTGTAATGGAGAAGAAGCTTAAATTCAATGTGCATCTACAAAACCAGAGACTGATGGGCAGATTGGGTTTGGAGGCAACCTATTCCACCCTCCAGGTAGGAGTGGGATTGTAAACAAAAAAATGAGAGAACCATGGCAAATTAAGTTTAAAAGGTACTGGAGTAGGTGGTGTGACAGAGCGAGGCTCTGTCCCTATGAAATTGGAGGAAAACGAGACGCAGACACAGAGTTTGCATATCTCCAGCCCTGTGTCTGGGTCTTGATGTTAACGAGCAGGGTGTGTGCCCAGCTGCATATAAGCCATATAAATGAAGGGCTGTTGGTGTGGAAGGTGGAGGAGTGTGAACAGCTTGCTGCTGGCTGAAGAGTGGTTTGCCCTGTGGGAGACTGTAGTCCGTGTAAGGGACTGGGAAAGGCTGACAACCTTGAGAGTCAGGAAGACTAAGGAAGCCGGTGAGTCCAGGGGGCTGGAAAGAGTTGACAAATCTGTTGGGAGCAAGCAGAGGAACTGTTGACAATTGAGAGCCAGGTGGCTTGGTATGTTCATTTGTGTACTGAATGAATTTAAACCCCTGCGTGGGATTACTGGATGAACTAAATATTTTTGTTTTCTTATAATAAACGTGGGCTACCAGGCCCTTAACCATAAAACGCCTGCCTGATGTAGACTAAAACGTGCATCTACCAATTGTGCTTAATCACCCCAACATTACAAGTGGTGTTCGAATGCGGGCATGTAGACGGTGGAATCCGGGTCCTTGCTCTATGGTGAGTCGCATCAGGAACTACTGCTAGCTGTGTGTGGCAGCCAGGCGAACAGCATTGCGTATACGTTTATTTGATGGACTGTGTTGCATGCAGGTTGTGTACCTGTGAAGGAAGAATTAAACATCAGATTTTTTTTTTTTCCCTTTCTCTGCTGAGAACTGTTACAAGCTGCTGTGTGCATGTGATTGCAAGGATGAGGCAGTCAAAAAGCAAGAAGTTCATGTTTAATCAAGTTAAAGAGGATGTTGTTCCTGGCAGCCTGAGCCCAAAGGTGCCACAGCATGACGCAAGGAGGCCTCTGCGCTGCATCCGTTGTAGTGAGTGGGGACATGCTGTTGCCCATTGCCCCTTGTCACAGGAATGTTTGTGGAATAACCAAGCTGGATGGGAGGTTGATGAATTCTGGAGCTCATCTACTAATGATTGTGATCAGCTGTGTCCTCAGAAGTGGTATCCAATGGCAACGAGTGAGAGCCAGTCATGGAGGAGATGCCAAGAAGTGAGCTCAGCATGGTCTGAGAAGATGTCTCCACCTTGTAGGACCAGTAAAAAGGGGCCAGTGACATGTGAGACAGCGAATGAATGGTTCAAGCGGAATCGCAAAGAGTCGGGTGCACTGCAAGGGGCTGAGATCTTGGCCTCTGACTATATGCAACCCATGCTGCCTACAGAGGAGGTGGGAGACTTCCTTGTAAGATTTGAAAAAGTTGCTGTAAAGAGAAAATGGCCTAGGGACCGGTGGCCAAAACTGCTGCAAACCTTATTGCGGATAGAGTTCCGGTCGGTTTACCATTTGATGGATGGGGGCCAGGATGACTATCGCAAGTTTAAAGAGGAAATCCTTCTTAGAGGAGAGTTTCATCGTATCATGGGCCGCCAGCAATGCTCCAGGATGGGAGAAGTGTCGCCGGAAGTCCTAGGAATTGGAAATCCAGAGAAAAGTAAGGTTTTCTGTCATGGCCACTTAGGCAAAGGGGTCAGTCCAGAAAGGAGAGTATATCAGCCTGAATCCTGCATGAGGTATAGCCAACCAGCTTTGGAGCGCAAGTCTGCAGTTACCCCTAGCAACAAGGATCTTGTGTTACCTACAGGGGGCGTCAGTGGGTCCAGAAAGGCTGCAGTTTTGCTCCCTGGCCACATGGGGGAGTCAGCCTGTGGAGACACCACACCAGTGAGACAACGCACTCAAGTGAAGGCTATGACATCAGCTGCAGGAACTGGTAAGACTGTTTCAGTTTATGATGCTGAATCCAGTGAAGTGGGAGTATGTCCAGTGGGGAGATCCGCAGTACAAATGGACATAGACTTTCTGCATTGTGCTACCCAGAGCAGTGGGGAGGCGCAGCGTAAAGCCCAACTAGACGCAGGGCTAAAGACTGAAAAGGACATGGGGACTCTGCATATGCCTGCTATGATCCAGCAGATGGCTGGGAAAATTGAGCTAGGGGTGACCAAAACAGTGCTGGTACCATGTTCCCTAGTGACAGCTGCTGCAGGGTTGCCCAGGGAAACTTCCAAGGAGCTTGCAGTGTTGGAGCAGAGAGTTTCCCAGGTCAGCTATGGAGCTGCCCAAATAGGCAAAAGTGCCCCTTTACAGAGAGCAGGTGCTGTGAAGAGTCGCTCAGAGGTTATGGTGACTCATAGACAACCCACAAAAGCAGGAGCTATGTCTACACATAATGAGAATGTTGATGGTCTTGCTGACAATAGTGTTCGCCAATGTGATGTGATTGGTGATTATGATGCTGAGAAATGTGTTTCCTGTAATGTTATGACTGAGCCACACAGTGAGAGAGTGTGGGCGCAGCCCCACAACCCTACGTGTAGCCCAGTGGGCAAGGGGTTAATTCAGCCTGCAAAAGCTGAGTGTACAAAGCTGGATGTGTCTGTAGTGCCACCAGAAAAAGGTGTTCAGAATGATGTGCTGCACCAAGCTTTAGGTGAAGCAACGTTGATAAAAGTGTGGTGTTACAAAATGATGTATATAGAAGTGAGGAATGTGCAGTTGAAGCTAATGAATCCCAGGTTTCTGTGCGGCTTTCTACAGCAGGTGATGCAACGCTGTGGAACGCCCATGGTGGAACCACAATGGACTGGGACAGCTGGGCCAAACAATTGCTAGCCATGCTGGGTAAGGCTAGCTTAAGTAACAAGGGTGTGGACACAACTGCTATGCCAGACAGGGGGATCGCAGAGCCGCCGGTGGTTGAGGGCGTCCTGGTCCCTGCAAAGGCTGCTGCCCTCCACTCTGAAGAAACAGTTCAGGGCACTGGCATCGCAGATGTGTTGTCCACAGCCCCACAGCTAAATGATATTGAGTATCAAAGTGACAGTGTGACTTGTAATGACCTGCAGAGGCTCACCAACACTGGTGCAGAAAGGATAAGTGTGAGACATGTGTCTGACAGCTCTCCAGGGGAGCAACAGGCCGTGATGAGTACCTCCAAGGAGGATGAGGTCTCTTCAAATGTCTCACCCTCTCAACCTGCAGTTGCTGAGCCCCTCCATGTCTTGGACAGGGTAAAGGACCCTAGAAAGTTTTGGTGTTTAGACATTGGATGTTTAGAGATGACAGAAACTTTACTGGAAATGCTAGAGTTGGTAAAAATGAACTTGCTGTATACTTGGGTATCTCCACCGCAGTTGGACCAGGTGGTGCTGCGTAGCACCAATGGGTGGAGCCAAGTGGTACAGGCAGTGCTGGGAAACCTTGACCAACAGTGGAATTGGTGGGACCAATGGTTACCCATTTGGCACAGGATCTCCAGATTCTCTGTGAGCGTACTTCTAGTTATTGATTGGTATGGAAGGCACGCGAGAGAACTGCTTGAGATATCAGAGGTCTCTCCGTCTGATGTGATGACTAGAAACATCTCTGCTGGTGTGGTCCGAGGTGTGGCGGAGCAGTTGTCAGTAGAGGGCGCAGATACTGCCTTACCCGCTAGGCCTCATGAGAAAGAACGGCCCAGAATGGACTCAGCAGTAGCAGAGATGCTTTCTGTCACTGGCCCAGAGGTACAAGTTAAGGTGCCTGGAGACACTGTGGAAGAAAGTGTTAATATTGGTTGCCATAACAATGTAATGTGTATACCTGAAAAAAATGGTTTATGCTTAGGTCAGGGTAGTTTGTTAGAACAGGTACCCATGGAGTGTTGGACAACGGGTGAGATGGAGCTGTGCTATGGTCCCGTCGGATGTAGTCCCTCCTCAGGTCTTCTTCTAACAAACACTGAATTGGAAAGCTGTGATCTGTTAAGAGTTCGTTCTGTAAACAATGATTTGGTTGCAGTGGGTACCAAGAGAAACTGTTTTAAACCTGAAATACCGATGGTGAAGGGTAAAATGGGTATTTGTAAGGTGAAAGGAGGGCTCAAGGAAGGCAGAGTTCCCCCAAGAAAAGTGAATAAGCCCAGGGACCCCAAAAGAAGAGGAAGGCTGAGTATAGGAAAATATAGGAACCTGTTAAGATCCAGGGGGGAATGTTCCTGGAAGCGCACCCGGAAAAAAGGTTGGGCCTACGTGGCTGACAGCCAGCACAGAGGTGTCCCAACCATCATGATGGGTGCTGGTGTTCCTCCCTCCGGATTGAAACAAAGGGGGGGGATATGTGACAGAGCGAGGCTCTGTCCCTATGAAATTGGAGGAAAACGAGACGCAGACACAGAGTTTGCATATCTCCAGCCCTGTGTCTGGGTCTTGATGTTAACGAGCAGGGTGTGTGCCCAGCTGCATATAAGCCATATAAATGAAGGGCTGTTGGTGTGGAAGGTGGAGGAGTGTGAACAGCTTGCTGCTGGCTGAAGAGTGGTTTGCCCTGTGGGAGACTGTAGTCCGTGTAAGGGACTGGGAAAGGCTGACAACCTTGAGAGTCAGGAAGACTAAGGAAGCCGGTGAGTCCAGGGGGCTGGAAAGAGTTGACAAATCTGTTGGGAGCAAGCAGAGGAACTGTTGACAATTGAGAGCCAGGTGGCTTGGTATGTTCATTTGTGTACTGAATGAATTTAAACCCCTGCGTGGGATTACTGGATGAACTAAATATTTTTGTTTTCTTATAATAAACGTGGGCTACCAGGCCCTTAACCATAAAACGCCTGCCTGATGTAGACTAAAACGTGCATCTACCAATTGTGCTTAATCACCCCAACATTACAGTGGATTGATGGAATGTACCATATAGTAGTATGTAGGGGGCTACCAATGGATTGTACCATGTCACTATGTAGGGGGGTGATAGATGGAATGTACCATGTCACCAAGTAGGGGTGCAGTAGAGGCGGTTTGGAATTTCACATGTCTCAGTGACATCAGAGAGGGGTGGAGCAGGGGATGATGTCTCCCCCTGGTGGTAGAGGAGGAAGTACACAGGACACACACTGACCTGCTTGTCTCTCTCTCTGGTCTTCTCTCACATCTTCAGCACACAAGAAGCAGAAATATTAATCCCATCCTCTCCACAAACACTTTCACCTCGAGTCCCTGCCTCCTGTCCTCGCTTCATGGGTGCTACTGTTCTATTGAGAAATGCCTCCCTTCGAAAAATGCCAACGATGGATCTGCACATGTGCAGTACCAAGTGTCACTCCAGCCAATATGTTGATCTGTTGGCGTAACGGCAACACAGCGCATGCGTAGATTGTCTGAGGCATTTTTAGACTGGAGACAGTATTCAAAGCTATGCAAACAGTGGAGGGAGAACGTACTTGTCAGATTGTGCCTCACTGTTGCGGGGCGGGTGCTGTGTGTGCTACAGGGCGGGTTTGGTGTGTTTAACATCGGGTTTTGCCTGTGTCTAAGGGCAGGTTGCAATGCGCACAAAACCCGACCCGCAACAGCGAGACTCAATCTGACAACTACATTCCCCCGCTGTTTGCATAGCGTCAGATAATGCCTTAGACTATGTGTGCATTCGCTGTGTTGACGTGATCAACATATCAGCTGGCGTGACATTTGATACCGTGCATATCTATCAGGGGCATTTTTTGACGGGAGACATATCTCGATAGAACACCGCCATCTTTTCGGCTCCCCCTATAGGGATGAATGGGGGTTGGACTCAGGAAACATGGCAGCTCATCTCAGCTAGGGATCCAGGCCTTCCCAGGACCCCAGCAGACAACGGGGGTGTCACCCTGGTGCGGTCTGCACCCCCATAGTGATGCCACTACCATGAGAATCCTTTATTGAGGAGGTGTGTGTGGCACTTTTACCAAGTAGTTCTCATCAGCTGCCAGGGACACCTCCTAATACATGTGCTGGTGAAGGATTTGTAGTTTTATCACAGGTGGATAGCCAAGGTTGCTAGCCCCTGCCTCCTGCTGATAAGTGCATGATATGGTAGTTTGACAGACAGATATGTTTAATTCATTCAGAAAGAGGAATGGTATTGGATCCCAGAGAAAGTCTGTCTAAGTTGTCACCACCCCTTAGGATAGGGATATGCAATTAGTGGACCTCCAGCTGTTGCAGAACTACAAGTCCCATGAGGCATAGCAAGACGGACAGCCACAAGCATGACACCCAGAGGCAGAGTCCATGATGGGACTTGTATTTTAACAGCTGGAGGTCCGCTAATTGCATATCCCTGCCTTAGGAGAAATGTTCTCTCCTTCCTACTGAAGGAGAAGTGAAAATCATTAGAAGCAGAAGTACAATCTGTTCCTGCATAGCAATACAAACCTTCTTCTTGGTGCAGCCGCTCTGTACTAGGATGGCAAAGTCTCCGATCTCATTGGGTACCTCGTGCAGCAGAATGGTGATGGTGGTAACAATGCCAACGTTGGTGTTGACCAGGAAAGAGGCTCCGATGGCCAAACCATCTGTGAAGTTGTGGGTGAAGTCAGCAGCAAGGTTGAGGTAGCCAGAGACAGTCATATCTGTATGGGGCAGAGGAAAGGGTTAAAGCAGACTTTAATAGAGAGGAACAAATAAACAGGCCAGTCCTAAAAAAGTAAAAACGTTTCTGCTGACCTGCTCAACCTTAAAGTGCAAGTTCCCCTTCACAGAAGATCTGTAATCTTACACTAGGCCCCCTCCCCATCGGGGATCCATTGTAAGTTCACCCTACAGATTTTCTGTAAAGGTGAACTTACACTTTAATTAGGCACTGTTTTGTACAGAAAGTCAGTAGATGGAGCTTCTATTCTAGGTTGAATGTCATGCAACCCACTTACTGTGAGCCCAGGCTGTCACAGACCTACACCCGGGAGGTGTGTCATAAAAAGCTGGTTTCAGTACACACAGCACACCTTTTTGTTTTAAAGAAATAAGTCATCATTGGGTCATTCTGCAGGTCTTTTCTCCCCAGTAAAATGAAGTATGGTGGGAAGGGGTGTGAAGGGCTGGCGGGCTCCTGTAACTGCCACAGCACCCGGTCTCAAGCTTTATATGAAAGAACAAATGCCAGATATCCTTTCAGACATGTTTCCTTGCTGGTCACTGGGTGATGAAATCTGCAGATTTGCTTTGCTTCAGTCTAACAGAGTAACTCAGCAACCAATCAGCAGATTGCACAGATAAAACTGCACCACCTAGTAGCCAGCAGAGATGGACATCCAAGGCCCCTTTCACACTGGGGCGGTGGTGGTGCCAGCGAGAAAGCTTTACCGTCAATTTTGCAGCTCTATTCGGCCACTAGCGGCCGAGAAAGGGTTAAAACAACCACAATGCTGGCGGTATAGCTGCACTGCCCAATTCATTTCAATGGGCAGGAGCGGTGAAGTAACAGTATACACACCGCTCCAAAGATTCTGCTAGAAGGACTTTTCTTAGCGTCCTGCCAGGATCAGTTCTTTCAGGGCGCTTTGCAGGTGCTATTTTTAGCTCTGTTGCGCCTGAAAAGCACCCCAGTGTGAAAGGGGTCTAAAGGAACGCCGAGGATAGGTTCTTTAATATAATGCTCAGGAACAGCAGTACAGTGACTGACACACCCATACTTGCTGAAGAGCAAAAGTAATCTATGGTAGAGAAAGACAATAGCTGGGTGGAGGGGGTCAAGAACGGTCCGGATCAAGTGGAGAGGGGTTTGATCGCTTTTTAAGCAGCTCAGATAGAAAATGAAGGCAGGCTCAAGATAGCTGCTGCACCTTTAAAGGGTTATATTGTAGAGATGTGATTCTGCAGGGGATTGGGAGGAATCTGATTCAACACAGGAGAGGACTTGGTACAAGTGTGGGGGAAACAAATGGTTGAGTTGGAGTTCAGTTTTAAGATAGCCGAGGCTCAGAATATTACAACAATGAACAGCACTTAAAAGAGGAAGTAAAGGCTATTTAAAAAAGATAAAATAAAAATATGCAACCTGCAAGGCAAAGGCATAATGAGCGAGTATGCATAGCAAACTAGCTCATTATGAATAACTTACCTGAGAACGAAGCCTTCCTCCGTCTTCATCTTCACCGCTGCCATGTATCCTGGAGCGACTTCCGGGTCTCGCTGCTCCGGCGCTGTGATTTTCCGGAGCCACGATGACGTCACTCTCGCGCATGCGCACGGGAGCCGACACGAGCGGCATATCGCCGTGATCTGCGGCCTGCCCATTGCACATGCGCCGTTGACAGCGGTGCCTGTCTTTTTGTAAATATCTCCCAAACCGTATAGGTTTAGCAGATATTTCTTGGACCTACAGGTAAGCCTTAATCTAGGCTTACCTGTAGGTCAAAGTGGTTTGTAAGGGTTTACAACCACTTTAAATGCTGCTGGCATTTGATGCATCGGAGATAAACACAGTGCATGAGGCCTTAAGCTGGGAATTGACTATAAAGATAAAGTTTGCACCAGGGATTTTTTTCTGCCTCCACCAGAGCACTCCCATGTCCAAATCTGTGAAGCCTGCTGCACTGCCATCTGTAATAAAGCACTGGCGGCCGTATCAAAGGTGGAGGTACCGCTGCCAGAGCACTCACCGCCGCTAGGGCACCTTCTTGCTGGACAGGGCTGTGGCCATCTCTTTGCTCAATATATGGGGGGGGGGGGCTGTTGATTGATGCTGGAGGGATCTATTCTTGCTGTAGTGGGTCTATTATTGCTTTTACTGCAGTAAAAAAAAAAAACTCACAGGGCTCATACACATGGGCACTTAGAGCTGTACAGTAGCGATGAGCTCATGTATGTTCGGATACATGTCCAAACTATATGACAAGGATGCTGAAAGTGTCTCCGAGCTCACTTTGGCAAGTGTTGGATATTTCAAATTTTTTGCACATTTACTGCAATGCTTTTTATTAACAAATTCTATACAAATTTCTTGCATAGGCTGGAGCTGCACGATTTTGGCTAAAATGAGAATCACAATTTTTTTTGCTCAGAATAAAGATCACAATTCTCAAGGCATAACATCATTCACAATATACAAAGATTGGGCTAACTTTAATGAATTTAAAGGAAAAATTATACAGTAAAGTGTAGAAAAAATAAATAAAAAAATTGTGTTTGAAAGACCAACGTGCAAATACAGCGTGCCATAAAATATTGCAACAACCACCATTTTATTCTCTAGGGTCGCTGCTAAAAAAAAAATGGATATAATATTTGGGGATTTGAGTAATTTTCGAGCAATAAATAATGATTTTAACTTTTAAGCAATAAGTGCCAGAAAAAGGTTTAGTCTTTAACCACTTAAACTTCCCTCATCTACAGGCAGAAGATGTTCATTCCTTTGATCTAAGAAGAAATGTTACTTTGTTTATACTTATTGGTGATGTTGTGATAAAACATGCAAGGCTGCCTGGATTTTTTTCCACAGCTGTGAGAACTCTCTGCACTTATTAGAAAGAATCGTGAAATGCCGTTTTGAAGATCGGGAAGGGAAAAGAACTGCAAATTCAATTCTCAACAATTGTGCAGCTCTAGTATAGGCCCCCAAAATATACTTGGTTCCCTGTTCTCTAAAGGGGCGGTTCTATGGGGTATGTGTCTAGTAGGGTTCGGTTCTATGGGGCAGGACCTGCGCTTTTTTCTGCCCTGCTTTACACAAATATAAAAGCACCAAAAATGTAAAATACATGTAAATATATGTAGAAATTAAAAACATATACAAGTTTTTATATTCAACTAGCATAAGTATCTGAATCTAATGTACAGACATTCAGGAGATGCTGCCACAAATACAGTGCCTTGTGAAAGTATTCGGCCCCCTTGAACTTTTCAACCTTTTGCCACATTTCAGGCTTGAAACATAAAGATATAAAATTTTAATTTTTTGTGAAGAATCACCAACAAGTGGGACACAATTGTGAAGTGGAACAAAATCTATTGGATAATTTAAACTTTTTTAGCAAATAAAAAACTGAAAAGTGGTGCGTGCAAAATTATTCGGCCCCTTTACTTTCAGTGCAGCAAACTCACTCCAGAAGTTCAGCGAAGTTCTCCAGAAGTTCAGCGAGGATCTCTGAATGATCCAATGTTGTCCTAAATGACTGATGGTGATAAATAGAATCAAGTCTCTGTATAAATGCACTTGCTCTGTGATAGTCTCAGGGTTCTGTTGAAAGCGCAGAGAGCATCATGAAGACCAAGGAACACACCAGGCAGGTCCGTAATGCTGTTGTGGAGAAGGTTAAAGCCGGATTTGGATACAAAAAGATTTCCCAAGCTTTAAACATCCCAAGGAGCACTGTGCAAGCGATCATTTTGAAATGGAAGGAGTATCAGACCACTGCAAATCTACCAAGACCTGGATGTCCCTCTAAACTTTCAGCTCAGACAAGGAGAAGACTGATCAGAGATGCAGCCAAGAGGCCCATGATCACTCTGGATGAACTGCAGAGAACTACAGCTGAGGTGGGAGAGTCTGTCCATAGGACAACAATCAGTCGTACACTGCACAAATCTGGCCTTTATGGAAGAGTGGCAAGAAGAAAGCCATTTCTCAAAGATATCCATAAAAAGTCTCGTCTAAAGTTTGCCACAAGCCACCTGGGAGACACACCAAACATGTGGAAGAAGGTGCTCTGGTCAGATGAAACCAAAATCCAACTTTTTGCCCACAATGCAAAACGATATGTTTGGTGTAAAAGCAACACAGCTCATCACCCTCAACACACCATCCCCACTGTCAAACATGATGGTGGCAGCATCATGGTTTGGGCCTGCTTTTCTTCAGCAGGGACAGGGAAGATGGTTTAAATTGAGGGGAAGATGGATGCAGCCATATACAGGACCATTCTGGATGAAAACCTGTTGAAGTCTGCAAAAGACCTGAAACTGGGACGGAGATTTATCTTCCAACAAGACAATGATCCCAAACATACAGCAAAATCTACAAAGGAATGGTTCACAAATAAACGTATCCAGGTGTTAGAATGGCCAAGTCAAAGTCCAGACCTGAATCCAATCGAGAATCTGTGGAAAGAGCTGAAAACTGATGTTCACAAACGCTCTCCATCCAACCTCACTGAGCTCCAGCTGTTTTGCAAGGAATCGAGAGAATTTCAGTCTCTCGATGTGCAAAACTGATAGAGACATACCCCAAGCGACTTGCAGCTGTAATCGCAGCAAAAGGTGGCTCTACAAAGTATTAACGCAAGGGGGCCAAAAAATTTTGCACGCCCCACTTTTCATTTTTTTATTAGTTAAAAAAGTTTCAAAAATCCAATAGATTTTGTTCCACTTCACAATTGTGTCCCACTTGTTGGTGATTCTTCACAAAAAATTAAAATTTTATATCTTTATGTTTGAAGCCTGAAATGTGGCAAAAGGTTGAAAAGTTCAAGGGGGCCGAATACTTTCGCAAGACACTGTATACACCTAAGGGCAGTACTTTAATCTCAGTTGGCTGGTGCCACTTGGTGAACATTGGAAGATGTACAACACATAATGAGAAGCAGTGCAATCACCTGATCGGGGCTTCTCCTCCTTTCCTTTCTTGCCGCCATTATTCTCCGTCTTTCTTTTTCTCACTCCCTCCTTCCCTTCCGATTTCTCATCTTCTTTATCCTTTGATTCACTGGCCTTGGCTTCCTTTGGAGCTGTAACAAAGTAGAACATCTGAGGTCTGCAGTCTGACCTTGTACAATAAAGAGCAATGTGGAAGGACTCAGGGAAGCCAATACGAGTATAGTATACTGAAACCTAACTGGCTTCTAGTGCAGATTGGAAAAAAAAATGAATGATATAGTGTATACAATTACGACACAAATCCTACTGTTATTGAATGTTATTAAACCTGTTGCCGCCCGAACTATAGCTTAATGACGGCTACAGCATGGGGGTTCATTTGCCGGGAGGGCATCTATTGACTTTCTTCTGTAATCACACTTCCTGCACACCCCCCTGCAGCACGCAGGCGGTGCACTGTGATTGCCGAGTCCGAAGGACGCAGCTGATCATGGTAAAAGGGCCAATCACAGCGGCCCTTTACCATGTGATCAGCTGTGTCCACTGACAGCTGATCACGGCTGTGAACACAAGCCGGTTATCGAATTTTTACTCCTCACGCTGTTAGCACGAGGAGAAAAGAATAAAGCCGATAACCGGCTCGTGCTAAAAGGGACATCAGCACTAATTATCAGTGCAGTCCCACCAGTGCCCTCCTATCGGTGAAGTAGAAAAAATGTTTGCAAAATTTTATAACAAAACTATGAAAAAAATATATATTTTTTTTCTTTTTCCCAATTTTCGGTCTTTTTTAGTTTGTTTAGCAAAAAATAAAAACCCAGTGTTGATCAGATATCACCAAAAGAAAGCTTTATTTGTGGGAAAAAAAAAAAAAACTTGCTTAGGGTGCATGTCCGTGCAATTGTAATGAACGCGCAAGCTGAAAATTGGCCTGGGCAGGAAGTGGGTAAATGTGCCCAGTAAGCAAGAGGGTAAAATGACCTTTCCTTTTCAATTTGTAGCGCTGTCATTTTCTGTAAATGCAAGATGGCAACATTTCCCCATTAGGGCCCTGCAGGTGCAGCAGCTGATTGATAATTATGAAACCACTACCATTAGAATAATTTTCCACATGGACACAAACAGGGATTTCTTCAGAATCTGCAATAATGTTTGTTAAAATCCTTGCAATGTACAGAGATCACCCAGATGGGAATTTTTTCTCTCAACAAAAGTAGAGTTACGTGACTTTTGATATCAATGCTTTGTGTACGGATTTGTTACTCCTCTAATTGATCTAAGATAAGCTCCAGTAAAAACATTACATCTTCACAGATCATTTTACAGTGTTTATTGATACCAGTTTGTCTTATTTTTGGATCCATGTATTTGGCTTACTTTCTCTGTACCCAAATTGCGAACTGTTTGATCTGTACCAAATGCTTATACCAACATAAATAATAAACGCATTGAAATAAAATGTGGAGTTACTCTTTAAAAAGGAGTTGTGAACCCTTAACCACTTCAGCCCCGGCCCATAGACATATGACGCCCACAGATGGGATCCCCCATCCTGGGTGGGCGTCATATGACATCCTGATTCCCGGCTGTCTAGGCGACGCACACACCCGCAGCATTGCTCGGAACCCCGGTGCGTGTGCCCCGCGGCCGCGATGTCAGCCGGGCACCCGCGATTGCCCGGGAACACAGCAGGACCGTTGATCTATGTATGTAAACACGCAGATCCACATGCTGTCAGAGGAGAGGAGACCAATGGTGTGTTCCCAGTACAGAGGAACACTGATTGGTCTCCTCCCCTTGTGAGTCCCCCCCCCCCACAGTTAGAATCACTCCCATAGGGAACATATTAACCCCTGCATCGCCCCCTGGTGTTAACCCCTTCCCTGCCAGTCACATTTCCACAGTAATCAGTGCAATTTTATAGCCCCGATCTCTGTGTAAATGTGAATGGTCCCAAAAATGTGTCAAAAGTGTCCGACGTGTCCTCCATAAGTTCACATATGTATGGTGCCCTTTCCAAGGCGATATTTCAAAAGCAGTCCGATGCGTTGTTGTCCACAAATTCAGGTGCAAATTTTTTAAGTGTAGGACACTTCAAATCACACCTGAACCAGACTGAAAATGGCACATATGTGAACTGATAAGCAAAAAATTTGGACTAAATGGGAACCCCACCTAATGTAAATATGTAGTACTCGCTGAATAAATATCGGGAGGGGGGTTTAGTTGCAGCCCTAAAAAGGTGTCTGCTTTACTACTTCATCCAGAATGCAGACACTTCAAGAAAGGAAGTGTGTTACTGGCCAGATCACCAGGTGAGATAAAAAGGAAAAAAGCCAAGAAAAAAAAAAACTCACATTCAGCCACCACATCTAAGGTTTGGTAAGCTGCAATATATTACATTTTTGGTTTTGGGCTTAATACCGCTTTACATTTGTATGAAAAAAAAAAAACTTGCATCACTAAAGTTTCAAGGATTTTGGCATTTTGTGCACTCGGGAAGTTTTTCTATACACTGCCTGCAGGTGGCACTGTCCTCTCTGAAAAAAATGGGGATTTGAAAATGATGCCCAAATCATTTATTACAGCGATTTCTACAGCAATGACAATTTAGGCTCCATTCACACCTGAGCATATAGATTTACTGGCTTTTCAACTTTTTACAAACTTATTTTTAAAGCGTTTTAGAAGCATACTACAGTACAAGCATTTTACAGCTTCAGGCGTTTTTGTTTAGCTAATAGAAAGCAGTAGGGAGAGGAGAGGGAGAGGAGATCGGGGGCGGAGAGATGCTTTTTGAGTGTTTTTCTGCCCAAGTGAGGAGTTTCTATTGAAGTCTATGAGGCTAAAAACGCTTGTAATATGCCAAAAAAGAAAAGCTTGTGAACTTTGAGCAACAGGCATTTTGCTTCAGACGACGGAACGCTCAGATGTGAACAGGGGACATTCATTGAATTGATTACGATTTTAATTGTTGGGCATTTTGGAGCTTCAGAGCTGAGCGTTTTACAAGCTGGAAAAAAAAACCTCTCAGGTGTGAACAGGGACTTCTGCATTATAAAATATTGTACAGTGGAACCTTGGATCACAAGCATAATCCCAGGAGAATGCTTGTAATCCAAAGCACTCTCATATCAAAGCGAATTTCCCAATAGAAGTCAATGGAAACTAAGATAAATCATTCTGCATTGACTTCTATTTCATACAATGCCGCATGTGGCCAGGAAGGAGGGGGGGGCGCAACGGAGAGCCTTGGAAATACTCAGGAACGGACTATGTACATCTGCCCTCATCTTCTTTATCTTCCATACATACACATACTAGGGGGCCAGAGGTGCCAGCAGGGGCCCCCGAGAAGAGGAGGATTGGGGCGTAAGGTAAGTATGACGTGTTTATTATTTAAAAAAATAAAACTTGAACCTTTACAATCACTTTCAATGTGTTACTGGCAACAAAAGCAGGGAGGGCTTGCTGACACTTGTAGTTCCTCAAGGCTGCCGTGATCTAGAAGCTTTGACGCTGACTTACCGTGGGTGTGACCGTGGCTATGGCCATGTCCATCCTCTCCTTTAAGGTGGCGTACAAACTTCTCTACGACCAGGAAGGCGATGATTCCTGCCAGCATCCAGAGGCCGACGGACATCATATGGGCGTGGCTGTGATCTGCCAGAAGAGCACACAGAAACATGGAGAGTCAATACTGAGAAAATACATCACAGCTAGGTTTTGTGTTTTTTTTTCTTCTTTGGGGTAAATCTGTAACCCACCATTGCTGACCTCCTTCTGAACCGAGCTTGTAGCCTGGCTGTGCTGCTGATCCCTGACCAACAAGCATGCAGCAAGTGAAGTCAAATCTCCTGATTTCCATATTTCTCCTGGGTCAGCGACTGAAATTACTGAAGCCAAAAGGACCAACATGACAGTCAGGCAACTAGTGTTTTCAGGTGGTCAGCACCGCCAGCTTACATATGTATTTTAGTACAGGTCATATTTAATTCTTACATTTATTTCGACTGCAACTGACAAACCATATTTCTTGTGACAATTAAAGCAGAATTAAAGTGTTACTAAACCCCCAACAGTAAAATCAGACTGTTTATTGCAGTGAAGCTCGCTTACTATACTCACAGTAGAACCTAAGGTGTTAATCCTCTGCATTGTGTAAAAAGGCTGTTTGGTCCTGTCTTCTCTGATCCTCCCCTTCTTCCACTGTTCCAAATCCATCTCCTGATAAGAGAGAGCTATGGGGGCACTCTGCACATGCTCCCTTTGGTGCATCTTGCTAGAGTTTTTTTTTTTTTTCTTGGGAGAGTGATCAGCACAGGGCCAATCAGCACTGTCCAGACAGAGGGTCAGAGGTCCCACATCCTCATAGGACAGTCAGAGGAGAATGAAAACTCCTCCTACCAGCTTTAACCAGACACTGATAGAAGTTACAAGACTGCTATATACTGCTGATGAGAAAAGGCTTTTAGCAGTTTATATTTACTAAAATAATTTCATTTGCATGTTCTGTGACAGACCAGATATAGTGAATGCAGAGTCCTGGGTTTAGTAACACTCTCACAATCAACATTGAGAGCCGGTTCACACAGGGGCAACTCAGATCCAACTTCAGGTCGCCCCTAGTCCCACCACATGTAAAAATCAATGTAAGTGAATGGAGCCGTCTTAATGCACACTACTGAAGTCGCTCCGACTTCAGAAAAGGTTCCTGTACTACTTCTATCCGACTTGTAGGCGACTGGTACCCGTTGATTTCAATGGAGGTCGCCTCCAAGTCGGATCTCCGTCTATGCGGAGGCGACTCTCACAGAATTATCAGCTCTCAAGAGGGAACTCCACGCCAAATTTATTTAAAAAAATTGGCGTGAGTTCCCCCTCCGAGAGCATACCAGGCCCTTAGGTCTGGTATGGATTTTAAGGGGAACCCCCTACACCGAAAGAACGGCGTGGGGGTCCACCCCAGATCCATACCAGACCCTTATCTGAGCACGCTACCCGGCCGGCCAGGAAAGGTGGTGGGGACTCTCACAATCAACATTAAAGAGGATCTTCACCCTCCATGACAAGTTTACTCCCATCCAAGCCTCCTCCCTTCCGCTGCACAGTATGGGACTTCTTTTGTTTTTCCTAATATTAAAAGCTCTGGTCCGCTCAGAGTAAAGATCAGCTTTAACCAATTTTTAAACCTAAAGCTAGGGCTGGGGGAAAAAAAATCGATTTAAATCTTGAATCGAGTTGAGAGGTCAAATAAATTAAAAATTTAAGCAAAACTAATTTAGATTTTTTTTTTCACCACCGTGCCGGTCCTGATGTGCTGCGGGCAGGAGTTTTTAGGCGAGGCCGCGGCTTCGGCCTAGTCCGCGAGGCTGGACGCCGCGGACTTGCCTAAAGACTCCTCAGGACCGGCAACGGTGTCCATAAAAAAATAATAATATTATTAATAATTTAATATTATTAATAATAATAATAAAAAAAAACTCGATTAGAATCGTGAATCAAGTTTTTTTTTTTCAAAATCGCCCAGCTCGTCCTAAAGCTCCATACACACTATCAGATTTTCTGCTGATTGTTGTCTTCAGATTTACCAAAACCATGTAGTAGAAGGGCCTGCCTGATTGCATACACATTGAAACTTCTATGGTTTGACCTCATATTATATGGTTTTATTAAATCTGAAGGTGGAAAAAAAAAAATCAGCAGAAAATCTGATAGTGTGTATGGAGCTTTATTCTGCTAGTCTTAGTAAATAGATATAGTAAGGTATTTTATAGGGATTGACTGATTATTGGCGGCTGATATTCACTTTAGAAGTATCTGTAAAAATACGGACTGATATTTGCAATATTGCTTCAAGGGGTTGTAGCGGGTTTGATGCCCGCAGCTGCATGCATCACCCCCCGGGACCGTTCTTTAGAGCGCACGGTCGGCTTTATAGTAATAACCAAAGTGGCTCAACAGAGCAAGGGGACTTAAAAATATATATTTTTTTTAATGTACAAAATATCGGCTATCGGCAGGAGAGGTGGTCGAAATATCGGTATCGTATCAGCACCAAAAAACGTTAATCGGTCGATCGCTAGTATTTTATATTTACTTTTTTAACTTATTTTTTTTTCCTCCCGTTGCTTCCTCATTTCGGGCCTAGGCCAAAATTATCTTCAATTATTAAATTGTTATTTATACACCGAATTTCTGCAGCTTTTTAGCAGCTCAGACTTTTTGAATGATAACATTTGAGGCGCTAAAAGTCCAGGACAGTAAAATACCCCCCAAATGACCCCTTTCTGGTAAGTAGATATCCCAAGGCATTTGCTGAGAGAGGCATGTTGAGTCCATGAAGATGTTTTTTATGCCATACATTTTTAAAAATGACAAGTTATTTTAATCACATACAAAGATGTCACGTTACTGAGATATTTCTCACACAGGCCAAGGTTATACACTATATTACCAAAAGTATTGGGACACGTGCCTTTACACACTCATGAACTTTAATGGCATCCCAGTCTTAGTCCGTAGGGTTCAGTATTGAGTTGACCCTCCCTTTACAGCTATAACAGCATCAACTCTTCTGGGAAGGCCGTCCACAAGGTTTAGGAGTGTGTCTATGGGAAGGTTTGACCGTTCTTCCAGAAGCGCATTTGTGAGGTCAGGCACTTATGTTGGATGAGAAGACCTGGCTCCCAGTCTCCGCTCTATTTAATCCCAAAAGTGTTCTAATGGGTTGAGGTCAGGAATCTGTGCAGGCCCAAAACTCGCTCATCCGTGTCTTTGTGGACCTTGCTTTGAGCATTGGCCCAAATCATTTGGTGGAGGGGGGATTATGGTGTGGGGTTGTTTTTCAGGGGTTGGGCTTGGCCACTCAGTTCCAGCGAAGGGAATTCTGAAGGCATCAGAATACCAAGACATTTTGGACAATTTCAGGCTCCCAACTTTGTGGGAACAGTTTAGTGATGGTCCCTTCCCAACATGACTGCGCACCAAAGAACAAAGCAAGGTCCATAAAGACATGGATGAGAGAGTTTGGGGTGGAGGAACTTGACTGGCCTTCACTGACCTGAACCTGATAGAACAGTTTCCGAGGCCCTCCACTACCAGGCTACTACAGACCAAAATGACCCCTTTTTGAAAAGTAGACACTGCAAGGTATTTGAAAATAGGGCGTGCTGACGTCACCGCGTTCTACGCCTAACCCGGAAGTGCGGGCGGCATACGAGAGCCGGCCGGCTCGTTTTCTATTTACACGATTGTTTCCTTCTTTATACATGTGAGTGCAATATTATTTATTTTATTATTTATTAAAGTAAGAGGTTTTACGCTATGCGAGTGCCTTTCTGCTTCTTTATATGATATATGACACCTTCGTTCCGAGTCTGGAGGCTTACATCAAGGATAAAGTTTACTGTGGCTCATGTGACGGCTCATCCAGAACCCCTGTGCTTTTGCCTTGTTGATCTCACTGATACTGAGATCTTAAATTCTGGTAAGCGGCCCCCTTTCACTGGTGGAGGTGATTTCTTGGATTTCTTTTAACACAGAATATTGAGGGTGCCCGCTCCATATCTTCACTTTGGACGAATCCTCACCATCTTTTGATTGTTTTCTCTGGGACTTTTATTGACTTTATTTCTATTATTTTTTTTAAGTCTTTTGTACATTCATTATAATCAGTTGGTGTTTTGTGCTTTATTAACAATTTATGCAATTTTTATGCACAAGGGACATATAATTTATGCTAATTATATTATTGGCACTGGTGATTTTTAATTCTCACCTATACATTTAAGATATTATTCACTGATATAATTATATTTATTTAACATTTTTAAGTAATATTTTTAAGCTATCTTTGCATCTTTTTTGTCACTAATTTCCTTTTGGGATTATAGATTTTTCAATATGCGTGTGATTTAAGTTTTTTGAGTTGAGGTTATTTTTTTTTATTTTTTTTTTGTTTTTTAGCGCAGCTCACCTTTTTCACTTATTTACCGTATATACTCGAGTATAGGCCGACCCGAATATAAGCCGAGGCCCCCAATTTACCCCCCAAAAAACTGGCAAACTTATTGACTCGTGTATAAGCCGAGGGTGAGACATGCCTGTCCATCCCTGTGTGTGTGTCCGTCCATCCCTGTGTGTCCGTCCGTGTGTGTGTGTGTGTGTGTCCATCCATCCATCCATCCCTGTGTGTGTGTGTGTCCATCCATCCATCCATCCCTGTGTGTGTGTGTGTCCATCCATCCATCCATCCATCCCTGTGTGTGTGTGTGTGTGTCCATCCATCCATCCATCCATCCCTGTGTGTGTGTGTCCATCCATCCATCCATCCCTGTGTGTGTGTGTGTCTCCATCCATCCATCCCTGTGTGTGTGTGTATCCATCCACCCCTGTGTGTGTGTGTATCCATCCATCCCTGTGTGTGTGTGTGTCTCCATCCATCCATCCCTGTGTGTGTGTGTGTGTGTGTGTGTGTGTGTGTGTGTGTGTGTGTGTGTGTCCAGCCTACCTGTGTCCCGAGCCTCCGTCCCGTGCCTTGCCTCCGTCCCGTGCCGTGCCTTGCCTCCGTCCCGTGTCGTGCCTTGCCCCCGTCCCGTCCCGTGCCGTGCCGTGCCTTGCCTTGCCTCCGTCCCGTGCCTTGCCAGGATCGCCGCTCTTCGTCGGCGCCTCGGCGGCCATTGTAAAATTCAAAAGCCGCGCCTCCGGCTCCGCCTTCGCCTGTGATAGGCGGAACACTGAATTTCCCAGCAGCCTGTGTTCCGCCTATCACGGACATCGTCTCATCCTCGTCCGTAGTACGAGGATGAGACGATGTCCGTGATAGGCGGAACACAGGCTGCTGGGAAATTCAGTGTTCCGCCTATCACAGGCGAAGGCGGAGCCGGAGGCGCGGCTTTTGAATTATAGAATGGCCGCTGTCTGTCTGCTCGACACGCTGATCGAGCAGGCAGACAGCGATGACTCGAGTATAAGCCGAGGGGGGCACTTTCAGCCTCAAAAAAGAGGCTGAAAATCTCGGCTTATACTCGAGTATATACGGTAGTTTATTATATCGGAGTATTACGATTGGAGTTGCTGCTTGTAGGGAACCTATATACATTTTTGAAAAAAAATAATTTTTTCTGAATAGCGCGGTTTACTTTTTATATCTTATTTGAAAATAGGCCTGGTGAGTATTTTGTAGATCTCATTTTTTTGTCACACAATTTTTTCGTTTTCAGTTTATGTGGCAATAGGGGGTGTTTCAACTGTCCCGGCATTTTTAAGGCCTCAAAAAAAATAAAAATGACGTTTAGGCCCCAGTCACACCTGAGCGTTTTATAGCTTGAAGCCTGAATTCTCTATGGAGAAGGTTCACATCTCCACTCCAAAATGCCTGAAACTTAAACAAGTTCTGGAACTTTTTTTTCTTTTAAAGGCAGATATGGGAGTTTTTCTGCTTTTTACATTGGGGTCCTTTTGACCTACAAAAAATCACGGCAAAAACACAGCAAAATAGCGTGACTTTCTGCTGAAAATGCTACACTCAGGTGTGAATGGAGCCCTATGCCCAGCATTAGGAGTTTCTGCCACACTCCTGATGTTGGGCATACATGTAATGTTCTTTTTTTCGTGAAACGAAAAAAAACAAAAAAAATAAAAGGAAGAGCATAACAGATTCCTCCTTTCACATCGATGTGAATGAAGAGAGCTTTACCAGAAAAGCCGTATGCACAACATTGGAGGAGCCTGTGTATTACCCCTGCAATACAATGATCCCGGTTACAATGCTCTGCAGGCTTTAAACACAAAAATGTATTACATTTTTTAAAAAGGCGGACTATGCCTTTTAAAGCCCAATTGTCGTTTATTTTCTTATTTCATTTTTTCAGATTGTGTGCAGTATTATACATGGACATTAGTCTCTGGGGAATGCCCACACCTGTTACTGCTCAGGGTTCCTCAGTGAAGAGGATCACACCTCAAGGATTACTCTTGGTCACGGCAAGGCTGGCAGATACGTCAATCTGGAGCTGAAACCAAGACCGGTAGCCTGAGGCCGAGTACACACGAGAGGATTGTCCGTCCAACTTAGTCCGCTGAACCGTGTTTCAGCGGACAATCCGCTCGTGTGTGGGCTTCAGCGGACTTTTTCAGCGGACAGTCTGACGGACTTAGTCTTTCGGAATTTCCGTAATTTTGTCCGTCCAAACTTGGTTTCAGCGGACAATCCGCTCGTGAGTAGGTTAGTTCGACGGACTAAGTATGGAGCATGCTCAGAAAGGATTTACACGGCGAAGGTTGCATTGCAGTGTATTGGACGTCGAATTTCTAGTCCCGTCGTACGTGCTGTACACGTCATCGCGCAAGCTTTCGGCGGACTGTCTGTTCATCGTGTGTGGTCAAGTCCGTTCATTCGAAAGTTGGACGGACTGTCTGTCGGATTGTCTGACGAACTTAGATGGGCAGACAATCCGCCCGTGTGTACGCGGCCTTAGGGCTCATTCACTGCGTTTTGTGTCAATCTAAATGCAGCACTATAGTAATCAAGGAGCCCATACTACACACAGCTGAGCCTATCTACAAAAATATGTGCTGTGAAAAAAAAAAAAAGAAAAAAGTAGGCCACCTCTGAGTCCAGGGACGCACAGATCCGCTGATTTTTTGTGTACATGCATACATGCATAAATGTGTATCCATTAAATTGAATGGAATTAGAACTGTACATATCTAAATGCAAGTACTTTAGATACGTGTTGCAGGATTTCCTGCCAATGTGAACCTGCACTCATGTGGAAAAATACGCATATACCCGTGTGAATGGACCCTAGTTGTCGGTTACCCCTGAATATGAAAATGGAGTTGGGATGGGTCAAAAAGGAAAATAACTAGCTGTCTTTTTTTTAACCCGCATGCCAACCGTCTGCCAAAGTTGTACTACGACAGCATGGTTCGGCTGCGCAAATCGCCGTTATGCTACGTCGGTAGCATAAACAGCCACTAGGGAGCGCTTGCGAAGCCGGAGGCGCATGCCCCCCCATGGTGATGAAAGTGCCCAGCGGTCTCAATCGCCACTGGGCTCTTGCGATTGCCCGGGGCACATGGAGTACCAGGAGCTGTGTGTGTAAACCGTCTGTCAGTTCACTGCACAGTCCTATCCCCCCTTCAGATAGAACACTCCCTAGGATACATAGTAACCCCTTCATAAATAAATATATATCTATATATATTTTCCTATTACCCCCCCTTGAGTTATGCTCATAAAAAAAGGGGGGGGGGGGGGTCACACTTACATAGGTCCAGAGTGTCACAGGATCCAGCTTCTCTTTTAACCACTGTGGTGGAGAAGGTGGGGATGGTGGAGCGTCTACGTTGGCCTCACTTTTAGCAGGCTGTTAAGCGGCCTCCTGGGGTAGTGCATCTCCAAACTGCCAGCAGGTTCTGAATGCATCAAGATCATCGTGACCATGACCGTGGTGATCGTGCCCGTGATGGTCCTTGTGGCCGTGCGCATGTCCATGCTCGTGGCAGTGGGCACGTCCGTAGCTGTGCCCATGATGACCTTCATGACTGTGGCCATGGTGAACATCTCCGTGGCTGTGCCCGTGGTGATTCTGAGCCAATGTTGTACACAGCAGATTTACCAGCACCAAGGCCAGCAATGTGGCACAGGACACTCGCTCTCCTTTCTTCCAGATGCGACCCATCTCACCTAAAGGGACAAAAAAAAGAAACGGTGAGGATAGAAGAGAGAACCTCATAGGAAGAGCAAAAACTTTGTTTCTTCTGGGTTCTAAAGCATGACCACTGTGTGAGGGCCTCACTTCACCACCAGACTTTCTAATAAATGTACATGACTGGAGGAACGAGAGAGTCCGTGGGAATGCTGGCTCAATGACCTCAACTGGGAGATTTCACCACTCGAGTCCCTCAAGAGACACAAAGTTCCAATGAGTGAATAATCTACCTGCATCCACCCAACAAATAATTTTGGGTTGACTGGCATATAATTAACCACTTCAGTACTGGGTACTTTCCCCTCTTCCTGCCCAGGCCAATTTTCAGCTTTCAGCTTTGTCGTACTTTAAATGACAATTGCGCGGTCATGCAACGATGTACCCAAAACATTTTTCTCATTTTCTTCCCACAGATAGAGCTTTCTTTTGGTTGTATTTAATCACTTCTGTGTTTTTTTTTTTTTGCTAAACAAACTAAAAAATAAAAAAAGACAGAAATTTGGGGAGGGGGAATTTTTCTTAGTTTCTCCTTCACCGAGGGCACTTATGAGGAGGCACCAATATGTATAATTAATGGGCACTGATAGGCTACACTGATATGCTGCACTGATGGGCACTAATAGATGGCATTGATGAGAAGGTACTAACAGGCGTTACTGATGGGCACCAATTGACATTGTGGTGGGCACCTCTGATGGGGCTGCGCTGATAATCAATGTGTTGATTACCAGTGCTCACCCCACTTTGACAGGAGACCCCGCCGATCGGCATTCCCTGTCCGACCAGAAACTTATCTGTCTTTAAACTTTAAAGCAGAGTTCCACTTTTTTAGTTTATTAAAAGTCAGCAGCTACAAAAAGCAGAACGCTGCTGACTTTGAACGGTCCAGCGATGCGGCCGCATGGAGCCTCGTTCCTCTCCATGGCACCATTATAGGAACTGTGGGCACCCCATCGTGACAGCTGGCGGCTGCTCGGCCAGGCACGCACTACGCATGCGCGAGTTGTGCTGTACTCTGCTAGTGGCCGGGCATTCTTCTGGGACCTGTGATGTGATCCAACAGGATGCCCTTCCCGTTGGATGACAGAAGTGACACCAAACGTCACTTCTGCCCAATGGTCTTAAAATTGACATTTTTTTTTGTTTATTGAAAAAAAAAAAACATTTTTGTATGATCAATAAAAAAGTTTGACAAGGAGAAAAATAAAAAAAAAATATTTTAAACATAAACAATATAAATATATATGACCGGCCGCGTCCAATCACAGCCGGTCACATGTACTGTGCACATTCACGGTGCCTAGGGCGCGTGCAGAGCGGCGATCAGGGATGCCGCTTGTCACCCTGACACAGCCCAAACACGATCGCAGTAAAGAGCCAATGAAATTGGCTCTTTACCACGTGTCCGGCTGTGTCCAATCACAGCCGGTCACAGAATGTAAACAAACCGCGGTAACTAGGGGTGCAACGGATCGTCACCACGTTCGGATCGGTACAAGCCGCGATCCACGGAGCGCTCCACGGTCTCGGCCTTAGGAAAGGCCGCTGCTTCAGCCTAGTTACGAAGTGGCAGCCATCTTGGTGCACCTGTTGGGATTTACAATGTGATCGCTCCGTCCAATGACGGAGCGATCACTTGTAAACAAACCAGTGTGATGACGCCGGTTCCTCTCTCCCCTCTGTGTACAGATCTGTACAGTGGAGGGGAGAGATCATATGGAAGCAGCGATGTGGGCTGCTCTGTGACAAGCACAGTCACAGCCATCCCTCAATACCCTGCCAATACTCTGCAATGCAATACCCTGCCAATACTCTGCAATGCAATACCCTGCCAATACTCTGCAATGCAATACCCTGCCAATACTCTGCAATGCAATACTCTGCCAATACTCTGCCAACGGTACTCTGCAATGCAATACCCTGCCAATGAAATACTCTGCCAATACTCTGCAATAACCTGCAATGCAATACCCAGCAATAAGCTGCCAATACTCTGCAATACCCTGCAATACTCGGTAATACCCAGCCATACTCAGTGATAGCCAGCCGTACCCAGCCATCATGCTCAGCCAATATTACAATGGGGGAGATGACGTGGATATTACAGTGGGGAGATTGTGGATATTACAGTATGGGACTATATGGTGGTGGAATTTTCACAGGTTTTTGCAAATTCAGTTATTTGCTGATCCGAAAAATGATCCGATCCATGACTCTGATCCGAGGAATGATCCGATCCGTGAGTTTTTTGATCTGTTGCACCCTTAGCGGTAACGAGATGTTACCGGGTTCTCCTCCTCACACACTTTCTTGACTACGCTGCTATGGGCTCTAGCCCCAGATCTTTTGCAGACCTAGCAATGCCCCTGGTCAGGAGTAAAGGAGACAAAGAACTTTACTCCAACATTTCCATCCAAAGAAAACATGCGCACTTTACACGTCTGCCCGCTACTGAAAAAAAAGTTTTTGTATGGTGGTCACCGATAGAAAATGGAAATATGGCGGAACACGGCATGCCGCGGTGACAACTTTCCACCATATCAGTCTCCGGTCACAGCTGCGTGTTCCGGTAATGCGCACAGAAATGGACGTTTCCACGCAATCCTGGAACATGCAAAAATACGAGCCTTGCACTTGTAGTGCCATTTATTGTAAATGCCCCCCCAAAACGTGAGACCCCAAAACAAGAAATGTGGGCAAAATGCGTGGGATATAAATCAAAGTGAAACGCGCCATCAGATACTTGTGGGGCACAGGAAAACACACTGAAATCAATTGTGGGGCGCTATGCTTGTTGGGTGTTTGTGAAATTAAGAAAGGTCCCGGTCACACCTCTGACATACACCTTGATGGCAAACTATGGAATGCTGGGAGAGCAGGAATCAGCAAAAATCACCAACACTGAAAGGGTTCAAATGACTAGCTGAGCGCTCACCCCTCCCCCCCATAGCCCCCCATGTGTAATGTGTTTCACTCTTGATTATACCAAGTCCCCACCATCCCCCGCATACCAGATAAAAGATAAAATAGGAATAAAGACCAACTTTTTTTTTCCCATTTACAATAGAGGTGAGGGGGACTATAACCCCTGTCAGGTTTTATTTGCCATCTGTGTCCCCATTGGGGGGGATTTCCCTTCACTTCCTTTCCCATAGACAAAAAAAGAAGTGAGAGAAATCCTCCCAAAGTGACATCACCCCTGGGTGTCACCAGAACTAGTGTCCACATTGGAAGATTTCCCCTCTAATTCCTGTTCCGTGACAACCCAACACCTGGCATTTTCTTTCACTTTTGTTGGTAAATAGAGAGACTGAATCTCCCTAAAGGGGTGCAGACAGCAATAAAAACCTGACAGGGGATCTAACCCCTCTCCACTCCATCCAACACTAACAATAAACGGGATTTCCTTTAGTTATACTGAAAAGCCGAGTTCTGAGCAAAATTTTACTTTTAGATAAAAATCCCCCTATAATCCTCATGCTTGATGTATTCTAGTAAAGGAATGCTGCAAACGAAGGTCTGTTTTGTATTTTTGCACCATTGATTTCTTACTTTTGTAAGTCCCAGCAGGCCGCAGCCATCTCATGTGTGGGCATCTGAAGCCAGACTGTATCTCTTCCTGTATTCCATGCATGCTGGTTACCCAGAATGCACCTCCAGATCTCGCACATGCTCAGAGCAGCACGAGCAGTGTAATAGGTTGTCGGTTGGGTTTCCATAGCAACAGCAGTCTCAGACGAAGTTGTCAGTTATTTTGCAATTCACAAAGTTGACAAATAAGGACGTGGCCCCTTTAAGAAAAATTGTCAGTTATTTTTTCAAAAAAAAAAAAAAAAAACTCTGCCGATGATGTCATCGACTGGGCCACTATATATGCAGACGCACGGACGTCAGACAGCAGAATCTCATAGGAGACTGAGCGTTGAGGACGTGCCTCTGATCTCTCCTGAGATTTTTCTTGCAATTTGATTGGATTTGATTTAATTCAATTCAATTTCTTTGCGATTTCTATAGTACATTTAAAGAGTGTTTCTTTATTCTTAATAATGAACCGATTTAAATGTAATCAGCTTCTTTCTCTGAAAAACACCAAAGAGAAACCCAGCGAAGGAAGGTCAGCTATTGTAGGAGGTATCGGTGACCAGCCTGCAGATACTCCAATCACAATGAAGAGGACCCGGACGTTTGTACGCCGCTGTCTCAGAGCCCTTGTTGGATGTTTCGGATTCGGCTGCAAAACCAATGGACATCACCAGGAGACCGACACAGAGACTGGTGAGTAATATTGATAGTGATAGATACAAAAAGTACACTGGAGAAGTCACCTACACTCATGGGGCAGAGCAGTGCTGCCAACCTACCAGATTGAGATTTACTGACACAACACCCAAAATGTACTGGCACAGACACGTGTTTACTGACATTTCCAAAAGTTACAAAATGACAAAATGGCAGTTTTAAGTGCAAACTAGAAAATGCATTTCCTGGAGAAAATGGGTGGGAATGCTGAATAGCATGAAAACTGCCCATCATATTCCTCTATTATAAATCAGTACATGGTGTGTCTGTGCCCTCCCCCACTGCCCATCACTGTGTATAAGACGTGTTGGTAACCATGGAAACAAAGCAGACAACAAAAGCCTGGCTGCCCTAAATTTAACCACTAGGCGTCCGCTCTATAGCCGAAAGACAGCTGAAGCGTGGACGCCAATTGCCGAGAGGCCGTCCCTGGACATCTTCCTGTTTACTTCCGCAATGCGCGCTCCCGCGAACGCACATCGGGGAAGTTCTGTGCTGGCCGTGTCCCCCGGACACAGCCAGTCACAGATCGCTGTAAACGGCCAATAACAGCAGCCGTTTACAGAGCGATCGGCGTGCCCAATGAGAGATGATCTCATATGTTTACATAGCATGGCATACATGGCATGGCTTACATAGCATGTTTACATGTTTACTAGCAGCTGCAGCGGCCGTAAGTATTGTCCCCAGTGTGCCATCTGACCCCAGTGTGCCACCTGTCAGTGCCCTCTGTCCCCAGTGCCACCTGTCAGTGCCATCTGTCCCCAGTTTCATTTGCCCCAGTGCCACCTGTCAGTGCCATCTGTCCCCAGTGCCACGTATAAGTGCCATCTGTGATCAGTGCCACATGTCATCAGTGCCACATAGTGGCATCTTTCATCAGTGCCATATCACTGTCATCAGTGCCACATATTAGTGCCATCTGTCATCAGTGTCATGTGTCAACAGTGCCACGTATCAGTGGCATCTGTCATCAGTGCAGTGTCAAAGAATTGTGGGAAAAAAATGACAACACCAAAAAGCTCCCCATGCCTCTTACTAAATACCTTGGAATGTCTACTTTCAAAAAAGTGGTCACTTAGGGGGTATTTGTACTTTCCTGGCTTGTTCGGGTCACAAGAAATGTGACCAGTACATGAGATCTGATTAATTTTGTATGATTTGCACCATAGCTTGTAGACTCTCTAACTTTCACAAAGACCAAATAATATCCACTAATTTGGGTTATTTTTACCAAAGATATGTAGCAGTATAAATTGTGGCCAAAAATCATGGAAAAAAATATCATTTGCAAAATTTTATTACAGAAACAAAGAAAAATGCATATTTTTTTCAAAATTTCGGTCTTTTTTCTTCATTTATAGCGCAAAAATTAAAAAACCCAGAGGTGATTAAATACCACCAAAAGAAAGCTCTATTTGTAGGGAAAAAAGGGCAAAAAATTCATTTGGGTACAATGTTACATGACTGTCATTCAAAGTGTGAGAGCACCAAAAGCTGAAAATTGGTCTGGGTACGAGGGGTGTTTAAGTGCCCAGTTGTCAAGTGGTTGACGTCATTTTCTGCCGCGATATTGCGGCGGACAGATCAGACACTTTTGACACCATTTTTGGGACCAGTGACATTTATACAGCAATCCGTGCTATAAAATGCACTGATTACTAGGGGTGCAACGGATCAAAAAACTCACGGATCGGATCGTTCCTCGGATCAGAGTCACGGATCGGATCATTTTTCGGATCAGCAAATAATAATTTAATTTGCAAAAACCTGTGAAAATTCCACCACCATATAGTCACCACTGTAATATCCACAATCTCCCCCGCTGTAATATTGGCTGAGTATGGCTGGGTACGGCTGAGCATAGCTGAGCATAGCGGAGTACGGCTGGGTACGGCTGAGCATGGCTGAGTACGGCTGGGTACGGCTCAGTATGGCTGGGCACAACAGAGTATGGCTGAGTACGGCTGAGTACAGCTGAGTATGGCTGGGTACCGCAGGGTATCGCTGTGTATTGGCAGGCAGGGTATCGCAGAGTATTACTAGAGTGTTGGCAGGGTATCGCAGAGTATTACTAGAGTGTTGGCAGGGTATCGCAGAGTATTGCTAGAGTATAGGCAGGGTATCGCAGAGTATTGCTAGAGTATTGGGGTATTCCAGAGTATTGCTAGAGTATTGGCAGGGAATCGCAGAGTATTGGGATATTGCAGAGTATTGGCAGGGATGGCTGCTTCCATCTCAGGATCTCTCCCCTCCACTGTACAGATTAATACAGAGAGGGAAGAGAGGAACCGGCGTCATGACGTCGGAGCAAACACAGTGTAAACAGCATGGGTGTAGAAAGATGGCTGCCGCTTCGGAGCTAGGCTGAAGCCGCGGCCTTTCCTAAGGCCGAGACCGCGGAGCGCTCTGTGGATCGCAGCATGTGCCGATCCGAGCGGGGTGGCCCGTTCGGATCACGGATCAGTGACGATCCGTTGCACCCCTACTTATCACTGTATAAATGTCACTGGCAGGGAATGGGGTTAACTACTAGGGGGTGATCAAAGGGTTAAAGCGAGAGTTTCGCCAAAGAATAATTGCTCTCGCTCTAACGATCGTGGCGATACCTCCCATGTGTGTGAACACCGGTTTCATATGCGGGCGCTGCTCACGTATGCGGTCGCTTCTGCACGCGAGCTCGGCTGGATGGGCGCGTTTTTTTTTTTATATTTATTTTAGCTTTTATTCTTAATTTTCCCACTGTGCTCTAAAAAAATTAAAAAAAAATTGTGTCACTTTTATTCCTATTACAAGGAATGCAAACATCCCCTGTAATAGGAAAAAAAAAAAAAGCATGACAGGGCCTCTTAAATATGAGATCCGGGCTCACATCTCATATTTACACAAAATGCAATAAAAAATAAAAAAAAACTTGTTTGAAAAAAACTAAATAAATAAAAAAAGTTTCTTTAAGAGCTATGGGGGGGAAGAGACGTTTTGATGTCACTTCTGCCCTCCAGTGGTATGGAGACGGGTGGGGGCCATCTTCCCCTCACTCAGCTCCATACCACACACGGTAGCAGAAGCTGCCGGCGGCTCCGGTAAGCGGTGGAGGGCATCGGAGCATGGCAGGAGGGGGGGTCCTCTCCCGCAGCCAATAAAAGGGATCTCATGGCAAATCCGCCGCAGAGACCACTTTTATCTGACCGCCCGCTAAAGAAAAAAAAATAGCGGGGTTATGGTAGCTAGCTCTGCCATAACAACGATATTCCTCTTCAAAGTACTGGCGTATAACGACGGCCGGCGGTCCGTAATTGGTTAAAGACAGAGATAACAGCAGAAATAACCCCTTGCCAATAGTGATGGAGTTCAGGACATCTCCATAACATATGTATTAAATTAGCCAGCCCAATATTACATCTACGACAAAGAGGGGTATCTTTACGCTGCCATTTAAACAAATATCTTAGAGGTATTATAAGTCCTGTGTGAAATGAATAGTTGGTTTACTTTCTGTGTGGAAGATAAAGAGACTATGGGCAGTGTGGGCAATGCCGCCTCCCAATCACCATCCGATATGGACCCAGATCTCTTTTACATGGAGGAAGTGGCTGCGACTGTGCAGCTGTACGTTCTAATCATTTTCAATGGACTGCCTGCATGTAGCACCTGAAAGTTACAGATGCTGCAAAAACGCTCCGTTCATGCTATATGGGCGTCATCACCCTTATATTCACGGCCAGACAGACAGACAAAACGAATGCAAATAAAACAGTGCTAATTAATTATCCATGAGCGTTTTATTATGCACTATCCCTTTCACCTAAGTGTCTGTGCTCCTAAAGCCGGCAATACACAGAATTTTGGCCAGTTCAGCAGGGACCAGCCGAGATTCTAAACATGTGCAGGCTGATTACATCAGATGTTTCATGCGATTATTGCCAGCTAGTGGGTCGGGATGAGTGGCAGGCAACCAGCATCTTTATAGGAAGGCCAACAATAGTGATCCTTGTGTCCCTGTCATGTCAAGTTTATTCATTGTCCCTGGCACAAGATTTTTGAACTGTTCTCTCTATAATTTGAAGTTAAAAAAATATATGAAATGTAGGTGAAGGTGCTAAATCTAATTCTTCTTTTTTTTTATTGAAGATGTATGCGGTATTAACTGCAGACAAGGCTCACACAGCATGCCTGTCGTCTATTACATTCAGACTCCACCAGAGTGCTCCGCAGGCGATGCCGCTCCACCAGAGCGCGCCCCAAGCGAGGCCGCTCCACCAGAGCGCGCCCCAAGCGAGGCCGCTCCACCAGAGCGCGCCCCAGACGAGGCCGCTCCACCAGAGCGCGCCCCAGATGAGGCCGCTCCACCAGAGCGCGCCCCAGACGAGGCCGCTCCACCAGAGCGCGCCCCAGACGAGGCCGCTCCACCAGAGCGCGCCCCAAGCGAGGCCGCTCCACCAGAGCGCGCCCCAGACGAGGCCGCTCCACCAGAGCGCGCCCCAAGCGAGGCCGCTCCACCAGAGCGCGCCCCAAGCGAGGCCGCTCGACCAGAGCGCGCCCCAGACGAGGCCGCTCCACCAGAGCGCGCCCCAAGCGAGGCCGCTCCACCAGAGCGCGCCCCAGACGAGGCCGCTCCACCAGAGCGCGCCCCAGACGAGGCCGCTCCACCAGAGCGCGCCCCAAGCGAGGCCGCTCCACCAGAGCGCGCCCCAGACGAGGCCGCTCCACCAGAGCGCGCCCCAAGCGAGGCCGCTCCACCAGAGCGCGCCCCAAGCGAGGCCGCTCCACCAGAGCGCGCCCCAAGCGAGGCCGCTCCACCAGAGCGCGCCGCAGTCGATTCCGCTCCACCAGAGCGCGCCCCAAGCGAGGCCGCTCCACCAGAGCGCGCCCCAAGCGAGGCCGCTCCACCAGAGCGCGCCCCAAGCGAGGCCGCTCCACCAGAGCGCGCCCCAAGCGAGGCCGCTCCACCAGAGCGCGCCCCAGACGAGGCCGCTCCACCAGAGCGCGCCCCAAGCGAGGCCGCTCCACCAGAGCGCGCCCCAAGCGAGGCCGCTCCACCAGAGCGCGCCCCAAGCGAGGCCGCTCCACCAGAGCGCGCCCCAAGCGAGGCCGCTCCACCAGAGCGCGCCGCAGGCGATGCCGCTCCACCAGAGCGCGCCCCAAGCGAGGCCGCTCCACCAGAGCGCGCCCCAAGCGAGGCCGCTCCACCAGAGCGCGCCCCAAGCGAGGCCGCTCCACCAGAGCGCGCCCCAGACGAGGCCGCTCCACCAGAGCGCGCCCCAAGCGAGGCCGCTCCACCAGAGCGCGCCCCAGACGAGGCCGCTCCACCAGAGCGCGCCCCAGACGAGGCCGCTCCACCAGAGCGCGCCCCAAGCGAGGCCGCTCCACCAGAGCGCGCCCCAGACGAGGCCGCTCCACCAGAGCGCGCCCCAGGCGAGGCCGCTCCACCAGAGCGCGCCCCAAGCGAGGCCGCTCCACCAGAGCGCGCCCCAAGCGAGGCCGCTCCACCAGAGCGCGCCCCAAGCGAGGCCGCTCCACCAGAGCGCGCCCCAGACGAGGCCGCTCCACCAGAGCGCGCCCCAGACGAGGCCGCTCCACCAGAGCGCGCCCCAGACGAGGCCGCTCCACCAGAGCGCGCCCCAAGCGAGGCCGCTCCACCAGAGCGCGCCCCAGACGAGGCCGCTCCACCAGAGCGCGCCCCAGACGAGGCCGCTCCACCAGAGCGCGCCCCAGGCGAGGCCGCTCCACCAGAGCGCGCCCCAAGCGAGGCCGCTCCACCAGAGCGCGCCCCAAGCGAGGCCGCTCCACCAGAGCGCGCCCCAAACGAGGCCGCTCCACCAGAGCGCGCCCCAAGCGAGGCCGCTCCACCAGAGCGCGCCCCAGACGAGGCCGCTCCACCAGAGCGCGCCCCAGACGAGGCCGCTCCACCAGAGCGCACCCCAGACGAGGCCGCTCCACCAGAGCGCTCCCCAGACGAGGCTGCTCCACCAGAGCGCGCCCCAGACGAGGCCGCTCCACCAGAGCGCGCCCCAGACGAGGCCGCTCCACCAGAGCGCGCCCCAGACGAGGCCACTCCACCAGATTGCGCCCCAGACATAGAGAAACCAAAACGTCATGTTCGCTTTACGCTTCCTCCAGGTCATGAAGATGATAATAGACCAAGGCGAAAGCACTTCTACATAAAAAAAGTAAAACGTCATGTTCACTTTTTGCTTCCCCCAGAGCCACGAAAAAGCCAGAAAGACATACAGAAAAAAAACCTAAGACCGCGAAAGCCATCACCCCCCCCTCCCTGCAGGACTACCCTCGATGTTTATGAACCAAAGAAAAAGAACCAAAACAACAAAAATAGAAAAAAAAATAAAAGACAGTACGAGTTGGAGTAGCTGTGAAGGGAGGACGGAAGCCAGTACATTTTTTCTTTCCTGCAGTCATGTGTTGGACCAGCTTTGAGGGGAGGTTGGAGACAAGAAGACTTATTATTTTCTACAGGCGTGTGTTGGATCGGCTAAGGGGAGGTTGGAGGCCGATAGACCTTTTCTTCACGAGAGTGTGCCCCAGGCGAGGCCGCTCCACCAGAGTGTGCCCCAGGCGAGGCCGCTCCACCAGAGTGCGCCCCAGACGAGGCCGCTCCACCAGAGTGCGCCCCAGACGAGGCCGCTCCACCAGAGTGTGCCCCAGGCGAGGCCACTTCACCAGAGTGTGCCCCAGACGAGGCCACTCCACCAGAATGCGCCGCAGATGAGGCCACTCCACCAGAGTGCGCCCCAGACTTAGAGAAACCAGGCATGTGTTGGATCGGCTAAGGGGAGGTTGGAGGCCGGTAGACTTTTTCTTCATGAGAGTGTGCCCCAGGCGAGGCCGCTCCACAGGAATGTGCCCCAGGCGAGGCCACTTCACCAGAGTGCGCCCCAGGCGAGGCCACTCCACCAGAGTGCGCCCCAGGCGAGGCCACTCCACCAGAGTGCGCCCCAGGCGAGGCCACTCCACCAGAGTGCGCCCCAGGCGAGGCCACTCCACCAGAGTGCGCCCCAGGCGAGGCCACTCCACCAGAGTGCGCCCCAGACGAGGCCACTACACCAGAGTGCGCCCTGGAAGACTTTTCTTTTTCTGCAGGCGTGTGTTGGATCGGCTGTTAGGGGAGGTTGGAGGCCGATAGACTTTTTCTTCACCAGAGTGCGCCCCAGGCGAGGCCAGTACACCAGAGTGCGCCCCAGGCGAGGCCAGTACACCAGAGTGCGCCCCAGACGAGGCCACTACACCAGAGTGCGCCCCAGACGAGGCCACTACACCAGAGTGCGCCCCAGACGAGGCCACTACACCAGAGTGTGCCCTGGAAGACTTTTCTTTTTCTGCAGGCGTGTGTTGGATCGGCTGTTAGGGGAGGTTGGAGGCCGATAGACTTTTTCTTCACCAGAGTGTGCCCCAGGTGAGGCCACTCCACCAGAGTGTGCCCCAGGCGAAGCCACTCCACCAGAGTGTGCCCCAGGCGAGGCCACTCCACCAGAGTGCGCCCCAGGCGAGGCCACTACACCAGAGTGCGCCCCAGGCGAGGCCACTACACCAGAGTGCGCCCCAGGCGAGGACACTACACCAGAGTGCGCCCCAGGCGAGGACACTACCTTAGAGTGCGCCCCAGACGAGGCAACTGCACCAGAGGGCGCCCCAGACAATGCCACTCCACCAGAGTGCGCCCCAGACGAGGCCACTCCACCAGAGTGCGCCCCACACGGGGCCACTCCATCAGAGTGCGACCTAGACATGGCCACTCCACCAGAGTGTGACTTCTACATAGAGAAACCAAAATGTCATTTTGGCTTTACACTTCCTCCAGGGCATGAAGATGATAATCAACCAAGACAAAGCCACTTCTACATAAAAAAATAAAACGTTGTGTTCGCTTTATGCTTCCTCCACAGCATGAAACTGATACGACGAAAAAATGGCGCTCGCTGTCAGAAAGATAAAAAGAAAGAAATTCAAAGACCACGAAGATCACCCCCTCCCCCGCAGGGAGATCCCCTGCTTGCTGTCACAAGGAGGGGGTGGATTGGGGGGAAAGAGGGGGCAGATATTGAACATGTTATACCCTAAATATGGATGTTCAGAAAGGTGAACTTATCCCTTAAAGTTCTGCTTTTTCAGAATATCTAATATACTTTAGTGTTCATGAACTGGGTATTGGCTCACTTAAACTGTATTAAACCCCAAAACAAAAAAATTAATATATTGCAGCTTACCAATCATTAGATGTTGTAGCTGCAATCATTTTTGGATAGGCTTTCCTCCCTTTGTTTTAACCTAGTGATCTGGCCAGTAACACACTTCCTGTATTAGAGCACCCCTACTCTGGATGAAGGAGAACAGGGGGGCACATTTGGACAGCTGCACTGTCAATCCTGGGAAGGCGAATGTTAAGCCGCGTACACACGGGCGGACTGTCTGGCCAACTTAGTCCGTCGAAACACATTTCAGCAGACAGTCCGCTCGTGTGTGGGCTTCAGCTGACTTTTTCAGCGTGCAGTCTGGCGGACTAAGTATTTCGGAATTTCCGTAATATTGTCCGTCGTACTTTGGTTTCAGCGGACAATCCGCTCGTGAGTAGGCTAGTTCGATGGCCTAAGTATGGCGCATGCTCAGCAAGGATTTACACGGTGAAAGGTTGCATTGCTGTGTATTGGACTTCCTATTTCTAGTCCCGTTGTACGTGCTGTACACGTCATCGCGCAAACTTTCGACGGACAGTTTTGCATCCGTGTGTGGTCAAGTCCGTTCATTCGAAAGTAGGACGGACTGTCCGTTGGATTGTCTGACGGACTAAGTTGGCCATACAGTCCGCCCGTGTGTACGCGGCTTTAGATGGACTAGGCCAGTTTAAGGTGGTGCAGGCCACAGGAGGTTCGAGGATGGGATTTTTGTTGTTTTTCTGGAATAATAAAGCTTCCCTTGCATTGGATTTTATGGTGTGCCACCGGCTTATTTGTTTTGATTATACAAAGAGATGTTTTGGATCCTTGTAGATTTTTAAAAGCTGTGCTCCAATTTAACCAATTGCAGACCACCCACCATACATACAGTATCTCACAAAAGTGAGTACACCTCTCACATTTTTGTAAATATTTTATTATAACTTTTCATGTGACAAACTTGAAAAAATCACACTTTGCTACAGTGTAAAGTAGCGAGTGTACAGCTGATATAACAGTGTCAATTTAGGGTCCCCTCAAAATAACTCAGCACACAGCCATTAATGTCTAAACCGCTGGCAACAAAAGTGAGTACACCCCTAAGTAAAAATGTCCAATTTGGGCCCAATTAGCCATTTTCTATCCCCGATGTCTTGTGACTCGTTAATGTTACAAGGTCTCAGGTGTGAATGGGGAGCAGGTGTGTTAAATTTGGTGTTATCGGTCTCACCCTCTCATAGTATTGAATAGGAATAGTCAGAGCACATTGAGATAACCGCCATTTCCTTTGAGAAAAATTCCTAAAACAATTTTTTTTCAGTTAACCCTTGACAACTCTTTAAACAAATGTCAGTGGAGCCCAAATGCATACATTTTAATACTTTAAGGCTGGTTGCACACGGGAGTAAAAAAAAAAAATATATGTTTTTACTGAGATACATTGTGGTCTATGGGACAATGCACACAGTAAAGATCAGCAATACAGCGTTGAGTACAGAGCAGTAAAACAAAAATAAAATGTTACATTTGAGTGCAGTAATATACTCGTGTGTTTACTCATTCCATGTTTTTTTATTTTATTTTTTTTTTTATTTAAGTATAAATTGTTTTCAATCAAAATGTATTATTAAGGTTTTCTGATGTAGAAAAGACAGGGCTTAAAGTGATTGTAAATGATCTCCTTGTAAAACAACTCATTCACTTGAAAATAGAAATGAAAGGCAAAACATTTGTGTGTAGATATAAAAAATACATTACACAGTGCCTTGAAAAAGTATTCACACCCCTTGACATTTTCCACATTTTGTTATGTTACAACCAAAAACATAAATGTATTTTATTGGGATTTTATGTGATCGACCAACACAAAGTGGCACATGATTGGGAAGTGGAAGGAAAATGATAAATGGTTTTGAACATTTTTTTACAAATAAATATGTGAAAAGTGTGGGGTGCATTTGTATTCAGCCCCCCTGAGTCAATACTTTGTAAAACCCCCTTTCGCTGCAATTACAGCTGCAAGTCTTTTTGGGGGTGTCTCTACCAGCTTTGCACATCTAGAGAGTGACATTTTTGCCCATTCTTCTTTGCAAAATAGCTCAAGCTCTGTCAGATTGGATGTTGAACGTCCGTGAACAGTAATTTTCAAGTCTTTTACAGATTCTCAAGTGGATTTAGGTCTGGGCTTTGACTGGGCCATTCTAACCTATGAATATGCTTTGCTCTAAACCATTCCATTGTAGCTCTGGCTGTATGTTTTGGGTCGTTGTCCTGCTGGAAGGTGAACCTCCGCCCCAGTCTTAAGTCTTTTGCAGACTCTAATGCCGCGTACACACGAGCGGAATGTCCGTCAGAAAAAGTTAGACGGAAGCTTTTCATCGTATATTCCGATCGTGTGTATGCCTCATCTGACTTTTTTTTCCGAAAACTCTGATGGACCTATAAATAGAACATGTTTTAAATCTTTCCGACAGAACCAATTCCTATTGGGAAAACCGCTCGTCTGTATGCTGTTCCGACGGACCAAAAATGACACATGCTCTGAAGCAAGTACGAGACGGAGGCTATTGGCTACTGGCTATTGAACTTCCTTTTTCTAGTCCCATCGTACGTGTTCTAGACGTTCGGACTTTGGTGTGATCTTGTGTAGACAGAGTTTATTCCGACGGGGAAAACCGGTCGTGTGTACGCGGCATAACAGGTTTTCTTCCAAGATTGCCCTGTATTTGGCTCCATCCATCTTCCCATCAAATATGACCAGCTTCCCTGTCGCTGCTGAAGATAAGCATCCCCACATGATGCTGCCACCACCATGTTCCACGGTGGGGGTGATGTATTCAAGGCCCTCTGAGGGCTTCACAGAACAGCTGTATTTATACTGAGATGAAATTACACACAAGTGGACTCAATTTACTAATGTAGCACTGACCCCCGAAGGAGCTCCTGAGTTTGTTTGGGCCTGTACTCTGCTATTAAACCCCCACTGAATTCGCTCAATCCCCTTGACACAGCTATGGTGCGATGTTGGTGTGAAGCGAATAACCCCACAATCTGCAGTATAAACACAATATACCTTTGTTATTACCTGGGTATCACCTGCTGTAAAGGAAACAACACTCCACACCAATGTTACTTAAAGGAGAACATATGTTTACTGAAACCAGTGTAACTTTCTGAGAAAGAGTCCACAGGGGAATCTCCCTGATGTTTTAAAATGGCGGATTTTGAAGCGCCGACAACACCAGGTTCAAATCCCATGGGGGTAATGGTGGACACACCGGAGGGACTACGTGTCGTACCCCCTGAACGAAGGTACTCACTAAGGCATCACGAGTGTGATGCCAGGGGTCATTGAAAAAAAAGACAGCCAAAGCTGAAATTTGCCATTGATGGTGCTTAATGCCAATCTCTTGCTGGAGAAACAGCAGGATCCTGGATATGGAAAAGGAGCGTGGATGCCATCCTTTCTCCTCACACATGGAGATGTAGGCTTTCCAGTTACAATGCTATTTCTTCCGAGAAGATTTCCGTGCCCTCAACATAGTTGGAATCACCAAGTCCGACAGACCCCGGTTCCTCAACACCTGGCTCTTAATAGCCATGCCGTTAAAGCCAGCGATGGTAAAGCAGGATAAAAGATTTGACCTTAAGATAGAAGGTCCTTTCGCAACGGCAGTCGTCAGGGAACATCTGCCACCAGACGCACCAGGGCCGCTGAGGCCAATCTGGGGCAACCAGGATTAGTGGAATCCCCTCGGCTTCCCCTCTGCGAAGCAGACGTGACAACAGTTTTAGTGGAGGTAAGGCGTAGATCAGCTGGTACTGATCCCACGGAGCCACCAGCGCATCTGACGCATCTGCCCACGGATCTCTTGTCCTGGACACGAATCTTGGCACCTTCCGATTGAGACGGGAGGCTAATAGATCCACATCTGGTGTGCCCCACTTCAGGCACAGCAGCCTGAATATCTCCGGATGCAACGCTCATTCTCCTGGGTCCAGCATCTGTCGACTCAGATAGTCCGCCTGCCAATTTTCTACCCCTGGGATGTAAATGGCCGACAGGGCCAGTAAGTGCCACTCTGCCCACCGAAGTATGTGAGCGACCTCCCGAGCAGCGGCTGAGCTTCTGGTTCCCCCTTGGTGATTTATATATGCCACAGCCGTGGCGTTGTCCGACTGGATCCTGATCGGACGCCCTTGAAGACTCATCGACCATGTGTGGAGGCACAGCTTGATCACTCTCAATTCGAGCAGATTGATCGACAACTCGGATTCCTCCGTCGACCAGAGTCCCTGAGCCGACTGAATCCCCATCACTCTACCCCAGCCGGATAGACTGGCGTCCGTAGTGATCACCGTCCATTTCAGAGAAAGGAACGATTTTCCGGACTGAATCACCGGGGACCTCAACCACCAGATCAGAGAGTCCCTGACTGGCTGGCTCACCTGGATCTGTTGATCCAGGGACAACTGAGATTTGTCCCATTTCAACAAGATCTCCTTCTGCAGTACTCTGGTGTGGAACTGAGCATAAGGTACTGCCTCCAAGGAGGCTACCATGAGTCCCAGTACTCGCATGCAAAAGCGGAGCAACGACCACTTGCGGAACAACAGTAATTTGACCGCAGATCTGAGAGTCTGCAATTTGTCTGAAGGGAGAAAAACTCTCGCTTCCCTGGAGTCCAATAGCAAACCAACCTAGGTACTCCAGACGCTGGGTCAGCACAATCATCGACTTCTTTAGGTTCAGCAGCCACCCAAATTCTTGAAAGGTCTGCATGGTGATCGCCACATCCTCCTCTAATTCTGAGGCAGAAGGTGCTCTCAGGAGGAGATCGTCCAGGTAGTCCACGATCGAGATCCCGCGTTGTTGCAGCAATGCCAATACTGGAGCCAGCACTTTGGTAAAGACTTGGAGGGCTGATGCCAGGCCAAAGGGAAGAGCCACAAATTGGTAATGGGCTTCCCTGACTGCCAAACGTAGAAATTTTTGATGCCAAAGGCATATGGGTATGTGCAGTTACACATCCTGGATGTCTAAGGATGCCAGGGAGTCCCCTTGATGGAGTGCAGCGACTACTGAGCGATCTGATTCCGTTCTGAACCTCTGCACTGTTATAAAGTGATCGAGGGCTTTCAAGTCCAAGATTGGACGTATCCCTTCCTTCTTGGGAACCACAAACAGATTTGAGTAGAATTCCTGGAAGCGCTCCAATTCCGGAACTGGTACAATCACCCCCTGATTCAGCAAGTCCTTTACCGCCCCCAACAGGGCCTCCAGCGAACCGGGGATACGGGTATGCTGGAGGGGAAGAATCCATTTGGTGGTCAAGAGAGAAACTATCTTGTAGCCTGTGGTTTTTATTTTTTGTGCTATAAAACTAAAAAAAAGCGTCAATTTTGAAAAAAAACGCATTATTTTTTGCTATAGTAAATATCCCCCAAAATGATATAAAAAAAACTTGTTTTTCCTCAGTTTAGACCGATACGTATTTTTCTACATATTTTTGATAAAAAATAAATTCAAAATAAGCGTTTATTGATTGGTTTGCGCAAAAGTTATAGCGTCTACAAAATAGGGGATAGTTTTATGGTATTTTTAATAAAAAAATCTTTATTAGTAATGGCGGCGATCAGCGACAATTTTGGCATGATTTTGGGACCATTCACATTTATACAGCAATCAGTGCGATTAAAATTGCATTGATTACTGTGTAAATGTGACTGGCAGTGAAGGGGATAACACTAGGTGGCGCTGTAGGAGTTAAGTGTGTCCTGGGGAGTGTTTGTAACTATAGGGGGGATGGGCTAGCTGCAACACATCACTTTTCATAACGCCCGATCACAGGGAGCTATGATCAGTGACACTGTCACTAGGCAGAACTGGGAGATGCTTGCTTACATTAGCATCACCCCGTTCTTCCTCTCCGTGAGACAATCGCGGGTCTCCCCACGGATATCGAGTCCAAGGGAACCGCGACCCGACACACAAAGCTCCCGGCCGGCGGCGCACACGCAGGCAAACTTAAAGGGATGTATAGGTACGCCCATTTGCCCAGCCGTACCATTCTGCCGACGTACATCGCTGTGCGCCGGTTGGGAACCGGTTAAACTGACGCAGTGCCGTATCGCAAAAAATTGCCTGGTAAGCAGCCAAATCTTCCGGTCTGTAAGTGGTTAATGTGGGAGTAAACTCCCAGGTATAATTTTTACCTATAGGCAAGCCTTATTATAAACTTACCTATTAGGTACTGTAAGTATATCTCCTAAATGTGAACTGTTTAGGAGATATTACATTTAGATGCAGCTGGTGATGTCTCCAGCACATGCTCTCTGTAGTAATGGCATAACCGTGCCGTTTTTTCAGAGCCACGCCATAAACAGCAACTCCCGAGTACATGCATCATCGCCGGCTCGGCCATTCATATAGCAGAAGCCCGTGAACCCGGAAAAAAGACCAGGTGAAGATTGAAGCGCGTTCAGCGGTGACACGCACCTCTGGAGGGCTTTGTTTTCAAGTAAGTCCTGAATAATGTGCTAGTAAGCGATGCATACTAGCACATTAGGACTTAAAGCGGTTCCAAAGGCTTTTTATCTTAATGCATTCTGTGTGCAGCAGTCCCCCTAATATTTACCTGAGCCCCATCTCGATCCAGCGATGACGCACGAGAGACTAGGCTGTCTGGGACGCTCTTGCCACTCAAAGTCGCATCGCGCTTGCTTTACCATTCGTACACACGTGCGTTTCCAAACGCATTGACAACTTGCAAGAAATTGCTTTCTTTCGCCGCGCATTTTTAAAACGGACAGCAATGTGCGTCACCTTTGCCTTACCATCCAGGCTGCATTCTCATTTGCGCTTTTCCAAACCCACAGCAGCCTGCACAGAAGTTGCGTGCTTTGCCTTGAGTTTTGAAAAACGCAAAGCAACGTGCATCATGCTTGCAATACCATTTGTTTGCATCTGCACATTTCTGAACGCATGACAACTCGCAAGTAAAATGAATGCTTTGGCATTCGTTTCAAAAACACGTGGCAACCCGGACCAAAAGACACGCACTTTGCCTTACATTTCAAAAACACGTAGCAATGTGTGTCACGCTTGTGTTACCATTAATTTGCTTCTGTCTGTTTATAATCGCATGGCAACCCACATGGCAATGTGAGTCACACTTGCAGTACCATTTAGGATGCGTTCTCATCTGCGCATTTCAAAACACGTGACAACCCGCACAGAAAACACGTGACAACCCGCACAGAAAACACGTGACAACCCGCACAGAAAACACGTGGAAATGCGCTTATGTTACAATTAGTTTGCATCTGCGTGTTTCAAAGCGCACGGCAACCAGCAAGAAAATGCATGCTTTGCAGTGCGCTTCACATGTGTTGCACTTGTGTTACGATTTGTTTGTATCTGCGTGTTTACGAGTGTTGGGTGGAGTGACACTTGTTGGACATTTCTAGGATTGGGTTGTTATGTATTGTATGGTGTGTAGATCGCACACATTGTATGGTGTATTATACACTCAGTGTTGGACTTTCTCCTATGACATGTAGAAATCCTGAGAACTCTCCCAGTATCGGGGTGCAGGGAGTGGATCATACTGGGGGGTGAAGACTCGGTGGGACACGTGTGATGGAAGCAGTCATAGGAAGAGAAGATCTATAGAGGTGACTGATCTCTGAGGAGAACCCCGAGATCCTGGAGGAGTCATTGCGGGGGAGGGGAGATTATTCTTACATCACCCCAATACTTACCGATGTGACCGGACAGATCCCGACATCTACACACTGGAAGACATGAATGGACACAGACTGGGATGGACAGACTGATCATCGCTGACAGACAGATTCTCAGGATGAATCCCTATTGGTGGGATGAGAAGAAACGCCCACTTCACAAAACCCCACCCACTTCTAGGCCAAGGTCTCTCCAGGCTGTATTGGGTCCTATTAGAAGGAGTGGGTGTGGTTTCAGGTGTCAGTGGGTGTGGTTATCAGAGAGGTGGGAGGAGTGTGTGATGATGTAGGAGGTGCTGTGTATACAGATAGAATGTATAGAGAGTATACAGAGGATGTATATAATACAATGTATATATATAGTGTGCGCTCACCTCTCCAGATCTCCTCTCCCGTACTCTATGGATCTCTTCAGGTATGGAATACAGAGATTCTCCAGATAATTCTTCTGTCTCTCCCCCCATCTCTCCTCCGGACTGTCCCATCTCTGTGTGGAGATCTGAGCCTCATTCATGGTCGGGATATAGATCCATCTCTGTGTGTCCAGATATATGAAATCTCTCCCATCATATCCGAACTGGAAATACCCCTCAGTGGTGCCGTCATCTCTCAGCTCACAGCCGGACATCACCTGGAAGGAATGGATCCCTGCAGAGAGAAGAGGAAGATGTGACCTGGGATCAGAGGAAGTGATGTGTGTAATGTGTGATCACATGACATGTATAGTACAGACACTGAGCATCACTCTGTATATTTCTATACTCACCATCCTCCTAATCATCTGTAGAGCGGGGAGAACTACAAGTCCAAGCAATCCCCCTCAGACACATCCTGAGGAGCAGAGGAAGAGGGATCCGCCATCCTGCTCCCCCCTACCGCTGTGTACAATCACCCCGGGGTGGAGCGCTAATCCGCCTGAGGAAACCGGGTCACATGACCGGAAGAACCAATAGGAATGGGGAGAAAACACATCATGGGAGAAATCTGTACAACCAGGAGATCGCTGAGAAGCTGCTGATCGCTGATTGGATGCTCAGAGCTGTCAATCACCCCTACATCCAATGAAAGGTCTTCATCCAACTTATTAGCTAATGTTTCCCCTCAAACACCAAGTCTGTCAGAGAGACGAGGAACGTTCCATCCTATAGGGGGGGGGGGGGATGAATTCATTATACAACACTGATCGTGCTGATCACCGACGGACACCAACCAGGAAAGGTCATGTCATACCGAGTGTATACTGTCAGTGCACACAGCGTTCAGGGAGAGTTCAGGAAATACAAACTTCATTCCAATCCTACAGAGAACACTGAGGACTTTATATAGAAATGAGGAGAGGAGAGGAGAGGAGTGTACATTGTGTGTTATCAGAGGTCATCTCATACCATCCCCCCATCATCTCATACCATCCCCCCATCATCTCATACCATCCCCCCATCATCTCATACCATCCCCCCCATCATCTCATACCATCCCCCCATCATCTCATACCATCCCCCCATCATCTCATACCATCCCCCCATCATCTCATACCACCCCCCCCATCATCTCATACCATCCCCCCATCATCTCATACCATCCCCCCATCATCTCATACCACCCCCCCATCATCTCATACCATCCCCCCATCATCTCATACCATCCCCCCATCATCTCATACCATCCCCCCATCATCTCATACCACCCCCCCCATCATCTCATACCATCCCCCCATCATCTCATACCATCCCCCCATCATCTCATACCATCCTCCCATCATCTCATACCATCCCCCCCATCATCTCATACCACCCCCATCATCTCATACCACCCCCCCATCATCTCATACCATCCCCCCATCATCTCATACCATCCTCCCATCATCTCATACCATCCCCCCATCATCTCATACCACCCCCATCATCTCATACCACCCCCCATCATCTCATACCACCCCCCATCATCTCATACCATCCCCCCATCATCTCATACCATCCCCCCATCATCTCATACCACCCCCATCATCTCATACCACCCCCCCATCATCTCATACCACCCCCCATCATCTCATACCATCCCCCCATCATCTCATACCATCCTCCATCATCTCATACCATCCCCCCCATCACTCATACCACCCCATCATCTCATACCACCCCCCCATCATCTCATACCACCCCCCATCATCTCATACCATCCCCCCATCATCTCATACCATCCCCCCATCATCTCATACCACCCCCATCATCTCATACCACCCCCCCATCATCTCATACCACCCCCCATCATCTCATACCATCCCCCCATCATCTCATACCATCCCCCATCATCTCATACCATCCCCCCATCATCTCATACCATCCCCCCATCATCCTCATACCATCCTCCCATCATCTCATACCATCCCCCCCATCATCTCATACCACCCCCATCATCTCATAACACCCCCCATCATCTCATACCACCCCCCATCATCTCATACCATCCCCTTTATCACATACCACCCACCCCCCATCATCTCACCATCCCCCCATCATCACATACCACCCCCATCTCATACCATCCCCCCATCATCACATACCACCTCCATCTCATACCATCCCCCCCATCATCTCATACCATCCCCCCCATCATCACATACCATCCTCCATCTTAATCCTTATACCATCCCCCTCATCAGCTCATAACCTACCCCATCATCTGATACCATCCTCCCCCCATCATCACATACCACCCTCATCATCACATACCACCCCCCCATCATCACATACCACCCTCCATCATCTCACCATCCCCCCACCATCACATACCACCCCCCCATCATCACATACCTCCCCCCCATCATCACATACCATTCCCCCATCATCATATCATAGCATCCCCCATCATCTCATACCATCCCCCCATCATCTCATACATCCCCCCATCATCTCATACCATTCCCCATCATCTTATACCACCCCCCATCATCTCATACCATCCCCCCCATCATCACATACCATCCCCCATCTTAATCTTATACCACCCCCCTCATGAGCTCATAACTCCCCCCCAGCATCACATACCATCCCATCCCCCCCATCATCTATACCATCCCCCCATCATCATCTCATACCATCCCGCCCATCATCATCTCATACCATCCCCCATCATCACATACCACCCCCCATCATCTCATACCATCCCCCCATCATCTCATATCATCCCCCCATCATCTATCATCCCCCATCATCTCATATCATCCCCCCCATCATCTCATACCATGCCCCCCATCATCTCAACCATCCCCCCCATCATCTCATACCATGCCCCCCATCACTCATACCATCCCCCCCATCATCTCATACCATCCCCCCCCATCATCTCATACATCCCCCCTCATCATCTCATACCACCCCCCATCATCTCATACATCCCCCATCATCTCACCATCCCCCCCATCATCTCATGCCACCCCCCATCATCTCAAACCATCCCCCACCATCTCATACCATCCCCCCATCATCACATACCATCCCCCATCATCTGATATCATCCCCTCATCATCTCATACCATCCCTCCCATCATCTCATACCATCTTCCCATCATCTCATACCACCCCCCCATCATCTCATACCATCTCCCCCATCATCTCATACCATCCCCCATCATCTCATACCATCTCCCCATCATCACATACCACCTCCATCATCTCATACCATCCCTCCATCATCTCATACCACCCCCCCATCATCTCATACCATCTCCCCCATCATCACATGCCACCCCCCCATCATCACATACCATCCCTCCCCTCATCATCTCATATTATCCCCCCATCATCACATACCATCCCCCCATCATCTGATACCATCGCCCCCATCATCTCATACCATCCCCCCATCATCTCATACCATCTCCCATCATCACATACCATCCCTCCATCATCTCATACCATCCCTCCATCATCTCATACCATCCCTCCATCATCTCATACCACCCCCCCCATCATCTCATACCATCTCCCCCATCATCACATGCCACCCCCCCATCATCACATACCATCCCTCCCCTCATCATCTCATATTATCCCCCATCATCACATACCATCCCCCATCATCTGATACCATCGCCCCCATCATCTCATACCACCCCCCCATCATCTCATACCATCCCCCCCATCATCTCATACCACCCCCCATCATCTCATACCCTCCCCCATCATAATTTCATACCACCCCCCCATCATCTCATACCATCCCCGCATCATCTCATACTATCCCCCCATCATCTCATACCATCCCCCCCCATCATCTCATACCATCCCCCCCATCATCTCATACCATCCCCCCCCATCATCTCATACCATCCCCCCCATCATCTCATACCATCCCCCCCATCATCTCATACCATCCCCCCCATCATCTCATACCACCCCCCCCCCCATCATCTCATACCATCCCCCCCATCATCTCATACCATCCCCCCCATCATCTCATACCATCCCCCCCATCATCTCATACCACCCCCCCCCCATCATCTCATACCACCCCCCCCATCATCTCATACCATCCCCCCCATCATCTCATACCATCCCCCCATCATCTCATACCATCCCCCCATCATCTCATACCATCCCCCCATCATTTCATACCATCCCCCCATCATCTCATACCATCCCCCCCAACATCTCATACCATTCCCCCATCATCTCATACCATCCCCCCATCATCTCATACCATCCCCCCCATCATCTCATATCATCCCCCCCATCATCTCATACCATCCCCCCCATCATCTCATACCACCCCCCATCATCTCATATCATCCCCCCATCATCTCATACCATCCCCCCCATCATCCTCTGTACAGTGATAGGATCCTCCAAACAACACTGGCCACTTACCTCTGTACATTAACAGGATCCTCCACACAGCACAGCTCCAACTGCTGGGGAACTACAAATCCCATCCCTGCCCCACACTCAATGAGGGAAGAAAGTCACCAGGGAGATGGCAATGCCTGCTGGGACTTGTAGTTCTACTGCAGCTGGAGATCTGTTGTTCTCCTATCACTGATATAAAGGAAATGTCTGCTGTCACTGGGATTCCTGTCTGCTGGGATCTGTTTATGTAATAACTGTCCTGTGCAGCTGACGGGTTTTACTAGAACCAGGACCTGTTATCCCGGATCACATCCATCACTATTCATAGGGAGATCTGTATTGTAGAAGGAGCAGAAAATACATTGGAGGACACTTCATCTGAATGGTCAGACTTCATGGAAACCTCAACTCAGGGGAATATGGCGGCTGCCATTGCTGACCTCCTGAGCATACCATCTGCCTGGCTGTCACTGGGCTCAGTGCTTTCCAAGTCCCTGACCTGGAAGAAGCATGCAGCAAGTAAAGTGAGACTTTCTACTTTCTGCAAACTTATTCTGGGTCAGTGATTTATATAATATGAGCTCCATTGGATCAGCATGAAAGCCAGGCAATCAGCATTTTCTAAAGTAAATCACACAGAATAGACAGCAGTCTGAGAGGTAAACCGCAGCGCTCCATCCTGAGTGCAGTAGGGGGCGGTGCGGTGCACAATTCGGTGCATCACACAACATCCCTTTTTTCATCACTGAACTTTATTTGAAGTGGACAAATGTACACCTCATTCATGTCACTGTTCAGCAGCTTGTGATGTGATCCTGTACAGTGACATGCGATCCTCTACGGGGACATGCAATCCTCTACGGGGACATGCGATCCTCTACGGGGACATGCGATCCTGTACAGCGACATGCGATCCTGTACAGTGCACTGTAATAAAATACAGCATGCCTGCATTTTATCACAGCCCACTGAAGCAAAGCTTTAGGGTGCATTACAGTGTGAATGAGGTTCACAGGTAACAATTGTGGTGTGTGTCATTTTACAATGCAGAAAAACGCAAATCACTGCACTGTGTGAGTCTAAAGATCAGAAATGCCGACATGTTTCTTATTGTAAATATCAGATATTGAAGCCTTAGGCTCGGGTCACACCGATGCAGTTTACTTTTGATCTCTGCAGTGCTTTTGTGGTGTGTTTTACATTTTTGCACAAACGTTTTTAAAGCATTTTTCACGTTTTCATGTTTCAAGTTTCAAGTTTTTTTTATTGCGTTTTGCATTCTTTATGCTTTTTATTGAGCAGATAAAAAAAAATACGCACTACACGCGTTTCTGATGCTTCTCAAATTAAGTCCACTGAACTAAAAATGCACAATTTTGCATTTAAAAAAAGTCCTTGACCCTTTTCAAAAATGTGGTGACTGAAAAACGCACAGATGTGATCGTGTCCCATAGGAATCCATGTTATATGGACTGTAGGGCGTTTCTGGAAAGAAGTACTAAAGAACACAGAGGTGTGACCCAGGCCTAGAGCCGGCCATAGACATGGGATGATCGTCACCCGATCGTTCTGTTAGTTGTCAGATTAATAAGCTCAATTGATCTAATAGGACGATTGTGTTCCCATAATAAGAATTCCATTCAATGGGGTCCATGAGAACTGCATTGATCCCAATAATCCCGGCAATGATCCTCACTGCGATTAGTAATTCATAGGATTGATCCCGGGATCACACTGAGCTGCGGGAATGAAAAGGGGCGGGTTCAGCGATTTCATTCCGCATGTCAGTCCGATGATTTCAGCGACATCTCTGCGTTTTCTTGCACAGATGTCTATTGAAATCACACCTAAAATCGCCAAATCTAGCACAGAAACTACTTTTGGGAATCGGTGCAGCACTGATTCGGAGGGTGCCATTGCCGGAAATAGCTGCCGATTTGGCATGCGATTTGACATATCAATGTGAACCAGGGCTGAAGAGCATCTAATTAAATAATCTCTGAGATGTCTGCTGTCCATCTGTCTACCTTCTCTTCATAGATCCGAATCTTCCATCCATATCATCCGGGGGGGGGACAAGGAGGGGGCAGGGCCCGGGGAAGCTCTATTATAGGGCCCCATTCACATCTGAATTACTGGCAGAGTCGTACAATTCTGCTACACTGGAAAATCGAACAAAAATGTGCAACATGCGTTTGGGAGCCATTATTCTTAATGACACTCAAAAAATTGGGCATTTTGTCACATGAAATATGCTCCAAAAAAGATACAGAAGATACTTTGTCAGAACACAATAGCTCAGCGGGGGAGATCGCTGTACTAACATTAGACTGTTAGTACAGGATCTCCTCCTCAGCTCTTGAGGGTTTTTTTCATTTAGCCCACTGGGTTTAACAAGAAAACTGATAGTGTGTTCTTGGCTTTATACTCGATGTGAGTGATATCTCACTAATTATGCTGATTTATAAAGATAGTGCAAACTCTAGCTAAGTCTGGGTTCACACTATGAAACCGCACAGGAATCACCTATGAATCGCAATTCCTGTGCAATTCAAATGCGATTCAGTGCAGTGCGATTTGAGTCGATTCATTTTGAATAGGCTGAAAATTGCACTACATCGCATACAAGTAGGGCATGTACTACTTCTGGAAGCGCAATGCAACCGGATCGCATAGTAGTTTTATACCGTGTGATCTGATGCAGACAAATGCACTGCGTTTGTGACCTGCGTTTGCGGTGTCATTATCATAGCACTGACACCCGCTGCAGATCACAAGGGCAGTGCAATCTGAACTCAGTGCGGGAAACGCAAACGGATTGCTGTTTTCTGAGCCACGTTCAGGTGTGAAGTCACAAGCCGATTGGCTGAACTTAGGGTCGCAAGCCGATTGGCTGATCATCAAGTCGCAAGCCGATTGGCTGAACATCAAGTCGCAAGCCGATTTGCTGAACTTCAAGTGGCACGCCGATTGGCTGAACTTCAAGTCGCGCGCCGATTGGCTGAACTTCAAGTCGCGCACCGATTGGCTGAACTTCAAGTCGCAAGCCGATTGGCTGAACTTCAAGTCGCAAGCCGATTGGCTGAACTTCAAGTCGCAAGCTGATTGGCCGAACATCAAGTCGCAAGCCGATTGGCCGAACATCAAGTCGCAAGCCGTTTGGCTGAACGTCAAGTCGCAAGCGATTGGCTGATCATGTCGCAAGCCGATTGGCTGAACTTCAAGTCACAAGCCGATTGGCTGAACTTCAAGTCACAAGCCGATTGGCTGAACTTCAAGTCGGAAGCCGATTGGCCGAACAAGTCGGAAGCCGATTGGCCGAACAAGTCGGAAGCCGATTGGCCGCACATCAAGTCGCAAGCCCATTCGCCAAACATCAAGTCGCAAGCCCATTGGCTGATCAAGTTCCAAACATATATTTTTTTTTAGCAAAGACCTTCAGAATACAATGGCGGTCGTTGCAACTTTGTATCTCGTGCGGTATTTGCGCATCAATTTTTCAAACAAGCTTTCTTTTTTAAACAGTTTTGTGCTAAAAAAACAAACAAAAAAACAGTAAAGTTAGCCCATTTTTTTCGCATAATGTGAAAGATGAAGTTATGCCGAGTAAATAGATACCTAACACGTCACGTCGCAAGCCGATTGGCCGGAACTTCAAGTCACAAGCCGATTGGCCGGAACTTCAACTTGCAAGCCGATTGGCCGAACATCAAGTCGCAAGCCGATTGGCTGAACATCAAGTCCCCAAACATATATGTTTTTTTAGCAAAGACCCTAGAGAATACAATGACGGTCGTTGCAACTTTGTATCTCATGTGGTATTTGCGCATCAATTTTTAAAACAAGTTTTTTTTAAAACAGTTTTGTGCTAAAAAAACTAACAAAAAACAGTAAAGTTAGCCCATTTTTTCCGCATAATGTGAAAGATGAAGTTATGCCGAGTAAATAGATACCGAACATGTCACGTCGCAAGCCGATTGGCCGAATGTCAAGTCGCAAGCTGATTGGCCGAAACTTCAAGCCGCAAGCCGATTGGCCAAAACATCAAGCCGCAAGCCGATTGGCCGAAACTTCAAGCCGCAAGGCGATTGGCCAAAACTTCAAGCTGCAAGACGATTGCCTAAAACTTCGCTGCAATCCGATTGGCCGGAACTTCAAGCCGCAAGCCGATTGGCCGAAACGTCAAGTCGCAAGCCGATTGGCCGAAACAAGTCGCAAGCCGATTGGCCGAAAATTCAAGTCGCAAGCCGATTGGCAAAAAACAAGTCGCAAGCCGATTGGCCGAACAAGCCGCAAGCCGATTGGACAAAACTTCAAGCCGCAAGACGATTGCCCAAACTTCATGCCGCAATCCGATTGGCCGAAACGTGAAGTCGCAAGCCGATTGGCCGAAACTTCAAGTCGCAAGCCGATTGGCCGAAACTTCAAGTCGCAAGCCGATTGGCCGAAACTTCAAGTCGCAAGCCGATTGGCCGAAACTTCAAGTCGCAAGCCGATTGGCCAAAACTTCAAGTCGCAAGCCGATTGGCCGAAACTTCAAGCCGCAAGCCGATTGGCCGAAACTTCAAGCCGCAAGCCGATTGGCCGAAACTTCAAGCCGCAAGCCGATTGGCCGAAACATCAAGCCGCAAGCCAATTGGCCGAACTTCAAGCCGCAAGCCGATTGGCCGAACTTCAAGTCGCAAGCCGATTGGCCAAAACATCAAGCCGCAAGCCGATTGGCCAAAACTTCAAGCCGCAAGCCGATTGGCCGAAACTTCAAATCGCAAGCCGATTGGCCGAAACATCAAGCCGCAAGCCGATTGGCCGAAACATCAAGCCGCAAGCCGATTGGCCAAAACATCAAGCCGCAAGCCGATTGGCCAAAACATCAAGCCGCAAGCCGATTGGCCAAAACTTCAAGCCGCAAGCCGATTGGCCGAAACTTCAAGTCGCAAGCCGATTGGCCGAAACTTCAAGTCGCAAGCCGATTGGCCGAAACTTCAAGTCGCAAGCCGATTGGCCGAAACTTCAAGCCGCAAGCCGATTGGCCGAAACATCAAGTCGCAAGCCGATTGGCCGAAACTTCAAGCCGCAAGACGATTGGCCAAAACTTCAAGGCACAAGACGATTGCCCGAAACTTCAAGTCGCAATCCGATTGGCCGAAACGTCAAGTCGCAAGCCGATTGGCCAAAACTTCAAGTCGCAAGCCGATTGGCCGAAACTTCAAGCCGATTGGCCGAAACTTCAAGCCGCAATCCGATTGGCCGAAACGTCAAGTCGCAAGCCGATTGGCCGGAACTTCAAGTCGCAAGCCGATTGGCCGAACATCAAGTCGCAAGCCGATTGGCTGAACATCAAGTCCCCAAACATATATGTTTTTTTTAGCAAAGACCCTAGAGAATACAATGACGGTCGTTGCAACTTTGTATCTCATGTGGTATTTGCGCATCAATTTTTAAAACAAGTTTTTTTTAAAACAGTTTTGTGCTAAAAAAACTAACAAAAAACAGTAAAGTTAGCCCATTTTTTCCGCATAACGTGAAAGATGAAGTTATGCCGAGTAAATAGATACCGAACATGTCACGCCGCAAGCCGATTGGCCGAATGTCAAGTCGCAAGCTGATTGGCCGAAACTTCAAGTCGCAAGCCGATTGGTCGTAACATCAAGTCGCAAGCCGATTGGCCGAAACTTCAAGTCGCAAGCCGATTGGCCGAAACTTCAAGTCGCAAGCCGATTGGCCGAAACTTCAAGTCGCAAGCCGATTGGCCGAATCTTCAAGTCGCAAGCCGATTGGCCGAACAAGTCGCAAACCCATTGGTTGAATATCAAGTCGCAAGCCCATTGGCTGATCAAGTTGCAAGCCCATTGGCTGATCATCAAGTCGCCAAACATATGTGTTTTTAGCAAAGACCCTAGAGAATACAATGGCGGTCGTTGCAACTTTGTATCTCGTGCGGTATTTGCGCATCAATTTTTCAAACAAGTTTTCTTTTTTAAACAGTTTTGTGCTAAAAAAATAACAAAAAAACAGTAAAGTTAGCCCATTTTTTTCGCATAATGTGAAAGATGACGTTATGCCGAGTAAATAGATACCTAACATGTCAGGTCGCAAGCTGATTGGCCGAACAAGCCGCAAGCCGATTGGACAAAACATCAAGCCGCAAGCCGATTGGCCGAAACATCAAGCCGCAAGCCGATTGACCGAAACTTCAAGCCGCAAGCCGATTGGCCAAAACTTCAAGCCGCAAGCCGATTGGCCGAAACATCAAGTCGCAAGCCGAATGGCCGAAACTTCAAGTCGCAAGCCGATTGGCCGAAACTTCAAGTCGCAAGCCGATTGGCCGAAACTTCAAGCCGCAAGCCGATTTGCCGAACTTCAAGTCGCATGCCGATTGGCCGAACTTCAAGTCGCAAGGCGATTGGCCGAACTTCAAGTCGCAAGCCGATTGGCCGAAACATCAAGCCGCAAGCCGATTGGCCGAAACTTCAAGCCACAAGCCGATTGGCCAAAACTTCAAGCGGCAAGACGATTGGCCGAAACGTCAAGCCGCAAGCCGATTGGCCGAAACGTCAAGCCGCAAGCCGATTGGCCGAAACTTCAAGTCGCAAGCCGATTGGCCGAAACTTCAAGCCGCAAGCCGATTGGCCGAACCTCAAGTCGCAAGCCGATTGGCCGAACTTCAAGTTGCAAGCCGATTGGCCGAACTTCAAGTCGCAAGCCGATTGGCCGAAACATCAAGCCGCAAGCCGATTGGCCGAAACTTCAAGCCGCAAGCCGATTGGCCAAAACTTCAAGCCGCAAGACGATTGCCCAAAACTTCGCCGCAATCCGATTGGCCGAAACGTCAAGTCGCAAGCCGATTGGCCGAAACTTCAAGCCGCAAGCCGATTGGCCGAAACTTCAAGCCGCAAGCCAATTTGCCGAACTTCAAGTCACAAGGCGATTGGCCAAACTTCAAGTCGCAAGCCGATTGGCCGAAACATCAAGTCGCAAGCCGATTGGCCGAAACTTCAAGCCGCAAGCCGTTTGGCCGAACTTCAAGCCGCAAGCCGATTGGCCGAAACATCAAGCCGCAAGCCGATTCGCCGAAACTTCAAGCCGCAAGACGATTGGCCAAAACTTCAAGGCGCAAGACGATTGCCCGAAACTTCAAGTCGCAATCCGATTGGCCGAAACGTCAAGTCGCAAGCCGATTGGCCGAAACTTCAAGCCGCAAGCCGATTGGCCGAACTTCAAGCCGCAAGGCGATTGGCCGAAACTTCAAGCCGCAAGCCGATTTGCCGAACTTCAAGTCGCAAGGCGATTGGCCGAACTTCAAGTCACAAGGCGATTGGCCAAACTTCAAGTCGCAAGCCGATTGGCCGAAACATCAAGTCGCAAGCCGATTGGCCGAAACTTCAAGCCGCAAGCCGTTTGGCCGAACTTCAAGCCGCAAGCCGATTGGCCGAAACATCAAGCCGCAAGCCGATTCGCCGAAACTTCAAGCCGCAAGACGATTGGCCAAAACTTCAAGGCGCAATCCGATTGGCCGAAACGTCAAGTCGCAAGCCGATTGGCCGAAACTTCAAGCCGCAAGCCGATTGGCCGAAACTTCAAGCCGCAAGCCGATTGGCCGAAACTTCAAGCCGCAAGCCGATTGGCCGAAACTTCAAGCCGCAAGCCGATTGGCCGAACTTCAAGCCGCAAGGCGATTGGCCGAAACTTCAACCCGCAAGGCGATTGGCCGAACTTCAAGTCGCAAGCCGATTGGCCGAACTTCAAGTCGCAAGCCGATTGGCCGAAACATCAAGCCGCAAGCCGATTGGCCGAAACATCAAGTCGCAAGCCAAAACTTTAAGCCGCAAGCCGATTGGTCAAAACTTCAAGCCGCAATCCGATTGGCTGAAACATCAAGTCGCAAGCCGATTGGCCGAAACATCAAGTCGCAAGCCGATTGGCCGAAACATCAAGTCGCAAGCCGATTGGCCGAAACTTCAAGTCGCAAGCCGATTGGCCGAAACTTCAAGTCGCAAGCCGATTGGCCGAAGAATACAATGACGGTCGTTGCAACTTTGTATCTCATGTGGTATTTGCGCATCAATTTTTAAAACAAGTTTTTTTTTAAAACAGTTTTGTGCTAAAAAAAACTAACAAAAAACAGTAAAGTTAGCCCATTTTTTCCGCATAATGTGAAAGATGAAGTTATGCCGAGTAAATAGATACCGAACATGTCACGTCGCAAGCCGATTGGCCGAAACTTCAAGTCGCAAGCCGATTGGTCGTAACATCAAGTCGCAAGCCGATTGGCCGAAACTTCAAGTCGCAAGCCGATTGGCCGAAACTTCAAGTCGCAAGCCGATTGGCCGAACAAGTCACAAACCCATTGGTTGAATATCAAGTCGCAAGCCCATTGGCTGATCAAGTTGCAAGACCATTGGCTGATCATCAAGTCGCCAAACATATGTGTTTTTAGCAAAGACCCTAGAGAATACAATGGCAGTCGTTGCAACTTTGTATCTCGTGCGGTATTTGCGCATCAATTTTTCAAACAAGTTTTCTTTTTTAAACAGTTTTGTGCTAAAAAATAACTTCAAGCCGCAAGGCGATTGGCCCGAAACTTCAACCCGCAAGCCGATTGGCCGAACTTCAAGTCGCAAGCCGATTGGCCGAAACATCAAGCCGCAAGCCGATTGGCCGAAACATCAAGTCGCAAGCCAAAACTTTAAGCCGCAAGCCGATTGGTCAAAACTTCAAGCCGCAATCCGATTGGCTGAAACATCAAGTCGCAAGCCGATTGGCCGAAACATCAAGTCGCAAGCCGATTGGCCGAAACATCAAGTCACAAGCCGATTGGCCGAAACTTCAAGTCGCAAGCCGATCGGCCGAAACTTCAAGTCGCAAGCCGATTGGCCGAAACTTCAAGCCGCAAGCCGATTGGCCAAAACTTCAAGCCGCAAGCTGATTGGCCGAACAAGTCGCAAGCCCATTGGCCGAACATCAAGTCGCAAGCCCATTGGCTGAATATCAAGTCGCAAGCCCATTGGCTGATCATCAAGTCGCCAAACATGTTTTTTTAGCAAAGACCCTAGAGAATACAATGGTGGTCATTGCAAATTTGTATCTCGTGCGGTATTTGCGCATTAATTTTTCAAACAAGTTTTCTTTTTTAAACTGTTTTGTGCTAAAAAAACAAACAAAAAAAAGTAAAGTTAGCCTATTTTATTCGCATAATGTGAAAGATGAAATTATGCCGAGTAAATAGATACCTAACATGTCACGTCGCAAGCCGATTGGCCAAAACATCAAGTCGCAAGCCGATTGGCCGGAACTTCAAGCCACAAGCCGATTGGCAGAAACTTCAAGCCGCAAGCCGATTGGCCGAAACGTCAAGTCGCAAGCCGATTGGCCGAAACAAGTCGCAAGCCGATTGGCCGAAAATTCAAGTCGCAAGCAGACTGGCAGAAACTTCAAGTCGCAAGCCGATTGGCCGAAACTTCAAGTCGCAAGCCGATTGGCTAAACAACTCGCAAGCCGATTGGCCGAACAACTCGCAAGCCGATTGGCCGAACATCAAGTCGCAACCCCATTGGCCAAACATCAAGTCGCAAGCCCATTGGCTGATCAAGTCGCCAAACATATATTTTTTTAGCAAAGACCTTCAGAATACAATGGCGGTCGTTGCAAATTTGTATCTCGTGTGGTATTTTTGCATCAATTTTTCAAACAAGCTTTCTTTTTTAAACAGCCCATTTTTTTCGCATAATGTGAAAGATGAAGTTATGCCGAGTAAATAGATACCTAACACGTGACGTCGCAAGCCGATTGGCCGGAATTTCAAGTCGCAAGCCGATTGGCCGAAACTTCAAGTCGCAAGCCGATTGGCCGAAACTTCAAGTCGCAAGCCCATTGGCCGAATCTTCAAGTCGCAAGCCGATTGGCCGAACAAGTCGCAAACCCATTGGTTGAATATCAAGTCGCAAGCCCATTGGCTGAATATCAAGTCGCAAGCCCATTGGCTGATCATCAAGTCGCCAAACATATGTGTTTTTAGCAAAGACCCTAGAGAATACAATGGCGGTCGTTGCAACTTTGTATCTCGTGCGGTATTTGCGCATCAATTTTTCAAACAAGTTTTCTTTTTTAAACAGTTTTTTGCTAAAAAATAACAAAAAAACAGTAAAGTTAGCCCATTTTTTTCGCATAATGTGAAAGATGACGTTATGCCGAGTAAATAGATACCTAACATGTCAGGTCGCAAGCTGATTGGCCGAACAAGCCGCAAGCCGATTGGACAAAACATCAAGCCGCAAGCCGATTGGCCGAAACATCAAGCCGCAAGCCGATTGGCCGAAACTTCAAGCCGCAAGCCGATTGGCCGAAACTTCAAGCCGCAAGCCAATTGGCCGAACTTCAAGTCGCAAGCCGATTGGCCGAACTTCAAGTCGCAAGCCGATTGGCCGAAACATCAAGCCGCAAGCCGATTGGCCAAAACTTCAAGCCGCAAGCCGATTGGCCAAAACTTCAAGCCGCAAGCCGATTGGCTAAACTTCAAGCCGCAAGCCGATTGGCCGAAACTTCAAGTCGCAAGCCGATTGGCCGAAACTTCAAGTCGCAAGCCGATTGGCCGAAACTTCAAGCCGCAAGCCGATTTGCCGAACTTCAAGTCGCAAGGCGATTGGCCGAACTTCAAGTCGCAAGGCGATTGGCCAAACTTCAAGTCGCAAGGCGATTGGCCAAACTTCAAGTCGCAAGCCAATTGGCCGAAACTTCAAGCCGCAAGCCGTTTGGCCGAACTTCAAGCCGCAAGCCGATTGGCCAAAACATCAAGCCGATTCGCTGAAACTTCAAGCCGCAAGACGATTGGCCAAAACTTCAAGGCGCAAGACGATTGCCCGAAACTTCAAGTCGCAATCCGATTGGCCGAAACGTCAAGTCGCAAGCCGATTGGCCGAAACTTCAAGCCGCAAGCCGATTGGCCGAAACTTCAAGCCGCAAGCTGATTGGCCGAAACTTCAAGCCGCAAGCCGATTGGCCGAAACTTCAAGCCGCAAGCCGATTGGCCGAAACTTCAAGCCGCAAGCCGATTGGCCGAAAACGTCAAGTCGCAAGCCGATTGGCCGAAACAAGTCACAAGCCGATTGGCCGAAAATTCAAGTCGCAAGCAGACTGGCCGAAACTTCAAGTCGCAAGCCGATTGGCCGAAACTTCAAGTCGCAAGCCGATTGGCAAAAAACAAGTCGCAAGCCGATTGGCCGAACAACTCGCAAGCCGATTGGCCGAACAACTCGCAAGCCGATTGGCCGAACAACTCGCAAGCCGATTGGCCGAACAACTCGCAAGCCGATTGGCCGAACATCAAGTCGCAACCCCACTGGCCAAACATCAAGTCGCAAGCCCATTGGCTGATCAAGTCGCCAAACATATATTTTTTTTAGCAAAGACCTTCAGAATACAATGGCGGTCGTTGCAAATTTGTATCTCGTGTGGTATTTTTGCATCAATTTTTCAAACAAGCTTTCTTTTTTAAACAGCCCATTTTTTTCGCATAATGTGAAAGATGAAGTTATGCCGAGTAAATAGATACCTAACACGTGACGTCGCAAGCCGATTGGCCGGAATTTCAAGTTGCAAGCCGATTGGCCGAACTTCAAGTCGCAAGCCGATTGGCCGAAACATCAAGCCGCAAGCCGATTGGCCAAAACTTCAAGCCGCAAGCCGATTGGCCAAAACTTCAAGCCGCAATCCGATTGGCCGAAACGTCAAGTCGCAAGCCGATTGGCCGAACTTCAAGTCGCAAGCCGATTGGCCGAAACATGAAGCCGCAAGCCGATTGGCCGAAACATGAAGCCGCAAGCCGATTGGCCGAAACATGAAGCCGCAAGCCGATTGGCCGAAACATGAAGCCGCAAGCCGATTGGCCGAAACTTCAAGCCGCAAGCCGATTGGCCGAAACTTCAAGCCGCAAGCCGATTGGCCGAAACATCAAGTCGCAAGCCGATTGGCCGAAACTTCAAGTCGCAAGCCGATTGGCTGAAACTTCAAGTCGCAAGCCGATTGGCCGAAACTTCAAGCCGCAAGCCGATTGGCCGAAACATCAAGCCGCAAGCCGATTGGCCGAAACTTCAAGCCGCAAGCCGATTGGCCAAAACTTCAAGCCGCAAGACGATTGCCCAAAACTTCGCCGCAATCCGATTGGGCGAAACGTCAAGTCGCAAGCCGATTGGCCGAAACGTCAAGTCGCAAGCCAATTGGCCGAAACTTCAAGCCGCAAGCCGATTGGCCAAAACTTCAAGCCGCAAGCCGATTGGCCGAAACTTCAAGCTGCAAGCCGATTGGCCGAACTTCAAGTCGCAAGCCGATTGGCCAAAACATCAAGCCGATTGGCCGAAACTTCAAGCCGCAAGCTGATTGGCCGAACAAGTCGCAAGCCCATTGGCCGAACATCAAGTCGCAAGCCCATTGGCCAAACATCAAGTCGCAAGCCCATTGGCTGATCAAGTCGCCAAACATATGTTTTTTTAGCAAAGACCGTCAGAATACAATGGCGGTCGTTGCAAATTTGTATCTCATGTGGTATTTGCGCATCAATTTTTCAAACAAGCTTTCTTTTTTAAACAGCCCATTTTTTTCGCATAATGTGAAAGATGAAGTTATGCCGAGTAAATAGATACCTAACAGGTGACGTCGCAAGCCGATTGGCCAGAACTTCAAGTCGCAAGCCGATTGGCCGAAACTTCAAGCCGATTGGCCGAAACTTCAAGCCGATTGGCCGAAACTTCAAGCCGATTGGCCGAACTTCAAGCCGCAAGCCGATTGGCCGAACTTCAAGTCGCAAGCCGATTGGCCGAAACATCAAGCCGCAAGCCGATTGGCCAAAACTTCAAGCCGCAAGCCGATTGGTCGAAACTTCAAGTCGCAAGCTTATTGGCCGAACAAGTCGCAAGCCCATTGGCCGAACATCAAGTCGCAAGCCCATTGGCTGAATATCAAGTCGCAAGCCCATTGGCTGATCATCAAGTCGCCAAACATATGTTTTTTTAGCAAAAACCCTAGAGAATACAAATTTGCAATGACCACCATTGTATCTCGTGCGGTATTTGCACATTAATTTTTCAAACAAGTTTTCTTTTTTAAACTGTTTTGTGCTAAAAAAAACAAACAAAAAAAAGTAAAGTTAGCCTATTTTTTCGCATAATGTGAAAGATGAAGTTATGCCGAGTAAATAGATACCTAACATGTCACGTCGCAAGCCGATTGGCCAAAACATCAAGTCCCAAGCCGATTGGCCGAAACTTCAAGCCGCAAGCCGATTGGCCGAAACGTCAAGTTGCAAGCCGATTGGCCAAAACTTCAGTCGCAAGCCGATTGGCAAAAAACAAGTCGTAAGCCGATTGGCCGAACAAGTCGCAAGCCGATTGGCCGAACAAGTCGCAAGCCGATTGGCCGAACAAGTCGCAAGCCGATTGGCCGAACAAGTCGCAAGCCGATTGGCCGAACATCAACTCGCAAGCCCATTGGCTGATCAAGTCGCCAAACATATATTTTTTTTAGCAAAGACCTTCAGAATACAATGGCGGTCGTTGCAAATTTGTATCTCATGTGGTATTTGCGCATCAATTTTTCAAACAAGCTTTCTTTCTTAAACAGCCCATTTTTTTCGCATAATGTGAAAGATGAAGTTATGCCGAGTAAATAGATACCTAACATGTCACGTCGCAAGCCAATTGGCCGAACAAGCCGATTGGCCGAAGTCGCAAGCCGATTGGCCGAAACATCAAGTCGCAAGCCGATTGGCCGAAACGTCAAGTCGCAAGCCGATTGGCCGAAACGTCGTCGCAAGCCGATTGGCCGAAACTTCAAGTCGCAAGCTGATTGGCCGAAACTTCAAGCCCCAAGCCGATTGGCTGAAACTTCAAGTCGCAGGCGAGGCGAGGCCGCTCCACAGGAGTGTGCCCCAGGCAAGGCTGCTCCACCAGAGGGCGCCCCACACGGGCCACTCCACCAGAGTGTGACTTCTACATAGAGAAACCAAAATATCATTTTGGCTTTACACTTCCTCCAGGGCATGAAGATGATAATCAACCAAGACGAAGCCACTTCTACATAAAAAAATAAAACGTTGTGTTCGCTTTATGCTTCCTCCAGAGCATGAAACTAATATGACGAAAAAGTGGCGCTCGCTGTCAGAAAGATAAAAAGAAAGAAATTCAAAGACCACGAAGATTGGGGGGGAAAGAGGGGGCAGATGTTGAACATGTTATACCCTAAATATGGATGTTCAGAAAGGTGAACTTATCCCTTAAAGTTCTGCTTTTTCAGAATATCTAATATACTTTAGTGTTCATGAACTGGGTATTGGCTCACTTAAACTGTATTAAACCCCAAAACAAAAAATGTAATATATTGCAGCTTACCAATCATTAGATGCTGTAGCTGCAATCATTTTTTGATAGGCTTTTCTCCCTTTGTTTTAACCTAGTGATCTGGCCAGTAACACACTTCCTGTATTAGAGCACCCCTACTCTGGATGAAGGAGCACAGGGGGGCACATTTGGACAGCTGCACTGTCAATCCTGGGAAGGGGAGTGTTAGATGGACTAGGAGATTTAGATACACTAACCATTTGAAGCCAAACTCCTGCTAATACATTAGAAGATGATTAGCCCAGTTTAAGGTGACGCAGGCCACAGGAGGTTCGAGGATGGGATTGTTGTTGTTTTTCTGGAATAATAAAGCTTCACTTGCATTGGATTTTATGCTGTGCCACCGGCTTATTTGTTTTGAATATACAAAGAGATGTTTTAGATCCTTGTAAATTTTTAAAAGCTGTGCTCCACTTTAACCAATTGCAGACCACCCACCATACATACACTATCTCACAAAAGTGAGTACACCCCTCACATTTTTGTAAATATTTTATTATATCTTTTCATGTGACAAACTTGAAAAAAAATCACACTTTACTACAGTGTAAATTTAGGGTCCCCTCAAAATAACTCAGCACACAGCCATTAATGTCTAAACCGCTGGCAACAAAAGTGAGTACACCCCTAAGTGAAAATGTCCAAAATTGGGCCCAATTAGTCATTTTCAATCCCCGGTGTCTTGTGACTCGTTAATGTTACAAGGTCTCAGGTGTGAATGGGGAGCAGGTGTGTTAAATCTGGTGTTATCGCTCTCACTCTCTCATACGGTCACTGGAAGTTGAACATGGCACCTCATGGCAAAGAACTCTCCGAGGGTATGAAAAAAAGAATTGTTGCTCTACATAAAGATTGCGCAGGGTGGCCAAGACCATACAGCGGTTTAACAGGACAGGTTCCACTCAGAACAGGCCTCACCGTGGTCGACCAAATAAGTTGAGTGCATGCGCTCAGCATCATATCCAGGGGTTGTCTTTGGGAAATAGACGTACGAGTGCTGCCAGCATTGCTGCAGAGGTTGAAGGGTGGAGGCTCAGCCTGTCAGTGCTCAGACCATACACATCACACTACATCAAATTGGTCTGCATGGCTGTCGTCTCGGAAGCCTCTTCTAAAGATGATGCACAAGAAAGCCTGCAGTTTTCAGAAGACAAGCAGACTAAAGCCCTGTACACACGAGCGGACTTTTCAACATTCAAAGTCTGACGGAATGATTCCAGCAGACTATTCGATCGTGTGTGGGCTGCAACGGACTTTTGATTCGCAAAAGTCTGACAGACTTTAGAAATGGAACATGCTTCAAATTTTTCCGCCAGAACTCTGCCGGACCCAGTTCCTACCGAAAAATTCGCTCGTGTGTATGCTATTCCGACGGACTAAAACCGACGCGAGGGCAGCTATTGGCTACTGGCTATGAACTTCCTTATTCGAGTCCAGTCGTACGTCATCACGTTCGAATCCGTCGGAGTTTGGTGTGATTGTGTGTGGCCAAGTCCGCTCATTCGAAAAGTTCGTCAGAACTCTGTCGGAACTCCGTCAGAACTCCATCGAAAGTCTGTCAGACTTAATCCCTCGAAAAGTCCGCTCGTGTGTACTCGGCATAAGGAAATGCATTACTAGAACCATGTCCTGTGGTCTGACGAGACCTTATTTGGTTCAGATGGTGTCAAGCGTGTGTCATGGCAACCAAACGAGGAGTACACAGACAAGTGTGTCTTGCCTACAGTCAAGCATGGTGGTGGGAGTGTCATGGTCTGGGGCTGCCTGAGTGCTTCTGCAACTGGGGAGCTACAGATCATTGAGGGAACCATGAATGCCAACATGTACTGTGACATACTGAATCAGAGCATGATCCCCTCCCTTCAGAGAATGGGCCACAAGGCAGTATTCCAACATGATAATGGCCCCAAACACACCTCCAAGATGACCACTGCCTTGCTAAAGAAGCTGAGGGTAAAGGTGATGGACTGGCCAAGCATGTCTCCAGACCTAAACCCTATGGAGCATATGTGGGGCATCATCAAATGGAAGGTGAAGGTCTCTAACATCCCCCAGCTCTGTGATGTCATCATGGAGGAGTGGAAGAGGACTGCAGTGACAACCTGTGAAGCTCTGGTGACCTCCGTGCCCAAGAGGGTTAAGGCAGTGCTGGAAAATAATGGTGGCCACACAAAATATTGACACTTTGGGCCAAATTGGACATTTTTACTTAAGGTTGTACTCAATTTTGTTGCCAGCGGTTTAGACATTAATGGCTGTGTGTTGAGGTATTTTGAGGGGACAGCAAATTTACACTGTTATACAAGCTGTACACTCACTACTTTACATTGTAGACAAGTGTCATTTCTTCAGTGTTGTCACATGAAAAGAAAGAAGAATAAAATATTTTCAGAAATGTGAGGGGTGTACTCACTTTTGTGAGATATTATATACTGTGTCAGGCGGCCGTTCTGTGCCAGATCATGTACCTAGGAGCCCAGCGGCGTGGACCAGGGACGTGATGACCACTGGCACCTGTAGATTAGACATTACACAGGCAGAACATCAGTCTGCAAATGTAAACAAGGCATGTCGCTGTTCTGTCAGGGAAGGGAAGGCATTGATAGCGTCCAAAAAAACACATAGGTGATTAAATGCCACTAAAAGAAAGCTCTATTTGTGGGAAAAAAATGACATCAATTTTATTTGGGTGCAGCGTCACACAATCGCGCAATTGTCAGTTAAAATAATGCAGGGCCGCGTCGCAAAAAAAAAGGTCACGGTCATGAAGGGAGGTAAATCTTACAGAGGGCAATATTTTTTTTTGTTTATATATATATATATATATATATATATATATATATATATATATACACACACTACATTGCTTGATGGAGATGGATGGTGAACAGAATTGGGTGGAGAGAGCCGAGCTCAATCATTCTAAAATCTCTCAACACAACAAGAACCTTTCATAGACCAGTCAGCGCTCCTCCACTATGAATAGATGTGGGCTTCACATTCTGAAACTGAAGGCTCTTTGCTTTGTTGGCAAATTTTGGACAATTTACACTTGTAATATTGCAGAGCAATTTCACTCAGTCATTTCCAAATCATAGATAATGGCCCAAAATACAGAATGTGTAAAATAGACGGAATGATTGCAAGCTCCAACTAATAGTTTTATGAAACAAGAATTTGAATTTACACATTGGACTCACAGGAACTAATTAACACCATTTTTACCAGTTACAGCAAAGATCTCATAGGAGTTATTGACTAACCATCCTCTAAACGTCCTATATTAATTGCAAACGGAATAGTCAGAGCCCATTGAGATAACCGCCATTCCCTTTGAGAAAAATTCCTAAAACTATTTTTTTCAGTTAACCCTTCACAACTCTTTAAACAAATGTCAGTGGAGACCAAATGCATACATTTTAATACTTTAAGGCTGGTTGCACACGGGAGTAAAAAAAAAAAGGTTTTACTGAGATACATTGTGGTCTATGGGACAATGCACACAGTAAAGATCAGCAATACAGCGTTGAGTACAGAGCAGTAAAACAAAAATAAAATGTTACATTTGAGTGCAGTAATATACTCGTGTGTTTACTCATTCCATGTTTTTTATTTTTTTTTATATTTTTTTATTTGAGTATAAATTGTTTTCAATCAAAATGTATCATTAAGGGTTTCTGATGTAGAAAAGACAGGGCTTAAAGTGATTGTAAATGATCTCCTTGTAAAACAACTCATTCACTTGAAAATAGAAATGAAAGGCAAAACATTTGTGTGTAGATATAAAAAATACATTATACAGTGCCTTGAAAAAGTATTCACACCCCTTGACATTTTCCACATTTTGTCAGGTTACAACCAAAAACGTAAATGTATTTTATTGGGATTTTATGTGATCGACCAACACAAAGTGGCACATGATTGGGAAGTGGAAGGAAAATGATAAATGGTTTTCAATTTTTTTTACAAATAAATATGTGAAAAGTGTGGGTGCAATTGTATAGCGCCCCCCTGAGTCAATACTTTGTAGAACCCCCTTTCGCTGCAATTACAGCTGCAAATCTTTTTGGGGGTGACTCTACCCGCTTTGCACATCTAAAAGAGTGACATTTTTGCCCATTCTTCTTTGCAAAATAGCTCAAGCTCTGTCAGATTGGATGTTGAACGTCCGTGAATAGCAATTTTCAAGTCTTTTACAGATTCTCAATTGGATTTAGGTCTGGACTTTGACTGGGCCATTCTAACCTATGAATATGCTTTGAACTAACGCATTCCATTGTAGCTCTGGCTGTATGTTTTGGGTGAACCTCCACCCCAGTCTTAAGTCTTTTGCAGATTCTAATGCCGCATACAAACAAGTGGAATATCCATCAGAAAAAGTCAGACGGAAGCTTTTCATTGTATATTCCGATCGTGTGTATGCCTCATCTGACCTTTTTTTCCCGAAAATTCTGATGGACCTAGAAATAGAACATGTTTTAAATATTTCCGACGGAACCAACTCCTATCTGGAAAAACGGCGCATGCTCTGAAGCAAGTACGAGACGGAGGCTATTGGCTACTGTACTTCCTTTTACTAGTCCCATCATACGCATTCTTGACGATCGGACTTTGGGGTGATCTTGTGTAGACAAGACAGTTTAAGTGCAACTCCGTCAGATAAACCTTCAGAGTTTATTCCGACGGGAAAATCGGTCGTATGTACGCAGCATAACAGGTTTTCTTCTAAGATTGCCCTGTAATCCATCTTCCCATCAAATCTGACCAGCTCCCTGTCCCTGTTGAAGATAAGCATCCCCACATGATGCTGCCACCACCATGTTCCACGGTGGGGGTGATGTATTCAAGGCCCTCTGAGGGCTTCACAGAACAGCTGTATTTATACTGAGATGAAATTACACACAAGTGGACTCAATTTACTAATGTAGCACTGACCCCGGAAGGAGCTGCTGAGTTTTTTTGGGCCTGTACTCTGCTATTAAACCCCCACTGAATTTGCTCAATCCCCTTGACACAGCTATGGTGCGATGTGGGTGTGAAGCGAATAACCCCACAATCTGCAGTATAACCACAATATACCTTTGTTATTACCTGGGTATCACCTGCTGTAAAGGGAACAACACTCCACACCAATGTTACTTAAAGAAGAACATATGTTTACTGAAACCAGTGTAACTTTCTGAGAAAGAGTCCACAGGGGAATCTCCCTGATGTTTTAAAACGGCGGATTTTGAAGCGCCGACAACACCAGGTTCAAATCCCATGGGGGTAATGGTGGCCACACCAGAGGGACTACGTGTCGTACCCCCTGAACGAAGGTACTCATTAAGGCATCACGAGTGTGATGCCAGGGGTCATTGAAAAAAAAGACAGCCAAAGCTGAAATTTGCCATTGATGGTGCTTAATGCCAATCTCTTGCTGGAGAAACAGCAGGATCCTGGATATGGAAAAGGAGCGTGGATGCCATCCTTTCTCCTCACACATGGAGATGTAGGCTTTCCAGGTACGATGCTATTTCTTCCGAGAAGAAGATTTCCGAGCCCTCAACATAGTTGGAATCACCAAGTCCGACAGACCCCGGTTCCTCAACACCTGGCTCTTAATAGCCATGCCGTTAAAGCCAGCGATGGTAAAGCCAGCGATGGTAAAGCAGGATGAAAGATTTGACCTTAAGATAGAAGGTCCTTTCGCAACGGCAGTCGTCAGGGAACATCTGCCACCAGACGCACCAGGGCCGCTGAGGCCAATCTGGGGCAACCAGGATTAGTGGAATCCCCTCGGCTTCCCCTCTGCGAAGCAGACGTGACAACAGTTTTAGTGGAGGTAAGGCGTAGATCAGCTGGTACTGATCCCACGGAGCCACCAGCGCATCTGACGCATCTGCCCACGGATCTCTTGTCCTGGACACGAATCTTGGCACCTTCAGATTGAGACGGGAGGCCAATAGATCCACATCTGGTGTGTCCCACTTCAGGCACAGCAGCCTGAATATCTCCGGATGCAAAGCCCATTCTCCTGGGTCCAGCATCTGTCGACTCAGATAGTCCGCCTGCCAATTTTCTACCCCTGGGATGTAAATGGCCGACAGGGCCAGTAAGTGCCGCTCTGCCCACCAAAGTATGTGAGCGACCTCCCGAGCAGCGGCTGAGCTTCTGGTTCCCCCTTGGTGATTTATATATGCCACAGCCGTGGCGTTGTCCGACGGGATCCTGATCGGACGCCCTTGAAGACTCATCGACCATGTGTGGAGGCACAGCTTGATCACTCTCAATTCGAGCAGATTGATCGACAACTCAGATTCCTCCATCGACCAGAGTCCCTGAGCCGACTGAATCCCCATCACTCTACCCCAGCCGGATAGACTGGCGTCCGTAGTGATCACCGTCCATTTCAGAGAAAGGAACGATTTTCCGGACTGAATCACCGGGGACCTCAACCACCAGATCAGAGAGTCCCTGACTGGCTGGCTCACCTGGATCTGTTGATCCAGGGACAACTGAGATTTGTCCCATTTCAACAAGATCTCCTTCTGCAGTACTCTGGTGTGGAACTGGGCATAAGGTACTGCCTCGAAGGAGGCTACCATGAGTCCCAGTACTCACATGAAAAAGCGGAGTAACGACCACTTGTGGTACAACAGTAGTTTGACCACAGATCTGAGAGTCTGCAATTTGTCTGAAGGGAGAAAAACTCTCGCTTCCCTGGAGTCCAATAGCAAACCAACCTAGGTACTCCAGACGCTGGATCGGCACAATCACCGACTTCTTTAGGTTCAACAGCCACCCAAATTCTTGAAAGGTCTGCATGGTGATCACCACATCCTCCTCTAATTCTGAGGCAGAAGGTGCTCTCAGGAGGAGATCGTCCAGGTAGCCCGCGATCGCGATCCCGCGTTGTTGCAGCAATGCCAATACTGGAGCCAGCACTTTGGTAAAGACTCAGGGGGGCTGATGCCAGGCCAAAGGGAAGAGCCACAAATTGGTAATGGGCTTCCCTGACTGCCAAACGTAGACATTTTTGATGCCGAAGGCATATGGGTATGTGCAGGTACGCATCCTGGATGTCTAAGGATGCCAGGGAGTCCCCTTGATGGAGTGCAGAGACTACTGAGCGATCTGATTCCATTCTGAACCTCTGCACTGTTACAAAGTGATTGAGGGCTTTCAAGTCCAAGATTGGACGTATCCCTTCCTTCTTGGGAACCACAAACAGATTTGAGTAGAATCCCTGGAAGCGCTCCGATTCCGGAACTGGTACAATCACCCCCTGATTCAGCAATTCCTTTACCGCCCCAACAGGGCCTCCAGCGAACCGGGGATATGGATATGCTGGAGGGGAAGGCCAAGATAGAAACTATCTTGTAGCCTGTGGTTTTTATCTTTTGTGCTATAAACTAAAAAGAAGTGTCAATTTTGAAAAAAAACACATTATTTTTTGCTATAGTAAATATCCCCCAAAATGATATAAAAAAAACTTGTTTTTCCTCAGTTTAGACCGATACGTATTTTTCTACATATTTTTGATAAAAAATAAATTCAAAATAAGCGTTTATTGATTGGTTTGCGCAAAAGTTATAGCGTCTACAAAATAGGGGATAGTTTTATGGTATTTTTAATAAAAAAATCTTTATTAGTAATGGCGGCGATCAGCGACAATTTTGGCATGATTTTGGGACCATTCACATTTATACAGCGATCAGTGCGATTAAAATTGCATTGATTACTGTGTAAATGTGACTGGCAGTGAAGGGGATAACACTAGGTGGCGCTGTAGGAGTTAAGTGTGTCCTGGGGAGTGTTTGTAACTATAGGGGGGATGGGCTAGCTGCAACACATCACTTTTCATAACGCCCGATCACAGGGAGCTATGATCAGTGACACTGTCACTAGGCAGAACTGGGAGATGCTTGCTTACATTAGCATCACCCCGTTCTTCCTCTCCGTGAGACAATCGCGGGTCTCCCCACGGATATCGAGTCCAAGGGAACCGCGACCCGACACACAAAGCTCCCGGCCGGTGGCGCACACGCAGGCAAACTTAAAGGGATGTATAGGTACGCCCATTTGCCCAGCCGTACCATTCTGCCGACGTACATCGCTGTGCGCCGGTTGGGAACCGGTTAAACTGACGCAGTGCCGTATCGCAAAAAATGGCCTGGTAAGCAGCCAAATCTTCCAGTCTGTAAGTGGTTAATGTGGGAGTAATTTTTACCTATAGGCAAGCCTTATTATAAACTTACCTATTAGGTACTGTAAATATATCTCCTAAATGTGAACTGTTTAGGAGATATTACATTTAGATGCAGCTGGTGATGTCTCCAGCACATGCTCTCTGTAGTAATGGCATAACCGTGCCGTTTTTTCAGAGCCACGCCATAAACAGCAACTCCCGAGTACATGCATCATCGCCGGCTCGGCCATTCATATAGCAGAAGCCCGTGAACCCGGAAAAAAGACCAGGTGAAGATGGAAGCGCGTTCAGCGGTGACACGCACCTCTGGAGGGCTTTGTTTTCAAGTAAGTCCTGAATAATGTGCTAGTAAGCGATGCATACTAGCACATTAGGACTTAAAGCGGTTCTAAAGGCCTTTTATCTTAATGCATTCTGTGTGCAGCAGTCCCCCTAATATTTACCTGAGCCCCATCTCGATCCAGCGATGACGCACGAGAGACTAGGCTGTCTGGGACGCTCTTGCCACTCAAAGTTGCGTCGCTTTTGCTTTACCATTCGTACACACGTGCGTTTCCAAACGCATTGGCAACTTGCAAGAAATTGCACACTTCGCCGTGCATTTTTAAAACGGACAGCAATGTGCGTCACCTTTGCCTTACCATCCAGGCTGCATTCTCATTTGCGCATTTCCAAACCCACAGCAGCCTGCACAGAAGTTGCGTGCTTTGCCTTGAGTTTTGAAAAGCGCAAAGCGAAGCGCATCATGCTTGCAATACCATTTGTTTGCATCTGCACATTTCTGAACGCATGACAACTCGCAATTAAAATGAATGCTTTGGCATTCGTTTCAAAAACACGTGGCAACCCGCACCAAAAAACACGCACTTTGCCTTACATTTCAAAAACACGTAGCAATGCGTGTCACGCTTGTGTTACCATTAATTTGCTTCTGTCTGTTTATAATCGCATGGCAACCCACATGGCAATGTGAGTCACACTTGCAGTACCATTTAGGATGCGTTCTCATCTGCGCATTTCAAAACACGTGACAACCCGCACAGAAAACACGTGACAACCCGCACAGAAAACACGTGACAACCCGCACAGAAAACACGTGACAACCCGCACAGAAAACACGTGACAACCCGCACAGAAAACAAGTGACAACCCGCACAGAAAACATGTGACAACCCGCACAGAAAACACGTGACAACCCGCACAGAAAACATGTGACAACCCGCACAGAAAACAAGTGACAACCCGCACAGAAAAAACACGTGATAACCCGCACAGAAAAAACACGTGACAACCCGCACAGAAAAAACACGTGATAACCCGCACAGAAAAAACACGTGACAACCCGCACAGAAAAAACACGTGACAACCCGCACAGAAAAAACACGTGACAACCCGCACAGAAAAAACACGTGACAACCCGCACAGAAAAAACACGTGACAACCCGCACAGAAAACACGTGACAACCCGCACAGAAAAAACACGTGACAACCCGCACAGAAAACACGTGACAACCCGCATAGAAAACATGTTACCATTAGTTTGCATCTGCGTGTTTCAAAGCGCACGGCAACCAGCAAGAAAATGCATGCTTTGCAGTGCGCTTCACATGTGTTGCACTTGTGTTACGATTTGTTTGCATCTGCGTGTTTACGAGTGTCGGGTGGAGTGACACTTGTTGGACATTTCTAGGATTGGATTGTTATGTATTGTATGGTGTGTAGATCGCACACATTGTATGGTGTATTATATACACTCAGTGTTGGACTTTCTCCTATCAGGTGTCAGTGGGTGTGGTTTCTCAGAGAGGTGGGAGGAGTGTGTGATGATGTAGGAGGTGCTGTGTATACAGATAGAATGTATAGAGAGTATACAGAGGATGTATATAATACAATGTATATATATATTGTGCGCTCACCTCTCCTCTCCAGATCTCCTCTCCCGTACTCTATGGATCTCTTCAGGTATGGAATACAGAGATTCTCCAGATAATTCTTCTCTCTCTCCCCCCATCTCTCCTCCGGACTGTTCCATCTCTGTGTGGAGATCTGAGCCTCATTCATGGTCGGGATAAAGATCCCTCTCTTTCCCATCATATCCGAACTGGAAATACCCCTCAGTGGTGCCGTCATCTCTCAGCTCACAGCCGGACATCACCTGGAAGGAATGGATCCCTGCAGAGAGAAGAGGAAGATGTGACCTGGGATCAGAGGAAGTGATGTGTGTAATATGTGATCACATGACATATATAGTGTGTATAGTACAGACACTGAGCATCACTCTGTATATTTCTACACTCACCACCCCCTAAACATCTGTAGAGCGGGGAGAACTAGAAGTCCCAGCAATCCCCCCTCAGGCACATCCTGAGGAGCAGAGGAAGAGGGATCCGCCATCCTGCTCCCCCCTACCGCTGTGTACAATCACCCCGGGGTGGAGCGCTAATCCGCCTGAGGAAACCGGGTCACATGACTGAAAGAACCAATAGGAATGGGGAGAAAACACATCATGGGAGAAATCTGTACAACTAGGAGAGCGCTGAGAAGCTGCTGATCACTGATTGGACGCTCAGAGCTGTCAATCACCCCTACATCCAATGAAAGGTCTTCATCCAACTTATTAGCTAATGTTTCCCATCAAACACCAAGTCTGTCAGAGAGACGAGGAACGTTCCATCTTATAGGGGGGGTGGGGGGGATGAATTCATTATACAACACTGATCGTGCTGATCACCGACGGACACCGACCAGGAAAGGTCATACCAAGTGTATACTGTCAGTGCACACAGCGTTCAGGGAGAGTTCAGGAAATACAAACTTCATTCCAATCCTACAGAGAACACTGAGGACTTTATATAGAAATGAGAAGAGGAGAGGAGAGGAGTGTACATTGTGTGTTATCAGAGGTCATCTCATACCATCCCCCCATCATCTCATACCATCCCCCCATCATCTCATACCATCCCCCCATCATCTCATACCATCCCCCCATCATCTCATACCATCCCCCCCATCATCTCATACCATCCCCCCATCATCTCATACCACCCCCCATCATCTCATACCATCCCCCCATCATCTCATACCACCCCCATCATCTCATACCATCCCCCATCATCTCATACCATCCCCCCATCATCTCATACCATCCCCCCATCATCTCATTCCATCCTCCTATCATCTCATACCACCCCCCATCATCTCATACCATCCCCCCCATCAATCTCATACCATCCCCCCATCATCTCATACCATCCCCCCATCATCTCATACCACCCCCATCATCTCATACCATCCCCCCATCATCTCATACCATCCCCCCATCATCTCATACCATCCCCCCATCATCTCATACCATCCCCCCATCATCTCATACCATCCCCCCATCATCTCATACCACCCCCCATCATCTCATACCACCCCCCATCATCTCATACCACCCCCCCATCATCTCATACCATCCCCCCCATCATCTCATACCACCCCACCCCCCATCATCTCATACCACCCCCCCATCATCTCATACCATCCCCCCCATCATCTCATACCACCCCCCATCATCTCATACCATCCCCCCATCATCTCATACCATCCCCCCATCATCTCATACCATCCCCCCATCATCTCATACCATCCCCCCATCATCTCATACCATCCCCCCCATCATCTCATACCATCCCCCATCATCTCATACCACCCCCCCATCATCTCATACCATCCCCCATCATCTCATACCATCCTCCCATCATCTCATACCATCCCCCCATCATCTCATACCATTCCCCCCATCATCTCATACCATCCCCCATCATCTCATACCATCCCCCCATCATCTCATACCACCCCCCCATCATCTCATACCACCCCCATCATCTCATACCATCCCCCCATCATCTCATCTCACCCCCCCATCATCTCATACCATCCCCCCATCATCTCATACCACCCCCCCATCATCTCATACCACCCCCATCATCTCATACCATTCCCCATCATCTTATACCACCCCCCATCATCTCATACCATCCCCCCATCTTAATCTCATACCACCCCCATCATCTCATACCACCCCCCTCATCATCTCATACCACCCTCCTATCATCTCATACCACCCCCCCATCATCTCATACCACCCCCCATCATCTCATACCATCCCCCCATCATCTCATACCATCCCCCCATCATCTCATACCACCCCCATCATCTCATACCACCCCCCCATCATCTCATACCATCCCCCCATCATCTCATACCACCCCCCATCATCTCATACCATCCCCCCATCATCTCATACCACCCCCCCATCATCTCATACCATCCCTCCATCATCTCATCTCACCCCCCCATCATCTCATACCACCCCCCATCATCTCATCTCACCCCCCCCCATCATCTCATACCATCCCCCCATCATCTCATACCACCCCCCCATCATCTCATACCATCCCCCCATCATCTCATACCATCCCCCCATCATCTCATACCACCCCCCCATCATCTCATACCATCCCCCATCATCTCATACCACCCCCCATCATCTCATACCATCCCCCATCATCTCATACCACCCCCCCATCATCTCATACCATCCCCCCCATCATCTCATACCATCCCCCCATCATCTCATACCATCCCCCCATCATCTCATACCACCCCCCCATCATCTCATACCACCCCCCCATCATCTCATACCATCCCCCCATCATCTCATACCACCCCCCATCATCTCATACCATCCCCCCATCATCTCATACCATCCCCCCTTTATCACATACCACCCCCATCATCTCACCATCCCCCCATCATCACATACCACCCCCATCTCATACCATCCCCCCCATCATCTCATACCATCCCCCCCCATCATCTCATACCATCCCCCCATCATCACATTCCATCCTCCATCTTAATCTTATACCTTCCCCCCTCATCAGCTCATAACCTACCCCCATCATCTGATACCATCCTCCCCCCCATCATCACATACCACCCCTCATCAACTCATACCATTGCCCCATAATCATATCATAGCACCCCCCATCATCTCATACCATCCCCCCATCATCTCATACATCCCCCCATCATCTCATACCATCCCCCCATCATCTCATACCATCCCCCCATCATCTCATACCACCCCCCATCATCTCATACCATCCCCCCATCATCTCATACCATCCCCCCATCATCTCATACCATCCCCCCATCATCTCATACCACCCCCCCATCATCTCATACCATCCCCCCATCATCTCATACCATCCCCCCATCATCTCATACCATCCCCCCAACATCTCATACCATCCCCCATCATCACATACCATCCCCCATCATCTTATACCACCCATCATCATCTCACCATCCTCCCCATCATCACATACCATCCTCATCATCTCATACCATCCCCCCATCATCACATACCATCACCCCATCTTAATCTTATACCACCCCCCCTCATGAGCTCATAACCTCCCCCCAGCATCACATACCATCCCATCCCCCCATCATCTCATACCATCCCCCCATCATCATCTCATACCATCCCCCCATCATCATCTCATACCATCCCCCCTATCATCACATACCATCCCCCCATCATCACATACCATCCCCCCATCATCACATACCACCCCCCATCATCACATACCACCCCCCATCATCTCATACCATCCCCCCATCATCACATACCATCCCCCATCTCATACCATCCTCCCATCATCATCATACCACCCCCCATCATCACACACCATCCTCCCATCATCTCATACCACCCCCCCATCATCTCATACCACCCCACCCCATCATCTCACCATCCCCCCATCATCTCAAACCATCCCCCACCATCTCATACCATCCCCCATCATCACATACCATCCCCCCATCATCTGATATCACCCCCTCATCATCTCATACCATCCCACCCCATCATCTCATACCATCTCCCCATCATCTCATACCACCCCCCCATCATCACATACCCTCCCTCCATCATCTCATACCACCCCCCCATCATCTCATACCATCCCTCCATCATCTCATACCATCTCCCCCATCATCACATGCCACCCCCCCCATCATCACATACCAACCCCCCATCATCTCATACCATCCCTCCATCATCTCATACCATCACCCCCATCATCACATGCCACCCCCCCCCATCATCACATACCATCCCTCCCCTCATCATCTCATATTATCCCCCCATCATCACATACCATCCCCCCATCATCACATACCATCCCCCCATCATCTGATACCATCGCCCCCATCATCTCATACCACCCCCCCATCATCTCATACCATTCCCCCCATCATCTCATACCATCCCCCCATCATCTCATACCACCCCCCATCATCTCATACCATCCCCCCATCATCTCATACCATCCCCCCCATCATCTCATACCATCCCCCCCATCATCTCATACCACCCCCCATCATCTCATACCATCCCCGCATCATCTCATACCATCCCCGCATCATCTCATATCATCCCCCCATCATCTCATACCATCCCCCCCATCATCTCATACCATCCCCCCATCATCTCATACCATCCCCCCATCATCTCATACCATCCCCCCATCATCTCATACCATCCCCCCCATCATCTCATATCATCCCCCCATCATCTCATATTATCCCCCCCATCATCTCATACCATCCCCGCATCATCTCATACCATCCCCCCCATCATCTCATATCATCCCCCCATCATCTCATATCATCCCCCCATCATCTCATATCATCCCCCCCATCATCTCATACCATCCCCCCATCATCTCATACCATCCCCCCCATCATCTCATACCATCCCCCCCCATCATCTCATACCATCCCCTCCATCTCATACCATCCCCCCCATCATCTCATACCACCCCCCCCCATCATCTCATACCATCCCCCCATCATCTCATACCATCCCCCCATCATCTCATACCACCCCCCCATCATCTCATACCATCCCCCCATCATCTCATACCACCCCCCCATCATCTCATACCATCCCCCCATCATCTCATACCATCCCCCCCATCATCTCATACCATCCTCCCATCATCTCATACCATCCCCCCATCATCCTCTGTACAGTGACAGGATCCTCCAAACAACACTGGCCACTTACCTCTGTACATTAACAGGATCCTCCACACAGCACAGCTCCAACTGCTGGGGAACTACAAATCCCATCCCTGCCCCACACTCAATGAGGGAAGAAAATCACCAGGGAGATGGCAATGCCTGCTGGGACTTGTAGTTCTACTGCAGCTGGAGATCTGTTGTTCTCCTATCACTGATATAAAGGAAATGTCTGCTGTCACTGGGATTCCTGTCTGCTGGGATCTGTTTATGTAATAACTGTCCTGTGCAGCTGACGGGTTTTACTAGAACCAGGACCTGTTATCCCGGATCACATCCATCACTATTCATAGGGAGATCTGTATTGTAGAAGGAGCAGAACATACATTGGAGGACACTTCATCTGAATGGTCAGACTTCATGGAAACCTCAACTCAGGGGAATATGGCGGCTGCCATTGCTGACCTCCTGAGCATACCATCTGCCTGGCTGTCACTGGGCTCAGTGCTTTCCAAGTCCCTGACCTGGAAGAAGCATGCAGCAAGTAAAGTGAGACTTTCTACTTTTTGCAAACTTATTCTGGGTCAGTGATTTATATAATATGAGCTCCATTGGATCAGCATGAAAGCCAGGCAATCAGCATTTTCTAAAGTAAATCACACAGAATAGACAGCAGTCTGAGAGGTAAACCGCAGCGCTCCATCCTGAGTGCAGTAGGGGGCGGTGCGGTGCACAATTCAGTGCATCACACAAATTCCCTTTTTTCATCACTGAACTTTATTTGAAGTGGACAAATGTACACTTCATTCATGTCACTGTTCAGCAGCTTGTGATGTGATCCTGTACAGTGACATGCGATCCTCTACGGGGACATGCAATCCTCTACGGGGACATGTGATCCTGTACAGTGACATGCGATCCTCTACGGGGACATGCGATCCTCTACGGGGACATGCGATCCTCTACGGGGACATGCGATCCTGTACAGTGCACTGTAATAAAATACAGCATGCCTGCATTTTATCACAGCCCACTGAAGCACAGCTTTAGGGTGCATTACAGTGTGAATGAGGTTCACAGGTAACAATTGTGGTGTGTGTCATTTTACAATGCAGAAAAACGCAGATCACTGCACTGTGTGAGTCTAAAGATCAGAAATGCCGACATATTTCTTATTGTAAATATCAGATATTGAAGCCTTAGGCTCGGGTCACACCGATGCAGTTTACTTTTGATCTCTGCAGTGCTTTTGTGGTGTGTTTTACATTATTGCACAAACGTTTTTAAAGCATTTTTCACGTTTTCATGTTTCAAGTTTCAAGTTTTTTTTATTGCGTTTTGCATTCTTTATGCTTTTTATTGAGCAGATAAAAAAAAATACGCACTACACGCGTTTCTGATGCTTCTCAAATGAAGTCCACTGAACTAAAAATGCACAATTTTGCATTTAAAAAAAGTCCTTGACCCTTTTCAAAAATGTGGTGACTGAAAAACGCACAGATGTGATCGTGTCCCATAGGAATCCATGTTATATGGACTGTAGGGCGTTTCTGCAAAGAAGTACTAAAGAACACATAGGTGTGACCCAGGCCTAGAGCCGGCCATAGACATGGGATGATCGTCACCCGATCGTTCTGTTAGTTGTCAGATTAATAAGCTCAATTGATCTAATAGGACGATTGTGTTCCCATAATAAGAATTCCATTCAATGGGGTCCATGAGAACTGCATTGATCCCAATAATCCCGGCAATGATCCTCACTGCGATTAGTAATTCATAGGATTGATCCCGGGATCACACTGAGCTGCGGGAATGAAAAGGGGCGAGTTCAGCGATTTCATTCCCGCATGTCAGTCCGATGATTTCAGCGACATCTCTGCGTTTTCTTGCACAGATGTCTATTGAAATCACACCTGAAATCGCCAAATCTAGCACAGAAACTACTTTTGGGAATCGGTGCAGCACTGATTCGGAGGGTGCCATTGCCGGAAATAGCTGCCGATTTGGCATGCGATTTGACATATCAATGTGAACCAGGGCTGAAGAGCATCTAATTAAATAATCTCTGAGATGTCTGCTGTCCATCTGTCTACCTTCTCTTCATAGATCAGAATCTTCCATCCATATCATCCGGGGGGGACAAGGAGGGGGCAGGGCCCGGGGAAGCTCTATTATAGGGCCCCATTCACATCTGAATTACTGGCAGTCGTACAATTCTGCTACACTGGAAAATCGCACAAAAATGTGCAACATGCGTTTGGGAGCCATTATTCTTAATGACACTCAAAAAATTGGGCATTTTGTCACATGAAATATGCTCCAAAAAAGATACAGAAGATACTTTGTCAGAACACAATAGCTCAGCGGGGGAGATCGCTGTACTAACATTAGACTGTTAGTACAGGATCTCCTCCTCAGCTCTTGAGGGTTTTTTTCATTTAGCCCACTGGGTTTAACAAGAAAACTGATAGTGTGTTCTTGGCTTTATACTCGATGTGAGTGATATCTCACTAATTATGCTGATTTATAAAGATAGTGCAAACTCTAGCTAAGTCTGGGTTCACACTATGAAACCGCACAGGAATCACCTATGAATCGCAATTCCTGTGCAATTCAAATGCGATTCAGTGCAGTGCGATTTGAGTCGATTCATTTTGAATAGGCTGAAAATTGCACTACATCGCATACAAGTAGGGCATGTACTACTTCTGGAAGCGCAATGCAACCGGATCGCATAGTAGTTTTATACCGTGTGATCTGATGCAGACAAATGCACTGCGTTTGTGACCTGCGTTTGCGGTGTCATTATCATAGCACTGACACCCGCTGCAGATCACAAGGGCAGTGCAATCTGAACTCTTTGCTGTTTTCTGAGCCACGTTCAGGTGTGAAGTCACAAGCCGATTGGCTGAACTTAGGGTCGCAAGCCGATTGGCTGATCATCAAGTCGCAAGCCGATTGGCTGAACATCAAGTCGCAAGCCGATTTGCTGAACTTCAAGTCGCAAGCCGATTGGCTGAACTTCAAGTCGCGCGCCGATTGGCTGAACTTCAAGTCGCGCGCCGATTGGCTGAACTTCAAGTCGCAAGCCGATTGGCTGAACTTCAAGTCGCAAGCCGATTGGCTGAACTTCAAGTCGCAAGCCGATTGGCCGAACATCAAGTCGCAAGCCGTTTGGCTGAACGTCAAGTCGCAAGCGATTGGCTGATCATGTCGCAAGCCGATTGGCTGAACTTCAAGTCACAAGCCGATTGGCTGAACTTCAAGTCACAAGCCGATTGGCTGAACTTCAAGTCACAAGCCGATTGGCCGAACAAGTCGGAAGCCGATTGGCCGAACAAGTCGGAAGCCGATTGGCCGAACAAGTCGGAAGCCGATTGGCCGAACAAGTCGGAAGCCGATTGGCCGCACATCAAGTCGCAAGCCCATTCGCCAAACATCAAGTCGCAAGCCCATTGGCTGATCAAGTTCCAAACATATATGTTTTTTTAGCAAAGACCTTCAGAATACAATGGCGGTCGTTGCAACTTTGTATCTCATGTGGTATTTGCGCATCAATTTTTAAAACAAGTTTTTTTTAAAACAGTTTTGTGCTAAAAAAAAACTAACAAAAAACAGTAAAGTTAGCCCATTTTTTCCGCATAATGTGAAAGATGAAGTTATGCCGAGTAAATAGATACCGAACATGTCACGTCGCAAGCCGATTGGCCGAATGTCAAGTCGCAAGCTGATTGGCCGAAACTTCAAGCCGCAAGCCGATTGGCCAAAACATCAAGCCGCAAGCCGATTGGCCGAAACTTCAAGCCGCAAGGCGATTGGCCAAAACTTCAAGCTGCAAGACGATTGCCTAAAACTTCGCCGCAATCCAATTGGCCGGAACTTCAAGCCGCAAGCCGATTGGCCGAAACGTCAAGTCGCAAGCCGATTGGCCGAAACAAGTCGCAAGCCGATTGGCCGAAAATTCAAGTCGCAAGCCGATTGGCAAAAAACAAGTCGCAAGCCGATTGGCCGAACAAGCCGCAAGCCGATTGGACAAAACTTCAAGCCGCAATCCGATTGGCCGAAACGTGAAGTCGCAAGCCGATTGGCCGAAACTTCAAGTCGCAAGCCGATTGGCCGAAACTTCAAGTCGCAAGCCGATTGGCCGAAACTTCAAGTCGCAAGCCGATTGGCCGAAACTTCAAGCCGCAAGCCGATTGGCCGAAACATCAAGCCGCAAGCCAATTGGCCGAACTTCAAGCCGCAAGCCGATTGGCCGAACTTCAAGTCGCAAGCCGATTGGCCGAAACATCAAGCCGCAAGCCGATTGGCCGAAACATCAAGCCGCAAGCCGATTGGCCAAAACATCAAGCCGCAAGCCGATTGGCCAAAACTTCAAGCCGCAAGCCGATTGGCCGAAACTTCAAGTCGCAAGCCGATTGGCCGAAACTTCAAGTCGCAAGCCGATTGGCCGAAACTTCAAGCCGCAAGCCGATTTGCCGAACTTCTAGTCGCAAGCCGATTGGCCGAACTTCAAGTCGCAAGGCGATTGGCCAAACTTCAAGTCGCAAGCCGATTGGCCGAAACATCAAGTCGCAAGCCGATTGGCCGAAACGTCAAGTCGCAAGCCGATTGGCCGAAACTTCAAGTCGCAAGCCGATTGGCCGAAACATCAAGCCGCAAGCCGATTGGCCGAAACCTCAAGCCGCAAGCCGATTGGCCGAAAATTCAAGCCGCAAGCCGATTGGCCAAAACTTCAAGCCGCAAGCCGATTGGCCGAAACATCAAGTCGCAAGCCGATTGGCCGAAACTTCAAGTCGCAAGCCGATTGGCCGAAACTTCAAGCCGCAAGCCGATTGGCCGAAACGTCAAGTCGCAAGCCGATTGGCCGAAACATCAAGTCGCAAGCCGATTGGCCGAAAATTCAAGCCGCAAGCCGATTGGCCGAAACATCAAGTCGCAAGCCGATTGGCCGAAACTTCAAGCCGCAAGACGATTGGCCAAAACTTCAAGGCACAAGACGATTGCCCGAAACTTCAAGTCGCAATCCGATTGGCCGAAACGTCAAGTCGCAAGCCGATTGGCCAAAACTTCAAGTCGCAAGCCGATTGGCCGAAACTTCAAGCCGATTGGCCGAAACTTCAAGCCGCAATCCGATTGGCCGAAACGTCAAGTCGCAAGCCGATTGGCCGGAACTTCAAGTCGCAAGCCGATTGGCCGAACATCAAGTCGCAAGCCGATTGGCCGAACATCAAGTCCCCAAACATATATGTTTTTTTTAGCAAAGACCCTAGAGAATACAATGACGGTCGTTGCAACTTTGTATCTCATGTGGTATTTGCGCATCAATTTTTAAAACAAGTTTTTTTTAAAACAGTTTTGTGCTAAAAAAACTAACAAAAAACAGTAAAGTTAGCCCATTTTTTCCGCATAACGTGAAAGATGAAGTTATGCCGAGTAAATAGATACCGAACATGTCACGCCGCAAGCCGATTGGCCGAATGTCAAGTCGCAAGCTGATTGGCCGAAACTTCAAGTCGCAAGCCGATTGGTCGTAACATAAAGTCGCAAGCCGATTGGCCGAAACTTCAAGTCGCAAGCCGATTGGCCGAAACTTCAAGTCGCAAGCCGATTGGCCGAATCTTCAAGTCGCAAGCCGATTGGCCGAACAAGTCGCAAACCCATTGGTTGAATATCAAGTCGCAAGCCCATTGGCTGATCAAGTTGCAAGCCCATTGGCTGATCATCAAGTCGCCAAACATATGTGTTTTTAGCAAAGACCCTAGAGAATACAATGGCGGTCGTTGCAACTTTGTATCTCGTGCGGTATTTGCGCATCAATTTTTCAAACAAGTTTTCTTTTTTAAACAGTTTTGTGCTAAAAAATAACAAAAAACCAGTAAAGTTAGCCCATTTTTTTCGCATAATGTGAAAGATGACGTTATGCCGAGTAAATAGATACCTAACATGTCAGGTCGCTAGCTGATTGGCCGAACAAGCCGCAAGCCGATTGGACAAAACATCAAGCCGCAAGCCGATTGGCCGAAACATCAAGCCGCAAGCCGATTGGCCGAAACTTCAAGCCGCAAGCCGATTGGCCAAAACTTCAAGCCGCAAGCCGATTGGCCGAAACATCAAGCCGCAAGCCGATTGGCCGAAACTTCAAGCCGCAAGCCGATTGGCCAAAACTTCAAGCCGCAAGCCGATTGGCCGAAACTTCAAGTCGCAAGCCGATTGGCCGAAACTTCAAGCCGCAAGCCGATTTGCCGAACTTCAAGTCGCATGCCGATTGGCCGAACTTCAAGTCGCAAGGCGATTGGCCGAACTTCAAGTCGCAAGCCGATTGGCCGAAACATCAAGCCGCAAGCCGATTGGCCGAAACTTCAAGCCACAAGCCGATTGGCCAAAACTTCAAGCGGCAAGACGATTGGCCGAAACGTCAAGCCGCAAGCCGATTGGCCGAAACGTCAAGCCGCAAGCCGATTGGCCGAAACTTCAAGTCGCAAGCCGATTGGCCGAAACTTCAAGTCGCAAGCCGATTGGCCGAAACTTCAAGCCGCAAGACGATTGGCCGAACCTCAAGTCGCAAGCCGATTGGCCGAACATCAAGTCGCAAGCCGATTGGCTGAACATCAAGTCCCCAAACATATATGTTTTTTTAGCAAAGACCCTAGAGAATACAATGACGGTCGTTGCAACTTTGTATCTCATGTGGTATTTGCGCATCAATTTTTAAAACAAGTTTTTTTTAAAACAGTTTTGTGCTAAAAAAAACTAACAAAAAACAGTAAAGTTAGCCCATTTTTTCCGCATAATGTGAAAGATGAAGTTATGCCGAGTAAATAGATACCGAACATGTCAAGTCGCAAGCTGATTGGCCGAAACTTCAAGTCGCAAGCCGATTGGTCGTAACATCAAGTGGCAAGCCGATTGGCCGAAACTTCAAGTCGCAAGCCGATTGGCCGAAACTTCAAGTCGCAAGCCGATTGGCCGAATCTTCAAGTCGCAAGCCGATTGGCCGAACAAGTCGCAAACCCATTGGTTGAATATCAAGTCACAAGCCCATTGGCTGATCAAGTTGCAAGCCCATTGGCTGATCATCAAGTCGCCAAACATATGTGTTTTTAGCAAAGAACCTAGAGAATACAATGGCGGTCGTTGCAACTTTGTATCTCGTGCGGTATTTGCGCATCAATTTTTCAAACAAGTTTTCTTTTTTAAACAGTTTTGTGCTAAAAAAATAACAAAAAACCAGTAAAGTTAGCCCATTTTTTCGCATAATGTGAAAGATGACGTTATGCCGAGTAAATAGATACCTAACACGTCATGTCGCAAGCTGATTGGCCGAACAAGCTGCAAGCCGATTGGACAAAACTTCAAGCCGCAAGACGATTGCCCAAACTTCATGCCGCAATCCGATTGGCCGAAACGTGAAGTCGCAAGCCGATTGGCCGAAACTTCAAGTCGCAAGCCAATTGGCCGAACTTCAAGTCGCAAGCCGATTGGCCGAAACATCAAGCCGCAAGCCGATTGGCCGAAACTTCAAGCCGCAAGCCGATTGGCCAAAACTTCAAGCCGCAAGCCGATTGGCCAAAACTTCAAGCCGCAAGCCGATTGGCCGAAAACTTCAAGCCGCAAGCCGATTGGCCGAAACTTCAAGCCGCAAGCCGATTGGCCGAAACTTCAAGCCGCAAGCCGATTGGCCAAAACTTCAAGCCGCAAGCCGATTGGCCGAAACATCAAGGCGCAAGACGATTGCCCGAAACTTCAAGTCGCAATCCGATTGGCCGAACTTCAAGCCGCAAGACGATTGCCCGAAACTTCAAGGCGCAAGACGATTGCCCGAAACTTCAAGTCGCAATCCGATTGGCCGAACTTCAAGTCGCAAGCCGATTGGCCGAAACATCAAGCTGCAAGCCGTTTGGCCGAAACATCAAGCCGCAAGCCGATTGGCCGAAACTTCAAGCCGCAAGCCGATTTGCCGAACTTCAAGTCGCAAGGCGATTGGCCGAACTTCAAGTCACAAGGCGATTGGCCAAACTTCAAGTCGCAAGCTGATTGGCCGAAACATCAAGTCGCAAGCCGATTGGCCGAAACTTCAAGCCGCAAGCCGTTTGGCCGAACTTCAAGCCGCAAGCCGATTGGCCGAAACATCAAGCCGCAAGCCGATTCGCCGAAACTTCAAGCCGCAAGACGATTGGCCAAAACTTCAAGGCGCAAGACGATTGCCCGAAACTTCAAGTCGCAATCCGATTGGCCGAAACGTCAAGTCGCAAGCCGATTGGCCGAAACTTCAAGCCGCAAGCCGATTGGCCGAAACTTCAAGCCGCAAGCCGATTGGCCGAAACTTCAAGCCGCAAGCCGATTGGCCGAAACTTCAAGCCGCAAGCCGATTGGCCGAACTTCAAGCCGCAAGGCGATTGGCCGAAACTTCAACCCGCAAGCCGATTGGCCGAACTTCAAGTCGCAAGCCGATTGGCCGAACTTCAAGTCGCAAGCCGATTGGCCGAAACATCAAGCCGCAAGCCGATTGGCCGAAACATCAAGTCGCAAGCCAAAACTTTAAGCCACAAGCCGATTGGTCAAAACTTCAAGCCGCAATCCGATTGGCTGAAACATCAAGTCGCAAGCCGATTGGCCGAAACATCAAGTCGCAAGCCGATTGGCCGAAACATCAAGTCGCAAGCCGATTGGCCGAAACTTCAAGTCGCAAGCCGATTGGCCGAAACTTCAAGTCGCAAGCCGATTGGCCGAAGAATACAATGACGGTCGTTGCAACTTTGTATCTCATGTGGTATTTGCGCATCAATTTTTAAAACAAGTTTTTTTTTAAAACAGTTTTGTGCTAAAAAAACTAACAAAAAACAGTAAAGTTAGCCCATTTTTTCCGCATAATGTGAAAGATGAAGTTATGCCGAGTAAATAGATACCGAACATGTCACGTCGCAAGCCGATTGGCCGAATGTCAAGTCGCAAGCTGATTGGCCGAAACTTCAAGTCGCAAGCCGATTGGTCGTAACATCAAGTCGCAAGCCGATTGGCCGAAACTTCAAGTCGCAAGCCGATTGGCCGAAACTTCAAGTCGCAAGCCGATTGGCTGATCAAGTTGCAAGACCATTGGCTGATCATCAAGTCGCCAAACATATGTGTTTTTAGCAAAGACCCTAGAGAATACAATGGCAGTCGTTGCAACTTTGTATCTCGTGCGGTATTTGCGCATCAATTTTTCAAACAAGTTTTCTTTTTTAAACAGTTTTGTGCTAAAAAATAACAAAAAAACAGTAAAGTTAGCCCATTTTTTTCGCATAATGTGAAAGATGACGTTATGCCGAGTAAATAGATACCTAACATGTCAGGTCGGAAGCTGATTGGCCGAACAAGCCGCAAGCCGATTGGACAAAACATCAAGCCGCAAGCCGATTGGCCGAAACTTCAAGCCGCAAGCCGATTGGCCGAAACTTCAAGCCGCAAGCCGATTGGCCGAACTTCAAGTCGCAAGCCGATTGGCCGAAACATCAAGCCGCAAGCCGATTGGCCGAAACTTCAAGCCGCAAGCCGATTGGCCGAAACTTCAAGCCGCAAGCCGATTGGCCGAAACATCAAGTCGCAAGCCGATTGGCCGAAACTTCAAGTCGCAAGCCGATTGGCCGAAACTTCAAGTCGCAAGCCGATTGGCCGAAACTTCAAGTCGCAAGCCGATTGGCCGAAACTTCAAGTCGCAAGCCGATTGGCCGAAACTTCAAGCCGCAAGCCGATTTGCCGAACTTCAAGTCGCAAGGCGATTGGCCGAACTTCAAGTCGCAAGCCGATTGGCCGAAACATCAAGTCGCAAGCCGATTGGCCGAAACATCAAGTCGCAAGCCGATTGGCCGAAACATCAAGTCGCAAGCCGATTGGCCGAAACTTCAAGCCGCAAGCCGTTTGGCCGAACTTCAAGCCGCAAGCCGATTGGCCGAAACATCAAGCCGATTCGCCGAAACTTCAAGCCGCAAGACGATTGGCCAAAACTTCAAGGCTCAAGACGATTGCCCGAAACTTCAAGTCGCAATCCGATTGGCCGAAACGTCAAGTCGCAAGCCGATTGGCCAAAACTTCAAGTCGCAAGCCGATTGGCCGAAACTTCAAGCCGCAAGCCGATTGGCCGAAACTTCAAGCCGCAAGCCGATTGGCCGAAACTTCAAGCCGCAAGCTGATTGGCCGAAACTTCAAGCCGCAAGCCGATTGGCCGAAACTTCAAGCCGCAAGCCGATTGGCCGAACTTCAAGCCGCAAGGCGATTGGCCGAAACTTCAACCCGCAAGCCGATTGGCCGAACTTCAAGTCGCAAGCCGATTGGCCGAACTTCAAGTCGCAAGCCGATTGGCCGAAACATCAAGCCGCAAGCCGATTGGCCGAAACTTCAAGCCGCAAGCCGATTGGCCGAAACTTCAAGCCGCAAGCCGTTTGGCCGAACTTCAAGCCGCAAGCCGATTGGCCGAAACATCAAGCCGATTCGCCGAAACTTCAAGCCGCAAGACGATTGGCCAAAACTTCAAGGCTCAAGACGATTGCCCGAAACTTCAAGTCGCAATCCGATTGGCCGAAACGTCAAGTCGCAAGCCGATTGGCCAAAACTTCAAGTCGCAAGCCGATTGGCCGAAACTTCAAGCCGCAAGCCGATTGGCCGAAACGTCAAGTCGCAAGCCGATTGGCCGAAACAAGTCACAAGCCGATTGGCCGAAAATTCAAGTCGCAAGCAGACTGGCCGAAACTTCAAGTCGCAAGCCGATTGGCCGAAACTTCAAGTCGCAAGCCGATTGGCAAAAAACAAGTCGCAAGCCGATTGGCCGCACAACTCGCAAGCCGATTGGCCGAACAACTCGCAAGCCGATTGGCCGAACAACTCGCAAGCCGATTGGCCGAACATCAAGTCGCAACCCCATTGGCCAAACATCAAGTCGCAAGCCCATTGGCTGATCAAGTCGCCAAACATATATTTTTTTTAGCAAAGACCTTCAGAATACAATGGCGGTCGTTGCAAATTTGTATCTCGTGTGGTATTTTTGCATCAATTTTTCAAACAAGCTTTCTTTTTTAAACAGCCCATTTTTTTCGCATAATGTGAAAGATGAAGTTATGCCGAGTAAATAGATACCTAACACGTGACGTCGCAAGCCGATTGGCCGAATGTCAAGTCGCAAGCTGATTGGCCGAAACTTCAAGTCGCAAGCCGATTGGTCGTAACATCAAGTCGCAAGCCGATTGGCCAAAACTTCAAGCCGCAAGCCGATTGGCCGAAACATCAAGCCGCAAGCCTATTGGCCGAAACTTCAAGCCGCAAGCCGATTGGCCAAAACTTCAAGCCGCAAGCCGATTGGCCGAAACTTCAAGTCGCAAGCCGATTGGCCGAATGTCAAGTCGCAAGCTGATTGGCCGAAACTTCAAGTCGCAAGCCGATTGGTCGTAACATCAAGTCGCAAGCCGATTGGCCGAAACTTCAAGTCGCAAGCCGATTGGCCGAAACTTCAAGTCGCAAGCCGATTGGCTGATCAAGTTGCAAGACCATTGGCTGATCATCAAGTCGCCAAACATATGTGTTTTTAGCAAAGACCCTAGAGAATACAATGGCAGTCGTTGCAACTTTGTATCTCGTGCGGTATTTGCGCATCAATTTTTCAAACAAGTTTTCTTTTTTAAACAGTTTTGTGCTAAAAAATAACAAAAAAACAGTAAAGTTAGCCCATTTTTTTCGCATAATGTGAAAGATGACGTTATGCCGAGTAAATAGATACCTAACATGTCAGGTCGGAAGCTGATTGGCCGAACAAGCCGCAAGCCGATTGGACAAAACATCAAGCCGCAAGCCGATTGGCCGAAACTTCAAGCCGCAAGCCGATTGGCCGAAACGTCAAGCCGCAAGCCGATTGGCCGAACTTCAAGTCGCAAGCCGATTGGCCGAAACTTCAAGTCGCAAGCCGATTGGCCGAAACTTCAAGTCGCAAGCCGATTGGCCGAAACTTCAAGTCGCAAGCCGATTGGCCGAAACTTCAAGTCGCAAGCCGATTGGCCGAAACTTCAAGCCGCAAGCCGATTTGCCGAACTTCAAGTCGCAAGGCGATTGGCCGAACTTCAAGTCGCAAGCCGATTGGCCGAAACATCAAGTCGCAAGCAGATTGGCCGAAACATCAAGTCGCAAGCCGATTGGCCGAAACATCAAGTCGCAAGCCGATTGGCCGAAACATCAAGCCGCAAGCCGATTGGCCGAAACTTCAAGCCGCAAGCCGTTTGGCCGAAACATCAAGCCGATTCGCCGAAACTTCAAGCCGCAAGACGATTGGCCAAAACTTCAAGGCTCAAGACGATTGCCCGAAACTTCAAGTCGCAATCCGATTGGCCGAAACGTCAAGTCGCAAGCCGATTGGCCAAAACTTCAAGTCGCAAGCCGATTGGCCGAAACTTCAAGCCGCAAGCCGATTGGCCGAAACTTCAAGCCGCAAGCCGATTGGCCGAAACTTCAAGCCGCAAGCTGATTGGCCGAAACTTCAAGCCGCAAGCCGATTGGCCGAAACTTCAAGCCGCAAGCCGATTGGCCGAAACTTCAAGCCGCAAGCCGATTGGCCGAACTTCAAGCCGCAAGGCGATTGGCCGAAACTTCAAGTCGCAAGCCGATTGGCCGAACTTCAAGTCGCAAGCCGATTGGCCGAAACATCAAGCCGCAAGCCGATTGGCCGAAACTTCAAGCCGCAAGCCGATTGGCCGAAACTTCAAGCCGCAAGCCGATTGGCCGAAACTTCAAGCCGCAAGCCGATTGGCCGAAACTTCAAGCCGCAAGCCGTTTGGCCGAACTTCAAGCCGCAAGCCGATTGGCCGAAACATCAAGCCGATTCGCCGAAACTTCAAGCCGCAAGACGATTGGCCAAAACTTCAAGGCTCAAGACGATTGCCCGAAACTTCAAGTCGCAATCCGATTGGCCGAAACGTCAAGTCGCAAGCCGATTGGCCAAAACTTCAAGTCGCAAGCCGATTGGCCGAAACTTCAAGCCGCAAGCCGATTGGCCGAAACTTCAAGCCGCAAGCCGATTGGCCGAAACTTCAAGCCGCAAGCCGATTGGCCGAAACTTCAAGCCGCAAGCCGATTGGCCGAAACTTCAAGCCGCAAGCCGATTGGCCGAAACTTCAAGCCGCAAGCCGATTGGCCGAACTTCAAGCCGCAAGGCGATTGGCCGAAACTTCAACCCGCAAGCCGATTGGCCGAACTTCAAGTCGCAAGCCGATTGGCCGAACTTCAAGTCGCAAGCCGATTGGCCGAAACATCAAGCCGCAAGCCGATTGGCCGAAACATCAAGTCGCAAGCCGAAACTTTAAGCCGCAAGCCGATTGGTCAAAACTTCAAGCCGCAATCCGATTGGCTGAAACATCAAGTCGCAAGCCGATTGGCCGAAACATCAAGTCGCAAGCCGATTGGCCGAAACTTCAAGTCGCAAGCCGATTGGCCGAAACTTCAAGTCGCAAGCCGATTGGCCGAAACTTCAAGTCGCAAGCCGATTGGCCGAAACTTCAAGCCGCAAGCCGATTGGCTGAAACTTCAAGCCGCAAGCCGATTGGCCGAACCTCAAGTCGCAAGCCGATTGGCCGAACTTCAAGTCGCAAGCCGATTGGCCGAAACATCAAGCCGCAAGCCGATTGGCCGAAACTTCAAGCCGCAAGCCGATTGGCCAAAACTTCAAGCCGCAAGCCGATTGGCCAAAACTTCAAGCCGCAAGCCGATTGGCCGAACTTCAAGTCGCAAGCCGATTGGCCGAAACATCAAGCCGCAAGCCGATTGGCCGAAACTTCAAGCCGCAAGCCGATTGGCCAAAACATCAAGTCGCAAGCCAATTGGCCGGAACTTCAAGCCACAAGCCGATTGGCAGAAACTTCAAGCCGCAAGCCGATTGGCCGAAACGTCAAGTCGCAAGCCGATTGGCCGAAACAAGTCGCAAGCCGATTGGCCGAAACAAGTCACAAGCCGATTGGCCGAAAATTCAAGTCGCAAGCAGACTGGCCGAAACTTCAAGTCGCAAGCCGATTGGCCGAAACTTCAAGTCGCAAGCCGATTGGCAAAAAACAAGTCGCAAGCCGATTGGCCGAAACAAGTCGCAAGCCGATTGGCCGAACAACTCGCAAGCCGATTGGCCGAACAACTCGCAAGCCGATTGGCCGAACATCAAGTCGCAACCCCATTGGCCAAACATCAAGTCGCAAGCCCATTGGCTGATCAAGTCGCCAAACATATATTTTTTTTAGCAAAGACCTTCAGAATACAATGGCGGTCGTTGCAAATTTGTATCTCGTGTGGTATTTTTGCATCAATTTTTCAAACAAGCTTTCTTTTTTAAACAGCCCATTTTTTTCGCATAATGTGAAAGATGAAGTTATGCCGAGTAAATAGATACCTAACACGTGACGTCGCAAGCCGATTGGCCGAATGTCAAGTCGCAAGCTGATTGGCCGAAACTTCAAGTCGCAAGCCGATTGGTCGTAACATCAAGTCGCAAGCCGATTGGCCGAAACTTCAAGTCGCAAGCCGATTGGCCAAAACTTCAAGCCGCAAGCCGATTGGCCGAAACTTCAAGTCGCAAGCCGATTGGCCGAAACTTCAAGTCGCAAGCCGATTGGCCGAAACTTCAAGTCGCAAGCCGATTGGCCGAAACTTCAAGTCGCAAGCCGATTGGCCGAAACTTCAAGTCGCAAGCCGATTGGCCGAAACTTCAAGCCGCAAGCCGTTTGGCCGAAACTTCAAGCCGCAAGCCGATTGGCCGAAACTTCAAGCCGCAAGCCGATTGGCCGAACTTCAAGTCGCAAGCCGATTGGCCGAACTTCAAGTCGCAAGCCGATTGGCCGAAACATCAAGCCGCAAGCCGTTTGGCCGAAACTTCAAGCCGCAAGCCGATTGGCCAAAACTTCAAGCCGCAAGCCGATTGGCCGAAACATCAAGCCGCAAGCCTTTTGGCCAAAACTTCAAGCCGCAAGACGATTGGCCAAAACTTCAAGCCGCAAGCCGATTGGCCGAAACATCAAGCCGCAAGCCGATTGGCCGAAACATCAAGTCGCAAGCCGATTGGCCGAAACTTCAAGTCGCAAGCCAATTGGCCGAAACTTCAAGCCGCAAGCCGATTTGCCGAACTTCAAGTCGCAAGCCGATTGGCCGAAACATCAAGTCGCAAGCCGATTGGCCGAAACATCAAGTCGCAAGCCGATTGGCCGAAACTTCAAGTCGCAAGCCGATTGGCCGAAACTTTAAGTCGCAAGCCGATTGGCCGAAACTTCAAGTCGCAAGCCGATTGGCCGAAACTTCAAGTCGCAAGCCGATTGGCCGAAACATCAAGCCGCAAGCCGATTGGCCGAAACTTCAAGCCGCAAGCCGATTGGCCAAAACTTCAAGCCGCAAGACGATTGCCCAAAACTTTGCCGCAATCCGATTGGCCGAAACGTCAAGTCGCAAGCCGATTGGCCGAAACTTCAAGTCGCAAGCCGATTGGCCGAAACTTCAAGCCGCAAGCCGATTGGCCGAAACTTCAAGCCGCAAGCCGATTTCCCGAACTTCAAGCCGCAAGCCGATTGGCCGAACTTCAAGTCGCAAGCCGATCGGCCGAAACATCAAGCCGCAAGCCGATTGGCCGAAGCTTCAAGCCGCAAGCCGATTGGCCAAAACTTCAAGCCGCAAGCTGATTGGCCGAACAAGTCGCAAGCCCATTGGCCGAACATCAAGTCGCAAGCCCATTGGCTGAATATCAAGTCGCAAGCCCATTGGCTGATCATCAAGTCACCAAACGTTTTTTTAGCAAAGACCCTAGAGAATACAATGGTGGTCATTACAAATTTGTATCTCGTGCGGTATTTGCGCATTAATTTTTCAAACAAGTTTTCTTTTTTAAACTGTTTTGTGCTAAAAAAACAAACAAAAAAAAGTAAAGTTAGCCTATTTTATTCGCATAATGTGAAAGATGAAGTTATGCCGAGTAAATAGATACCTAACACGTCATGTCGCAAGCCAATTGGCCGGAATTTCAAGACGCAAGCCGATTGGCCGGAACTTCAAGTCGCAAGCCAATTGGCCGGAACTTCAAGTCGCAAGTCGATTGGCTGAACATCAAGTCCCCAAACATATATGTTTTTTTAGCAAAGACCCTAGAGAATACAATGGCGGTCGTGGCAACTTTGTATCTCGTGCGGTATTTCCGTATCAATTTTTAAAACAAGTTTTTCTTTAAAACAGTTTTATGCTAAAAAAACAAACAAAAAAACAGTAAAGTTAGCCCATTTTTTTCGCATAATGTGAAAGATGAAGTTATGCCGAGTAAATAGATACCTAACACGTCATGTCGCAAGCCGATTGTCCGGAACTTCAAGTCGCAAGCCGATTGGCCGAAACTTCAAGCCGCAAGCCGATTGGCCGAAACTTCAAGCCGCAAGCCGATTGGCCGAAACTTCAAGCCGCAAGCCGATTGGCCGAACTTCAAGTCGCAAGCCGATTGGCCAAAACATCAAGCCGCAAGCCGATTGGCCGAAACTTCAAGCCGCAAGCTGATTGGCCGAACAAGTCGCAAGCCCATTGGCCGAACATCAAGTCGCAAGCCCATTGGCTGAATATCAAGTCGCAAGCCCATTGGCTGATCATCAAGTCGCCAAACATGTTTTTTTAGCAAAGACCCTAGAGAATACAATGGTGGTCATTGCAAATTTGTATCTCGTGCGGTATTTGCGCATTAATTTTTTCAAACAAGTTTTCTTTTTTAAACTGTTTTGTGCTAAAAAAAACAAACAAAAAAAAGTAAAGTTAGCCTATTTTTTTCGCATAATGTGAAAGATGAAATTATGCCGAGTAAATAGATACCTAACATGTCACGTCGCAAGCCGATTGGCCAAAACATCAAGTCGCAAGCCGATTGGCCGGAACTTCAAGCCGCAAGCCGATTGGCCGAAACTTCAAGACGCAAGCCGATTGGCCGAAACTTCAAGACGCAAGCCGATTGGCCGAAACAAGTCGCAAGCCGATTGGCCGAAACAAGTCGCAAGCCGATTGGCCGAAAATTCAAGTCGCAAGCTGACTGGCCGAAACTTCAAGTCGCAAGCTGACTGGCCGAAACTTCAAGTCGCAAGCCGATTGGCCGAAACTTCAAGTCGCAAGCCGATTGGCCGAAACTTCAAGTCGCAAGCCGATTGGCAAAAAACAAGTCGCAAGCCGATTGGCCGAAACAAGTCGCAAGCCGATTGGCCGAACAACTCGCAAGCCGATTGGCCGAACAACTCGCAAGCCGATTGGCCGAACATCAAGTCGCAACCCCATTGGCCAAACATCAAGTCGTAAGCCCATTGGCTGATCAAGTCGCCAAACATATATTTTTTTTAGCAAAGACCTTCAGAATACAATGGCGGTCGTTGCAAATTTGTATCTCGTGTGGTATTTTCGCATCAATTTTTCAAACAAGCTTTCTTTTTTAAACAGCCCATTTTTTTCGCATAATGTGAAAGATGAAGTTATGCCGAGTAAATAGATACCTAACACGTGATGTCGCAAGCCGATTGGCCGGAATTTCAAGACGCAAGCCGATTGGCCGGAACTTCAAGTCGCAAGCCAATTGGCCGGAACTTCAAGTCGCAAGTCGATTGGCTGAACATCAAGTCCCCAAACATATATGTTTTTTTAGCAAAGACCCTAGAGAATACAATGGCGGTCGTGGCAACTTTGTATCTCGTGCGGTATTTCCGTATCAATTTTTAAAACAAGTTTTTCTTTAAAACAGTTTTATGCTAAAAAAACAAACAAAAAAACAGTAAAGTTAGCCCATTTTTTTCGCATAATGTGAAAGATGAAGTTATGCCGAGTAAATAGATACCTAACACGTCATGTCGCAAGCCGATTGGCCGGAACTTCAAGTCGCAAGCCGATTGGCCGGAACTTCAAGTTGCAAGCCGATTGGCCGAACTTCAAGTCGCAAGCCGATTGGCCGACCATCAAGTCGCAAGCCGATTGGCTGAACATCAAGTCCCCAAACATACAGTGGTGTGAAAAAGTGTTTGCCCCCTTCCTCATTTCCTGTTCCTTTGCATGTTTGTCACACTTAAGTGTTTCGGAACATCAAACCAATTTAAACAATAGTCAAGGACAACACAAGTAAACACAAAATGCAATTTGTAAATGAAGGAGTTTATTATTAAAGGTGAAAAAAAATTCAAACCATCATGGCCCTGTGTGAAAAAGTGATTGCCCTCTTGTTAAAACATACTATAACTGTGGTTGTCCACACCTGAGTTCAATTTCTCTAGCCACACCCAGGCCTGATTATTGCCACACCTGTTCACAATCAAGGCATCACTTAAATAGGAGCTGCTTGACACAGTAAGGTCCACCAGAAGATCCTTAAAAGCTACACATCATGCCGAGACCCAAAGAAATTCAGGAACAATTGAGAAAGAAAGTAATTGAGATCTATCAGTCTGGAAAGGGTTATAAAGCCATTTCCAAAGCATTGGGAATCCAGCGAACCACAGTGAGAGCCATTATCCACAAATGGCGAAGACATGGAACAGTGGTGAACCTTCCCAGGAGTGGCCGGCCGCCCAAAATTACCCCAAGAGCGCAGCGACGACTCATCCAAGAGGTCACAAAAGACCCCACAACAACGTCCAAGGAACTGCAGGTCTCACTTGCCTCAGTTAAGGTCGGCGTTCATGCCTCCACCATCAGGAAAAGACTGGGCAAAAATGGCCTGCATGGCAGAGTTCCAAGGAGAAAACCACTGCTGAGCAAAAAGAACATCAAAGCTCCTCTCAATTTCTCCACAACACATCTTGATGATCCCCAAGACTTTTGGGACAACATTCTGTGGACCGATGAGACAAAAGTGGAACTCTTTGGAAGGTGTGTGTCCAAGTATATCTGGCGTAGAAGGAACACTGCATTTCATAAAAAGAACATTATACCAACAGTAAAATATGGTGGTGGTAGTGTGATGGTCTGGGGCTGTTTTGCTGCTTCAGGACCTGGAAGACTTGCCGTGATAAAAGGAACTATGAATTCTGCTGTCTACCAAGAGATCCTGAAGGAGAATGTCCGACCATCTGTTCGTGTACTCAAGCTGAAACGAACTTGGGTTCTGCAGCAGGACAATGATCCTAAACACACCAGCAAGTCCACCACCGAATGGCTGAAGAAAAACAAAATGAAGACTTTGGAGTGGCCTAGCCAAAGTCCTGACCTGAATCCTATTGAGATGTTGTGGTATGACCTTAAAAAGGCCGTTCATGCTCGAAAACCCTCTAATGTAACTGAATTAGGACAATTCTGCAAAGATGAGTGGGCCAAAATTCCTCCAGGACGCTGTAAAAGCCTCATTGCACCTTATCGCAAACGCTTGGTTGCAGTTGTTGCTGCTAAGGGTGGCCCAACCAGTTATTAGGTTTAGGGGGCAATCACTTTTTCACACAGGGCCATGATGGTTTGGATTTTTTTTTCACCTTTAATAATAAACACCTTCATTTACAAATTGCATTTTGTGTTTACTTGTGTTGTCCTTGACTATTGTTTAAATTGGTTTGATGTTCCGAAACACTTAAGTGTGACAAACATGCAAAGGAACAGGAAATGAGGAAGGGGGCAAACACTTTTTCACACCACTGTATATGTTTTTTTTTAGCAAAGACCCTAGAGAATACAATGACGGTCGTTGCAACTTTGTATCTCATGTGGTATTTGCGCATCAATTTTTAAAACAAGTTTTTTTTAAAACCGTTTTGTGCTAAAAAAAACTAACAAAAAAACAGTAAAGTTAGCCCATTTTTTCCGCATAATGTGAAAGATGAAGTTATGCCGAGTAAATAGATACCGAACATGTCACGTCGCAAGCCGATTGGCCGAAACTTCAAGTCGCAAGCCGATTGGTCGTAACATCAAGTCGCAAGCCGATTGGCCGAACAAGTCGCAAACCCATTGGTTGAATATCAAGTCGCAAGCCCATTGGCTGATCAAGTTGCAAGCCCATTGGCTGATCATCAAGTCGCCAAACATATGTGTTTTAGCAAAGACCCTAGAGAATACAATGGCGGTCGTTGCAACTTTGTATCTCGTGCGGTATTTGCGCATCAATTTTTCAAACAAGTTTTCTTTTTTAAACTGTTTTGTGCTAAAAAAAACAAACAAAAAAAAGTAAAGTTAGCCTATTTAATTCGCATAATGTGAAAGATGAAATTATGCCGAGTAAATAGATACCTAACATGTCACGTCACAAGCCGATTGGCCAAAACATCAAGTCGCAAGCCGATTGGCCGGAACTTCAAGCCGCAAGCCGATTGACCGAAACGTCAAGTCGCAAGCCGATTGGCCGAAACAAGTCGCAAGCCAATTGGCCGAAAATTCAAGTCGCAAGCCGATTGGCAAAAAACAAGTCGCAAGCCGATTGGCCGAACAAGCCGCAAGCCGATTGGACAAAACTTCAAGCCGCAAGACGATTGCCCAAACTTCATGCCGCAATCCGATTGGCCGAAACGTGAAGTCGCAAGCCGATTGGCCGAAACTTCAAGTCGCAAGCCGATTGGCCGAAACTTCAAGTCGCAAGCCGATTGGCCGAAACTTCAAGTCGCAAGCCGATTGGCCGAAACTTCAAGCCGCAAGCCGTTTGGCCGAAACTTCAAGCCGCAAGCCGTTTGGCCGAAACTTCAAGCCGCAAGCCGATTGGCCGAAACTTCAAGCCGCAAGCCGATTGGCCGAACTTCAAGTCGCAAGCCGATTGGCCGAACTTCAAGCTGCAAGCCGATTGGCCGAAACATCAAGCCGCAAGCCGATTGGCCGAAACTTCAAGCCGCAAGCCGATTGGCCAAAACTTCAAGCCGCAAGCCGATTGGCCGAAACATCAAGCCGCAAGCCTATTGGCCGAAACATCAAGCCGCAAGCCTATTGGCCGAAACTTCAAGCCGCAAGCCGATTGGCCAAAACTTCAAGCCGCAAGCCGATTGGCCGAAACTTCAAGTCACAAGCCGATTGGCCAAAACATCAAGCCGCAAGCCTATTGGCCGAAACTTCAAGCCGCAAGCCGATTGGCCGAAACTTCAAGCCGCAAGCCGATTGGCCGAACTTCAAGTCGCAAGCCGATTGGCCGAACTTCAAGCTGCAAGCCGATTGGCCGAACTTCAAGCTGCAAGCCGATTGGCCGAAACATCAAGCCGCAAGCCGATTGGCCAAAACTTCAAGCCGCAAGCCGATTGGCCGAAACATCAAGCCGCAAGCCTATTGGCCGAAACATCAAGCCGCAAGCCTATTGGCCGAAACTTCAAGCCGCAAGCCGATTGGCCAAAACTTCAAGCCGCAAGCCGATTGGCCGAAACTTCAAGTCGCAAGCCGATTGGCCGAACTTCAAGTCGCAAGCCGATTGGCCGAAACTTCAAGTCGCAAGCCGATTGGCCGAAACTTCAAGCCGCAAGCCGTTTGGCCGAAACTTCAAGCCGCAAGCCGTTTGGCCGAAACTTCAAGCCGCAAGCCGATTGGCCGAAACTTCAAGCCGCAAGCCGATTGGCCGAACTTCAAGTCGCAAGCCGATTGGCCGAACTTCAAGTCGCAAGCCGATTGGCCGAAACTTCAAGTCGCAAGCCGATTGGCCGAAACTTCAAGCCGCAAGCCGATTGGCCGAACTTCAAGTCGCAAGCCGATTGGCCGAACTTCAAGTCGCAAGCCGATTGGCCGAAACATCAAGCTGCAAGCCTATTGGCCAAAACTTCAAGCCGCAAGCCGATTGGCCGAAACATCAAGTAGCAAGCCGATTGGCCGAAACTTCAAGTCGCAAGCCGATTGGCCGAAACTTCAAGTCGCAAGCCGATTGGCCGAAACTTCAAGTCGCAAGCCGATTGGCCGAAACTTCAAGCCGCAAGCCGATTGGCCGAAACTTCAAGCCGCAAGCCGATTGGCCGAAACATCAAGCCGCAAGCCGATTGGCCGAAACTTCAAGCCGCAAGACGATTGCCCAAAACTTCGCCGCAATCCGATTGGCCGAAACGTCAAGTCGCAAGCCGATTGGCCGAAACTTCAAGCCGCAAGCCGATTGGCCGAAACTTCAAGCCGCAAGCCGATTTCCCGAACTTCAAGCCGCAAGCCGATTGGCCGAAACATCAAGCCGCAAGCCGATTGGCCGAAGCTTCAAGCCGCAAGCCGATTGGCCGAAACTTCAAGCCGCAAGCTGATTGGCCGAACAAGTCGCAAGCCCATTGGCCGAACATCAAGTCGCAAGCCCATTGGCTGAATATCAAGTCGCAAGCCCATTGGCTGATCATCAAGTCGCCAAACATGTTTTTTTAGCAAAGACCCTAGAGAATACAATGGTGGTCATTGCAAATTTGTATCTCGTGCGGTATTTGCGCATTAATTTTTTCAAACAAGTTTTCTTTTTTAAACAGTTTTGTGCTAAAAAAACAAACAAAAAAAAGTAAAGTTAGCCTATTTTATTCGCATAATGTGAAAGATGAAATTATGCCGAGTAAATAGATACCTAACATGTCACGTCGCAAGCCGATTGGCCAAAACATCAAGTCGCAAGCCGATTGGCCGGAACTTCAAGCCCCAAGACGATTGGCCGAAACGTCAAGTCGCAAGCCGATTGGCCGAAACAAGTCGCAAGCCAATTGGCCGAAAATTCAAGTCGCAAGCCGATTGGCAAAAAACAAGTCGCAAGCCGATTGGCCGAACAAGCCGCAAGCCGATTGGACAAAACTTCAAGCCGCAAGCCGATTGGCCGAAACTTCATGCCGCAATCCGATTGGCCGAAACATCAAGCCGCAAGCCTATTGGCCGAAACTTCAAGCCGCAAGCCGATTGGCCAAAACTTTAAGCCGCAAGCCGATTGGCCGAAACTTCAAGTCGCAAGCCGATTGGCCGAAACTTCAAGTCGCAAGCCGATTGGCCGAAACTTCAAGTCGCAAGCCGACTGGCCGAAACTTCAAGCCGCAAGCCGTTTGGCCGAAACTTCAAGTCGCAAGCCGATTGGCCGAAACTTCAAGTCGCAAGCCCATTGGCCAAACATCAAGTCGCAAGCCCATTGGCTGATCAAGTCGCCAAACATATGTTTTTTTAGCAAAGACCGTCAGAATACAATGGCGGTCGTTGCAAATTTGTATCTCATGTGGTATTTGCGCATCAATTTTTCAAACAAGCTTTCTTTTTTAAACAGCCCATTTTTTTCGCATAATGTGAAAGATGAAGTTATGCCGAGTAAATAGATACCTAACAGGTGACGTCGCAAGCCGATTGGCCAGAACTTCAAGTCGCAAGCCGATTGGCCGAAACTTCAAGCCGATTGGCCGAAACTTCAAGCCGCAAGCCGATTGGCCGAACTTCAAGCCGCAAGCCGATTGGCCGAACTTCAAGTCGCAAGCCGATTGGCCGAACTTCAAGTCGCAAGCCGATTGGCCGAAACATCAAGCCGCAAGCCGATTGGCCAAAACTTCAAGCCGCAAGCCGATTGGCCAAAACTTCAAGCCGCAAGCCGATTGGTCGAAACTTCAAGTCGCAAGCTTATTGGCCGAACAAGTCGCAAGCCCATTGGCCGAACATCAAGTCGCAAGCCCATTGGCTGAATATCAAGTCGCAAGCCCATTGGCTGATCATCAAGTCGCCAAACATATGTTTTTTTAGCAAAAACCCTAGAGAATACAAATTTGCAATGACCACCATTGTATCTCGTGCGGTATTTGCACATTAATTTTTCAAACAAGTTTTCTTTTTTAAACTGTTTTGTGCTAAAAAAAACAAACAAAAAAAAGTAAAGTTAGCCTATTTTTTTCGCATAATGTGAAAGATGAAGTTATGCCGAGTAAATAGATACCTAACATGTCACGTCGCAAGCCGATTGGCCAAAACATCAAGTCGCAAGCCGATTGGCCGAAACTTCAAGCCGCAAGCCGATTGGCCGAAATGTCAAGTTGCAAGCCGATTGGCCGAAACAAGTCGCAAGCAGACTGGCCGAAACTTCAAGTCGCAAGCTGACTGGCCGAAACTTCAAGTCGCAAGCCGATTGGCCAAAACTTCAGTCGCAAGCCGATTGGCAAAAAACAAGTCGCAAGCCGATTGGCCGAACAAGTCGCAAGCCGATTGGCCGAACAAGTCGCAAGCCGATTGGCCGAACAACTCACAAGCCGATTGGCCGAACATCAACTCGCAAGCCCATTGGCTGATCAAGTCGCCAAACATATATTTTTTTTAGCAAAGACCTTCAGAATACAATGGCGGTCGTTGCAAATTTGTATCTCATGTGGTATTTGCGCATCAATTTTTCAAACAAGCTTTCTTTCTTAAACAGCCCATTTTTTTCGCATAATGTGAAAGATGAAGTTATGCCGAGTAAATAGATACCTAACATGTCACGTCGCAAGCCAATTGGCCGAACAAGCCGATTGGCCGAAGTCGCAAGCCGATTGGCCGAAACATCAAGTCGCAAGCCGATTGGCCGAAACGTCAAGTCGCAAGCCGATTGGCCGAAAAGGCCGTCGCAAGCCGATTGGCCGAAACTTCAAGTCGCAAGCTGATTGGCCGAAACTTCAAACACCAAGCCGATTGGCTGAAACTTCAAGTCGCAGGCGAGGCGAGGCCGCTCCACAGGAGTGTGCCCCAGGCGAGGCCGCTCCACAGGAGTGTGCCCCAGGCAAGGCTGCTCCACCAGAGGGCGCCCCACACGGGCCACTCCATCAGAGTGTGACCTAGACATGGCCACTCCACCAGAGTGTGACTTCTACATAGAGAAACCAAAATATCATTTTGGCTTTACACTTCCTCCAGGGCATGAAGATGATAATCAACCAAGACAAAGCCACTTCTACATAAAAAAATAAAACGTTGTGTTCGCTTTATGCTTCCTCCAGAGCATGAAACTAATATGACGAAAAAGTGGCGCTCGCTGTCAGAAAGATAAAAAGAAAGAAATTCAAAGACCACGAAGATTGGGGGGGAAAGAGGGGGCAGATGTTGAACATGTTATACCCTAAATATGGATGTTCAGAAAGGTGAACTTATCCCTTAAAGTTCTGCTTTTTCAGAATATCTAATATACTTTAGTGTTCATGAACTGGGTATTGGCTCACTTAAACTGTATTAAACCCCAAAACAAAAAATGTAATATATTGCAGCTTACCAATCATTAGATGCTGTAGCTGCAATCATTTTTTGATAGGCTTTTCTCCCTTTGTTTTAACCTAGTGATCTGGCCAGTAACACACTTCCTGTATTAGAGCACCCCTACTCTGGATGAAGGAGCACAGGGGGGCACATTTGGACAGCTGCACTGTCAATCCTGGGAAGGGGAGTGTTAGATGGACTAGGAGATTTAGATACACTAACCATTTGAAGCCAAACTCCTGCTAATACATTAGAAGATGATTAGCCCAGTTTAAGGTGATTCAGGCCACAGGAGGTTCGAGGATGGGATTTTTGTTGTTTTTCTGGAATAATAAAGCTTCACTTGCATTGGATTTTATGCTGTGCCACCGGCTTATTTGTTTTGAATATACAAAGAGATGTTTTAGATCCTTGTAAATTTTTAAAAGCTGTGCTCCACTTTAACCAATTGCAGACCACCCACCATACATACACTATCTCACAAAAGTGAGTACACCCCTCACATTTTTGTAAATATTTTATTATATCTTTTCATGTGACAAACTTGAAAAAAAATCACACTTTACTACAGTGTAAATTTAGGGTCCCCTCAAAATAACTCAGCACACAGCCATTAATGTCTAAACCGCTGGCAACAAAAGTGAGTACACCCCTAAGTGAAAATGTCCAAAATTGGGCCCAATTAGTCATTTTCAATCCCCGGTGTCTTGTGACTCGTTAATGTTACAAGGTCTCAGGTGTGAATGGGGAGCAGGTGTGTTAAATCTGGTGTTATCGCTCTCACTCTCTCATACAGTCACTGGAAGTTGAACATGGCACCTCATGGCAAAGAACTCTCCGAGGGTATGAAAAAAAGAATTGTTGCTCTAGATAAAGATTGCGCAGGGTGGCCAAGACCATACAGCGGTTTAACAGGACAGGTTCCACTCAGAACAGGCCTCACCGTGGTCGACCAAATAAGTTGAGTGCATGCGCTCAGCATCATATCCAGGGGTTGTCTTTGGGAAATAGACGTACGAGTGCTGCCAGCATTGCTGCAGAGGTTGAAGGGTGGAGGCTCAGCCTGTCAGTGCTCAGACCATACACATCACACTACATCAAATTGGTCTGCATGGCTGTCATCTCGGAAGCCTCTTCTAAAGATGATGCACAAGAAAGCCTGCAGTTTTTAGAAGACAAGCAGACTAAAGCCCTGTACACACGAGCGGACTTTTCAACATTCAAAGTCTGACGGAATGATTCCAGCAGACTATTCGATCGTGTGTGGGCTGCAACGGACTTTTGATTCGCAAAAGTCTGACAGACTTTAGAAATGGAACATGCTTCAAATTTTTCCGCCAGAACTCTGCCGGACCCAGTTCCTACCGAAAAATTCGCTCGTGTGTATGCTATTCCGACGGACTAAAACCGACGCGAGGGCAGCTATTGGCTACTGGCTATGAACTTCCTTATTCGAGTCCAGTCGTACGTCATCACGTTCGAATCCGTCGGAGTTTGGTGTGATTGTGTGTGGCCAAGTCCGCTCATTCGAAAAGTTCGTCAGAACTCTGTCGGAACTCCGTCAGAACTCCATCGAAAGTCTGTCAGACTTAATCCCTCGAAAAGTCCGCTCGTGTGTACTCGGCATAAGGAAATGCATTACTAGAACCATGTCCTGTGGTCTGACGAGACCTTATTTGGTTCAGATGGTGTCAAGCGTGTGTCATGGCAACCAAACGAGGAGTACACAGACAAGTGTGTCTTGCCTACAGTCAAGCATGGTGGTGGGAGTGTCATGGTCTGGGGCTGCCTGAGTGCTTCTGCAACTGGGGAGCTACAGATCATTGAGGGAACCATGAATGCCAACATGTACTGTGACATACTGAATCAGAGCATGATCCCCTCCCTTCAGAGAATGGGCCACAAGGCAGTATTCCAACATGATAATGGCCCCAAACACACCTCCAAGATGACCACTGCCTTGCTAAAGAAGCTGAGGGTAAAGGTGATGGACTGGCCAAGCATGTCTCCAGACCTAAACCCTATGGAGCATCTGTGGGGCATCATCAAATGGAAGGTGAAGGTCTCTAACATCCCCCAGCTCTGTGATGTCATCATGGAGGAGTGGAAGAGGACTGCAGTGACAACCTGTGAAGCTCTGGTGACCTCCGTGCCCAAGAGGGTTAAGGCAGTGCTGGAAAATAATGGTGGCCACACAAAATATTGACACTTTGGGCCAAATTGGACATTTTTACTTAAGGTTGTACTCAATTTTGTTGCCAGCGGTTTAGACATTAATGGCTGTGTGTTGAGGTATTTTGAGGGGACAGCAAATTTACACTGTTATACAAGCTGTACACTCACTGCTTTACATTGTAGACAAGTGTCATTTCTTCAGTGTTGTCACATGAAAAGAAAGAAGAATAAAATATTTTCAGAAATGTGAGGGGTGTACTCACTTTTGTGAGATATTATATACTGTGTCAGGCGGCCGTTCTGTGCCAGATCATGTACCTAGGAGCCCAGCGGCGTGGACCAGGGACGTGATGACCACTGGCACCTGTAGATTAGACATTACACAGGCAGAACATCAGTCTGCAAATGTAAACAAGGCATGTCGCTGTTCTGTCAGGGAAGGGAAGGCATTGATAGCGTCCAAAAAAACACATAGGTGATTAAATGCCACTAAAAGAAAGCTCTATTTGTGGGAAAAAAATGACATCAATTTTATTTGGGTGCAGCGTCACACAATCGCGCAATTGTCAGTTAAAATAATGCAGGGCCGCGTCGCAAAAAAAAAGGTCACGGTCATGAAGGGAGGTAAATCTTACAGAGGGCAATATTTTTTTTTGTTTATATATATATATATATATATATATATATATATATATATATATATATATATATATACACACACACTACATTGCTTGATGGAGATGGATGGTGAACAGAATTGGGTGGAGAGAGCCGAGCTCAATCATTCTAAAATCTCTCAACACAACAAGAACCTTTCATAGACCAGTCAGCGCTCCTCCACTATGAATAGATGTGGGCTTCACATTCTGAAACTGAAGGCTCTTTGCTTTGTTGGCAAATTTTGGACAATTTACACTTGTAATATTGCAGAGCAATTTCACTCAGTCTATTTCCAAATCATAGATAATGGCCCAAAATACAGAATGTGTAAAATAGACGGAATGATTGCAAGCTCCAACTAATAGTTTTATGAAACAAGAATTTGAATTTACACATTGGACTCACAGGAACTAATTAACACCATTTTTACCAGTTACAGCAAAGATCTCATAGGAGTTATTGACTAACCATCCTCTAAACGTCCTATATTAATTGCAAACGGAATAGTCAGAGCCCATTGAGATAACCGCCATTCCCTTTGAGAAAAATTCCTAAAACTATTTTTTTCAGTTAACCCTTGACAACTCTTTAAACAAATGTCAGTGGAGACCAAATGCATAAATTTTAATACTTTAAGGCTGGTTGCACACGGGAGTAAAAAAAAAAAGGTTTTACTGAGATGCATTGTGGTCTATGGGACAATGCACACAGTAAAGATCAGCAATACAGCGTTGAGTACAGAGCAGTAAAACAAAAATAAAATGTTACATTTGAGTGCAGTAATATACTCGTGTGTTTACTCATTCCATGTTTTTTATTTTTTTTTATATTTTTTTATTTGAGTATAAATTGTTTTCAATCAAAATGTATCATTAAGGGTTTCTGATGTAGAAAAGACAGGGCTTAAAGTGATTGTAAATGATCTCCTTGTAAAACAACTCATTCACTTGAAAATAGAAATGAAAGGCAAAACATTTGTGTGTAGATATAAAAAATACATTATACAGTGCCTTGAAAAAGTATTCACACCCCTTGACATTTTCCACATTTTGTCAGGTTACAACCAAAAACGTAAATGTATTTTATTGGGATTTTATGTGATCGACCAACACAAAGTGGCACATGATTGGGAAGTGGAAGGAAAATGATAAATGGTTTTCAATTTTTTTTACAAATAAATATGTGAAAAGTGTGGGTGCAATTGTATAGCGCCCCCCTGAGTCAATACTTTGTAGAACCCCCTTTCGCTGCAATTACAGCTGCAAATCTTTTTGGGGGTGACTCTACCCGCTTTGCACATCTAAAAGAGTGACATTTTTGCCCATTCTTCTTTGCAAAATAGCTCAAGCTCTGTCAGATTGGATGTTGAACGTCCGTGAATAGCAATTTTCAAGTCTTTTACAGATTCTCAATTGGATTTAGGTCTGGACTTTGACTGGGCCATTCCAACCCATGGATATGCTTTGAACTAACGCATTCCATTGTAGCTCTGGCTGTATGTTTTGGGTGAACCTCCACCCCAGTCTTAAGTCTTTTTCAGATTCTAATGCCGCATACAAACAAGTGGAATATCCGTCAGAAAAAGTCAGACGGAAGCTTTTCATTGTATATTCCGATCGTGTGTATGCCTCATCTGACCTTTTTTTCCCGAAAATTCTGATGGACCTATAAATAGAACATGGTTTAAATATTTCCGACGGAACCAATTCCTATCTGGAAAAACGGCGCATGCTCTGAAGCAAGTACGAGACGGAGGCTATTGGCTACTGTACTTCCTTTTACTAGTCCCATCGTACGCATTCTTGACGATCGGACTTTGGGGTGATCTTGTGTAGACAAGACAGTTTAAGTGCAACTCCGTCAGATAAACCTTCAGAGTTTATTCCGACTGGAAAATCGGTCGTATGTATGCAGCATAACAGGTTTTCTTCTAAGATTGCCCTGTAATCCATCTTCCCATCAAATCTGACCAGCTCCCTGTCCCTGTTGAAGATAAGCATCCCCACATGATGCTGCCAGCACTATGTTCCACGGTGGGGGTGATGTATTCAAGGCCCTCTGAGGGCTTCACAGAACAGCTGTATTTATACTGAGATGAAATTACACACAAGTGGACTCAATTTACTAATGTAGCACTGACCCCGGAAGGAGCTGCTGAGTTTTTTTGGGCCTGTACTCTGCTATTAAACCCCCACTGAATTTGCTCAATCCCCTTGACACAGCTATGGTGCGATGTTGGTGTGAAGCGAATAACCCCACAATCTGCAGTATAACCACAATATACCTTTGTTATTACCTGGGTATCACCTGCTGTAAAGGGAACAACACTCCACACCAATGTTACTTAAAGAAGAACATACGTTTACTGAAACCAGTGTAACTTTCTGAGAAAGAGTCCACAGGGGAATCTCCCTGATGTTTTAAAACGGCGGATTTTGAAGCGCCGACAACACCAGGTTCAAATCCCATGGGGGTAATGGTGGCCACACCGGAGGGACTACGTGTCGTACCCCCTGAACGAAGGTACTCATTAAGGCATCACGAGTGTGATGCTAGGGGTCATTGAAAAAAAAGACAGCCAAAGCTGAAATTTGACATTGATGGTGCTTAATGCCAATCTCTTGCTGGAGAAACAGCAGGATCCTGGATATGGAAAAGGAGCGTGGATGCCATCTTTTCTCCTCACACATGGAGATGTAGGCTTTCCAGGTACGATGCTATTTCTTCCGAGAAGAAGATTTCCGTGCCCTCAACATAGTTGGAATCACCAAGTCCGACAGACCCCGGTTCCTCAACACCTGGCTCTTAATAGCCATGCCGTTAAAGCCAGCGATGGTAAAGCCAGCGATGGTAAAGCAGGATGAAAGATTTGACCTTAAGATAGAAGGTCCTTTCGCAACGGCAGTCGTCAGGGAACATCTGCCACCAGACGCACCAGGGCCGCTGAGGCCAATCTGGGGCAACCAGGATTAGTGGAATCCCCTCGGCTTCCCCTCTGCGAATCAGACGTGACAACAGTTTTAGTGGAGGTAAGGCGTAGATCAGCTGGTACTGATCCCACGGAGCCACCAGCACATCTGACGCATCTGCCCACGGATCTCTTGTCCTGGACACGAATCTTGGCACCTTCCGATTGAGACGGGAGGCCAATAGATCCACATTTGGTGTGCCCCACTTCAGGCACAGCAGCCTGAATATCTCCGGATGCAAAGCCCATTCTCCTGGGTCCAGCATCTGTCGACTCAGATAGTCCGCCTGCCAATTTTCTACCCCTGGGATGTAAATGGCCGACAGGGCCAGTAAGTGCCGCTCTGCCCACCAAAGTATGTGAGCGACCTCCCGAGCAGCGGCTGAGCTTCTGGTTCCCCCTTGGTGATTTATATATGCCACAGCCGTGGCGTTGTCCGACTGGATCCTGATCGGACGCCCTTGAAGACTCATCGACCATGTGTGGAGGCACAGCTTGATCACTCTCAATTCGAGCAGATTGATCGACAACTCAGATTCCTCCATCGACCAGAGTCCCTGAGCCGACTAAATCCCCATCACTCTACCCCAGCCGGATAGACTGGCGTCCATAGTGATCACCGTCCATTTCAGAGAAAGGAACGATTTTCCGGACTGAATCACCGGGGACCTCAACCACCAGATCAGAGAGTCCCTGACTGGCTGGCTCACCTGGATCTGTTGATCCAGGGACAACTGAGATTTGTCCCATTTCAACAAGATCTCCTTCTGCAGTACTCTGGTGTGGAACTGAGCATAAGGTACTGCCTCGAAGGAGGCTACCATGAGTCCCAGTACTCGCATGCAAAAGCGGAGCAACGACCAATTGCGGTACAACAGTAGTTTGACCGCAGATCTGAGAGTCTGCAATTTGAAGGGAGAAAAACTCTCGCTTCCCTGGAGTCCAATAGCAAACCAACCTAGGTACTCCAGATGCTGGGTCAGCACAATCATCGACTTCTTTAGGTTCAGCAGCCACCCAAATTCTTAAAAGGTCTGCATGGTGATCGCCACATCCTCCTCTAATTCTGAGGCAGAAGGTGCTCTCAGGAGGAGATCGTCCAGGTAGCCCACGATCGAGATCCCGCGTTGTTGCAGCAATGCCAATACTGGAGCCAGCACTTTGGTAAAGACTTGGAGGGCTGATGCCAGGCCAAAGGGAAGAGCCACAAATTGGTAATGGGCTTCCCTGACTGCCAAACGTAGAAATTTTTGATGCCGAAGGCATATGGGTATGTGCAGGTACGCATCCTGGATGTCTAAGGACACCAGGGAGTCCCCTTGATGGAGTGCAGCGACTACTGAGCGATCTGATTCCGTTCTGAACCTCTGCACTGTTATAAAGTGATTGAGGGCTTTCAAGTCCAAGATTGGACGTATCCCTTCCTTCTTGGGAACCACAAACAGATTTGAGTAGAATTCCTGGAAGCCCTCCGATTCCGGAACTGGTACAATCACCCCCTGATTCAGCAATTCCTTTACCGCCCCAACAGGGCCTCCAGCGAACCGGGGATACGGGTATGCTGGAGGGGAAGAATCCATTTGGCGGTCAAGAGAGAAACTATCTTGTAGCCTGTGGTTTTTATTTTTTGTGCTATAAAACTAAAAAAAAGCGTCAATTTTGAAAAAAAACACATTATTTTTTGCTATAGTAAATATCCCCCAAAATTATATAAAAAAAACCTTTTTTTTCCTCAGTTTAGACCGATACGTATTTTTCTACATATTTTTGATAAAAAATAAATTCAAAATAAGCGTTTATTGATTGGTTTGCACAAAAGTTATAGCGTCTACAAAATAGGGGATAGTTTTATGGTATTTTTAATAAAAAAATCTTTATTAGTAATGGCGGCGATCAGCGACAATTTTGGCATGATTTTGGGACCATTCACATTTATACAGCGATCAATGCGATTAAAATTGCATTGATTACTGTGTAAATGTGACTGGCAGTGAAGGGGATAACACTAGGTGGCGCTGTAGGAGTTAAGTGTGTCCAGGGGAGTGTTTGTAACTATAGGGGGGATGGGCTAGCTGCAACACATCACTTTTCATAACGCCCGATCACAGGGAGCTATGATCAGTGACACTGTCACTAGGCAGAACTGGGAGATGCTTGCTTACATTAGCATCACCCCGTTCTTCCTCTCCGTGAGACAATCGCGGGTCTCCCCATGGATATCGAGTCCAAGGGACCTGCGACCCGACTCACAAAGCTCCCGGCCGGTGGCGCACACACAGGTAAACTTAAAGGGATGTATAGGTACGCCCATTTGCCCAGCCGTACCATTCTGCCGACGTACATCGCTGTACGCCAGGTATAATTTTTACCTATAGGCAAGCCTTATTATAAACTTACCTATTAGGTACTGTAAGTATATCTCCTAAATGTGAACTGTTTAGGAGATATTACATTTAGATGCAGCTGGTGATGTCTCCAGCACATGCTCTCTATAGTAATGGCATAACCGTGCCGTTTTTTCAGAGCCACGCCATGAAGCAAGTCCCGAGTACATGCATCATCGCCGGCTCGGCCATTCATGTAGCAGAAGCCCATGAACCCGGAAAAAAGACCAGGTGAAGATGGAAGCGCATTCAGCGGTGACACGCACCTCTGGAGGGCTTTGTTTTCAAGTCCTGAATAATTTCCTAGTAAGCGATGCATACTAGCACATTAGGACTTAAAGCGGTTCTAAAGGCCTTTTATCTTAATGCATTCTGTGTGCAGCAGTCCCCCTAATATTTACCTGAGCCCCATCTCGATCCACCGATGACGCACGAAAGACTAGGCTGTCTGGGACGCTCTTGCCAATCAAAGTCGTGTCGCGCTTGCTTTACCATTCGTACACACGTGCGTTTCCAAACGCATTGGCAACTTGCAAGAAATTGCACGCTTCACCGCGCATTTTTAAAAAGGACGGCAATGTGCGTCATCTTTGCCTTACCATCCAGGCTGCATTCTCATTTGGGCATTTCCAAACCCACAGCAGCCTGCACAGAAGTTGTGTGCTTTGCCTTGAGTTTTGAAAAACGCAAAGCAACGCGCATCATGCTTGCAATACCATTTGTTTGCATCTGCACATTTCTGAACGCATGACAACTCGCAAGTAAAATTAATGCTTTGGCATATCGTTTCAAAAACACGTGGCAACCCGCACCAAAAAACACGCACTTTGCCTTACATTTCAAAAACACGTGGCAATACGTGTCACGCTTGTGTTAGGCTGCTTTCACACGGGGGCGGTATTCAGGCGTTACAGCGCTAAAAATAGCGCCTGTGTAGAGCCTGAAAAAAACCGGCCCCTTTCACTCCAGTGTGAAAGCCGGAGGGCTTTCACACTGAAGCGGTGCGCTGGCAGGACAGTGAAAAAAGTCCTGCTAGCCGCATCTTTGGAGCGGTGAAGGAGCGGTGTATTCACCGCTCCTATACCACTCCTACCCATTGAAATCAATGGGACAGCGCGGCGATACCGCCGGCAAAGTGCCGCTGCAGCGGCGCTTTGCGGGCGGGTTTAACCCTTTTGCGGCCACTAGCGGGGGTTAAAACCACCCCACTAGCGCCCGCAGACCGCTGCTAAAACGACAGTAAAGCGCCGCTAAAAATAGCGGCGGTTTACCGCCGACGCCCGCACCGCCCCAATGTGAAAGCAGACTTACCATTAATTTGCTTCTGTCTGTTTATAATCGCATGGCAACCCACATGGCAATGTGAGTCACACTTGCAGTACCATTTAGGATGCGTTCTCATCTGCGCATTTCAAAACACGTGACAACCCGCACAGAAAACACGTGACAACCCGCACAGAAAACACGTGACAACCCGCACAGAAAACACGTGGAAATGCGCTTATGTTACCATTAGTTTGCATCTGCGTGTTTCAAAGCGCACGGCAACCAGCAAGAAAATGCATGCTTTGCAGTGCGCTTCACATGTGTTGCACTTGTGTTACGATTTGTTTGTATCTGCGTGTTTACGAGTGTTGGGTGGAGTGACACTTGTTGGACATTTCTAGGATTGGGTTGTTATGTATTGTATGGTGTGTAGATCGCACACATTGTATGGTGTATTATACACTCAGTGTTGGACTTTCTCCTATGACATGTAGAAATCCTGAGACCTCTCCCAGTATCGGGGTGCAGGGAGCGGATCATACTGGGGGGGTGAAGACTCGGTGGGACACGTGTGATGGAAGCAGTCACAGGAAGAGAAGATCTATAGAGGTGACTGATCTCTGAGGAGAACCCCGAGATCCTGGAGGAGTCATTGCGGGGAGGGGAGATTATTCTTACATCACCCCAATACTTACCGATACGACCGGACAGATCCCAACATCTACACACTGGAAGACATGAATGGACACAGACTGGGATGGACAGACTGATCATCGCTGACAGACAGATTCTCAGGATGAATCCCTATTGGTGGGATGAGAAGACACGCCCACTTCACAAAACCCCACCCACTTCTAGGCCAAGGTCTCTCCAGGCTGTATTGGGTCCTATTAGAAGGAGTGGGTGTGGTTTCAGGTGTCAGTGGGTGTGGTTATCAGAGAGGTGGGAGGAGTGTGTGATGATGTAGGAGGTGCTGTGTATACAGATAGAATGTATAGAGAGTATACAGAGGATGTATATAATACAATGTATATATATAGTGTGCGCTCACCTCTCCAGATCTCCTCTCCCGTACTCTATGGATCTCTTCAGGTATGGAATACAGAGATTCTCCAGATAATTCTTCTCTCTCTCTCCCCATCTCTCCTCCGGACTGTCCCATCTCTGTGTGGAGATCTGAGCCTCATTCATGGTCGGGATATAGATCCCTCTCTGTGTGTCCAGATATATGAAATCTCTCCCATCATATCCGAACTGGAAATACCCCTCAGTGGTGCCGTCATCTCTCAGCTCACAGCCGGACATATTCTGGAAGGAATGGATCCCTGCAGAGAGAAGAGGAAGATGTGACCTGGGATCAGAGGAAGTGATGTGTGTAATGTGTGATCACATGACATGTATAGTACAGACACTGAGCATCACTCTGTATATTTCTACACTCACCACCCCCTAAACATCTGTAGAGCGGGGAGAACTACAAGTACCAGCAATCCCCCCTCAAGCACATCCTGAGGAGCAGAGGGACAGGGATCCGCCATCCTGCTCCCCCCTACCGCTGTGTACAATCACCCCGGGGTGGAGCGCTAATCCGCCTGAGGAAACCGGGTCACATGACTGAAAGAACCAATAGGAATGGGGAGAAAACACATCATGGGAGAAATCTGTACAACCAGGAGATCGCTGAGAAGCTGCTGATCACTGATTGGATTCTCAGAGCTGTCAATCACCCCTACATCCAATGAAAGGTCTTCATCCAACTTATTAGCTAATGTTTCCCATCAAACACCAAGTCTGTCAGAGAGACGAGGAACGTTCCATCTTATAGGGGGGGTGGGGGGGATGAATTCATTATACAACACTGATCGTGCTGATCACCGACGGACACCGACCAGGAAAGGTCATACCAAGTGTATACTGTCAGTGCACACAGCGTTCAGGGAGAGTTCAGGAAATACAAACTTCATTCCAATCCTACAGAGAACACTGAGGACTTTATATAGAAATGAGGAGAGGAGAGGAGTGTACATTGTGTGTTATCAGAGGTCATCTCATACCATCCCCCCCACCATCATCTCATACCATCCCCCCATCATCTCATACCATCCCCCCCATCATCTCATACCATCCCCCCCATCATCTCATACCATCCCCCATCATCTCATACCATCCCCCCATCATCTCATACCATCCCCCCATCATCTCATACCACCCCCCCATCATCTCATACCATCCCCCCATCATCTCATACCATCCCCCCCATCATCTCATACCACCCCCCCATCATCTCATACCACCCCCCATCATCTCATACCATCCTCCCATCATCTCATACCATCCTCCCATCATCTCATACCATCCCCCCATCATCTCATACCATCCCCCCCATCATCTCATACCACCCCCCCCATCATCTCATACCATCCCCCCATCATCTCATACCATCCTCCCATCATCTCATACCATCCCCCCATCATCTCATACCATCCCCCCCATCATCTCATACCACCCCCCCCATCATCTCATACCATCCCCCCATCATCTCATACCACCCCCCCATCATCTCATACCATCCCCCCATCATCTCATACCATCCCCCACCATCTCATACCATCCCCCCATCATCTCATACCATCCCCCCATCATCTCATACCACCCCCATCATCTCATACCACCCCCCATCATCTCATACCATCCCCCATCATCTCATACCATCCCCCCATCATCTCATACCATCCCCCATCATCTCATACCATCCCCCCCATCATCTCATACCATCCCCCCATCATCTCATACCACCCCCCCATCATCTCATACCATCCCCCCATCATCTCATACCATCCCCCCCATCATCTCATACCATCCCCCCATCATCTCATACCATCCCCCCATCATCTCATACCATACCATCCCCCCATCATCTAATACCATCCCCCACCATCTCATACCATCCCCCCATCATCTCATACCATCCCCCATCATCTCATACCATCCCCCCATCATCTCATACCACCCCCCCATCATCTCATACCATCCCCCCATCATCTCATACCACCCCCCATCATCTCATACCATCCCCCCATCATCTCATACCATCCCCCCCATCATCTCATACCATCCCCCCATCATCTCATACCATCCCCCACCATCTCATACCATCCCCCCATCAGCTCATACCATCCCCCCATCATCTCATACCATCCCCCACCATCTCATACCATCCCCCCATCATCTCATACCATCCCCCCAATCATCTCATACCATCCCCCCATCATCTCATACCATCCCCCCATCATCTCATACCATCCCCCCCATCATCTAATACCATCCCCCCATCATCTCATACCACCCCCCCATCATCTCATACCATCCCCCCACCATCTCATACCATCCCCCCATCATCTCATACCATCCCCCCATCATTTCATACCATCCCCCCATCATCTCATACCATCCCCCCATCATCTAATACCATCCCCCACCATCTCATACCATCCCCCCACCATCTCATACCATCCCCCCACCATCTCATACCATCCCCCCACCATCTCATACCATCCCCCCATCATCTCATACCATCCCCCCATCATCTCATACCATCCCCCCATCATCTCATACCATCCCCCCCATCATCTCATACCACCCCCCATCATCTCATACCACCCCCCCATCATCTCATACCACCCCCCATCATCTCATACCATCCCCCCATCATCTCATACCATCCCCCCATCATCTCATACCATCCCCCATCATCTCATACCACCCCCCCCATCATCTCATCCCCCCATCATCTCATACCACCCCCCCATCATCTCATACCATCCCCCCATCATCTCATACCATCCCCCCATCATCTCAATACCACCCCCCCATCATCTCATACCATCCCCCCATCATCTCATACCATCCCCCCCATCATCTCATAACCATCCCCCCATCATCTCATACCATCCCCCATCATCTCATACCACCCCATCATCTCATACCACCCCCCATCATCTCATACCACCCCCCCATCATCTCATACCATCCCCCCATCATCTCATACCATCCCCCCATCATCTCATACCATCCTCCCCATCATCTCATACCATCCCCCCATCATCTAATACCATCCCCCACCATCTCATACCACCCCCATCATCTCATACCATCCCCATCATCTCAATACCACCCCATCATCTCATACCATCCCCCCATCATCTCATACCATCCCCCCATCATCTCATACCATCCCCCATCATCTAATACCATCCCCCACCATCTCATACCATCCTACCATCCCCCCATCATCTCATACCATCCCCCATCATCTCATACCATCCCCCCATCATCTAATACCATCCCCCCATCATCTCATACCATCCCCCCCATCATCTAATACCATCCCCCCATCATCTCATACCATCCCTCCATCATCTCATACCATCCCCCCACCATCTCATACCATCCCCCCCATCATCTCATACCATCCCCCCCATCATCTCATACCATCCCCCCATCATCTAATACCATCCCCCACCATCTCATACCATCCCCCCACCATCTCATACCACCCCCCCATCATCTCATACCATCCCACCATCTCATACCATCCCCCCATCATCTCATACCATCCCCCCCATCATCTCATACCATCCCCCCCCATCATCTCATACCATCCCCCCCCATCATCTCATACCACCCCCCCATCATCTCATACCACCCCCCCATCATCTCATACCACCCCCCATCATCTCATACCATCCCCCCCATCATCTCATACCATCCCCCCCCCATCATCTCATACCCCCATCATCTCATACCATCCCCCCCCATCATCTCATACCATCCCCCCCCCATCATCTCATACCATCCCCCCCCCATCATCTCATACCACCCCCCCCATCATCTCATACCACCCCCCCATCATCTCATACCATCCCCCCCATCATCTCATACCATCCCCCCCATCATCTCATACCATCCCCCCCCATCATCTCATACCATCCCCCCCATCATCTCATACCATCCCCCCCATCATCTCATACCATCCCCCCCATCATCTCATACCATCCCCCCATCATCTCATACCACCCCCCCATCATCTCATACCATCCCCCCCATCATCTCATACCATCCCCCCCATCATCTCATACCATCCCCCCCATCATCTCATACCATCCCCCCCATCATCTCATACCATCCCCCCCCATCATCTCATACCACCCCCCCATCATCTCATACCATCCCCCCCATCATCTCATACCATCCCCCCCCATCATCTCATACCATCCCCCCCATCATCTCATACCATCCCCCCCCCCATCATCTCATACCATCCCCCCCCCCATCATCTCATACCATCCCCCCCCCCATCATCTCATACCATCCCCCCCCCCATCATCTCATACCATCCCCCCCATCATCTCATACCATCCCCCCCATCATCTCATACCATCCCCCCCATCATCTCATACCATCCCCCCCATCATCTCATACCATCCCCCCCATCATCTCATACCATCCCCCCCATCATCTCATACCATCCCATCATCTCATACCATCCCCCCCATCATCTCATACCATCCCCCCCATCATCTCATACCACCCCCCCATCATCTCATACCATCCCCCCCATCATCTCATACCATCCCCCCCATCATCTCATACCACCCCCCCATCATCTCATACCATCCCCCCCATCATCTCATACCATCCCCCCCATCATCTCATACCACCCCCCATCATCTCATACCATCCCCCCCATCATCTCATACCAGCCCCATCATCTCATACCATCCCCCCATCATCTCATACCACCCCCCATCATCTCATACCACCCCCCATCATCTCATACCATCCCCGCATCATCTCATACCACCCCCCCATCATCTCATACCATCCCCCCATCATCCTCTGTACAGTGACAGGATCCTCCACACAACACTGGCCACTTACCTCTGTACATTAACAGGATCCTCCACACAGCACAGTTCCAACTGCTGGGGAACTACAAATCCCATCCCTGCCCCACACTCAATGAGGGAAGAAAGTCACCAGGGAGATGGCAATGCCTGCTGGGACTTGTAGTTCTACTGCAGCTGGAGATCTGTTGTTCTCCTATCACTGATATGAAGGAAATGTCTGCTGTCACTGGGATTCCTGTCTGCTGGGATCTGTTTATGTAATAACTGTCCTGTGCAGCTGACGGGTTTTACTAGAACAGGACCTGTTATCCCGGATCACATCCATCACTATTCATAGGGAGATCTGTATTGTAGAAGGAGCAGAACATACATTGGAGGACACTTCATCTGAATGGTCAGACTTCATGGAAACCTCAACTCAGGGGAATATGGCGGCTGCCATTGCTGACCTCCTGAGCATACCATCTGCCTGGCTGTCACTGGGCTCAGTGCTTTCCAAGTCCCTGACCTGGAAGAAGCATGCAGCAAGTAAAGTGAGACTTTCTACTTTCTGCAAACTTATTCTGGGTCAGTGATTTATATAATATGAGCTCCATTGGATCAGCATGAAAGCCAGGCAATCAGCATTTTCTAAAGTAAATCACACAGAATAGACAGCAGTCTGAGAGGTAAACCGCAGCGCTCCATCCTGAGTGCAGTAGGGGGCGGTGCGGTGCACAATTCAGTGCATCACACAACATCCCTTTTTTCATCACTGAACTTTATTTGAAGTGGACAAATGTACACCTCATTCATGTCACTGTTCAGCAGCTTGTGATGTGATCCTGTACAGTGAGATGCGATCCTCTACAGTGACATGCGGTCCTCTACGGGGACATGCGATCCTCTACGGGGACATGTGATCCTGTACAGTGACATGCGATCCTCTACGGGGACATGCGATCCTCTACGGGGACATGTGATCCTCTACGGGGACATGTGATCCTGTACAGTGACATGCGATCCTCTACGGGGACATGCGATCCTGTACAGTGACATGCGATCCTCTACGGGGACATGCGATCCTCTACGGGGACATGTGATCCTGTACAGTGACATGCGATCCTCTACGGGGACATGTGATCCTGTACAGTGACATGCGATCCTCTACGGGGACATGCGATCCTCTACGGGGACATGCGATCCTCTACGGGGACATGCGATCCTGTACAGTGACATGCGATCCTCTACGGGGACATGCGATCCTGTACAGCGACATGCGATCCTGTACAGTGCACTGTAATAAAATACAGCATGCCTGCATTTTATCACAGCCCACTGAAGCACAGCTTTAGGGTGCATTACAGCGTGAATGCAGTTCACAGGTAACAATTGTGGTGTGTGTCATTTTACAATGCAGAAAAACGCAGATCACTGCACTGTGTGAGTCTAAAGATCAGAAATGCCGACATATTTCTTATTGTAAATATCAGATATTGAAGCCTTAGGCTCGGGTCACACCGATGCAGTTTACTTTTGATCTCTGCAGTGCTTTTGTGGTGTGTTTTACATTATTGCACAAACGTTTTTAAAGCATTTTTCACGTTTTCATGTTTCAAGTTTCAAGTTTTTTTTATTGCGTTTTGCATTCTTTATGCTTTTTATTGAGCAGATAAAAAAAAATACGCACTACACGCGTTTCTGATGCTTCTCAAATGAAGTCCACTGAACTAAAAATGCACAATTTTGCATTTAAAAAAAGTCCTTGACCCTTTTCAAAAATGTGGTGACTGAAAAACGCACAGATGTGATCGTGTCCCATAGGAATCCATGTTATATGGACTGTAGGGCGTTTCTGCAAAGAAGTACTAAAGAACATATAGGTGTGACCCAGGCCTAGAGCCGGCCATAGACATGGGATGATCGTCACCCGATCGTTCTGTTAGTTGTCAGATTAATAAGCTCAATTGATCTAATAGGACGATTGTGTTCCCATAATAAGAATTCCATTCAATGGGGTCCATGAGAACTGCATTGATCCCAATAATCCCGGCAATGATCCTCACTGCGATTAGTAATTCATAGGATTGATCCCGGGATCACACTGAGCTGCGGGAATGAAAAGGGGAGAGTTCAGCGATTTCATTCCCGCATGTCAGTCCGATGATTTCAGCGACATCTCTGCGTTTTCTTGCACAGATGTCTATTGAAATCACACCTGAAATCGCCAAATCTAGCACAGAAACTACTTTTGGGAATCGGTGCAGCACTGATTCGGAGGGTGCCATTGTGGGCAATAGCTGCCGATTTGGCATGCGATTTGACATATCAATGTGAACCAGGGCTGAAGAGCATCTAATTAAATAATCTCTGAGATGTCTGCTGTCCATCTGTCTACCTTCTCTTCATAGATCCGAATCTTCCATCCATATCATCCGGGGGGGACAAGGAGGGGGCAGGGCCCGGGGAAGCTCTATTATAGGGCCCCATTCACATCTGAATTACTGGCAGTCGTACAATTCTGCTACACTGGAAAATCGCACAAAAATGTGCAACATGCGTTTGGGAGCCATTATTCTTAATGACACTCAAAAAATTGGGCATTTTGTCACATGAAATATGCTCCAAAAAAGATACAGAAGATACTTTGTCAGAACACAATAGCTCAGCGGGGGAGATTGCTGTACTAACATTAGACTGTTAGTACAGGATCTCCTCCTCAACACTTGAGGGGTTTTTCATTCAGCCCGCTGGGTTTAACAAGAAAACTGATAGTGTGTTCTTGGCTTTATACTCGATGTGAGTGATATATCACTAATTATGCTGATTTATAAAGATAGTGCAAACTCTAGCTAAGTCTGGGTTCACACTATGAAACCGCACAGGAATCACCTATGAATCGCAATTCCTGTGCAATTCAAATGCGATTCAGTGCAGTGTCGATTCATTTTGAATAGGCTGAAAATTGCACTACATCGCACCAAAGTAGGGCATGTACAACTTCTGGAAACGCAATGCAATCGGATCGCATAGTAGTTTTATACCGTGTGATCTGATGCAGACAAATGCACTGCATCTGTGACCTGCGTTTGCGGTGTCATTATCATAGCACTGACACCCGCTGCAGATCACAAGGGCAGTGCAATCTGAACTCAGTGCGGGAAACGCAAACGGATTGCTGTTTTCTGAGCCAGTCGCAAGCCGATTAGCTGAATTTAGGGTCGCAAGCCGATTGGCTGATCATCAAGTCGCAAGCCGATTGGCTGATCATTAAGTCGCAAGCCCATTGGCTGAACATCATGTCGCAAGCCGAATGGCTGAACTTCAAGTCGCAAGCCAATTGGCTGATCATGTCGCAAGCCAATTGGCTGATCATGTCGCAAGCCGATTGGCTGAACATCATGTCGCAAGCCGAATGGCTGAACTTCAAGTCGCAAGCCAATTGGCTGATCATGTCGCAAGCCGATTGGCTGATCATGTCGCAAGCCGATTGGCTGATCATGTCGCAAGCCGATTGGCTGAACATCAAGTCACAAGCCGATTGGCTGAACATCAAGTCACAAGCCGATTGGCTGAACTTCAAGTCGCAACCCAATTGGCTGAACATCATGTCACAAGCCGATTGGCTGCTCATGTCGCAAGCCGATTGGCTGATCATCAAGTCACAAGCCGATTGGCTGATCATGCGACTTGAAGATCGGCCAATCGGCTTGCGACTTGAAGATCGGCCAATCGGCTTGCGACTTGATGATCGGCCAATAGGCTTGCGTCTTGATGTTCGGCCAATCGGCTTGCAACTTGATGTTCAGCCAATCTGCTTGCGACTTGAAGTTCAGCCAATCGCCTTGCGACTTGAAGTTCAGCCAATCGGCTTGCGACTTTATGATCGGCCAATCGGCTTGCGACTTGAAGTTCAGCCAATCGGCTTGCGACTTTAAATTCGGCCAATCGGCTTGCGACTTGAAGTTCGGCCAATCGGCTTGCGACTTAATGTTCAGCCAATCGGCTTGCGACTTGATGATCAGCCAATCGGCTTGCGTCTTGATGATCAGCCAATCGGCTTGCGCCTTGAAGTTCAGCCAATCGGCTTGCGACTTGATCAGCCAATCGGCTTGAAGTTCGGCCAATCGGCTTGCGACTTGATGATCAGCCAATCGGCTTGCGCCTTGAAGTTCAGCCAATCGGCTTGCGACTTGATCAGCCAATCGGCTTGCGACTTGATGATCGGCGAATTGGCTTGCGACTTGATGATCAGCGAATCGGCTTGCGACGTGATCAGCCAATCGCTTGCGACTCGAAGATCATACAACCGGCTTGCGACTTGATGATCAGCCAATCGGCTTGCGACTTGATGGTCAGCCAATCGGCTTGCGACTTGAAGTTCAGCCAATCGGCTTGCGACTTGATGTTCAGCCAATCGGCTTGCGACTTGATGTTCAGCCAATCGGCTTGCAACTTGATGTTCAGCCAATCGGCTTGCGACTTGAAGTTAAGCCAAACGGCTTGTGACTTGATGATCAGCCAATCGGCTTGCGACATGATCAGCCAATCAGCTTGCAACTTGTCGCAAGCCCGATTGGCTGATCATCAAGTCGCAAGCCGATTGGCTGATCATCAAGACGCAAGCCGATTGGCTGATCATGTCGCAAGCTGATTGGCTGATCATCAAGTCGCAAGCCGATTGGCTGATCATCAAGACGCAAGCCGATTGGCTGATCATGTCGCAAGCCGATTGGCTGATCATCAAGATGCAAGCCGATTGGCTGATCATGTCGCAAGCTGATTGGCTGATCATCAAGTCGCAAGCCAGGGAGTGCCCTTGATGGAGTGCAGCAACTACTGAGCGAACTGATTCCATTCTGAACCTCTGCACTTTTACAAAGTAATTGAGGGCTTTTGGGTCCAAGATTGTATCCCCAAAAAGGAAGGGGTACTTTCAAACAGATTGGAGTAGAACCCCTGGAACCGGTACTATCACCCCGTGACTCAGCAGGTCCCTTACCGCCCCCATTAGGGCCTCCCGGCGAGTCGGGAGTACGGGTATGCTGGAGGGGAAGAATCTGTTTGGTGGCCAAGAGAGAAACTCTTTCTTGTAGCCAGAGGAAATCAGATCGCAGACCTATTGGTCAGACAGCTGAGAGGCCCACCGGGCTGCAAACCCCCGAAAACTGAGGCTGCAGGATGCAGGCTGGGGGCTTGTTACCCAAGTTCTGTTTTTTTTGTACATGTTAACATGTTCTGCCTAGTCTTCTCCTGAGGGTGGCGTAACAACCCGATGGTCTAAGAAAGGAGCTGTGGCAGTCGTGAACGTAAGAGAAATGCCTTACTGCCTATCCCAGGTTCAGAGGCCACGAAATGCCCAGATAGCACAAAGCCCCCCACCCTGAAATTACCCCATTTTGGAAAGTAGACACCCCAAGCTATCTGCTGAGAGGCATGTTGAGTATTTTGCAGATCTTGCTTTTTGTCACAAAGTTTTAAAAATTGAAGAAAAAAAAAATCCTCTTCTTTCTTCATTTTCAAAAACAAATCAGATCTCCAAAATACTCACCATGCCTCTTAGCAAAAACCGTGTCTACTTTCCAAAATGGGGTCACTTGGGCGGTTTTGACATTTCATGTCCTCTAAAAGTGTGATAGGTAGTGAGGAAGTGAAATCACCATTTTACGCCCTTAGAAATCCTGAAGGTGGTAACTGGTTTTCAGGGTCTTGTTCACGGCTAGGCTCCCAAAAAGTCCCACACATCTGGTATCCCCATACTCAGGAGAAGAAGTAGAATGTATTTTGGGGTGTAATTCCACATATAACCATGGCATGTGTGAGCAATATGTCATTTAGTGACAACTTTGTGCAAAAAAATAATAAAAAAGTGTCATTTTCCAGAAACTTGTGGCAAAATATTAATAATAATAATATTCCATGGACTCAACGTGCCTATCAGCAAAAAGCTTGGTCTGTCTACTTTCCAAAAAGGGGGGGGGGGGGGGGGTTGAATTGTCCTGGCAATTTTTTGGGGGAAAAAAAACACTTTAATCTTAATGCACTAAAACACACTATATTGCCCAAATGTTTGATGAAATAAATAAAAATGATCTTATGCCAAGTGCATGGATACCACACACAAACGTGCAGCAGCGACAAAACTACATACATATTTAAAAGCCTTTACATGTTACCACTTTAGCTTTACGGAGGATGTCTACTGCTAAAATGACTGCCCTCGAACTGACCTTCGCGGTGATACCTCACATGCATGGTGCAACTGCTGTTTACATATGACACGAGACTGGCGCTTGCGTTCACTTTTGCATGCGAGCACGGTGGTTCAGGGGTGCTTTTTTCTTTATTATTATTATTATTTATTTAGTTTTTTTATTTTATTTTTAAACTGTTCCTTTTCCTTTTTTATCATTTTTATTGGTATCTCAGAGAATGTATTTATCCCCTATGATAGCAATAGGTAGTGACAGGTCCTCTCTTTTGAAAAAATTGTGGACCAAGATTGCTTTCCCATTACAATACAGGACACTAGTTGTACTTGCCACCACACCAGCTTGAACTGCACTTATGGGACTCGCCCCATCACCACGCGTTACTGCAGTGCTGGATGTACGACCAGGGCGTACTAGGCCACTGGTGCTTGCCAGTTCACCAGGATGAGTGGCACTAGTACTGGCTCTCTGCTCCATGTGAGAGCCCTGCGGTTTTTGCATCTCAATAGCAGCAGAAGAACGGGGTCGGGTACGCCTGACCTTGGCAGGGACCACCACTACTCCATCGTCAGTTATCTGTCTACAGGATCATATTCTGAGCCTGAATCTGACAGATGGGCGACTTCCTATTCACTCTCATCCGTCATGCTCAGAAACATGTAAACCTCTTCACTAGTGTACCCGCGGATGGACATGTCAGCGACTGCTTCAAATGCTACCAAAAAAAATTATTGTTAGCTTTAGCAGGGATCAGGTCTGACTATCCAGTTATGTGTTTTGTAAGTGACAGTGATTGATTGATACTGCACTTGGGTGGGCAGGGCAGAGGGGCTAAACGCAGGTGCTAGCAGGTATCTGGGCTGATCCCGCTAATGCTGCGTTTTTGGAAACACTGGTATAGATTTGATCAGATCAAGTATAAGTTGATCCATTCACACTGTACTACTAAGGGAGGTGTATGGTGCGTGCAGGGGGTGTTAGCGCTACTGCCGCTAATCTGATGCAGACCCTGACTGACGCTAAAACCTAACTGATATTACCCATCGGGTGAACAGGGAGTTAAACCTTTATACAGCAATATATGGCAGGTACTATGACGCTATAAAAACCTGACGGTGACAGTAACTAGCTAACTACATACTGGCAAAGGGTGATCAAGGGGTTAAACCTTTATTAGGTGGGGTCCCTAGACCAATATGGGCCGAAGCACCCTCACTCTGATTAGTGTCACCAATGACACCAGTACAGTGATCAAAGAAAAATATGAAAACTGCACTAGGTGACAATGCGACAGGGAGTGAAGGGGGTTAACTTGAGGGGGTGAAAAGTATGACTGTGTGTACTGTGTCAGTGTAGTGTTGGTGCAACTTAGATGTCCTCTCTCCGGAATGGAAAAGAATTCCAGAGAGGGAGATGACATCACTTCCCCTGCCTGTGTTTACACTTACAGGCAGGGGACAGTCTCCCATTCATCAGAACCGATCACCAGGTCCAGGCCAGAAATCATTGGCCTGGAGACTGATCCATTCTGAAGCCAATCCGTTCGCCACGGGTGCGGGCCGACTTACAGCGACGATGCCTCACCCAGGAGAGCCAACCTACCGCAGTATAACTGTGGCGGCTGGTCCGGAAGCGGTTAAAGGTGGAAAAAGTTCTGAAAAGATTTATCTTCGTCTCATTTTTTTACATCACAAAAACCTGATATTTTAAAGAGTTGTGTGTAGACTTTTTATATCCATTGTAGATTACCAAGAGCAGAAAGAGATACACAAAAGGGACTGAAGCCATTTTCATTTTTTATTCAATTTTCTGTCCTAGTTACTTAAAAAACCAACAAAAAACAAAGATAAAATCCTCCAAAGAACCAACATTAAAAGCTTCCAGCAGCCCATGGAAAGCACTTGTGCATACAGCTGCAATGTCACTGCATGTGAGCCAGGAGGCGCCACCTCTTCATATCACATGTAAGTTCTGTTACCTTTCAGAACAAAAGGACATTGACAAAAAACATACATATAAAAAATAAAAACAGAAAGAAAACAGGTTACACTGTAACGGGTGTTCAGACACTAGCTTCTAGTGCATTCCCTTAGGGCCGGTTCACACTGCAGGCGAGGCGACACCGACTTGCCTCGCCGCGACCTCAGCGGCAACTTGCAGATGACTTCTGTATAGAAGTCAATGCAAGTCGCCCCGAGGTCGCCCAGAAGTAGTACAGGAACCTTTTTTCTGAGTCGGAGCGACTCGAGTCGCTCCTCTCAGAACGGTTCCATTGTACAGAACGAGGCCGACTTGCCAGATTGCGGCGAGGCGAGTCGTGTCGCCTCGCATCGCCCGCAGTGTGAACCGGCCCTTACTGTTTACAACAGTAGTACAAATCCCTTCAGCTGTTGCTGAACTACAAATCTCAGCAAGCTTTAATGTGACTAAATAGTTCCTCTACAGCTGAATGGGCATAAGGTTTCCATGTCTGGTAGAGACACTTGTTACACATATATATATATATATATACGCATTCTATCACCCCTCCCATCACCTCTAATACCATACAGAATAGAGCAGTTGTGTGACAATTCTTCAGTTTAGTGTCCTAAGGCTGTCTGACCCTTAAACATAATGAACATTGTCTGCTCTCTATCACTTTGTAAACTAAAAAAAAGAAAGGAAGACACACCAATGAAATATTTTATTAATGCCCAACTGAACATTCAGTTTAGATCAGCAAAATACATTGCAGGTGCAAGGTGTGCAAAGTCTCTCACTCTTTTGTATTTTAGAAAACAGCTGCAGCATTAGTAGAAAAGCCTGTCCCCCCACCCCCCGCCAGCATGCTGCAGAGAAGGACCCTTGTTTTCTGTGGGCAAACAGAGCTCTCTAATCAGCAGGGAGCGTGAGCTTTGACGATTGCAGCTATAGGACTGACTCAGCAGGGAATGTTTCAGTCTTCTGCAGTGAGACCGCTGCTTCCAAAGAGAGCGAGGGACCTGCTTTACAGAATGCTGGTAAAAGACAGGTTTTTATGCTCAGGCTGTAGCTGCTTTACACACACAAAAAAAACCTAAGATTTTACACATTTGCTTTAATGCACTTGGAATATACTTACCAGATTAAAACTGAAAGTTCAATTAGGCTTTAAAGGAAACCTGTATTATGCAATGGACGGGGGTATATTCCTAAAAATAAGATTTGCCTGGCCATCTCTAGCTTGACTAATTTGTTGCTTTCATCAGGAATGAAAGTGCTCAGGAGTGTTAAAGGGCAACAACAGTTACATTGTGTATTTTATTTATTTTTAAGATTTTAATAACATTTTCCTGTTTAGTAAAATCACATTTTTCCCCATAGCTCAAATTATTATTATACAGGATTTATATAGCGCCAACATTTTGCGCAGCGCTTTACAAATCTCTATTTTCTTCCTTACATTGGCAACATGTCCCCTATAACATACTGGTATATTCCACTTTCTACATGTGCCCTGCTGTGCCTTGCATATCTGCCGCAAAGTATTTTTTTTTTTTTTTAATGCCTCTAACAAAGAAATAATAAATATACCCAACCCTTCCCCACCTGCAGTGCCTAGTAAGGTTGACATCAACCTCTGTCCAGCGAGACGTGGGAATGTAGAGTTCCGCAAATCTGGCCAAGAAGACATTCCCAGCACGGTGTTGGAAGATTTGGAGTAGCATTCACTGGGGCCTTGTTAAACCTTAGAGTGGCATTGCCTATAACAGTGATGGTGAACCTTGGCAACCCAGATGTTTTGGAACTACATTTCCCATAGTGCTCATGCATTCTGCATTGTAGTTGAAGATCATGGGAAATGTAGTTCTAAAACATCTGGGGTGCCAAGGTTCACCATCACTGCCCTATAACCTCACTGGATCTTGAAGTAGCATTTCCTAAGACCTCATCTAAGCTTGGAGTAAAAGTCCCTTGGACCCTCTACGCCCATGCTGTAGCAAGCTCTGGGACCCTTAGCAGACTGAGCCTTGGTTCAATTGCACCCGTCCTAATCAGTGTGGTGCCTCACTGATTCCCAAAAGTAGTTTCTGTACTGCTTTTGCTGATTTGGGGGTGTGAATACCATTGACATCTGTGCAGAAACCCACATAGATGTCTCTGAAATCGCCCCCGAAGTCAGGACTGACATGCGAGAATGAAATTGTGCGCATTCAAATGAACTAGCACAATTTCATTTCCGCAGTCAGTGTGAACCAGGGCTAAAGTAGCATTCCCTGGAGCCTCCTCAGGGCTTCGAGTGGCATTTCCTAGGACCTCACCAGACCTTGGAGAAGCATTCCCATGGACCTTATAGCAGTATACCTAGGATCTCTTTGGAGCAAGATTCCCCTAAGACTTTGTAGCAGCATCCCCTATGACCTTGTCAGAGTCTGGGGTAGCATTCTCAATAACTTTGTCAGATCTTGGAGTAGATTTACTTGGAACCCCCTCAGACCATGGAGTATCGATCCCTAGGACCTTGTCAGACCCAAGAGCATCATTTCCTGGGGCCTCATGAGACTCAGGGGTAGCATTTCCTGGGGCATTGTCAGACCTTCAAGTAACATTTCCCAGGACCTTGCCATAGCATTCCCTTGGACCCTGCAGTAGCATTCCCTGGGAACTCACCAGTTCTTGGAGAAGCAGTCTCTTGGATCAAAGTAGCATTCTCTGGGACCTCACCAGCCCATTGAGAATCATTGCCTTGGACATTATAGTAGTATACTTAAGATCCCCTTGGATTTTGGAGTAAGATTCCCCTAGGACTTTGTAGTAGTTTCCCCTAGGACCCTGTAAGACCTTGGAGTAGCATTTCCTGGGACCCCCTCGGACCATGGAATAGCATTCCCTATGACAATGAACTAACATTCCCTGGGACCTCATCAGACCCGGCAGTAGTATTCTAGGACAATGGTTCTCAACCTTCTAGTGCCGTGACCCCTTGATACAATTTCCCAAGTTGTGGGGACCCCCAACAGTACAATTACTTACGATTATTTTCGGAGTGTGGGTTGTCAACACCCAAGGCAAGACAAGTAATTTGTGCCCCTAACACATGGACATTTAGCGTTCCCAGAGTCCCTTCCACTCATACAGTATTAAACCCCCTTATGGTACATTTTAGGATGTACCACTCACTTTGTTCTCCTTTCTTTCCCTTTTATCTCTCTCTATCCCAATTATTTTCTGCCCCCAGTTTTTATGGCAACTATAATCACAGGTAGTGTTACTCACTGTGTCCCGGGATTCACTGCCTCTCCGACTTTGTGGTGTTTCATAGCAGTGACACCTATGCTGAAATCAGGAGATAGGGTCTCCTGACAGCCCCTCCCACTTCACATTCCTCCCCAGTCAGCTGACCTCTAGTCTCTGCCCCCCAGCCATAGGTGGCTGCAAAGAGGCTGAGTGGGTGGCCGTGGGCTCCAAGAACAGCCCAGCTAGGTGGCCACAAAAAGGCTAGGAGAGTGGTGCGGGCTTCAGGAACAGCCCAGGATTCTGTGACCCCTGCCGAATTGTAATTTGACCCCCAGGTTGAGAACCACTGCCCTAGGACCTCATCGGGCCTAGGGGTAGCATTCGCTGGGACCTCATCAGATCTGGGAGTAGCATTCCCTGGGCCCTCTTTGGACCTTTGAGTAACATTTTCCTAGGACCTTGTACTACTATTTCCATATACTCTCTTGGACCATGAAGTAGCATTCCCTGGGAACTCACCAGTCCTCAGAGAAGCATCCTCTTTGACCAAAGAGTAGCATTCCCTGGGACCTTATAGTAGTATACACACTAGGGCCTTGTCAGAATCTGGAGTAGCATTGCCAAGAACTTGGTCAGACCTTGGAGCAGCATTTCCTGGGACCCTACTGGACCATGGGATAGCATTCCCTACGACCTCCCTGGATCCTCGAGTAGCATTCCTAAAACTTCATCAGACCTGGGAGTAGCATACCCTGGAAGGATGAGGATTTCACCCCCTGCACCATGGAAGATGGAGGCAAAAGAAATAAAATGTATTTTTCCCCCATTATAGGTATTTATTTTTTTTATAGCTTTATTTAGAGCGTTTTAGCAAGGTGGTTGGAGCAGCAAAGGTAAACAGCAGACCTTACATACAGTGCAAGGTCCATATAAGTTCACTTCAAGGCATTCTTTCTCATGCACAGCTGTGTTTCCACAGTACCATATAATTCTGTGCCCATGGCCCCTGGTGTCCTCTTCATTTTTGGCAGTTTGATGGGTATAACAACCTGGCCTCCCATCCAAATGGATCTATCAAGCGCAAACTACCATTATCAGGTTCATCTCTTAAGTCTTTTACAGAAAACGGTTTTAATGGCCATTTATGAGACAATCTAGCTGTAGTGTACTTCAACACTCCTGATCATTCACATGCCCTTAAACCAGTGTCAGTTCTACAATTTTATAACTAGGCAAGGACTCTAATACAGTCTGGTCTCCTGTACAGCATTTTGGATAGAGCGGCGAGGGATTCAAATTCTTGTCAGTTTTTATTGCGCTCTGTGCCCCTATTAAGTAGATTCACCCTATTTGTCCTGTTTACCATCATCATTGAAATAAAAGTAAAAGAAAAAGAAAATCCCAAATTTTCGTTTGTCCCCAGAAAAGTAAAAGAGGAGTATCTTCCAATGAGTACACTTCTGATGACCTGGGGGTGCCAAAAGAATTCCCTTCATTTACAGGGATTTCCTCTCACTTCCTGTTTGGCTATGGGACAGGAAGTGAAAGAAATCTCCACAATGGGACAGTACTGAAAAAAATAAATCTGCCAGGGGTTATATATGCGAAATGAAAAAAAAAAAAAAGTTTGGTCTATAGTTCTACTTTAATCTTAGATAAGTGGTAAGCCATGGAATAGCATGAGAAGAAGAAAAAAAAAAAAAAAAATCTGTCTGGACTGTAGAGCCACAAATGGAAGGTGATTTGAGTCAAGGATATTATGGAAATTCATGTTTAGACAATTATTTGGTCCAGAAGAAAGGAAATCCAGCCTAAAAATAAAGTGTGCAGACCATGATATCATAAACGCCATTGGGGTGAGATAACAAAGTGAAGTCACTCTTGCTCCATAGTGTTGCAAGAGCACCAGGACACCACTAGCATCTGACAATGGCCCCTGGGTGCTCTATTATGTTGCTATTCACCGCGGCACCATGCCCAGCTAGATAACACGCCCAAAATCCTACTCACACTGTGCAATGCAAAATCCTACTCAAACTGTGCAATGAGGACCATCATGGCAACCCCAAGAAGCAGCCCAATGGTCTCCTTAATGGACTGAGAGGGGCGAGAGTCTTGGAGCAGTTCAGGGATGACGGAGACCGTTGCGATGTAGATAAATCCACCAGCAGTGAAAGGCAGAATCCACAGAGTGGCCGCTTCACCGATGCCTTCTGCCAAGAGGGAGCAGGCAGTGCCTGCCAGAGCACCAAGTGCCGTGCTGAGCTGCAACATCATCGCCTGTAATGGAGAAGAGGCTTAAATTCAATGTGCATCTACAAAACCAGAGACTGATGGGCAGATTGGGTTTGGAGGCAACCTATTCCACCCTCCAGGTAGGAGTGGGATTGTAAATAAAAAAATGAGAGAACCATGGCATTTTAAGTTTAAAAGGTACTGGAGTAGGTGGATTGATGGAATGTACCATATAGTAGTATGTAGGGGGCTACCAATGGATTGTACCATGTCACTATGTAGGGGGGTGATAGATGGAATGTACCATGTCACCAAGTAGGGGTGCAGTAGAGGCGGTTTGGAATTTCCCATGTCTCAGTGACATCAGAGAGGGGTGGAGCAGGGGATGATGTCTCCCCCTGGTGGTAGAGGAGGAAGTACACAGGACACACACTGACCTGCTTGTCTCTCTCTCTGGTCTTCTCTCACATCTTCAGCACACAAGAAGCAGAAATATTAATCCCATCCTCTCCACAAACACTTTCACCTCGAGTCTCTGCCTCCTGTCCTCGCTTCATGGGTGCTACTGTTCTATCGAGAAATGCCTCCCTTCGAAAAATGTCAACGATGGATCTGCACATGTGCAGTACCAAGTGTCACTCCAGCCAATATGTTGATCCGCTGGCGTAACGGCAACACAGCGCATGCGTAGATAATCTGAGGCATTTTTAGACTGGAGACAGTATTCAAAGCTATGCAAACAGTGGAGGGAGAACGAACTTGTCAGATTGTGCCTCACTGTTGCGGGGCGGGTGCTGTGTGTGCTACAGGGCGGGTTTGGTGTGTTTAACATCGGGTTTTGCCTGTGTCTAAGGGCAGGTTGCAACGCGCACAAAACCCGACCCGCAACAGCGAGACTCAATCTGACAACTACATTGCCCCGCTGTTTGCATAGCGTCAGATAATGCCTCAGACTATGTGCGCATTCGCTGTGTTGACGTGATCAACATATCAGCTGGCGTGACATTTGATACCGTGCATATCTATCAGGGGCATTTTTTGACGCGAGACATATCTCGATAGAACACCGCCATCTTTTCGGCTCCCCCTATAGGGATGAATGGGGGTTGGACTCAGGAAACATGGCAGCTCATCTCAGCTAGGGATCCAGGCCTTCCCAGGACCCCAGCAGACAACGGAGGTGTCACCCTGGTGCGGTCCGCACCCCCATAGTGATGCCACTACCATGAGAATCCTTTATTGAGGTGGTGTGTGTGTGTGTGTGGGGGGGGCACTTTTACCAAGTAGTTCTCATCAGCTGCCAGGGACACCTCCTAATACATGTGCTGGTGAAGGATTTGTAGTTTTATCACAGGTGGATAGCCAAGGTTGCTAGCCCCTGCCTCCTGCTGATAAGTGCATGATATGGTAGTTTGACAGACAGATATGTTTAATTCATTCAGAAAGAGGAATGGTATTGGATCCCAGAGAAAGTCTGTCTAAGTTGTCACCACCTCTTAGGATAGGGATATGCAATTAGTGGACCTCCAGCTGTTGCAGAACTACAAGTCCCATGAGGCATAGCAAGACGGACAGCCACAAGCATGACACCCAGAGGCAGAGTCCATGATGGGACTTGTATTTTAACAGCTGGAGGTCCGCTAATTGCATATCCCTGCCTTAGGAGAAATGTTCTCTCCTTCCTACTGAAGGAGAAGTGAAATTCATTAGAAGCAGAAGTACAATCTGTTCCTGCATAGCAATACAAACCTTCTTCTTGGTGCAGCCGCTCTGTACTAGGATGGCAAAGTCTCCGATCTCATGGGGTACCTCGTGCAGCAGAATGGTGATGGTGGTAACAATGCCAACGTTGGTGTTGACCAGGAAAGAGGCTCCGATGGCCAAACCATCTGTGAAGTTGTGGGTGAAATCAGCAGCAAGGTTGAGGTAGCCAGAGACAGTCATATCTGTATGGGGCAGAGGAAAGGGTTAAAGCGGACTTTAATAGAGAGGAACAAATAAACAGGCCAGTCCTAAAAAAGTAAAAACGTTTCTGCTGACCTGCTCAACCTCAAAGTGCAAGTTCACCTTCACAGAAGATCTGTAATCTTACACTAGGCCCCCTCCCCATAGGGATCCATTGTAAGTTCACCCTACAGATTTTCTCTAAAGGTGAACTTACACTTTAATCAGGCACTGTTTTGTACAGAAAGTCAGTAGATGGAGCTTCTATTCTAGGTTGAATGTCATGCAACCCACTTACTGGCTGTCACATACCTACACCCGGGAGGTGTGTCATGAAAGCTGGTGTCAGTACACACAGCACACCTTTTTGTTTTAAAGAAATAAGTCATCATTGGGTCATTCTGCAGGTCTTTTCTCCACAGTAAAATGGAGTATGGTGGGAAGGGCTGGCGGGCTCCTGTAACTGCCACAGCACCCGTCTCAAGCTTTATATGAAAGAACAAATGCCAGATATCCTTTCAGACATGTTTCCTTGCACGTCACTGATGAAATCTGCAGATTTGCTTTGCTTCAGTCTAACAGAGTAACTCAGCAACCAATCAGCAGATTGCAAAGATAAAACTGCACCACCTAGTAGCCAGCAGAGATGGACATCCAAGGCCCCTTTCACACTGGGGCGGTGGTGGTGGCAGCGAGAAAGCTTTACCGTCAATTTTGCGGCTCTATTCGGCCACTAGCGGCCGAGAAAGGGTTAAAACAACCACAATGCTGGCGGTATAGCTGCGCTGCCCAATTCATTTCAATGGGCAGGAGCGGTGAAGGGACAGTATACACACCGCTCCAAAGATTCTGCTAGAAGGACTTTTCTTAGCATCCTGCCAGGATCGGTTCTTTCAGGGAGCTTTGCGGGTGCTATTTTTTGCTCTGTTGCGCCTGAAAAGCACCCCAGTGTGAAAGGGGTCTAAAGGAACGCAGAGGATAGGTTAATATAATGCTCAGGAACAGCAGTACAGTGACTGACACACCCATACTTGCTGAAGAGCAAAAGTAATCTATGGTAGAGAAAGCCAATAGCTGGGGTGGGGTCAAGAACAGTCCGGATCAAGTGGAGAGGGGTTTGATCACTTTTTAAGCAGCTCAGATAGAAAAATGAAGGCAGGCTCAAGATAGCTGCTGCACCTTTAAAGGGTTATATTGTAGAGATGTGATTCTGCAGGGGATTGGGAGGAATCTGATTCAACACAGGAGAGGACTTGGTACAAGTGTGGGGGAAACAAATGGTTGAGTTGGAGTTCAGTTTTAAAGATAGCCGAGGCTCAGAATATTACAACAATGAACAGCACTTAAAAGAGGAAGTAAAGGCTATTTAAAAAGATAAAATAAAAATATGCAACCTGCAAGGTAAAGGCATAATGAGCTAGTATGCATAGCAAACTTACCTGAGAACGAAGCCCCCGAAGCGGTCCTCCGTCTTCATCTTCACCGTTGCCATGTATCCCGGAGTGACTTCCGGGTCTCGCTGCGACTCGCCGGAGCCACCATGACGTCACTCTCGCGCATGCGCATGGGAGCCGACACGAGCGGCATATCGCCGCGATCTGCAGCCTGCCCATTGCACATGCGCCGTTGACATCGGTGCATGTCTTTTTGTAAATATCTCCTAAACCGTATCGGTTTACCAGATATTTCTTGGACCTACAGGTAAGCCTTAATCTAGGCTTACCTGTAGGTCAAAGTATGTTGTAAGGGTTTACAACCACTTTAAGGCTTTTAAATAGGGAGAGGTTCCCCTTTTCTCTTGACAGCTTGTGTGTGAAGTGTATTATTTCAGCTATTCATTGCTGCAGCTCAAAAGATATATATTTAGATCCTTGCCACTGATAGAAAGACAATCAACAGTGAAGATGCTGGTCAATGCTCCTCTACAGTGGACTTTTTAAGGTAATTTTGATGGTTCTTCTAAAATGGTCACACAGCCTTCCCTTGTGTTCTTCTTCCCCATAGCATGGACCATGTCTGCACCCTTAGCGAGCAGGCTAAAGATATCACAGGGACACCCGATGATGCCATCGTCTAACATGACTCAAAGTGGTTTATAAGGGTTTACAACCACTTTAAATGTAACACTCGAAGCAGTAATACCTCTGCCCATCATAGATTTAGACAGGCTGCTGGCATTTGATGCATCGGAGATAAACACTGTGCATGAGGCCTTAAGCTGGGAATTGACTATAAAGATGAAGTTTGCACCAGGGCTTTTTTTCTGCCTCCGCCAGAGCACTCCCATGTCCAAATCTGTGAAGCCTGCTGCGCTGCCATCTGTAATAAAGCACTGGCGGCCGTATCAAAGGTGGAGGCACCTCTGCCAGAGCACTCAATGCCGCTAGGGCACCTTCTTGCTGGACCAGGCCATGGCCATCCCTTTGCTCAATATATATGGGGGGGGGGGCTGTTGATTGATGCTGGAGGGATCTATTCTTGCTGTAGTGGGTCTATTGCTTTTACTGCAGTAAAAAAAAAAAAAAAAAAAAAAAAAAACCCTCACAGGGCTCATACACATGGGCACTTAGAGCTGCACAGTAGCGATGAGCTCATGTATGTTCGAATACATGTCCAAACTATATGACAAGGATGCTGAAAGCGTCTCCGAGCTCACTTTGGCAAGTGCTGGATATTTCACGTTTTTTGCACATTTACTGCAATGCTTTTTAATAAGAAATTCCATACAAATTACTTGCATAGGCTGGAGCTGCACGATTTTGGCTAAAATGAGAATCACAATTTTTTTGCTCAGAATAAAGATCACAATTCTCAAGGCATAACATCATTCACAATATACAAAGATTGGGCTAACTTTAATGAATTTAAAGGAAAAACTATACAGTAAAGTGTATTAAAAAAAAAATTGTGTTTGAAAGACCAACGTGCAAATACAGCATGCCATAAAATATTGCAACAACCACCATTTTATTCTCTAGGGTCTCTGCTAAAAAAAAAAAAATATATATAGATATAATATTTGGGGATTTGAGTAATTTTCTAGCAATAAATAATGATTTTAACTTTTAAGCAACAAGTGCCAGAAAAAGGTTTAGACTTTAACCACTTAAGGGCCGGTTCACACTGCAGGCGAGGCGAGGCGACTCCGACTTGCCTCGCCGCGACCTGTCGCGGCCTCAGCGGCGACTTGCAAATGACTTCTGTATAGTAGTCAATGCAAGTCGCCCCGAGGTCGCCCAAAAGTAGTACAGGAACCTTTTTTCTGAGTCGGAGCGACTCGAGTCGCTCCTCTCAGAACGGTTCCATTGTGCAGAACGGGGGCGACTTGTCAGGTCGTGGCGAGGCAAGTCGTGTCGCCTCGCATCGCCCCCTGTGTGAACCGGCTCTTAACTTCCCTCATCTACAGGCAGAAGATGTTCTTTCCTTTGATCTAAGAAGAAATGTTACTTTGTTTAAACTTATTGGTGATGTTGTGATAAAACATGCAAATAGAAGAAAAAGTTTCTCTTTCAGCTGTTTATTACGTCCGGTGGCGCCGGTGGTTCCCAGCGTCTCACGGTCCGGTGTAGCAGCGTCAAGGAGATCTGTTCGTTGGTCGTGCGGGGGTCGCGCTGTGATGACGTTCATCAACGTCATCACCGTCATCACAACGCGACCCCGCACGACCAACGAACAGATCTCCTTGACGCTGCTACACCGGACCATGAGACGCTGGGAACCACCGGCGCCACCGGACGTAAGAAACAGCTGAAAGAGAAACCGCATCTCCTCGGGAGCCCTGCGATGTCCCCCAGAAACCTTTCCTCACACGTAAAACGTGATGTGCCTGAAACATTCTGGTAGAGAGTGAGTGTATTACTTTTACAAATAAATACTTGTGATCTAAAAATACTGCACTTAGGTTGGCGCTGTTTTTCTTCTATTTGTATATCTTCTAAAGGTGCCTTCTACCCTTGAACATGCTGCCTACCTGCTTGTGCTAAGAAATTCTCCCTTTCCTATGGCTATCTTTACAACTATTGACTATTGACTATAACCTATGATCCTGCCAGCTACCCAGTGACTATTATTTGCCATATTCTCTGCAAAACTCTGCGAAGCAGCAGATTTGAAACCCAAAAATCTGTTATACATATAAACTATAGCAGATACCCCCATTTCCCCATCCCATTTCTCTCCCCTCCATTTTCCCGGGTTTTTTTCTCAAAAGACCCCCCCCCCCTCCCCCCTTTTTTTCTCCCCCCCCCCCCATCCTGGACATATATAATCCAGCAGCGCAACACACAAAAAAACATTTTGATAAAACATGCAAGGCTGCCTGGATTTTTTTCCCCAGCTGTGAGAACTCTCTGCACTTGTTAGAAAGAATCGTGAAATGCCGTTTTGAAGATCTGGAAGGGAAAACAACTGCAAATTCAAGTCTCAACAATTGTGCAGCTCTAGTATAGGCGCCCAAATTATACTTGGTTCCCTGTTCTCTAAAGGGGCAGATTTAAGGGGGGTGTGTCTAAGTAGGGGCGGTTCTATGGGGCAGGACTTGCGCTTTTTTCTGCCCTGCTTTACACAGATATAAAAGCACCAAAAATGTAAATATGTAGAAATTAAAAACATATACAAGTTTTTATATTCAACTAGCATAAGTATCTGAATCTAATGTACAGACATTCAGGAGATGCTGCCACAAATATACACCTAAGGCCAGTACTTTAATCTCAGTTGGCTGGTGCCACTTCGTGAACATTGGAAGATGTACAACACATAATGAGAAGCAGTGCAATCACCTGATCGGGGCTTCTCCTCCTTTCCTTTCTTGCCGCCATTATTCTCTGCCTTTCTTTTTCTCACTCCCTCCTTCCCTTCCGATTTCTCATCTTCTTTATCCTTTGATTCACTGGCCTTGGCTTCCTTTGGAGCTGTAACAAAGTAGAACATCTGAGGTCTGCAGTCTGACCTTGTACAATAAAGAGCAATGTGGAAGGACTCAGGGAAGCCAATACGAGTATAGTATACTGAAACCTAACTGGCTTCTAGTGTAGATTGGAAAAAAAAAAAAAATGATATAGTGTATACAAATACGACACAAATCCTATTATTAACCTGTTGCCGCCCACAGCATGGGGGTTCCTTTGCCGGGAGGGCATCTATTGACGTTCTTCTGTAATCACACTTTCTGCACGCCCCCCTGCGGCACACAGGCGGTGCACTGTGATTGCAGAGTCCGAAGGACGCAGCTGATCATGGTAAAAGGGCCAATCACAGCGGCCCTTTACCATGTGATCAGCTGTGTTAGAATCACTCCCATAGGGAACATATCAACCCCTGCATCGCCCCCTGGTGTTAACCCCTTCCCTGCCAGTCACATTTACACAGTAATCAGTGCAATTTTATAGCACCGATCTCTGTGTAAATGTGAATGGTCCCAAAAATGTGTCAAAAGTGTCCGATGTGTGCGCTATAAGTTCATATATGTATGGTGCCCTTTCCAAGGCGATATTTCAAAAGGAGTCTGATGCGTTGTTGTTGGCAAATTTTTTAAGTGTTCAAATCACACCTGAACCAGACTGAAAATGGCACTGGACCGTTTTTAAAAAACACACTTCGGCTGCTCTGCACATATGTGAACTGATATGCAAAAAATATGGACTAAATGGGAACCCCACCTAATGTAAATATGTAGTACTCGCTGAATAAATATCGGGAGGGGGGTTTAGTTGCAGCCCTAAAAAAGGTGTCTGCTTTACTACTTCATCCAGAATGCAGACACTTCAAGAAAGGAAGTGTGTTACTGGCCAGATCACCAGGTGAGATAAAAAGGAGAAAAGCCAAGAAAAAAAAAAAAAAACTCACATTCAGCCACCACATCTAAGGTTTGGTAAGCTGCAATATATTACATTTTTGGTTTTGGGTTTAATACCGCTTTAAATTTGTATGAAAAAAAAAAAACTTGCATCACCAAAGTTTCAAGGATTTTGGCATTTTGAGGCTTGCTGCTGTGTGCACTCGGGAAGTGTTTCTATACACTGCCTGCAGGTGGCACTGTCCTCTCTGAAAAAAATGGGGATTTGAAAATGATGCCCAAATCATTTATTACAGCGATTTCTACAGCAATGACAATTTAGGCTCCATTCACACCTGAGCATATAGATTTACTGGCTTTTCAACTTTTTACAAACTTTTTTTTAAAGCGTTTTAGAAGCGTACTACAGTACAAGCATTTTACAGCTTCAGGCGTTTTTGTTTAGCTAATAGAAAGCAGTAGGGAGAGGAGAGGGAGAGGAGATCAGGGGCGGAGAGATGCTTTTTGAGTGTTTTTCTGCCCAAGTGAGGAGTTTCTATTGAAGACTATGAGGCTAAAAACACTTGTAATATGCCAAAAAAGAAAAGCTCATGAACTTTGAGCAACAGGCATTTTGCTTCAGACGACAGAACGCTCAGATGTGAACAGGGGACATTCATTGAATTGATTACGATTTTAATTGTTGGGTGTTTTGGAGCTTCAGAGCTGAGCGTTTTACAAGCCGGGAAAAAAAAAAAAACTCTCAGGTGTGAACAGGGCCTTCTGCATTATAAAAGATTGTACAGGGGAACCTTGGATCACAAGCATAATACCAGGAGAATGCTTGTAATCCAAAGCACTCTCATATCAAAGTGAGTTTCCCCATATAAGTCAATGGAAACGAAGATAATTCATTCCGCATTGACTTCTATTTCATGCAATACCGCATGTGGCCAGGAAGGAGGGGGGGCGCACCGGGGAGCCTTGGAAATACTCAGGAACGGACCACGTACATCTGCCCTCATCTTCTTTATCTTCCATACACACATACTAGGGGGCCAGAGGTGCCCCCGAGAAGAGGAGGATTGGGGCGGAAGGTAAGTATGACGCGTTTATTATTTTAAAAAATAAAACTTGAACCTTTACAATCACTTTCAATGTGTTACTAGCAACAAAAGCAGGGAGGGCTTGCTGACACTTGTAGTTCCTCAAGGCTGCCGTGATCTAGAAGCTTTGACGCTGACTTACCGTGGGTGTGACCGTGGCTATGGCCATGTCCATCCTCTCCTTTAAGGTGGCGCACAAACTTCTCTACGACCAGGAAGGCGATGATTCCTGCCAGCACCCAGAGGCCGACGGACATCATATGAGCGTGGCTGTGATCTGCCAGAAAAGCACACAGAAACATGGAGAGTCAATACATCACAGCTAGGTTTTTTTTTCTTCTTCTTCTTTGGGGTAAATCTGTAACCCGCCATTGCTGACCACCTGAACCGAGCTTGTAGCCTGGCTGTGCTGCTGATCCCTGACCAACAAGCATGCAGCAAGTGAAGTCAAATCTCCTGATTTCCATATTTCTCCTGGGTCAGCGACTCAAAGTACTGAAGCCAAAAGGACCAACATGACAGTCAGGCAACTAGTGTTTTCAGGTGGTCAGCACCGCCAGCTTACATATGTATTTTAGTACAGGTCAAATTTAATTCTTACATTTATTTCGACTGCAACTGGCAAACCATATTTCATGTGACAATTAAAGCAGAATTAAAGTGTTACTAAACCCCCAACAGTAAAATCAGACTGTTTATGCAGTGAAGCTCACTTACTATACTCACTGTGGAACCTAAGGGGTTAATCCTCTGCATTGTGTAAAAAGGCTGTTTGGTCCTGTCTTCTCTGATCCTCCCCTTCTTCCACTGTTCCAAATCCATCTCCTGATAAGTGAGAGCTATAAGGGGCACTCTGCACATGCTCAGTTTGGTGCATCTTGCTAGAGTTTTTTTTTTTTCTTGGGCGAGTGTGATCAGCACAGGGCCAATCAGCACTGTCCAGAGGGTCAGGGGTCCCACATCCTCATAGGACAGTCAGAGGAGAATGAAAACTCCTCCTACCAGCTTTAACCAGACACTGATAGAAGTTACTAGACTGCTATATACTGCTGATGAGAAAAGGCATTTAGCAGTTTATATTTACTAAAATAATTGCATTTGCATGTTCTGTGACAGACCAGATATAGTGAATGCAGAGTCCTGGGTTTAGTAACACTCTCACAATTAACATTAAAGAGGATCTTCACCCTCCATGACAAGTTGCCTCCCATCCAACCCTCATCCCTTCCGCTGCACAGTATGGGACTTCTTTTGTTTTTCCTAATATTAAAAGCTCTGGTCCTCTCCAAGTAAAGATCAGCTTTAACCAATTTTTAATCCTAAAGCTAGGGCTGGGGGAAAAAAATAAATAAATCAAATTTAAATCTTGAATCGAGTTGAGAGGTCAAATCGATTCAAAATTTAAGCAAAACAAATTTAGATTTTTTAAGCCAAGCACACCCTCCTGTCTATATGCCTGAGTTAAGGGCAGATGGAAGCTTTAGGAAGTGAATGCTACATGAATCATCTGCCCTTACTCAAGATGGCTGCAGTTTAAAATGTTCAGTTGGGGGTCAAATGGAATTTTCAACAAAATAAAGCAAGGAGACATGGATGGATAAGTTTGCTTTGAATGTTAAAAATGAATTGCATTTTCACTGGAAAAAAAATTAAACAGCATTTTCCGTTTGTGGTGCTCAGATACAGCTAAGTTACGCTTTAAGGCCTACTTTGGATAGAGTGGGAAAATGTTAAACAGGTTTATATTTCTGCCAGTGACGCTGCCCACCTTGTTGGGCCTCAAGCCTATCCTGTATGGTTATACCACCTTGTTGGGCCTCAAGCCTATCCTGTATGGTTATACCACCTTGTTGGGCCTCAAGCCTATCCTGTATGGTTATACCACCTTGTTGGGCCTCAAGCCTATCCTGTATGGTTATACCACCTTGTTGGGCCTCAAGCCTATACTGTATGGTTATACCATTGTGTTGGGCCTATACTGTAGGGTTATACCATTGTGTTGGGCCTCAAGCCTATACTGTAGGGTTATACCATTGTGTTGGGCCTCAAGCCTATACTGTAGGGTTATACCATTGTGTTGGGCCTCAAGCCTATACTGTATGGTTATACCATTGTGTTGGGCCTCAAGCCTATACTGTAGGGTTATACCATTGTGTTGGGCCTCAAGCCTATACTGTAGGGTTATACCACCTTTTTGGGCCTCAAGCCTATACTGTATGGTTATACCATCGTGTTGGGTCCCAAGCCTATACTGTATGGTTATACCATCGTGTTGGGTCTCAAGCCTATACTGTATGGTTATACCATTGTGTTGGGTCTCAAGCCTATACTGTATGGTTATATCATCATGTTGGGTCCCAAGCCTATACTGTAGGGTTATACCACCTTGTCCCAATCACTACTCAATAAAAGCCATAGTTACCATACACTGCAGTGATGATGGGCAATAATCCTGAAGGATCTATAGTCAATAAAGAATAAATGGCAATGGAAGAATAAGTGGTTCTTCATGTGCATCTGGCCAAGGGGTTGCAAAGGAAAGATTTGTATGGCACTGTCCTAAAATGAGGGATAGTTCTTATTTCATTTTTGGGATATACTATGGATTGAGACACATGAATATCTTATGTTTCAGAAAGGCTTTACTGTGCTGCATGCCGATTTGGCTGGAGCACCTTTTGATTGCTTAAGTCCCTTTTCACAATAACCTGTATGGTTGTACTGTCTTGTTGGGTCCCAAACCCACCTCCACAGAAGCCGTTGCTTCCATACGCTGCACTTATGATGGCCAACAAGCCTGGAATTAATGGCTGTATGTGTTGGAGGACTTAATTCCTTTAGTTATACAGAGATCGTCAGACAGTCCAAATCAAACCAAGATTAGCAAACCGACATCTGGTAATGAAGATGTGGATCCCATTAGTTGGAGCAATAAAAAACGCAATGACTGCTCACCGTGAGAATGTCCGTGTTCATGTGACCCATGATGCCCCTCCTCCACTTGGTGATGGGAGTGCGGCTCTAGTTGGGGGAGACAGAAGTTCATTTAAAGCTACACGATGGTGGCACACAGAACTGTGGAGACATTACAGTTTCATACCCAGGGCATGGGGGATAAGGTGCAGGAAGGCATCTCCCAGCAGCCCCCCCGAGGCGAAGCTCAGGAGTAGTTTGAGCAGGGACTGATGTTGGCTGCTGTTGGACTGCACCGGGATCAGGAAGAGGATGAAGAATGGTGCGGCCGAAATCAGTAGTGTAGCACAGATTGCCTGCAAAAGAAAGAAAAAAGTCGTTAGATAATCCCTCTGTCCACGGAGAGAACGTCAGCGGGAGGAACAGAACAAACAAGGAGAGTAAACAGGACACGCTGGGCCAAACACAATCTGTACGGCAGATGGAGAGCGTCAGTGAGAACCGACACACGTGCGAGAGATTACAACCGCATGGGAACCCTGACAAGACAACGGCACATTGCTGCAAAGTCCTGGCAGACCTTGCCAACAAACGGCCGATGAGGGATCGGGATTATAGGCAAAGCAACGAGTGGACAACACCCAAGACATAGAAGACGGAGTGGGTGAAATAGAAAATTCAGTCAGTCCAATCTACGATAGGCAGACAGACAATGCTGAATAATAAAGCTGAACTCCGGAGGGGGAGCAGTTTAAGGATGGGGAGTTGGGGGAATGGATACACCCTGTCCATAAAGTGCGTCATGAAACAATCATAAAAAGAAAAAAAAAAAATTGCACAATCCACCTTTTTATATTTAGCACTGCGCCACTTTTAACTGACAATTGCGCTTCATGCAACTACCCAAATTTAATTAATATATATTAAACATAAATAAGCTTTTCGTCGGTCGTATTTGATTTTTATTTTATTATATAAAATGAATAAAAAAAAAAAAAAAAAAAAAAAGCCTGAAAATTTTAGGGGGGAAAAAAAAAACACCACAATAATATTTTCTACTTTCTGTTATAAAATGTACGCAATAAAATCAAATTTATTTATAAAATTTAGTCTGCAATGAATTTGGTTAAAAAAAAAAAAAATCCAATAAGCGTATATTAGTTTGTGTGGACGTTATAGCATTTACAAACTGGCATATACACCGAATTTACGCAGCTTTTTAGCAGCTCAGACTTTTTGAATGAAAGTCCAGGACAGTACAAATACCCCCCAAATGACCCCTTTCTGGTAAGTAGATATCCCAAGGAATTTGCTGAGAGAGGCATGTTGAGTCCATGAAGATGTTTTTTAAGCCACAAGTTTTTAAAAATGACAAGTTTTTTTTATCACATACAAAAGATGTCACATTACTGAGATATTTCTCACACAGGCCAAGGGTATACACTAGATTACCAAAAGTATTGGGACACCTGCCTTTACACGCTCATGAACTTTAATGGCACCCCAGTCTTAGTCTGTAGGATTCAGTATTGAGTTGACCCTCCCTTTACAGCTAAAACAGCTCCAACTCTTCTGGGAAGGCCGTCCACAAGGTTTAGGAGTGTGTCTATGGGAATGTTTGACCATTCTTCCAGAAGCGCATTTGTGAGGTCAGGCACTTATGTTGGATGAGAAGACCTGGCTCCCAGCCTCCGCTCTATTTCATCCCAAAAGTGTTCTAATGGGTTGAGGTCAGGAATCTGTGCAGGCCCAAAACTCGCTCATCCGTGTCTTTATGGACGTTGCTTTGTGCACTGGTCCAAATCATTTGGTGGAGGGGGGATTATGGTGTGGGGTTGTTTTTCAGGGGTTGGGCTTGGCCCCTTAGTTCCAGCGAAGGGAATTCTGAAGGCATCAGAATACCAAGACATTTTGGACAATTTCAGGCTCCCAACTTTGTGGGAACAGTTTAGTGATGGTCCCTTCCCAACATGACTGCGCACCAATGAACAAAGCAAGGTCCATAAAAGACAGTTCTGGAACTTTTTTTTTTTTTTTTAAAGGCAGATATGGGAGTTTTTCTGCTTTTTATATTGTTGACCTTTTGGCCTGCAAAAAATCACGACAAAAAACACAGTAAAATAGCGTGACTTTCTGCTGAAAATGCTACACTCAGGTGTGAATGGGGCCCTATGGCCAGCATTAGGAGTTTCTGCCACACTCCTGATGTTGGGCATACATGTAATGTTCTTTATTTCGTGCAACCTGCGGGCTGAACGAAAAAAATAAAAATAAAAAAAATAAAATAAAAGAAGAGCATAACAGATTCCTCCTTTCACATCGATGTGAATGAAGAGAGCTTTACCAGAAAAGCCGTATGCACAACATTGGAGGAGCCTGTGTATTACCCCTGCAATACAATGATCCCGGTTACAATGCTCTGCAGGCTTTAAACACAAAAATGTAAGAACGTCTTTTTTTGGGGGGTTGGTGCATTTATTACATTTTTAAAAAAGGCGGACTATGCCTTTTAAAGCCCAATTGTCGTTTATTTTCTTATTATATTTTTTCAGATTGTGTGCAGTATTATACATGGACATTAGTCTCTGGGGAATGCCCACACCTGTTACTGCTCAGGGTTCCTCAGTGAAGAGGATCACACCTGAAGGATTACTCTTGGTCACGGCAAGGCTGGCAGATACGTCAATCTGGAGCTGAAACCAAGACCGGTAGCCTTAGGGCTCATTCACTGTGTTTTGTGTGAATCTAAATGCAGCACTATAGTAATCAAGGAGCCCATACTACACATAGCTGAGCATATCTACCAAAATATGTGCTGTGAGAAAAAAAAAAAAAAAAAGGCCACCTCTGAGTCCAGGGACGCACAGATCCGCTGATTTTTTGTGTACATGCATACATGCATAAATGTGTATCCATTCAATTGAATGGAATTAGAACTGTACACATCTAAATGCAAGTACTTTAGATACGTGTTGCAGGATTTCCTGCCAATGTGAACCTGCATTCATGTGGAAAATAGGCATATACCCGTGTGAATGGACCCTAGTTGTCGGTTACCCCTGAATATGAAAATGGAATTGGGATGGGTCAAAAAGGAGAATAACTAGTTGTCTTTTTTTAACCCGCATGCCAACCATCCGCCAAAGCTGTACTACGACAGCATGGTTCGGCTGCGCAAATCGCTGTTATGCTACGTCGGTAGCATAAACGGCCACTAGGGGGGCGCTTGCGAAGCCGGAGGTGCATGCCCCCCCCCCCCCATGGTGATGAGAGTGCCCAGCGGTCTCAATGTCCGTCAGGCTCCCGCGATCGCTCGGGGCACATGGAGTACCGGGAGCTGTGTGTGTAAACACACAGTTTCCGGTTGTCTGAGCAGTGAACTGACAGACCGTCTGTCAATTCACTGCACAGTCCCATCCCCCCTTCAGTTAGAACAATCCCTAGGATACATATTAACCCCTTCACTACCAGTGACATTTTTACAGTAATCAATGCAATTTTAATCGCACTGATTGCTGTATTAATGGCAATGGTTCCAAAAATGTGTCAAAGTTGTCTGATGTGTCTGCCATAACATCTCGGTCACGATTAAAAAAAAAAAACGCAGATCGCCGCCATTACTGGTAAAAAAATAAATAAATAAAAATTATTAATAAAAATGCCATAAAACTATCCCCTATTTTGTAGATGCTATAACTTTTGCGCAAACCAAACACTTATTCCAATTTTTTTTTACCAAAAATATGTAGAAGACGTATCGGCCTAAACAGAGGGGGGGGGGGAAATGTTTTGTTTTTTTATATATTTTTGGGGATATTTATTATAGCAAAAAGTTAAAAATAATGTTTTTTTTGTTTATAACGCAAAAAATAAAAACCGCAGGGGTGATCAAATACCACCAAAAGAAAGCTCTATTTCTGGATAAAAAAAAAAAGGACATCAATTTTGTTTGGGAGCCACGTCGCACGACCGCAAAATTGTCAGTTAAAACTACGCAGTGTCGAATTGCAAAAAGTGCTCTGGTCTTTGGCCAGCCAAATGTTCCGGGCTAAAGTGGTTAATAAATGTTTCCCCAGCCACGGCAACAATTCTTGTTGTTGGCCGGAGTGTAAAGCATGAGACTGCCGTGCTTCCAGACTCTGTTAAATGGCCTTACAAGCCAACCCCCGCCCCCCCCCCCCCCGCCTTATTATAATAATCATGCTCCCTGCTGATTGTAGCACTGTAATAGTGACAGACCACAGTACAGAGACTAGAGAAAGGAAGTGACATCAAACGCTGCACACCATCAGAGCCTGATATTCACTGTAATGAATGCAGACTCAGCCCAGCTCCATCCAGGCCACGCCCTCTTACGTGTTTCGCCCAGCCCACTGGGCTTCGTCATGTGGGTGGAGTGAAACACATCAGCGCGAGGCCTAGATGGAGCTAGACTGAGGCTGCATTCTGGCTCTGACGGTGTGTGGCTTTTGAGGTCACTTCCTCGCTATACTGTGTACAACAAGCCAGGACGGGCTCCACCTCAACCTGTACCCCCAGTGTAAGCCACCTTACTTGGGATATCCTGGAGCGGAACCCGTAACTTTTTGGAGTATGGGTTCACTGTACAGAGACTGCTGCATTCACACTGTGCAGTGCTTTTTAGCGGCACAATCCTACAGGGAATGAGAATTTATTTTTGGGAAATAAAAAAAAAAAAAAAAAAAAAAAAAAAAAAAGGGGGGGTCAAAACTGTAAGACAATTATAACTATCCTTTTTGTTCCCCCCAGCTTTTCTTTTTTTTATAGTTTAGGGTGTGGAAGCTTTAACCTGAGATTTTTGCCCATGCTAGATAAAGTCTCCAGCAGATTGAACTTCAAAATACTGTAGCTACTGACTTTTAATATGAGGACATTTACCTGTCCAGGCATCCAGCCGATTCTTCAAGCAAGGGAAACTGCATCTTAAGCAAGGGAAACAGTCAATAAAGCCTTGTGGCTTCACAGCATGTGTGAGCCGCACTGCACTATGTGATCGCTTTCCACTGCACATGCGTGAACTGTATTGCGCTTTGCGACTGCTCCAGCTGTCTTCTGGGACCTGTTAGGAGGGGGGGGGGGGGGGCAGCCCAACTTTTCCTGAGATTGCAGCGGCAATGTGTCAAAAAGTGAGAGTGGGTGCCCGTTAAAACCCAACATCTGCCCTTTCCAAAAAGGGCCAATAATGAAAGGGGGAAGAGGGGGGGGGGGGTGTTACAAAGATGCAGAACTTCCCCTTTTGGGTGACATTCCACTTGAAATTTTACGTTCCCTGGTTCTTCCTTTAACCCCATATTAACATGCATAACAGGAATGTCACTTGCTTCCCCAGGCAAAACAAAGAATTGGGGTAGGGAAGGGAAAGTTAGAATAGGCAGTTAGTTTTGGCAGACAAACAAATTGGCAAGGCACAGGTTCACTTTAACCCCTTCCCACCGAGCGTACGCAGATGTGCGTACTCTGCTTTCGGGTGGTATACCGGGATAATGCCCGTACCTGCAGGCATCATCCCGGTACCATAAGTACAGCGATCTGAATACTGTAAAAGAGGGGTCGGGGGGTCTTTTAGACCCCCGATCCCTCCATAAAGAGTACCTGTCACCACCTATTACTGTCCTTGTGACAGCAATAAAAGTGATCAAAATTTTTGTTTCACTGTCCAATCAGTGGCCACAAGCAACAAAGGAGACATACTGCAAAATAGAAATTTCAGCTCACCAGCCCTGGCTCTCTCTCTCAAATAGGAAAATATATACACATACATACATTATATATTTTATTACACCCCCCCCCCCCCTTGAGTTATGCTCATCAAAAAAAAAAAAGGGGGGGGGGTCACACTTACATATGTCCAGAGTGTCACAGGATCCAGCTTCTCTTTTAACCACTGTGGTGAAGGTGGAGATGGTGGAGAGTCTACGTTGGCTTCACTTTTAGCAGGCTGTTCAGCGGCCTCCTGGGGTGGTGCATCTCCAAACTGCCAGCGGTTTCTGAATGCATCAAGATCATCGTGACCATGACCGTGCCCATGGTGGTCATCGTGGCCGTGCGCATGTCCATGCTCGTGGCCGTGCGCATGTCCATGCTCGTGGCCGTGCGCATGTCCATGCTCGTGGCCGTGCGCATGTCCATGCTCGTGCGCATGTCCGTGGCTGTGCCCATGATGTCCATGGCTGTGCCCATGATGACCTTCATGACTGTGGCCATGATGGACATCTCCGTGGCTGTGCCCGTGGTGATTCTGAGCCAATGTTGTACACAGCAGATTTACCAGCACCAAGGCCAGCAATGTGGCACAGGACACACACTCTCCTTTCTTCCAGATGCGACCCATCTCACCTAAAAAAGGACAAAAAAAAAAAAAAAAAAAACAGTGAGGATAGAAGAGAGAACCTCATAGGAAGAGCAAAAACTTTGTTTCATCTGGGTTCTAAAGCATGACCACTGTGTGAGGGCCTCACTTCAGTTTTCTTAGTTTCTCCTTCACTGAGGGCACTGATGAGGAGGCACTAATATGTATTATTAATGGGCATTGATATGCAGCACTGATGGGCACTAATAGATGGCAATGATGAGAAGGTACTAACAGGCGTTACTGATGGGCTCTGATTGGCATCTGTGCAGGGCACCGATAGGCGTTACTGACAATTTATTTTTTTTCTAGTGTAGATCTGAGGTCTTTTTAACCCCAGATCTCACATTCAAGAGGTCCTGTCATTTTTTTCTATTACAAGGGATGTTTACATTCCTTGTTATAAGAATAAAATGGAGCCAAAAATGTAATTTTTAAAGAGGGACAGTAAAAAAAGTAAAATTAAAAAAAAATTAAAATGTTAAAGCACCATTGACTTTAAACGTGCACCGTTTACAAGATATTTACTGTATACTGCGCCTATAAAATCATTGGTGCATGCGCTCTGAAGGAACGGCCGGCCTGTGCAGGGTTTTTTTTTTCAGAGCACTGTGCCCTGACCGGCGGCTCCCGTGTGCGTCACAGCGTCGGAGCCTGTGAACCTGGAAGAAACACAGGGGAAGATGTCAGCAGTCTCAACGGTGTGCCGGGGGCTTTGTTCTAAAGCTATATCATAATGAGCTAGTATCATCCCTTGTGGTGGCGTGGGCCAGGACAGGTCCTCTTCCCTGAGATATCAGGGGGTGTTCCTAGTATAACTGGGCGCACAGGTCCCGTGCAGAGAATACGGTACAGAGAACACATTGGTAGAGCTTTATGAGATTGTACAATCAGATTGCATAGTATGGTCAGGCTTGGATCTAGCAACAGCTGTACAGTAGAATCGTTCCCTGAACAATTCTTCCCATTTGTACTGTAGTTCTTCTATTAGAAAATCGATTTTAAAAGTGATTGCACATTCGGCCTGTATAGTGCACGCACAAGCGATACTCTACACAATCCGGGTTATACAATCACCTTCAGCTCGAACATCCACTAGGTAGTGCAGGGGCCTGACGGAGCAATAGAATGGATGTTTAGGTTTGTGCTCTCTATTTATATATGGGGTAAACTTACAACTGGCCATACATTATACGAGCTGATTGTACGATCTCCTAGATTTTCCAAAACTAAACAATGCTTTCAATTTGTATCCAAATCAGGCACTACACAGACCTAAAGGGAGATTACAATCAGATCTTATGGGCCCCTTAGAGGAGATTGTACAGTGTATGGTCAGTGAGCAGTGCAGATCTCTATGACACAGGAGGACCCCTGTAAGAGTCCAGGCTCAGCGCACTACAAGTCCGAGGACAACCCTGGCAGGCGGTGCAGGCCGGGAAGTGTGGTGGTCCCAGACCCCGGAGAACTCCCCCCCGAGCGGTGCCCCGGAGCTCTCAGCTTGCACTCACCTGCACAGCTCAGACGTGGCACAATAGAATCCGGCTCAGAATCCCGCGAGAACACCGCCGCCGGAAACACGTCACTGCTGCTCTCCCCGGAAGTGCCCTCACTAGACATGGCGCGCTCCGATGCAACACATGTGTACGGAGAGAACGTTCTGTAGCGATGGTTTATGCAATTTAATCCTGTGTAAGGACATACTTGGCGACCCGTTGTAGTTACATTTTCTGCGACTCATGGAGAAAGCAATCGCGTCACTTCTGGAGCGGCTCCGTCACTGAAACAGCTGACGGCGTTGCTTTACTGCGCATGCGCGATTTCACGGCCTTTGATCGCATGTGCGGGAACCGAGCGAGAAATATGCGAATCGCGCATGCGCGAAGTTTATGGTATGTCCAGGGTCCAGAAAAATTATGGACTCGAGGGGGCGGGCGGAGAGTTGGTGGGAGGGGGAGATAGAGTGGAGCTTGGAGAGGTGTGCCCAGCAAATGCCTCACTGTGCCCAGCAAACGCCTCGCTGCACCCAGCAAATGCTGCCTCACTGCGCTTAGCAAACGCTGCCTCACTGCGCCCAAAGATTTCCAACAAACTTATTTTTGTACGCTGTCATTATGGGGTATTGTTTGTAGAATTTTTAAAAGGAAAATAGTGCATTGAATCCACTTTGGAATAATTCTGTAATATATCAAAAAATGTGGAATAATAGCATTGAAGGGAGGGAAACACAATAAAAGTAGGGCACCAAGAGACTAGAGGACTCATACTGGAGCCTGCAGTACACTGCGCCCAAAGGCGATATCCTCATGATCTTTTACATCTACTTGATAGAATCTGGTAAATGTATGGACTGGAGACCAAGTTGCGGCCTTGCAGATCTGAGCCATGAAGGCTTGGTGATACACTGCCCAAGAAGCACTAACAGTCCTGGAGAAGTGCGATTTAACTGGTTCCTGGTATCCATATGTTATTTTGAATTGCACGCGCATGCCTGCGGGAGCTCCATGGTCGTGGGTCCCGCGGACTCGATCCCTGCAGGGATACTCGCGATCGTGTCACGGAGCTCAAGAATGGGGAGATGCCAATGTAAACAGCATCTCCCCGTTCTGCCTAGTGACAGCACACTGATCGTCTGCTCCTTGTCATCGGGAGCCACACACAGCCGCACCCCCATACATTTAGAAACACGCCCCTAGGAACACTTAACCCCTACACTGCCACCTAGTGGTCAACCCCTTCACTGCCAGTGACATTTTTACAGTAATCAATGCAATTTTATAGCATTGATCGCTGTATTAATACCAGTGGTCCCAAAAATGTGTCAGAATTTCCGATGTGTCTGCCAAAATGTCGCAGTCAGGATAAAAAATGCTGATCGCCGCCATTACTAGTAAAAAAAAAAATTATTAATAAAAATGCCATAAAACTATCCCCTATTTTGTAGACGCTATAACTTTTGCGCAAACCAATCAATAAACGCATATTGCGATTTTTTTTTTACCAAAAATATGTAGAAGAATACATATTGGCCTAAACTGAGGAAGAAAATGTTTTTTATATATTTTTGTGGGATATTTGTTATAGCAAAAAGTAAAAAATAATGCGTTTTTTTTTTAAAAATTGTCGCTCTTTTTTTGTTTATAGCGCAAAAAATAAAAAACGCAGATGTGATCAAATACCACCAAAAGAAAGCTCCATTTGTGGGAAAAAAAGAGCGCCAATTTTGTTTGGGAGCCATGTCACATTTTCAGTTAAATCTACGCCGTGCTGAATCACAAAAAACAAACGCTCTGGTCAGGAAGGGGGTAAATCTTCCCAGAGTATTTTTTGCTGCATAAGTGAAAAAAGAGCGAACATTTTGAAAAAAAAAACACTTTTTTTTAGTTTCTATGATAAAATTTTGCAAATAAATCATTTTTGTTCATAAATTTGGGCCAAAATTTATACGGCTACATCTCTTTGGTAAAAATAAACCAAATTAGTGGATGTTATTTAGTCTCTTTGAAAGTTATAGAGTCTACAAGCTGTGGTGCAAATCATTGAAAATTGATCACATCTGATCACACCTGATGCACTGACGGCCTATCTCCTCTCATTTCTTGAGGCTCTGAAATGTCAGAAAAGTACAAATACCCCCCAAATGACCCCTTTTTTAAAAGTAGACAGTCCAAGGTATTTAGTAAGAGGCATGGAGAGTTTTTTGAAGTTGTCATTTTTTCCCACAATTCTTGGGAAAAAGAAGAATGTTTTTTTGTTTTGTTTTTTACAAAATTGTCATAATAACAAGTTATTTCTCATACATAGCATATGCAGACTTCCAATTACACCCCAAAATACATTCTGAAACTCTTCCCGAGTATGGTGATACCACATGTGTAGGACTTTTACACAGCCTGGCCACACAGAGAAGTCCAAAATGCAGGGAGAACTGTAAGGAGTTCTAGGAGCATAAATTACACCCCTAATTTCCTAACGACCTATTACATTTGTGAAGGCCCTGGAGCACCAGGACAGTAGAATTACCCACAAAATGACCCCATTTTGGAAAGCAAACACCCCAACGTATATTCTATGAGGCATAATGAGTCTTTTGAATTAATTTTTTTCCACAAGTCTTCGGAAAACGTGGAGAGAAAATGAAAACATATTTTTTTTTACACAAAGTGGTAAGTTTATAAGATATTTCTAACTCAAAGCATGTATATAGCAAAAATTACACCCCAAAATACATTCTGCTACTCATCCTGAGTATGGCGATACCACGTGTGTGAGACTTTTACACAGCCGGGCCATATACAGAGGTCCAACATGGAAGTGGTACCTTCAGGCGTTCTAGGAGCATAAATTACACATCTAATTTCGTTCCTACCTATCACACTTTTGAAGGTCCTGGAGCACCAGAACAATAGAATTACCCACAAAATGACCCCATTTTGGAAAGCAAACACCCCAATGTGTATTCTATGAGGCATGGGCTGCAAATAGGTACTCGGGTACTCTCACGGGCTGGTGACAGGTACTCGGGTACTCCGACGGGCTGGTGACAGGTACTCGGGTACTCCGACGGGCTGGTGACAGGTACTTGGGTACTCCGACGGGCTGGTGACAGGTACTTGGGTACTCCGGGCTGGTGACAGGTACTTGGGTACTCCGGGCTGGTGACAGGCATTCGGGTACTCAGATGAACTGTGACAGGTACTCGGGTACTCAGATGAACTGTGACAGGTACTCAGATGGGCTGTGACAGGTACTCGGGTACTCAGATGGACTGGGACAGGTACTCAGGTACGCAGATGGGCTGGGACAGGTACTCAGGTGGGCTGGGACAGGTACTCGGGTACTCAGATGGGCTGACAGGTACTCGGATACTCAGATGGACTGTGACAGGTACTCAAGTACTCAGATGGGCTGTGACAGGTACTCGGGTACTCAGATGGGCTGACAGGTACTCGGGTACTCAGATGGGCTGACAGGTACTCAGATGGGCTGACAGGTACTCGGGTACTCAGATGGGCTGGGACAGGTACTCGGGTACTCAGATGGGCTGGGACAGGTACTTGGGTACTCAGATGGGCTGGGACAGGTACTCGGGTACTCAGATGGGCTGGGACAGGTACTCGGGTACTCAGATGGGCTGTGATGGGTGATGACAGGTACTTTAATGGGTGGTGACAGGTACTTTGATGGGTGGTGACAGGTCCTCTTTATTGGGGGGGGGGTAATCAGTGTGATTGGTGTGTACACTGAGCGATAACGAGATGTTACCGCAATCTCCTCCTCACACACGATCAGTGTGTGAGGAGGATAACACGGTAACATCTTGTTACCGCTGTTTGTTTACATTCTGTGACCGGCTGTGATTGGACACAGCTGGTCACGTGGTAAACAGCCAATTTCATTGGCTCTTTACTGCGATTGGGGTTGGGTTGTGTCAGGGTGACAAGCCACATCCCCGATCGGCGCTCTGCACGCGCCCTAGGCGCGTTCACGAGCCCTATAACGGCACAGTACATGTGACCGGCTGTGATTGGACATGGCCGGTCACATGTATCGGGGGGGGTCGCTATCGATGGAAACCACACAGATCGAGGATGGGCTGTGTCCGAGGGACACAGTTCATCAACGATCGCCGTAGGAGCGGCGAAATACAGAGGCCGTCATATGACGTCCACCCAGGATGGGAGATGCCATCTGTGGCTGTCATATGACTATGGCTGGGTATTGAAGTGGTTAAATACATTTATTGAAAATACTACACAATTGGAGCCACCTTTCTCTTTTACTACACATACCCTCACTACAACTGCTGAGTCTGGAGATCAGAGATTGAAGCCGTCCACTGGATACCGTGTGTTCCTTTGAGGTGACCATTGGAGGTCGATCATTTGAGGAAGTCTGCACTGTTTGCTGATCCAAGCTCAACTTGGCCCGTGGGGGGCGCTGCTAGAGGTGAGAGGCTGGGGGAAACAGGGGGCGCACTTCGGATTGTGATTGGATGGAATAGACATTGTCCTCTTTTTTCACATCGATCGTTTGTTGCACTTGCACTTTTTTTCACATATGGACTGCCGTATATATTCGTTTGGATCCAATATATCTGGTAAGCCTGCATCGTGATTGGTGATGGGATTGTCACGTGGTGTCTGCATGTCTCTTACATTTAAAGAAGGTGGACGGTGATTTCTACCATACACGTGGATTGGATTATTATACATAAGAGACTCTGTAGATTTTTGGACTTTTTTGTATCACTTTGTATCATTTTTTTACACACTTGTGCATACACCGATTTGTATTATTTTCATATGAATGTAATGCAATCTTTTTTCTTGGTATCTATGTAATACTATGAGAATATTGATAGGTGGTAGATAAGGTCACCTTGTTTCTTTTAGCGCTACACTATTATATTGAATTTACATGTTTTCACCTTCAAATATCCTTTTGGTGTGTTAGCAGCTTTCTTCGTTAGTTTTGGGATAGCGTAGTGTTTACTGGTTTTGATGTTTTAGAGACCTAAGGTAACCCTGGAGGATCTGCAGAGTTCCAGAGCAGAGACCGGAGTATCTGTACATAGGAGGACAATAAGCCGTACGCTCCATAGAGTTGGGCTTTATGGCAGAGTGACCAGAAGAAAGCAATTACTTTCAGCAAAAAACAAAATGGCACGTTTTGAGTTTGCGAAAAGGCATGTGGGAGACTCCCAAATATATGCAGGAAGGTGCTCTAGTCTGATGAGACTAAAATCGAACTTTTTGGCCATCAAAGAAAACGCTATGCCCGGCACAAACCCAACACATCACATCACCCAAAGTACACCGTCCCCACTGTGAAACATGGTTGTGACAGCATCATGCTGTGGGGATGTATTTCAGCAGTCGGGACTGGGAAACTGGTCAGAGTTGAGGGAAAGATGGATGTGCTAAATGCAGGGATATTCTTGAGAAAAACCTGTACCACTCTGTGTGTGATTTGAGGCTAGGATGGAGGTTCACCTTCCAGCAGGACAATGACCCCAAACACACTGCTAAAGCAACACTTGAGTGGTTTAAAGGGAAACATGTAAATATGTTGGAATGACCTAGTCAAAGCCCAGACCTCAATCCAGTAGAAAACCTGTGGTCAGACTTAAAGATTGCTGTTCACAAGTGCAAACCATCCAACTTGAAGGAGCTGGAGCAGTTTTGCAAGGGGAATGGGCAAAAATCCCAGTGGTAAGATGTGGCAAGCTTTTTTCTGTTATTTTGTCCTATTTGTTGTTTGCTTCACAATGAAAAAAAAAAACATCTTCAAAGTTGTGGGCATGTTCTGTAAAAAAAAAGGATGCAAATCCTCAAACAATCCATGTTAATTCTAGGTTGTGAGGCAACAAAACACGAAAAATGCCAAGGAGGTGAATACTTTTGCAAGGCACTGTACCTATGACATACTTTCTGGGATACCAACACCTGCATTCACACCAGGAAACATATTCTATAATATATGCCTCTGGAGGCCGGCTTTCTTGCATTAACCAAAGTAGATACAACTGATCCTGACAGCCCACGCTTCCTCAGAATGTGGGTTTCAATAGCCAAACCGTTAAATGTAGTGCTTGTAAGGTAGGATGGAATACCGGACCCTGCGAGAGCAGGTCCGGACATGGTGGAAGGGTCCATGGGTCCCCTACCGCCATCTTTATAATTTCTGCATACCAAGATCTTCCGGGCCAATCCATAAATCAGTGAAAACTGATCCCACGGGGTCACCAAGGCATCTGTCCCGCATGCTAGAGGATCCCTTGTTCTTGACACAAAGTTGTCGATCTTTTTGTTGAACCTGGATGCGAATAGGTCTACATCGGGGATCCCCCATCTCTGGCATATTGCCAGGAAGATATTAGGGTGAAGGGACTATTCGCCCGGGAACAACTGCTGGTGACTCAAGTAGTCTGCCTGCAAATTTTCTACTCCTGAAATGAAGACTGCCGATAGGCAAAGAATATGATTTTCTGCCCAAGCTAGGATATGGTTTACCTCTTCTTGTGCACCCCCTGGTGATTGATATATGCCAAAGGATTGGATCCTGACAGGACAATTCTGTAATCTTAATGTCCAGGCCCTCAGGGCCAATCGTGCTGCCTGAATCTCTAGAATATTGATGGGCAAGGTCCTTTCGGATCTGGACCACTTCCCCTGGGCAGACGTCTCCTCCAGGACTGCTCCCCAACCTGAAAGCCTGGCATCTGTTGTTAACACTTTCCATGTGACTGGTAAGGACTTCCCCTTCTGCAGATTCTTGGTTAACCACCACCAACTGAGGCTCTGGCGCACCCTTGCACATAGATGCATTGGGAGGTCTAAGGCTTGGACATTTTTGATAGGATACTGTGTTGCAGCAGTCTCGAATGAAACTGAGCATAGGGAAGCCACCATCTTTCCTAAAAACCTTATGCAAAGAAGAATAGGAGGGTCTTTCTTTGCTCTGATGACCCGGACCAGCTCCCTTATGCCGCTGATTTTTGCTTGTGGCAAAAATACTCTTTTCAGGTCTGTATTTATGATCAAACCCAAATATTCTAGCCTTCTTAATGGTTTTAAGGAAGATTTCTCTAGCTTGAGAACCCAACCTAGGCTTTCCAGGTAGTTGACTGTGGTGACCACGCTTTTGTCTAAGCGGGCTACTGACCTGTCTATCAAGCGCAGGTTGTCTAGGTATGCAATAACTGTTATACCCTGAGCCCTTAGTCTGGCGAGAGGAGAGGCCAGAGACTGAAAGGCAAAGCTACAAACTAAAAAAACTAGTTGTTCTACTTCAAAACAGAAATTTCTGATGAGTGGGAAAAATAGGGACATGCAGGTATGGATCCTTGATGTCAATTGATCAAATGATATGATGTATTTGCATTAGCCTGAATCACAGAGCTCATGTTTTAATATACAGTGCCTTGAGAAAGTATTCGGCCCCCTTGAACTTTTCAACATTTTGCCACATTTCAGGCTTCAAACATAAAGATATAAAATTTAATTTTTTTTGTGAAGACTCACCAACAAGTGGGACACAATTGTGAAGTGAAACAAAATCTATTGGATAATTTAAACTTGTTTAGCAAATAAAAAACTGAAAAGTGGTGCGTGCAAAATTATTCGGCCCCTTTACTTTCAGTGCAGCAAACTCACTCCAGAAGTTCAGCGAGGATCTCTGAATGATCCAATGTTGTCCTAAATGACTGATGGTGATAAATAGAATCCACCTGTGTGTAATCAAGTCTCTGTATAAATGCACCTGCTCTGTGATAGTCTCAGGGTTCTGTTGAAAGCGCAGAGAGCATCATGAAGACCAAGGAACACACAAGGTAGGTCCGTAATACTGTTGTGGAGAAGTTTAAAGCCGGATTTGGATACAAAAAGATTTCCCAAGCTTTAAACATCCCAAGGAGCACTGTGCAAGCAATCATTTTGAAAAGGAAGGAGTATCGGACCACTGCAAATCTACCAAGACCTGGCCGTCCCTCTAAACTTTAAGCTCAAGCAAGAAGACTGATCAGAGGTGCAGCCAAGAGGCCCATGATCACTCTGGATGAACTGCAGAGAACTACAGCTGAGATGGGAGAGTCTGTCCATAGGACAACAATCAGTCGTACACTGCACAAATCTGGCCTTTATGGAAGAGTGGCAAGAAGAAAGCCATTTCTCAAAGATATCCATAAAAAGTCTTGTCTAAAGTTTGCCACAAGCCACCTGGGAGACACACCAAACATGTGGAAGAAGGTGCTCTGGTCAGATGAAACCAAAATCGAACTTTTTGCCCACAATGCAAAACGATATGTTTGGCGTAAAAGCAACACAGCTCATCACCCTCAACACACCATCCCCACTGTCAAACATGGTGGTGGCAGCATCATGGTTTGGGCCTGCTTTTCTTCAGCAGGGACAGGGAAGATGGTTAAAATTGAGGGGAAGATGGATGCAGCCAAATACAGGACCATTCTGGATGAAAACCTGTTGGAGTCTGCAAAAGACCTGAAACTGGGACGGAGATTTATCTTCCAACAAGACAATGATCCCAAACATACAGCAAAATCTACAAAGGAATGGTTCACAAATAAACGTATCCAGGTGTTAGAATGGCCAAGTCAAAGTCCAGACCCGAATCCAATCGAGAATCTGTGGAAAGAGCTGAAAACTGCTGTTCACAAACGCTCTCCATCCAACCTCACTGAGCTCGAGCTGTTTTGCAAGGAAGAATGGGCAAGAATTTCAGTCTCTCGATGTGCAAAACTGATAGAGACATACCCCAAGCGACTTGCAGCTGTAATCGCAGCAAAAGGTGGCTCTACAAAGTATTAACGCAAGGGGGCCGAATAATTTTGCACACCCCACTTTTCATTTTTTTATTAGTTAAAAAAGTTTCAAAAATCCAATAGATTTCGTTCCACTTCACAATTGTGTCCCACTTGTTGGTGATTCTTCACAAAAAATAAAAATTTTATATCTTTATGTTTGAAGCCTGAAATGTGGCAAAAGGTTGAAAAGTTCAAGGGGGCCGAATACTTTCGCAAGGCACTGTATATCTATGTCTTTGTATGTTACTATTTTTTTCAATAAATTTATATTTTTCTAATTTATTTAGAATTTTTAACTGCAACACAAAACCCCTAGGGGTAAAAGTTTCCTATTTATAGGGTAAACACTGTAATACGTTTTTGCAGCGCATACGCATCACATATTACAATGCACTAACATTATAAGGTGCATTGTGTTGTGTTGTCAGGTGTAAGCAAGCTCTAATTGCTACCTAAAGCCATTCCCTTCCAGCTCAACCTCTGGTGATAGCTGTCACAGTTGCCAGTGACAGTGAGTGCATATGTCCGCACTCAACTGAACTTTAAAGCCCTCAAATGGCTGGTGTCATTGCTGATCACATGTGCAGTACCATGGCAGAGCTTAAGATGGCGTCTTCAGCTGTAAAGCCTCGTACACACGATCAGATTGTTCGCCAACAAAAACGTGGAATTTTGTCCGAAGGGCGTAGGCCCAAACCTGTTCTGCATACACACAGCCACACAATTGTTGGCCAACAAATACGAACGTAGTGACATACTACGTGGTTTTTCAGATCTTTAGCACCACCCTTTGGGCTCCTTCTGCTAATTTTGTGTTAGAAGTTTGGTGAATGTTGATTCGCACTTTTTGTGCTTTTCAAGTTCGCGGTTTTCATTTCGTGCTTTTCAGTTTGTTTATGAACAGCCGTTCGTCAACCAGACATGTTGCGGAATCGGAGGAGATAACGTGTTATTTATTATTGGCCTTGGAGTTATTGCTTTGACATTATTTTTTGGTTGAATAATGATTTGGTGTATTTTCTATATTTTTGGATGCATAGAATGCACTTTTTAGTCAAGTTCTATTGGCAGATAGAATGTCTAATTTTATTTGTTTTCTTTTTTTAATGCACAATAAAAAAAAAAAAAAAATTTGGAGAATAATACTTGGCTATGTGTTTTACTTCAAATGACAGTTGGGGAGTCGACAGTTACATTTTAAAAAATACAATGTAAAATTAACAAGGGACACCAACATAGTTGTATCTACGTGATAATGGTGTTGTAGTAACTTTCCCAAATAAAAAAAAAAATAATAATAATATTATTATTCTTGATATCGCTAGAAAAAAAAAAAGCCTTTGAAAATGTGTTTGCAATAACTCCATCAGTATCACCAGCAAAGCAGCTTCATTATTATCCCATTAAAGAAGAAGAGAATTGTGCGCTGCATTTCCAGATTTCATAAGTTGCCACGTCACAAATGTTTATTCTCCATTACGAACGCTAGTTTACAAGACCAACCGCTTCCGGCTCGTCCTTGCTTCCAAGCATGCGTGTTTGTACTTTTGTCCGACGGAAAATCCGACAACAGACATTTGTCCACGGAAAATTTGAAAACCTGTCACCCAACATTTGTTGGCAGAAAGTCCGACAACAATTGTCCGATGGAGTGTACACACGGTCGGATTTTCTGCCAACAGCCTGTCATCACACAATTCCCATCGGAAAATCCGATCGTGTTGTATGAGGTTTAAGGCCTCGTGGACACGGGACTTTGTTTCCCTCCCCAGGATGCCTTTGCTTCGGAGAAGGAAAAAGCAGCATAAAAAACATGTCCAAAGGCCATGGTTTGTCGCATTTAGCAGTTGGGCCTTCATTCATTGCATTGGGCGTTAAAAACGCATTTTCACATGTTTAGGCAACTCAAGCTTTTTTTTTGCAGCAAAACGCTGCTCTTCTGGCTCTGGGTTTTTTTCTCTATAAATGCTTGTAAACGTCTATAGTATGTGTGCATGGACACAGGCTAAAAAAAGAGGGATGTTTAGAGGCAGAAAAAAAAAAAAAAAAAAAAAAAAAAAAAAAAAAGTAAAATACCCCTAAAAGTGATGTTTTTGATGTTCTGTGTGCATGAGGCATAAATCTTGGGAGGGGTAAGTTCTGCTTTAATCACTTGAAGATTGGACTGTTTCATCCCTTACCTGTCCAGGCCTGTTTTAGTTTTGTGATAGTTCAGCATTCAACACTGTACCCAAATCAATTTAATACCATTGTTTTTAGACAGATAGACCTTTGTGTAATCACCACTGGGTTTATACAGTGTGTGTGTAATATATATCTAAAAATAATATGTGTGTGTGTGTGTATAGAAAATCACCACCCCCCCCTTTTTTTTTTTTTATCAAAATTTTTTTTTTTTTTTTTTTTTTATGAGCCGAACACCCCCGGTTCAGTTCGCACCAGAACCTGCGAACAGACCTAAACTTCGTGTGAACTTTAGAACCCCATTAAAGTCTATGGGACTTGAACAGTCAAAATCTAAAGTGCTAATTTTAAAGGCTAATATGCAAGTTATTGTCCTAAAAAAAGTGTTTGGGGACCTGGCTCCTGCCCCAGGGGACATGGATCAATGCAAAAAAAAGTTTTAAAAACTGCAATTTTTTCGGGAGCAGTGATTTTAATAATGCTTAAAGTGAAACAATAAAAGTGTAATATTCCTTTAAATTTCGTACCTGGGGGGGTGTCTATAGTATGCCTGTAAAGGGGCGCATGTTTCCTGTGCTTAGAACTGTCCCTGCACAAAGTGTAATTTCTGCAGTCATTTAAAAGCACTCGCGGCGATAATGAAGAATTCTTTTAATTTGGTCTATTAAATTTTAACAAAATATAAAAACCGCCTCACAACCGTGCTCAAATACCACCAAAAGAAAGCTCTATTTGTGGGGAATTTTTTTTTTTAAAATGTCATTTGGGTACAGTGTTATATGATCGCGCAATTGTCATTCAAAGTGCGACAGCGCTGAAAGCTGAAAATTGGTCTGGGCAGGAGGGGGGGTTTAAGTGCCCGGTAAGCTAAGTGGTTAAACTAGAAGATTCTCATACAAAGAATTGCTTACTCCAAGATTATTAGGACAGTCAAGATACTAGTAAATCATGGCAAATTTATTTACAACAACACATCATGCATATTTACATATGTACACACATCCATAAAAAATTAGAGCACAAAAATTGACCATAAGAAGTTTGCCGTTACAGCCGTCACAACACCCTTGGGGGGGGAGATAAAACAGTAATGGGCTCATTCAACAAGACCACACAATGTCCAGAAACCAAACCAACAGTATTTCAATGCACAGATGTGTAGATGAGAGATGAATCCCGATTGGTTAGTGTGGGTTTCCACACTTCCCACATTGCGTTCGCCTTATCAGTTAAAGCCTTTATATATTTGTAGAAAGAAAGATCTTTTAACAGATTAAAAAATCAGCATTAAAAGCTGTAAAGAATGTACATAAACAATGCAAGACTTTTCTTCTTTTGCCACAAAAGTAAGATGCCATCCTAAAAACAATACATGTGTATTTTAAAATGCTAGGCTATGGGGTCCGGGGTACAATAAATATACATATTTGTGCTTTCATCAATAATATGGACATTTTTTTCTGCTTTTTCTCTGCTTGCTTGTGCTGTATCAATGTGCATATACACAATGTAGGACATTCCTATTCTGCCACAAAAGTAAAAAGCTGCCTTATAGGACTCACTCACATGGATGCATCTGCCCATACGATGTAAAAAGTAGTGTTTTGGCACCTGGGGGGCACACATGGTGCAAACAGCCTGCTGATCGCAGCCTGTGAAAGCCAGAAGGTGGCGGTACGCACATCCAAACAGTACTCGTGTCCAGGGACACAGGCCTTCTGATTTTGGGGCCATACTTCCCTACATGCATAAGGCCCTTGCACATGAGTGCTGCTCATATGTGCAAACAGCCACTGCCCCTATTTCAGCCCATCATTAATTGATTTTAACCGGCTCATGGCTCATGACTGTGCGCACCACCCCCCCATGCACCCCCCTCCCCCCCAGGGGCTGAAATACGCCTAGTTTATATGCTGTGTGGGCAAATGCGTCCATGTGCATGAAGCCTAAACAATACATGTTTACGTTAAATGCTATACTATGGTCCAGGGTATAATAATAAAAAAAAAAAAAAAAGAAAGAAATGGTTTTTGTGTAGTTGAGAAGATGAGCCGCTTATTTTCTGTTTGCCCGTGCTGTGCCTATTACACATTCGTTGACCTGCAAAGAAAAATAAATAAATAAATAAAAAAACTGAGGCTTTCTGGTTCATTATTCACAGTAAACATCAGTGATAATTGAAAATATCCCCAGGTTTCTGCATTTTATCCATTAATTGCCCAAGTTGCACCACGCCACCTCATCTCTTGAGCCTAGGTTCACATTGATGCGATTTGGCATGTAAAATCGGCGGTAATGGCATTTGGAGTGGAACAAAGAGCAAAAAGGATAGGCAGAGATCTGTAATCCAGCAGGCAGCGCTGCCAACACACCTAGGGATTTCAGAGCAAAAAGGCACTGGAAGAGATTTACTAACACTGTTGCACACAAAATCTAGTGCAGCTGTGCACAGTAACCAATCAGCTTCCATATATTCTTGTCAAAGCTAAAGGCCCCTTTACACACGGAGCGGGCCCCGCTGGTGTCCATCGGCTTAGTGGAGAATCTGTCCACTGATCAGGTGAATAGCTGGTCCATGTCTGTTCCACTTATGCAGAGCAGTGCTTCTCCTCTATGGGCGGTTGGATGTAAACAGACCCCCGCCATCCGATCAGATTGAGATCAGTTTTTGGTGGATAGGATCAGATGTTGGTGTGCCGACACATGTCAGTTTACACCCGCTGCTATTAAAAAGGAGACTGAAGGGTCCAGTTTGGTCAGCCTCAAAAACTGACAGGCAGACCCAACTGGTTCGGTAGTGTGAAAGGGGCAGAACTGAACAAGCTAAAGTTAAAGCGGAGTTCTGCCTAAATAATAAAAAAAAAAAAAAGTCAGCAGCTACAAATACTGCAGCTTCTGACTTAAAATAAGGACACTTACCTGTCCAGGGCGCATGCAATATCCTCATCCGACCCATCCCTCAGTTCCGGGTGGAGACACCGGCATCTTCAGTAATGGAATCAGGAAGTGAAGCCTTGAGGCTTCACAGCCTATTCCCTACTGTGCATGCGCGAGTCACGCTGCACGTCCTGACTGGTCCCTGCTGTCTTCTGGGACCTGTGTGTCTCCTAGAAGACTGGGGGCGGACAGGGGCTGGGGGCGGACAAGGCGTAGATCTCCGTGGATACTGCAGTGATCTACATGAGCACATTTTCATTACAGGATGATCTACTGAACATACAATGCCATCTGGGCCTGCCATGACCTTTCATTTATATCACGTATCGCACTCTGTGTGTTTTTGCAATTTTTTACCCTTTTCTACCTGTGAATGTAAACTTTTGGCTAATGTCTTTAACTGCTGAACCTCTAAACAAAAGACTCAAAATGTTTGTGAAATAAAAATGTCAGAGCAGAGTCTTTGTTGTGAATTAAAAAGTGTTGTGCGATTCTTATAAATTTCTGCTTAAAGTGAAATGGAAGTCTAAAAATAAAACTGGAAAGAGGCAGATTCTTGATTGCAGAGACATGCAAAGTCTCCTCTGCAATTAAAAATATCTACGTGCATGCTCAGTGTCTGCTGCAGAACGTAAAGTAAAGGCCCGTACACACGGTCGGACTTTTTGACAACAAACATGCAAATTAGCTGTTTTGGAGCAACATCCGACCGTGTGTACGCTCCATCGGACAAACTTTTTCTGTTTTCATCGGACTTTTGTTGGCTGTGCGAACGGACAAACTTTCTGGCAACAAAAGTCCGATGGAGCAAAGTCCGACCGTGTGTACGCAAAAGCATCAGACTTTTGTACAAGGTACAAACACGCATGCTCAGAACCTATGCAAACGATCAGACTACAATACAGAAGTTGACCAAAGGTGGCGCTGGAGTCATTGAACGTCCTCTTTTGAAGTGGCGTCCGTACGTTGTGACGTCACCACGTTCGTGTTTGTTGTCAAAAACTCCGACCGTGTGTATGCAATACAAACTTGTGGACCACGCCCTTTGTACAAAAGTCCACGGAAAAGTTTGTACAAGTCCGACCGTGTGTATGAGGCTTAAGTTGCACAAGTGCAGCTTCATTTACATCCCTGCCCGAGTGCCGGAATGGCTGTACTTATGCGTGGGGATGACCGATTTCACCCCACTCTGGGAAATCAAGATGGCTGAGAACTGGCACCTGGAGGAAGCCAGGGAAAAGATGCTGGTGACGGATCTCTGTAGATAAACTCTGGGAGGTAAATTATACATCAAAATAATGGTGTTAGAATTGAAAGCAAACACCAAATGACTCTCTTACCTTGCTGGCAAAACGTAAAGAGTTCACAGATTCTGCAAAGTTTTCCTCTAATGGAGAAATGTTCACAAACATCAACCTGGAACAGAGCAATCAGATAAGAGCCCTTCAAACCTTCCCAGAAACAAATAAAGCAAACAGAGTACATATTTAGGGCTCATTCACATGGACACACACCATATAGAGCAATTTATGCTTCCGGAGCAGTGTGGAGCTGTGTGTACGCAGCCTACATTAGTCAATGGAGATACAGTGGCTGTACAGACTGAGCCACACATCCGAGTCTTACAGGCATGCAGGGAGGGGTGCACAGACCCGAGCGCATAACGTCTGAGTTTGGGGACAAAATTATGCTGGATAGCCGCACTCCAATATTTACCTTTATTTATTAAAAACATGGAGTTCAAAGCATAACTGGATACAGACCAATAGCACAGCTTGGTCTGTATCCACTTGTTATGCTTTGAACTCTTGTTTTCACAAGATAAAAAGGTGAATATTGGAGTGCGGATATCCAGCATCATTTTGTTTCTATGTCTGTTGCAAACAGAGGCGGCACTGAACCTGCTTGTGGAGACAGCTGATCCTACAAGGGGTGATCTTAGAGCGGTGAACTCCCATATATCATTCGTTTGGGGCCATGCACCCGTCCCTGCATGCCCGTTATACTCTGCCTGCATCTTCATTGACTAATATATGCTTCATGCTGCTTCAGGCGCAAACGACTTACTCTTGCATGCTGTCTGGACCTCAGCACCCATGTGACTGAGCCCTTATGTTGCTAAAACAAACAAAAAAAAAAAAAAACGCACACACAACTTACACTTTTGAGTTTCCTCCCAAACTGTTTTGTAGGAGATAAGTCAATTTGCTGTTTCTATAGGGTATATGAGACTCCTGTAAGAAAGTTAAGGAGAATGGTCAATCATTATTGTGATACCCCATAACTGATATTAAAAAGGAAGGAAAAAACAAACATGTTATACTTACCTCCTCTGTGCAATGGTTTAGCACAGAGCAGCCCTAATCCTCCACTTCTCGGGTTCCCCACCGGCACTCCTGGCCCCTCCCTCCTGTCCCCATAGCAAGCAGCTTGCTATGTGGGCACCCGAGCAGGCTCACTCCCAAGCTGCTGCGTGTCCATTCACATACAGAGTAGCTCAGCCCATCCCTGCTCTCTCCCCATTGGCTTAATGGCTGTGAGTGACAGTGGTGGGAGCCAACATCTCAGACAATGAAGAGGAAGAGATGCGACAGAGCCGATGCCCTCATGCACATCGCAGGATCAAGATGGGGCTCGTATAAAGGGGGGTGGGGGGGACTGCTGCACACAGGTGTTTTTTTACCTTCATGCATAGAGGTAAAAAAACCTTTACAATCTCTTTAAAGTAAAAAACTTTGTTTATTTTTTGTGAAGAGATCTATAGGCCAACATTATTAATAATAAAAAAAAATTCTCTCTGCAATACTTGCACTTCAGTCCATAGCTGTCCCCCACAGTAATTTTCTGCCACCAGATGTCACCAGTCTTGGAATGACCCCATTTCCATTCAGCTCACCCACCCTGAGCGCGTCATGAACACACGCCCATGGCGGGGCACCTGGGCTCAGAATACTACTGCATTAAGCAGCCCACACACGTCACTTGTCGGGCATTCACTGCATTAGATAGGGCAGCGATCTTTTGTATTAGACAGATATTTGCTACCCCTCCGCCCCTGAAAGGTGGCAAATGTGGGGGGGGGAACCGGATAATCGGAAGTTAAATCTTTGGGTGGAACTCTGCTTTAAGGGGGCACCAACATGAACATGCTTTGTACAGAATTAAATTGGATTGTAAACGATAACCTTGTAAAACAACCCAGTTTAAAATAGAGATGAAAGGCAAACTTTTTTCTTATCCATACAAAAAAAAAAAAAAAAAAAAAAAAAAAAAAAAAAAAAAAAAAAAGGCATTATAAATAGCCCCCCCCCCCGCACAAATACATATGAAAACACAGAAGGGTCAAGAGGTTCAAGATAAGATCTGTTTTCAGTATATTACACACACACACACACACACACACACACACACTACGTACACTGAATTCCCAGCATAGCTAGAGAACTGACCACGGCGTGTTCTCCTGCTTAGTGTGGTCAGTTTTTAATAGGAAAGCAGAGGGACTGGCAGGAACACCAGGGATTTCACACAAAGGAAGCAATAAAAAGAGAACAGGAGACTTTCTCATACAAGTACATAGGACAGCAGGCACATATCAGGAATATGAAGTGTTGGGGTAACAAACTCTTTAAATGCAAGCAAAGCAACAGTGCATGTACTTACTTTATTGCACAGCGAGGTGATAACCATCCCCAGGGTGGACAGTGAAGTGTTGATGCTTTGCGTTTCCTTTAAACGATCACCAGTTGATAACGACCGGTCCAGGCGTTCGCTCCCGGCAAGATCAATCAGGCTTAGGACAGCTAAAGAAATAAATACTTGAGTATAACTAACACGGGAATAATCCGCTACGATCAGATCGGCTTTAGATCTTTGGTTATTTGTTGGCCCAGCTGAGATGACCTAAAGCAGAGTTCCACCCAAAAGTGAATGTAAACCCACTCTTATTCTTTCTAAACTACTGCCATAGTGGTCATCTAGAAGGATATACATGCCTCCTGCATGTATCCTTACCTGTCAAATGTCTCCCCTCTGTCTGTTATGAGACCCGAAAAACTGCAGATCCTGTGGGTGGGGTCGTGATGTCAGTAGACTCCCTGCCCACCTCTACACTCCCCTTATCAACATGCATTTTCTCCTGTGTATTTCTTACACTGAACTTCTGCTATGATCACCAACATCCAGTCAAACCCAGAAAAAAGTCACCACATGACTTCAGCATGCCCAATCATGCTGAGGCGTGGAGCAGCCAATCCTGGAAGAGCTGGAGAAGAAAGGAGGATGGGGTCTGAAGTACACAGAATGTCTCTCTCAGGCTCCTGCATGAGATATGTAAATCAACTGTCACTCACAGCAAGGGGGGAAAAACTGACTGGTATTTCTCTGTGTCCATTTTTTATCTCACTGAAAAAAAAAAAAAAAAAAAATAAGAGGATTGCTCAGAGCTGGATATTTGTTTGGGTGATTGATACTGCTGATTATTTCCCAGAAAAAAAACAGTGATTCTAAACCCTACCATTCTCCTTACATTCTCTATTCTGAGAGCCGGCGTATGTTTACTGTAGTTGAAACTGGGTGGGAGAGAAGCAGCACAAAGAGCCAATCAGCTGAGCTGCAGTCTTCATGTGCCAACAAAGGACATGGCTGGTTCACACCACAAAAACACACCCCAGATTTGTTCTGGATGCTTTTCTCCATGCACATGTTTTAACTCGTTTAGCGCATTCCAGTTTGTTTTCAGATGCATCATAGGTGCTTTTTTTTCACTACTAGGGTCCAGTGCGTTTTTGAGGCATTTCAGTGCGTTTCAGTACATTCCAGTGCAGGAAAAATGCAGCATTTTCTATTTTTTTTTCTGGAGCCCGGAAAGCCCTGGAACGGACCGCACTAAATGTGAGCTATGCCATTTGAAACCATATAACCTACTTTCCATGATTTTTTGATGCAGAAATAAAAAAACACTGGACTGCATGTGATGTGAACCGACCCTAAAAGGAAAACGGTAGATTGAGTAAGACAAGCTCATCAGTCCTGCTGCTTATATCAAGCACTGCTCAGTTTCAAGCTGGGAGAGGGACAAGACCTGTAAGTGTTACTTAACAGCAGCAGAGGGGGAAAAAAAAAAAAAAAACTCTGGTCCCCTGGCCTGCCAGACAAGGCTGTACTGTGCAGCAGAGCAGTGCAAATCTCAGAACTGGATGTTCAGAAATAAAAATCCTTGGGCAAAAAAATTAAATAAATCCCCTTATATGCATTTTATCCATTTGGCCAGAATAAGTACAATTTAGTAACCAAGGCTAGCTTGATAGTCTTAACCTCTGCAGAAACTTACACGATGTATGGATATCTCTTAGTTTGTTCTCGCCCTCGATTTTCAGCTGAAAGACACTGTGGCTACGAGATGACCGGTCGTTTAGTGCAGTTTTTGCCACGGATCGATGGGTTTTGGCTGCATGGAGAAGGTCGTGCACCTGAGATCAAAAAAGACGTGTGCAGATTTATTAGTGCCAACACTGCCTTAACCAAACACTGCTTAGGCAATTCATACACTGAAAAGACAGACAGACATTCTATTGCAAATTAAAGCCCAACTGAAGTTTTACATTTAAATCCCCCAAATACATGCCAGGAACACCAAAACAAAAAAAGAGAGATAGAGAGATAGAGAGATATAGAGATAGAGAGATAGATATATACACACACCATAGATTTTTTACACTATTAAAATTTTTTAGCACTGTTATTGCTGTCACAAGGAATGCAGAAAGGACCCCAAACCCCTCTGCACTTGAAAGTCTTCCAAAAAAGTCTAGATCGGCATTTTTGAATACTTTACTTTTTAAAACTGGTGGCTTTAAGCTGCCAGGAAGTGATGTCATGACATCGCTTCCTGGTTACTAGAGCCGGGACCCGAACAAAGCATTTGCTGGTGGACATGCTAGCTGGTTGCTCGGGACTCCCGGGGGGATGGGTGAGCACGAGCGATTGGTGAGAGGGGCTAAGCAGAATCGGTTGTTACTACAATAAAGCAAAACCCTTGAAGCAATAAATCGGTCGGTTTTTTGACCGATGCTTCTGAAAAGGTGAATATCGGCTGCACCAATAAATTGGTCGATTCCCATTTCAAATACCAACTAGTGCCACTCATATAGACTCCATATCGAGACCACTCTCGTGCCTTCTCCCCACGGTGTAGTATAGGTGGTCAAATCAAACAACCCCATTCCCACCCACCTCCAAAATTGGAGGCAATGTATCTTGTGCCTCAAATTGCTCACTTTGAACTGAGTACTCCTTTATGTCATGCAGATGTATGCAGACACGATTGCTGTTTACCTTTTGCATGCGTTAACAACAGCACTCTGTATATTGTATGCTTTATACAGTGGATATAAAGAAAGTCTACACACCCCTGTTAAAACGTCAGGTTTCTCTGGGTAAAAATAAAAATCTAAAATAAATGTGGTTGCATAAGTTTGCACACCCTCTTATAACTTGGGATGTAGCCATGTTCAGAATGAGCAATCACATTCAAACTCATATTAAAATAGGAGTCATTACACACCCACCATCATTTAAAGTGCCTCTGATTAACCCCAAATAACGTTCAGCTGTTGTAGTAGGTCTTTCCTGACCTTTTCTTAGTCATATCCTACAGTAGGGATGAGCTCAGGCGTGTTCGCATGCTCCACGTGCAGAGCCTACCAGGAAGTCGGCGCAGCGCTAATCACAGGCAGTGAGAAATTTCCCGATCTCTGCTGCCGCGCATCGGGGCAATGTCTCACTGCCTGTGATTAGCGCAGTGCTGCGCCAACTTCCTGGCGGTCTCTGCACGTGGAGCATGCGAACGCACCGGAGCTCATCCTTATCCTACAGCAAAAGCCATGGTCCACAGAGAGCTTCCAAAGCATCAGAGGGATCTCATTGTTAAAAGGTATCAGTCAACAGAAGGGTACAAAAGAATTTCCAAGGTATTAGATATACGATGGAACACAGTGAAGACAGTCATCAAGTGGAGAAAATATGGCACAACAGTTACATTACTAAGAAGTGGACGTCACTCCAAAATTGATGAAAAAAAAGATAAGAAAACTGGTCAGGGAGTCTACCAAGAGGACTACAGCAACATTAAAAGGAGCTACAGGAATATCTGGCAAGTACTGGCTGTGTGGTAGTACAACAATCTCCCGTATTCTTCATATGCCTGGGCTATGGGGTAGAGTGGCAAGAAAGGAGCCTTTTCTTATGAAGAAAAACATCCAAGCCCGGCTAAATTTTGCAAAAACACACCTGAAGTCTCCCAAAAGCATGTGGGAAAATGGGTTATGGTCTGATGAAACCAAGGTTGAACTTTTTGGACATAATTCCAAAAGATATGTTTGGTGCAAAAACACTGCACATCACCAAAAGAACACCATACCCACTGAAGCATGGTGGTGGGAATTATGAACAGTTCCAAATACTAATCAATATTGGCACAAAACCTTCAGAGTTCTGCTAGAAAGCTTAACATGAAATAAACATAAATTACAAAATATTAAACACATTGCATGCGAATTGTACAAATAAATGGTCCTAAAGTAGTATTTTAAACCACTTGCTGTTCTACCATCAATGGGTATAGCTGGAAATCAGTATCCTTCTACAGATTACCATCTATACCCGTTGATGGTGGAACAACAAGTAGTTGGGAAATACCACTTCAGGGCCATCTATTTGTACAATTCGCATTCAATATGTTTCTAAAGTAATGTTTTGTAACTTACGTCAACATGATTTATGTTTATTCCAAATCATAGTCATTGGGTATGAAAATAAACTAAACAATTTTTAATCCAATAGTTTTTTGTTCAAATGGCCTTAAATATCCCAATCCAGGGGGGTGTGGTCTGAAGTGGCATGGTGTAGGACGCTTTAGCTGAGAGCTAATCCTTGGGTTATCCTGACTGTTCCTGCCACCAGATTTACCCCGGAGGTACAGTACACCTCGAGCGTTGAGATGTGGCCCCCACAAAAGGGTGTCTGAAGCCAATCAACAAGCTGGACAATTCTGCCACGAGGTGCGGGAAGATGGTGCCAACCGCACTGCTGAGGTTGAACAGGCCGCCAGAGACACCGCTAAAAAAAGGTACTTGAGGACATCTCACAGTGCCAGACCACACTAACCTACAAAATCAGAGGTGGATCTCTTCCTGCTCAGACATGACTTTCAGAAACTGCGTGACCGAGTGTCAGAGACTGAGAGACGGATCAGTCAATTAGAAGATTGCATCCCCCCCGCTGCAGGTCTCAACTGAGCAACTACAACACCAGCTCCACTCTGCCAGGCAGAAGCAGGATGACATGGAGAACAGGCCGAGATGCTGCAACCTTCCCTTTGTAGGTCTGCTTGAGAGCACAAAGGGCTCAGATTCGCAGGCCTTCCTAGAAAACCTGCTCATCACTACCTGTGGCAGGGACGCCTTCTCAACCTCCGTCATGGAACACGCTCATCCCTTGGCCCTCAGACACCCTCCTAATGGCAACCCTCCACGCACCTTTAAATTGCTAAGTTTATGAACTTTAGAGACCGCGACTCCATTCTCAGGCTCACCCGGGAAAAGGGGAATATACCATTCCGCAATGTGAAGGTGGCAGTTTATCTGGATTTGGGCTGATGTAGCAACACTCCAGGAATGGATGGTCACGGTTAATTAATCCCTACCGTATATATATAAAAAAAAATTATATATAAAAGCACAGGAACTGCCCAGAGAAAAAAACAAAAATTTGGGCTCGATGGCTGGAACTGGCATCTACATCCGCAGAGTAGGATATAGGAGCTAACTGATTATTATTGTAAAAGTACGTATGGCCCTAACAGATATGTATACATGTTCCTTTTGAATAATTAATGTCTGAATAGAGCTTCTCTACTTTTGACCTAGCTATAGCAAGATGCTGTGTGTGCTCACTTATGAACCATTGTGGTATGCTGTAATCTGTATATTATGAACGCTCATTTCTTTTGTAAGGCTGCATTTTGTCTAACATGGAGCTTATGTTGTGTTCCAAAGCTGTCTGTGCACATTATTTTTAAATCCAACAAACTTATTGCTGAAAAGAAGTAAACAAAATCCCAATCCAGAGGTTTTAATTTTTTCCCATGTATCAAGGGATGATGGCAATTACACACCAAGCCACATGAGTCTTCAACTTTTGGCTTCACCAGAAGATTAAAGTTTTGGTATTGCCCAGTCAGAGCCCAGACCTGAATCCGATTGAAAATCTGTGGGGTGATCTGAAGAGGGCTGTGCACAGAAGGAGACGTCCTCACAATCTGACAGATTTGGAGTGTTTTTGCAAAGAAGAGTGCAAATATTTTATTTTTACTTCCCTACAACTAAAAGATTTCCGTTTGTTGTTCAACTGAGTTGTACAGTTGATAAGTCACATTAAGACCCCTTTCACACCACACCGCCCATAGCAGCGTTTTACCGTCGGATTTGAGGCGCATTTCGGACGCTATCGGGGCACTTCTACCCCCTGCTAGCGGCTAAGCAAGGGTTAAAACCGCCCGGCAATACGCTGCAATAGCAGCGTTTTGCTGGCGGTATTACAGCGCTGCCCCATTGATTTCAATGGGGAGCAGCGGTAAAACACACCGCTCCTTCACCTCTCCAAAGCTGCTGGCAGGACTTTTCCTGACGTCCTGCCAGCACACCGCTGTAGTGTGAAAGCCCAAAGGCGTTTTGCAGGCGCTATAGCGTTAGAAATAGTGTCTGCAAAACGCCTTTGGTGTGAAAGGGATCTAAAAAAGGTGGAAAAAGTTATGAAAGGATTCATTATCTCATTTTTTACATGACAGAAACCTGACATTTTAACAGTGGTGTGTAGACTTTTTATTTCCACTCTATGTCTTGATAAATAAAAAGGAGAAAGAAAAGAAAGATGAAAAAAGGAAATTAGGGAACAAAAAAAAAAAAAAAAAGTAGCCACAGCCTTATTAGAAAAGCCTGTGCCCTGCCAACATGCTGCTCAGAGAACGCAGTGATCTCTCAGCAGAGGTCTAGCAGACACCCAGCAGAATAAGACCTTAAAAACTCTAAAATCATGCTCCCTGCTAACTAAAAAGCTATAGCTCTGACTCGTAGGGGGTGAATCAGACTTCTGCAGAAAGACCCACATAGAGCAAGGAGCCTTCTCTGCAGCATGTCGGCAGGATACAGGCTTTTCTGCTTAGGCTCAGGTCAGTGGTATCTTTGCAAAAGGCCCAGTACACGCCGCTTTGTCAGAGCTAGAGCTCTTCCAATTACCAAGGAGCATGAGGTTTGCAGATCTATAGGTCTAATATAGCAGGTGGTGTGTTCGACCTCTGCAGAGACCACTGCTTACAGAATGCAAGGATCCTTCTCTGCAGCATACTAGCAGGACACTGATTTTTCTACTCAGGTTCCAGCTGCTTTCTAAGAAAAATACATAGTAAGACTATACACATCTTGTTTGGATGCACCTAAAATATATTTACCAGGATAAGCCAGTTCAACAGAGAGAGGAGCTCATCAGTCATCTTCTACTCCTCACTGTCCAGCCACTGGCTGGGGAGGGGGGTTAAGAATTGAACTACAAAAACCATTGGGAGCTTGAGGCTTACCTCCTCTACACTGGAGACCTCCACATAGCGCAGGTTGGTGACGTAGACTTCATTGCTGGTGGTATTTACTTTACGGATCTCGTATTCATGCTTCTTGTCAGGCCGGTTCACCAGCAGATCCTTGATGGTCTCATTATAGATTTCGAGAAAACTGGCTGTGAATTTGTACTATGGGAATGTAAAAAGAGCAGGTAGTGAAAAAGCTTAAGCAGCCACTTAGGTGCTGATCATCTTCACGCACATCAGACAACTCTCACCTGCCACCCCTTTATCTTCAGCTCCTCTGCACTGCGGAAAATCTGCTGAATGGCCCGAGGGATCATCCCCATGGTCTCCTCAGAGATGTTATCTGGACCCTCCATGGTGTACGTTTTCCCGCTGCCAGTCTGTCCATATGCAAATATGCACACCGGATACCCGTCAAGAGCAGACTAATTAGGGGAAAGGTTACAGAAGTCAGTAGATGGAACCAGGAAACAAACACACAGAACGATGGAATCAGAATCTACCTGGACCAGCAATGAAATCTCCTCGAACACGGGTGCCTGGCCGGTGGTCGGAGGGAAGACGCAGTCAAAGTTAAAGTCATATTTCACAGACTGGCTCCTCTCTCTGCCAATGTGGGACTGGAGAAGGAAGAGAAAAAAATAAAAAAAATAAAAATAAAAAGTCAGCAGATACAAAAGGGGCTCATTAACTAAAACTGGAGCACTCAGAATCTGGTGCAGCTGTGCATGAGAGCAATTACATTGGTTTCTATGCAGAGCTGCACCAGGTTTAGTAAATCTCCCCATTGTGTCTTCAATGAACATATTCCATATAAAGCTCTATTAAACATGTTTTCAGTACATGGTAAAGCAGCATGCTTACAAAAGGCAAATTTGGCCTTAAAATCACGGACCTATGGTACGCCTTCTTTGACATAAAATACAAATTTAGCTGGTGATGGGGCAAAGGATACAATTAGTGAAGTTGTCCTTTACTATAGTCCCTAAACCCCAGAGTGCAGATAGCCTGGACTTTTACCTACTTTGAACCCACAATCCAGAGAGCTTCCCTTCAACAAGGAACTGGACGTCTCCTCCTCAGCCTGTGCATTTGCATTGCAGCTCAATTCAAGCCTATGGGAAGCCATACTTACGGCCACCTGAAATACAGCCATCTCTGTCTGGAGAATAGTGATTTTTTGCTATCAGCTATAGCTGTTGGCAATAATCGTATGCAAACCCACATGCTGGTTGTCCCCATAGATCAGGTGTCTCAAACTGGCGGCCCTCCAGCTGTTGCAAAACTACAAGTTCCATGAGGCATTACAAGGCAGACAGTTACAAGGATGACTCCCACAGGTAGAGGAATGATGGGACTTGTAGTTTTTCAACAGCTGGAGGGCCGCCAGTTTGAGACCCCTTCCATAGAAGGTTAGGGGCGGCTTAAAAGTGAAGTTGTCTTTAAAAGCTCAACTCCAGGTGAAAAGCCAATACTGTGCTTGGAATTAAATAAAGCAGTCCTGACGAAACGCGTCAGTGAACGAACACGCAGCTATCCAGTCTGTCGATCAGCTGTCAGCTCAACCCAGGTACGCCGCCCTGTGAGAGATCTACTAGGTGGTGAGAGTTTGGCTGAACTAAACGTGACAGGACGGATTTGTTCAATGCTTTTATCTGCTTTGCTTTTTTTCAGTACAATCTTATAAAGAGAGGGGGGTGGGGAATTAAATAAACGCATCTTTGCGGAATTACACTATGTGTATGCATCTTTTGTCACAAGTGACCTTTAGATGGAAGGACCGGTTTGCTACTCCTTAAAGAGAAAACAGGCGCATTTTTATTGTTTATCCGGTGACTTCATTACGATAAGGGTGAGATTTCACAGGTCGTGGTGACAGTTAAGCAGTTAGGATACACACCGTACATGGAATATATGGGTGTACTTATAACTTTGGTTTTTAATAACTCAATATATGTGAATATATGGACGGACTTCACACATTTTAATTACACTTTTAAATGGATGGACTTCACATATTTCAATTACATTTAAACTTGATGCTGAATAAAATCAAATCAACATTAGCAGCATGATTTTGTTTGTTTATAGTAGCTGCTATTATATCTTTTCGGAATTTGGTTCATAAGCGCTGGGAGTGGGGTGCTCTGCTTATAACTGTTCACCGATTATTCCACACGCTTTGTTATATATTGAACGTTATTGTGCAGCCCTTTGGTGATGTCAGGGGCCACATTTGAGCCCCCTCTTTAGGGCAGTGATGGCGAAACTTGGCACCCCAGATGTTTTGGAGCTACATATCCCATGATGCTCATCTACACTGCAGAGTGCATGAGCATCATGGGATATGTAGTATTTATCAGCTGAATATATTGAAGGAGATAGGGTGATGAAATTTACACACATACTTTAGGTGACTAAACCCTGTGCATTTTAATACAGGATCTCTTGATGCAAAATATGTTGAATAGTAGCTTACCTCCTCCACCTTTGTTAAAACAATGGCTTTTTCATCATTAGGAGAGAAGATGATGTTTCCAGCAGGAAGGGCCTTCTCCGATTTGAGGGTGGGCCTTACTCTGCAAAATACACGTATGTTGCCCTGTGATGGGGAGAAGACACACGTAAAGAGACCCAGAACATACTACGTAGAAGCATCTAAAACAAGCAGAATTACTATACATAGTGACAGGGCTTACCTTTAGCTCCTGGACGGTGTTATGCAACCTCCTCCGCTCAGTCTCCAATGCATGCACTTGTGTATCCCGCTCTTCCACGGTATGTTCAAGGGAAGAAATCTGTGCACTCTGATCTCTTACAAGTGTTTTCAGTGTGGAGTTGTCTCCCTCCAGACAAATCAGTTTGTTCTATAAAAACCAGAAAGAAAGCAATGCCCGATTTGCGTTTAGATAAGGATTTACTGCTCGTTAGAGTAGAGTTTCACCCAAAAGTGGAAGCTCCCCTTTATCTGCTTTCTCACCCCCCCCAGTGTCACATTCGGCCCCCCTCCTCCTTCCCCCGCTGCCGAGCCATTCACAAAGCGCAGCGTGCTTGGCACATGCAGAGTAGGGAAGCCGTAAGGCTTCACAGCTGGTTTCCCTTACAAGCAATGGTGACGGCAGCACCTGAGGAGTGACAGAAACCTCGTCTGGGGTGCGGACATGGCTGGATTCCAGGACAAGCAAGTGTCCTAATATTAAAGTCAGCAGCTACAGTATTTGTAGCTGCCGACATTTTTTTTTTCATGGAGGGCTGAAGCTCCATTTTAATATAAATATATATATATATATATATATATATATATATATATATATATATATATATATATATATATATATATATATATATATATATATATATATATACACACACACACACACACACATACATATACACACACACTTTATCGGTGTATAACACACACACCTTTTCACCCTGAAAAATCAGGTGCAAATAGTGTGTGCACGTTATATGCCGATGCATCAATTTGAGCTGCCTCGGAGGGACGAGCGTTGTCAGATTACATACAGTGAGAATCTCCTGTTCACTCAGTGGCCTCTGAGAAAGTCCCGCCTCCTGGGCCCGGCATTGGCATTCTGTCTATCATAGAAGCAGGAGGTGGGACTGTATTAAAAGAAACCGTCGAGTAAATAGTAGATTCTCGCTGTATGTAATCTGACGGCACTCGTCTTGGGCTGTATTAGTAAACCTGCAGAGGTACACATACTCTTGAGAAGTGACTCTATACTACTGGGATGGCAGGATGTTGCCAAATATTTATTCCCATGGGTTTCGGATATTGAGATAGGATACTCATGATTGGGATCTGTTTTTCCGCTTGGTTCCCATCAAAATCATAGCATTAAATTATCCATCCATACTTGCTTACATCTCCTGCCCTTTCAACTGTTTAATTATTCTAAGTCACATTGCATAGGATACCACCATCTCCAGGCCATACTGTTCAAGCAATTTTGCCATCAGGATGAGGTCCTGAGGAAGCCAATAGGTGAAACATGTCGACCTCTTGCATCGCTTCTGCAGAGTTTAAGGATGATGGTTTAACAATATGGCCTCTTCTATCTATAAACATGATGACGGCTTATTAAATATGGCCAATTGCACACAATATTAGAATTAACATTAATCCTTTTTAAACGTTTTGTAATAAAAATTTTAATACATTTTTACAAATCTTATGTGGTCATTCCTCTCTGATACAAGTAAAGTCTATTTTTTTCAGGTTATTTTTAATATATTATCACAATGGATGTGGTACCATTATAAACAGCCATACAATCTCCCTTTGTGCTATAAGATTGCACAACCCATGGAAGAGTGCTGGCTTATGTACAGTATACTTGCAGGGCATACGGGAGCCTTAATGACGGCACCGATGTTTGCACACAGATACCGGATCCATATTGGTTGAGCATGGCGAGTTTCATTTGGAATCCCTCATAGTTGCTTGCACTGGCCTGACCCACACCTTGTTATGGGTTTATGAAGCCACCTACCATAGTGATGGGCCAACAGTAGGATGGAACGAAGAAGGAGGAAAACCACACATATGGTTTGTTACTTGATCAGAGCACCCCGGTATTGCAGTAAATTTAATAAAACAACCTACCTCCTTATGCTTTAGCTGTTCGGCGAGATTATGACTTGTCTCCCGTAACTCTTGTACAGTATGTTTCTCATTAGCCAGCTCAGTTTCCTGTCTTTGGCAAAGGCCAGTCAGTCGCTGAACCTCTCTCTCAAAGTTCTCCAGCTTCTGCTGTTCGGACTGCAGCTTTGATTCCACCGTTCTGACAAAAATGAGTGATTGAACGATTATCTCATGTCATCACCATAACACTCTAGGCATTTTAATTTTTTGTGGTCTTGGATGAAGGAAGGGTTAGTATTTTTAGGCTTTTATTGAGCTGCTAAACCAACAGACCCACTCAAAAGGGAAGCGCCAATGGTCTGCCTCCTCCCCCGCTGCCACATTTGGCACAATTTCTTTGGTGAACTGAGACCGGTACCCCCCTCCCACTTCTGTCTTTGGTATGGTGGAGTGAGCCGGAAATTAAACCCTCCCCTCCTCTCTCTCTCCCCCCCATCCATTTACAAAGAGATTCGTGTAAGGCTTCACTACCAGTTTCCCTTGGCAAAGATTGCGGCGGTGGTAGCACCCTAGAGCTGATTAAAGAATTAGCTTGAGTGAGGACACCGCGGGATCCCTGGACAGGCAAGTGCCTTAATTGTAAAAGTCAGCAGCTACAGTATTTGTAGCTGCTGACTTTAAAATAGTTTGGGGGGGTGGGGGGTGTCAGAACTCCTCTTTAACCAATAAGAGACGTACTGCACATAATACTCGTACTGGTAATTATATTCCACGGTCACTGTGACAGCACATCTGCAAAAAGCTTAGAAGATGAAGAAAAAATAAAAGAGGTATTACCCAGTTTGAAATCCACCCCAAAGTGGGTTGCATATCTGGGTGACTTTTTTTTTTTATTGTTATGAGAACAAAGTAAATGTTCTTTAGCAAGGAACATACATTCCACATGAATAATTCTGCCACAAAAATTTGCGTGTGCTCCAGCATTGTCCCCGTTTCTTCTTGCTGGAGGTTCAAGTCCAGAACCCCTGAGCAGCATTAAAAAAAGGGGGGGGGGGGGGAAGGGGTTGGTCAGTGGGTGAAAACAAGGTTTCATTGTTGGCATTAGTGGGAGGAATAGTGCCCCACGGGGGCAAAAGCAAGTAAAGGGCCACATTTACTTCTCCAAAGTTTCTAAACAAAGGGCCAGTTTACAGTCCTTCAGAATTTAGGAGGGCAGGACTAGGGCCAGTGCGAGTAGAAAATGCCCCATCATTGGTGTCAGCGGGAAGAATTGTGTCCCATCGATGGTGTCAATGGAAGGCATTTTCTCCACTCGTTGGCATCAATGGAAGGCAATGTGCCCCATCGGTGTCTATAGAAGGAATTTTGCCACATCGTTTGCCTCAGTGGATGGAATTTATACCCCAAGGGCCGGATAAAGGGAAGCAAAGGGCCGCATCTGGGAGACCACTGGTCTAAAGGATGGAGGTGGGATATTATCAGGCATTGCGCAGTTCATAGGAAATTACCTTAACTGTTGGCTGAGATCAGCGTTATTAATACTCAGCGTCTCCACCTGCTTTGCAAGCTGCTCCTTGGTGCTCGCAAGACGAGCGTTCTCTCCGGAGAGGGACTGCACCCTTCCCTTGTAAGTAGTCACTTTGTCCCTCATATCATTGACCTGGCCCTTTAAATCCCAGGCTGCACGCTTCTTTGCGCCTGCTGGCTGAGCCGGTGCTAAGCAGTAAATGGGGAAAATCGATATGAATTAGTATAGACTAACACAGCCAAAAGACAAAAAAGTACTGCACATTGAACTAGTTATATAGATGCTGAACAATCTGTGTGGCCTTGCACTGACCTTCCATTCTCTGTGAAGAAAAGGTAAGAAAACTGTGTTGATGTGTGACATCTGATTGTGTGAGGGACACAATGGTGGGTCCCAGAAGCCCTTTTTATGGCTGGACAGAACAGAAGTGAAGCGCAATCCCTGTACAGCACTGCTGAACAGGTAGCACAGCCTGCATCACATACGCACTGAGCAAGCACTTAGTTGGTAGTGTCCGGCTTCCTTACTTTTGAAATGGACCCAGAACAAGCATGCTGTAAATGGATATCAGAATTTCTAAATTCTACGCTTCTTCCAGGTCTGAGACTCCGTGTCAGAGGCATGACAGCCAGGCAACCAACAATCCCTATAGGGCAGTCTATATAACCGCCTTCTTTATTGTGTTGTAGCAATAAATACATCCGTGTTTGCATGCCTTTAGGGAAGAATGAATCTTAAGCCCCATAAACACTATCAGATTTTCTGCTGATTTTTGCCTTCAGATTTATCAAAACCATGTAGTGCAAGGGCCTTCCTGATTGCATACACATTGAAACTGACCTCATATTATATGGTTTTGGTAAATCTGAAAGAAAAAAAAAAAAAAAAAGAAAAAAAAAAAAAAAAAAAATTGATATATACACACACATATATACAATGCTGCCAATTCAACTTGCAGCTCTGTGCAGACTTTTTTTTTACAGCGAGCAAATAATACAAGAGTACAGAATGTTATCAGCAGGAGTCACCGAGTAGTTTTCCCGACACATGAGATAAATGATAAATGTGATGGGGGAGGAGAGCTCAGCACACTGAACACAGTTCTGCATGGTCCCTTGCTGTGTGTGAAAGGGGCGTGTCCCATTCCTCCAATCAGCTTTCAGTGAAAAAGAGCTCTGACTGGAGCTCTCTGCCCCCTCCTCTCTGTTCCTCACAGATCCTTCTGATTTGATCACATATTAGCATTTAAAAAAAAAAAAATGGATGTAGAGAAGAGATGGCTGCAAATAAATGCGGGATGTGTTGGCAATACTATTACTTTTTAATAGCACCCCAATTGCAGAGCAATTTTTCTGCGCTACAATCGCAACAAGCCCCTGCAGCTTTTTGAGTGACCAGCTTTGTGCGTTGCGATTTATGGCACAATTGGAGTGGCATTAAGAAGTAATGGCATCGCAAATGCGTCCTGCTGCAATTTGGAACCACAGCGATTACGCCTGTGATTCAAAACGCCTAAGTGTAAATGGAGTCTTAAAGTCGATGTAATCCCTCACATATACCTAGTGAAGTGAACAGCCTCAGATGATACACAGAGATGAAACAAATCAATAATATCAACAATATAGCAAACGTAGGTTTAAGAACGTGGTACGATGATCTCTGATAGCTTAAATTATATAGCATCAACACACCATAAAATGTATAAAACGTTATATCTTTATTACAAAAAGTTATTAAAATGCAACACATCAACAGGGCCACATACTAGCCTATGCTATATAAAAACATGACGGAAAGAGTCAGGTAAGCCTACGCAGTCCAAGCCGCTACTTCAGGGCTGCGGTCTCCGACTAGATGATACCTTACACTATCATCGTGTCCATTTAGACTATGGGGAGACAAATATTCAAAGAACCACATAGGGATAGACAAACCTCTGAAGAAAAGTTACCAGACCTTCACAGGGAATCAAATAAGCTTACATACAAACTGAAAAAGGACAGCCAGCTTTCAGAACAGCATAGATATCCTCAATGGCCGCTAGATGGTAAACACATGGAGGTCGAATAGTCGAAAATTCAAATAAGATCCCAAAATAACTATCCACATCGGTTCCTGGGTCTCCCAAGAGCCCAAACCATCATTGCTGGTGGTTTCCAGCTGCTCTCCTGTGTCAGAGAACTTGTCAGAAGTTATGCTGATAACAGAGGAATGGAGCAGCAGAAAGACACAGGACTTTGAGTTTTGGAGAGAGATGCGTAAACACTACAGATATATATGCCCAGGTCAGATTTCATGAATGGGGTTTACATCCACTTAAAGAGGAAGTAAACCCTGATGGGTTTACTTCCTCTTTTTTTCCCTGCAAAGGTAAAGCATAATGGACTACTATGCATCGCATAGTAGCTCATTATGTGTCACTTACCTGACACAGGAGCCAGCGAAGTCGCCGCTGATCCCTGTAGTCCGCCGCGTCCATCTTGCTGGTGGCGTCTCGCAGCTCCGACCAATGACAGCGGCGAAGCCGCGATGACGTCACTCCCGCGCATGCGCACGGGAGTCGCGTCTCGCAGCTCCGACGCTGCCATTCGGCGAAGACGCGATGACGTCACTCCCGCGCATGCGCACGGGAGTCGACAAATTAGGCAAATCCATTCTTGGACTTGCCGCATTTAGTGCGCCTGCGCGCTGCTGTCTACGGCGCGTGCGCCGTAGACAGCGGTGCCCATTTTCGGGCAAATATCTCCTAAACCATATAGGTTTAGGAGATATTGCTTGGACCTACAGGTAAGCCTTAATCTAGGCTTACCTGTAGGTCAAAGTGGTATGAAGGGGTTTACTTCCTCTTTAAATCCCTGTGTATTATTTGAGGCTATTTATTTCACAGGATATATGAGAGGGTTTACAACCACTTTAATACAGGGATCAGTGCTAATAAATGCACTTGCACTCTGACACTGGGAAGGAAGGGGTTACCGCCAAGGGTTAAATGTGTGCCTATGTGTAACGTGTGCTGCTATTACTAAGGATCTTAGTCTTTTTTTCCCCCTGCTTAACAGCAAGATCCCCTGTCAGTGAGCAGAGCTCTGTATTGGTTACAATCACAGAGCTTTGTTTTGTGAATCACTGAGCCGGCTTTTACTAGGTACGTGATCCAGTGTAGGCAGGTGGCTTTGCTGCCATGCCAGTATGTTAATTGGTTGGCAAGCGGTTAAAGCAACACTCACAAAACATCACTTCACAACGCAAGAGGGCTATGATGGAAGAAGCCTCCACACACAGTTCTGCTCTGTGGCAGAATTCCTTAAAATGCACTTTTCAGTTTTGCTTAGACTTACCTGGTGCAGTCACTTTGGGTTTGGCTGGTGCAGCTGTAGCTGCAAAGAAAAAAAAAAGATAAAAATTGACCAACAGGACCAGACTTAGCCAGCATATAGCTTAATAACACAGGTCATTTAATATTAGGGAATCGACAGATATAATTTTTTCAGTGCCGATACCGATAGTGGATTTTTTATTTTTTTTGCTGATATTTTGAACGTTTAACATTTTTTTAACTGACAGTCATTTAAAAAAAAAAAATATATGTTTTATATCACTATTATTGCTGTCACAAGGAATATAAACATCCCTTGCGACAGCAATAGGTACAAGAGAGGTACTCTTTATGGAGAGATCGGGGGTCTAAAAGACCCCAAACTCCTCTGCATTTCCGAGTAATCAAAACGTCAAGATCGGTGCTTTTGAATATTGAATTTGCCCCCTTTCTGACCAGAGCACTTTTTGCGATAAAGCGACGCAAAGCCCTAACTGACCATTGCGAGATCGTGCGACGTGGCACCCAAACAGAATTGATGCCCCTTTTCCCCACAAATAGAGTTTTATTTTGGTGGTATTTGATCACTTCTGCAATTTTATTTTTTGCACTATGAACAAAAAATGCAACAATTTATAAAAAAAAAAATAAAAAAAATAAAATAAAAACTATTTTTACTTTAATAAATATCCCCCCCAAAAAAATATAAGGGGGGAAATGTCCCCTAACGCTGCTTGTAATAACAGCCAATCGGCTGCCGAGACCCATTGGTTATTATTACAAGAAAGCCGACCATCCGCTCCAAAGAATAGTACCGGGGTGATGCCTGCAGCTGCAAGCATCACCCCGGTAAAACCCCTTGAAGCAATAATCGGTACTTTTTTGAGCCGATACTTCTGAAAAAAATCAGTCGATCCCTATTTAATATGGACTGGTCATTGAGAAATCCTTATACACTATATTCATGCTACTAGAGCAAGCATCTAACAATGCCTACACATTGATCTATTTTCTTGTAATGATTTCCATTAACAATCCCCAGATTCATCTTTGTGCTGAGCTTACAGAACCCGTCATTTACTTCCCCGCTACACCATGAAAAACAAAACAAACAAAAAAAAAATGGTTAGTTGCATTTAAAATGACCACCTATGAGTTCACTTACCTGATAAGTTTGCTCTGTTTCTTGAATTCAATACTACAAGAGACTGCCGACCTGCAAACACCAAACAGTGAAAAACAAAGTAAAAATTGTCCTTTTTGACAAAAAAAATAAATAAAAATAATGAGGCAGGGTTAGCATGGGTGGTGGATGCATGTCCTGTTCTTCGCCTTGTGGAAAGCACATTATGGTGGTAAAGGGTTAACAAATATCAGTAGAAGCATGACCTAGAGCTGATGATTGAAAGCCCCCCCCCCCTTCTTTTAATTATGTGCAGAGCAAAAAAGAAAAAGGCCACAACCAAACCAATTAAAGGTCACACAGGACCAAAATATCAGTGCAAATGCGCCGTAGAGTGTTAATTTTATTTTTTTTCGATCTGATGCTTTCCAGCCTAAAAGGAAAGCCAGACCCCCCCCCCCCCCCACCTCTCCATAAAGAGGACCTGTCACACACCAACACACCATTACTATTACAAGGAATAAAAAAAAAGTGATGAGAAAATAAAAATAAAAATTAAAAATAAAATGTTAAAAAGAGGAAACATTAAAAATAAAAAACAATCAAGATAAAACAAAGTAAAGCGCCCTGGTCACCGCGAGCTCACACGCAGAAATGAACGCATACGTAGGTCGTGCCCACACAAGTAAATGACGTCCAAACCACACATGCTTTTCAAAATAGTCACTCAATCAATGAACCCGGTATGCCTAGAGCCCCCAGCAAACGAAACCCAAAATTACTGCAACAAACTGACTGACTTTTTCATCAACAAAATCTAAACCATCAGGGAAACAATTTATCAGAAGAAAACAGCCAACCTTAGCCAACAAAAGCAAAAAGATATCTACAACAACATCCCACAACCGCCGAAGTTTTCGCTGACCCCAATTACTGCGGACACCACTAAAAACTATCATTAAAAAACTCAGTGACAGTACATCACCAATTGACATCATCCCCACTAAACTTCTGAAAGAATGTTTCGACATCGTGACTCCCACTATAACGCACCTCATAAACCGGTCATTCCAAGAAGGGATTGTTCCCAGCGCCCTCAAAAAAGGCATCGTCAAACCCCTGCTAAAGAAACCTAACCTCGACCCTCAGGACCCAAACAACCGTAGGCCAATAACAAGCCTCAACACCATATCCAAGATCATGGAGAAAGCTATAGTACAACAGTTACAACTCCACCTGGATACACACAAACTCCTGGACCCGCTGCAATCAGGCTTCCGCCCGGGTCATGGAACAGAAACAGCTCTCCTCAAGATATGAGACGACGTCCTCGAAGCAGCGGATGACGGAGAATCATGTCTCCTGGTGCGGTTAGACCTCAGTGCAGCGTTTAATACAGTAGACCACAATACTCTACTCACCCGCCTCACAGAAGTTGCAGGAGTCAAAGGCTCAGATCTTCAATGGTTCACCTCCTTCCTAGGAAATCGTTCACAGACAGCAAAACTAGGCGAATTCACCTCTGAATCCCGGGCAATCGCTTGCGGAGTCCCTCAAGGATCACCCTTGTCACCAGGCCTCTTCAACATATACATCCGCCCTCTCCTCCAAATCAACAGATTTTCAGACCTCTGCTTCCACTCGTATGCTGACGACACACAGCTTTACCTCCGTATCACCGGACATAGAGACCATCAACAACTAGAACATTGTCTCAATTTAATAGAAGACTAGATGACCACCAACTCCCTCAAACTCAACGAACCAAAAACAGAGCTTCTTATCCTTCACGCAAACCATAATCCCCGAACCAAGACCTCCTGGACACTACACGCCATATTTGGGCAGACCATCTCCCCAAAGACTAAGGCCAAGAGTCTCGGGGTCATCTTCGACTCACAAATGTCAATGGATGCACAAATAGGAGCAGTAGTCAGTGGTTCTCACCATATGCTACGCAGACTCATCCCTTTTATCCCAAAGAATGACAAAGCTGTGGTAGTTGGATCAGTCATTAACTCACGACTTAACTACGCAAACTCACTGTACATAGGATTACCCCAATATCAACTTGCGCGATTACAACTTATCCAAAACACGGCGGGAAAGGCTGATAACAGGAAAAAAACCCTGTGAACCAATCTCCCCTTCCCTGAGGAACCTACACTGGCTAACCGTAAAGATTCGGATCACTTTCAAAGACCCTCTGCCTCACCCACAAATGCGTGCATAGAGATGCTCCTCAATACCTAATTGAGAAAATAAAACACTACACGCCAAACCAGAATCTTCGATCATCGAACTAAAACCTCCTCCTCGTTCCCAAATCTTGGTACAAATCAAAGGGGGAACGGAGATTAGCTGTCCAAGGACCACGGCTATGGAACGCGCTACCAACCAACATCTGCCTGGAAGAAAACCACCAGGCCTTTAGAAAAAAAAACTCAAAACCTTCCTCTTCTAGAAGTTGGACAACTAAGCTCTTCACAGTGCCTTGAGGCAATCCAGTTTGCGTTGTGCGCTATACAAATATTTCACTCACGTTAGGTATTATTGCAAATGTTAGAGTGAGAGCAATAATTCTAGCACTAAACCTCCTCTGTAACTCTCAACATGTAACCTGTAAACAATTTTAAAGCATCGCCTATGGAGGAGATTTTTAAGTACCGAAGTTTGGCGCCACACCACGAGTGTGCACAATTTTAAAGCATGAGATGTAAGGTATCTATTTACTCGGTGTAATATCATACAAAAAAAACAATTGGGCTAATTTTACCGTTTTGTTTTTATTCATCAAAACTCCCCCCCCCCCCCACAAAAAAACAAACGCATTTGAAAAATTACTGCGTAAATGCTGTGTGACATAAAAAGTTGCAATGATTGCAATTTTATTCCCTAGGGTGTCAGCTAAATAATAATAATAAATATATATGTTTATATTATGTTTGGGGGTTCGGAGTAATTTTCTAGCCCCCTAAAAAAAATTATCATTTTTAGACGTAGGAGAGGAGTGCTGGAATTCACGAAGCATGGAAGTGGTTAAGGTACAAAACTCCATGCCCTGCATGTGTTGGGAATGCAGAGTCCTTGTTGAAGTGTAGTTCTCAGATGCAGTGAAGATCCGCTTTAATCAGATGTCACCTACCAATTACTTGAGGTTTAGGTAAAGCAACTGCAGAAGCCACGCGGGGCCTGGTGGTGGCAATGCTCGCTGCCACCCGAACTTTCGGCAGCTCGGCTTCTGGGGATGAAGGTCTCAGACGTTTCTGAGGGGACAAAGAGTAGGTTTACTTTTCTGCTTTCTCAGTAAACATAAAACTAGAGCTGAGTGAGCGGAAAACAGGAAATTCCTATGCTTGCAAATTCAGATACCATAAAAAAATTGCACAGGGTATTGCTTAACATATAGATTTCTTCAAACATAAATCTTCACAAGTTTAGGCCCACTTTAAACAGTTGTTAAGGGAATTGCAAACCAACTGTTCCAGTTTCTTGAACTGTTAAAAGTTCATGTAAATGTGCACTGCATGGTGGCACTGGCATTATGCAAAGAGTTTTGAGGAAGAAAAAGAAAGAAGAAAAAGAAAGAAGAAAAGAAAGAAGAAAAAGAAGAAAAGAAAAAGAAAAGAAGAAAAAGAAAGAAGAAAGAAGGAGGAGAGAAGAAGAAGAGAGAACCAATGGCATTTGTTGCGGCAGCCTGTGCATTGTTCCTAGGATTTAAAAACCTGTTGAAAAATATAGATGATTATTCCTATTGCAATAAGCACAACCTACAAGTATTAGGTATGCTTCTCATCTTAGAAATACCTGGAGAATAATTAAAAACATTTTTATTTGTTACGATTCATTTTTAAGGAAAGCACTTCATGCCAACATGACCCTTGCTCCATTTCGCCACCTTCTAGTGAGGTCACCTGTGACCCTGAATACTCTCTCTAGTGTGTGGGGCAAATGTGGATTTTCTTACGGCATGCGCCACATCAACAAGAAGTTTCACAGAGAGTAGGGTTGACAAAAACAGCAGCTGAGGAAAACACATCAGTTGGATCTAAGAAAGACGCACAATGCTGGTTTACAGTCTCTTTCATCTTCTGTGCAACTGTGGCAAGGTCTCGGTAGCTAGAGTTCTGATGAAAGTCCTCAAGGTGGCTGAGTAAATCAAACAGGGCAGGGACAGAGTCACTCTGGAGGATTTTAGTATGTTCCGCAAAAGGCAGCAGCAGTAGGTCATACAATGATATAAGCTTTTGCCATTCAGTGCTCTCTGCTCTGGAGGGTGGCCGTCCTGGCTCGGGAGTGGGACTCTTGTTGGGAGGCCGGTAATGCACAGTGCTATTCTGGACGGTCGACTGAGGACTCGGAGGCCTGTAATACTGGCTACACAGTTGCTTGCCAGGAGCGGAAGCAGGCGGAGCTCCATGGAAACAGGAAGTTAGTTCACGAGGGTAAATTTCCCTGCCTCACATTTTCATTCGTTAACAAAAAGGGAATGGATTTTCATCATAGTTATCAGTGGATGAATACGTGGTGTACTTTTTGTCACTGCAAAAAATGTCGCTGATGAAAATTGACATACATTTTTTGTTGACAAAATTAACACCGGTAAGCATTCCCATTGATTTCAGTTGGAATGCAACGGATGCACAGACACGGCTTCCAATTTGACATCAGTGCGAGTCTTCAAATATAAGGCCTTGTTCCCACACAGTGTACCAACAGCCCCATCAACTGCAGATCCTGAAAAATACCACTTGGTTAAAAGGAGCCATTCCCCTAGATCTACAAAGTTTTATCCACTCCTGGTATGTCAATGGTCAAAACAGATGGACCACAATGCTCAGCCCACTCAACGCTGTAGGATACGTTTCTTGCGGCTGCCTGACTCTTGGTGCCTCCTTGGTGATGTAGGTATGCCACGACCATGGTGTTCGTCCATTTTGACTTACAGGGGAGAACAGTTGAGGAGAGTGAATCCTCCAGAATTTAACAGCCCTGAATAGGAGTATCCAGGTCCGCTAATCATTTGGGTCGGGTGCAAAAGTGGTACCACAAAGTTATCTATGAAGTATGAAAGGGATTATAAAAGTGGTCCAATTAGTAGAGAGGCCTTCTGTATTCCTATCATAGGTTGCAGGAACATGGAGGTGCTGCTGTCCACAAGCCTGAAGCCGGAGAGAAGGATCCCCCAAAGGAGGAAGAAGAGTTGCAGAGAATTCACCGGAATGGGATGCCATTGGCGAGAAATTGCTACCTGTGACAACCCCCAGCACTTACTGCGAATAAGAAGTATTAATGCAATTCCCCAACCAATGGCGAGCAAACTAGGAAGAAAACAGAAACAGGAAACAAACCCCAAGGACTGGCTTTACCCTCGACATCTGCTCCTGGTTCTCATCGCTCAGCTGCCTCTTCCTGTTGGGTGGGACAGGCAGACGGGACATCTTGAGGGACTGCTGTTGCTTCTTTTCTATTGAAGTCTCCATATATTTAGAATCCCTAATGAAACCAAACAAATAAAGAATCATAAGATCCAGAATATAGGGATTATATTATTCATCTGAAGAAGAGGTACATTAATCACTAAGCCTCTCTTTACCAACAATGTGTATTCATGCATGGAAACTCCAATTTCCCATAGGCAGCAATCCCTTCTAACAAGGCTAGCAAGTGAAATGATTGCTTGAGTTTTCTCTGCACTGTAACGTGTAACAGGTGAATTTATCCCGTAAGCTCGGTTCACATCTACACAAATTGGATGCGTTTTGAAGCGCATCCAATTCACATAACACGTGAACCAGAACGGCTTTCAATCGAGCCAATTCAGACATGTCCGGGACAGCCAAGGTCCATTTTTGAAGAGAGCAATGGGCGATTTTGGGTCTGCTTTATGTGAGAATTCAGCCTTAAAGAAGAGCTCCGAGCTTCCGCTCCCCCCCCCCAAAAAAAAAAATATATAAAGTCAGCAGCTACAAACACTATTAGGGCACTTACCTGTCCAGGGATCCAGCGGTGTCCTCGCCAGAGCAGATTCTTGATTCAGCTCTCGGGTGCTGGTGCCACCATCTTAGCTAAGGGAACTTGCAGCTTCACAGCCGGGTTGCACGAATCGCATGCACTTTATGAATAGGCAGGCTGCAGGGGAAGGGTGCAAACTTCCTGCTCACTTTGCTGTGGCGCACTGAGTCGGAAATCTGTCTAAAACCAGGTAACCTCTCCCCCCCAAAAGGTGTCAAATGTGACATCAGAGGGGGGAGGAGGCAAACAAGCGGATCTTTCACTTTTGGGCGGAGCTCCGCTTTAACGCGTTGCCAAAATTGGAAGAGCCTTTAGACACAGCTCTCAGTCAGCAATAACGATCGATAGCCAGCAGGACTGGCTCCTGGCCATGTGACCACTTGGACAGCGAATCACAGCGGTCACATGGTTGACCATGCCCCCCCCCCCCCAAAAGGCATACAGATCCTACTAAAGGGTTAAAGCGTTTAATCACCCTTCCTCCAGCGCTGCACTCTCGCCGGTCACCATTGGCCGGTCAGCTTCTGAGTACTAATTTCCGATCGCTTTTATTGTCTTGGCCAAGATGATGTCATGCCTGTGCATGCGCAGGGGAGGAGTTTTATAAATCCGTGGCGGCATTGCCGAAAACTGTGCGATGATCTGCGGGTGCACAAGGCGGACAGACGGGTCAAGGAACCAGTCATGTGACATAACTAAAACTACAATCCTGATTTCAGGGGGTGACATTAATACTGGACAGAGCTGGGCAGTTATACACATGTTGAAAACAGGGATCTGGCAGCGAAAGGGTTAAGATTTGAGCCAGTAGATTGTAAGCTCTGCAGGCAAGGTTCTCCATCCTACAAGTGTATTCTTATGGCTGTGCTTGTTTACATACACCCCAATGGAGGTTACATACACCCCTATGGACCTCCCACACTGTATGTACATCAGTCTACAGCACTCTGCACCACGGCTGCTGACGGCGCTACATCCCTCCTTTGTACTATAGAAGGTATGTAACCCGTGCAGCAGCAGTGAACGTCCGCCTGCCCACCCTGGACCCGATGCGGCTACTATATACAAGTACTTACCCTTCCGCTCCGATACGTTAACCAGCCAGCTTTCTCTCTGTTCAAATTCAAACCAGGCGGCGGCTAGCCCGGACCAAAGTCCCGCCTAGGGCCTCCGCCAATCAGCGCATAGCTCTGGCGCCGCTCGAAGCCCTACTGGACAGTTTTTAAAAACAAGGCTGCAAAACGGGCTAATCTAGCCAATGGGGAATAGGGAAACGTCACGACGCGGCGGCGGTTGTGTTTTGGGAAATGTGGCTGAAGGTTTTGTCCTCAGTGTAGGAGCCATTTTGTCGAAGATAGCTGTGGGTGGGACTTCGAGAAAATGACGTCCAGTTAGAAGACTAAAACACTGAATATTAAATATTAAAAAATATTTCGATCTTACCTTTTCTTCTCACAGTCATTCCAATTTCATATTTGCTCATTATATATATGTGTGTATATATACAGTGTATATATATATATACATTATATATATATATATATATATATATATATATATATATATATATATATATATATATATATATGCTATGGGTGTGATGGCTGTATTTGTTTCCTTTTTTTTTTTCACCTGGTGATCCTCCGGTGTTCTATCAGAATACTGCTACCCATCAGAAAATGCAACGGATGGAGGAGCACAGGGGGCATCTTTGGATAGCAGCATTATCAGTCTGGGGGAAGGGGAGTGTTAGATGTATTTGCAGATTTAGATACACTAACAAACTGAAGCCAAACTCCCACACTGCACTTACACAAGCAATTACAGCAACAGTTTTTCCTTATGGCAAATAGGTTTTATATAAACAAATAAAAGCTGATCATTGTAGCCCCCCCCCCTATCAGTTTTACTAAACCCACAACACTAAAATCAGTCTGTATATGCAGTAAAGCATGCTTGTTATACTCACTGTGGAACCTAAGGGGTTAATCCTCTGCATTGTGTAAAAAGTTTGTTTGATCCTGTCTTCTCTGATCCTCCTTCACTGTCCCCAATCCATCTCCCGATATAACAGAGGTTAGGGGATGAGCTGCACATGCTCAGTTTGGTGTGTATTGTTACAGAGGTTTTTTTTTTTGGGAGTGTGCATGTGATCAGCACGCGGCCAATCAGCACTGTCCAGACAGATGGTCAGGGGTCCCACATCTTCATAGAACAGTCAGAAAATGCACGATCGGACTGTGTTGTCAGAAATTCCGATCATGTGTGGGCTCCATCAGACTTTTTCCATCGGAATTTCCTACACACAAAGTTTGAGATGTGGATCTCAAATTTTCTAACAACAAAATCCGATCGTTTAAATTCCGATTGTGTGTAGACAGTTCTGACGCACAAGGTGCCACGCATGCACAGAATAAATTATGAGACGAAAGCTGTTGGCTACTGGTCCCGTCATACGTGTTTTACGTCACCGCGTTCTGAACGATCTAATTTTCCAACAACTTTCTAAGACCGTGTGTATGCTAAACAAGTTTGGGTCAAAATACAGGTCCTTCTCAAAAAATTAGCATATTGTGATAAAGTTCATTATTTTCTGTAATGTACTGATAAACATTAGACTTTCATATATTTTAGATTCATTACACACAACTGAAGTAGTTCAAGCCTTTTCTTGTTTTAATATTGATGATTTTGGCATACAGCTCATGAAAACCCAAAATTCCTATCTCCAAAAATTAGCATATCATGAAAAGGTTCTCTAAACAAGCTATTAACCTAATCATCTGAATCAACTAATTAACTCTAAACACCTGCAAAAGATTCCTGAGGCTTTTAAAAACTCCCAGCCTGGTTCATTACTCAAAACCGCAATTATGGGTAAGACTGCCGACCTGACTGCTGTCCAGAAGGCCATCATTGACACCCTCAAGCAAGAGGGTAAGACACAGAAAGAAATTTCTGAACGAATAGGCTGTTCCCAGAGTGCTGTATCAAGGCACCTCAGTGGGAAGTCTGTGGGAAGGAAAAAGTGTGGCAGAAAACGCTGCACAACGAGAAGAGGTGACCGGACCCTGAAGAAGATTGTGGAGAAGGACCGATTCCAGACCTTGGAGGACCTGCGGAAGCAGTGGACTGAGTCTGGAGTAGAAACGTCCAGAGCCACCGTGAACAGGCGTGTGCAGGAAATGGGCTACAGGTGCCGCATTCCCCAGGTCAAGCCACTTTTGAACCAGAAACAGCGGCAGAAGCGCCTGACCTGGGCTACAGAGAAGCAGCACTGGACTGTTGCTCAGTGGTCCAAAGTACTTTTTTCGGATGAAAGCAAATTTTGCATGTCATTCGGAAATCAAGGTGCCAGAGTCTGGAGGAAGACTGGGGAGAGGGAAATGCCAAAATGTCTGAGGTCCAGTGTCAAGTACCCACAGTCAGTGATGGTCTGGGGTGCCATGTCAGCTGCTGGTGTTGGTCCTCTTTGTTTTATCAAGGGCAGGGTCAATGCAGCTAGCTATCAGGAGATTTTGGAGCACTTCATGCTTCCATCTGCTGAAAAGCTTTATGGAGATGAAGATTTCATTTTTCAGCACGACCTGGCACCTGCTCACAGTGCCAAAACCACTGGTAAATGGTTTACTGACCATGGTATTACTGTGCTCAATTGGCCTGCCAACTCTCCTGACCTGAACCCCATAGAGAATCTGTGGGATATTGGGAAGAGAAAGTTGAGAGACACAAGACCCAACACTCTGGATGAGCTTAAGGCCGCTATCGAAGCATCCTGGGCCTCCATAACATCTCAGAAGTGCCACAGGCTGGTTGCCTCCATGCCACGCCGCATTGAAGCAGTCATTTCTGCACAAGGATTCCCGACCAAGTATTGAGTGCATAACTGAACATGATTATTTGAAGGTTGACTTTTTTTGTATTAAAAACACTTTTCTTTTATTGGTCGGATGAAATATGCTAATTTTTTGAGATAGGATTTTGGGGTTTTCAGGAGCTGTATGCCAAAATCATCAATATTAAAACAAGAAAAGGCTTGAACTACTTCAGTTGTGTGTAATGAATCTAAAATATATGAAAGTCTAATGTTTTATCAGTACATTACAGAAAATAATGAACTTTATCACAATATGCTAATTTTTTGAGAAGGACCTGTATTTCGGAAAAAATCTGACAGATTTAGTCATTGGAATGTTCAACCGTGTGTACAGGGCATCAGAGGAGAATGAAAACTCATCCTACAAGCTTTAACCAGACACTGATAGAAGTCACAAGACTGCTATATACGGCTGATGAGAAAATGTATTTAGCGGTTTATTTATATTTACTAAAATAATTGCATTTCCATGTTCTGGGTAAGGTGGGGGACCAGATATAGTGAATGCAGAGTCCTGGGTTTAGTAACACTTTAAAACAGAGCTAAAGTCATAAACAACAAGCAGATAACCTATTTATTGCAGAAGAAACATGGCTGCCCACTCACTGTCTTTCTCTAGCATGTAAACTGAGCTGTGCATGCGCAGCTCAGCTTTCATCGCCAATATGGTCCCTATGTGCCGGGATGACTCCTGTGAATGTGCAGAGGTGACATCATCCCACACCAGCCAATGAAGATGGCCAAAGACCAACACTCAGAATAAGATGCCGGCACACCAGTAAAGGATGGGGACCGTTGAAGAAAAGGTAGGTTTAACTCCGGTTTAAATGGTTTGTCTCATCCCTCTAACTGACACTTTTGCTAGACAGCATGATCTGTTAAAGAGGTTGTAAACCTCCAAAAAAAAAAAAAAAACAGAGCTACTTCCAGGTTTGCGGGCTCCGGCGCTGAGATTGGCTGGAGCCGCGATGATGTCACTCCCGACGCACGGATGCTGCCGATCACAGCATGTTCCCTGAAGAAACGGCATGAGCTGGCAGTTTCTTCAGTGTGCATGTGCTGATGATGTTGGCCGCATTGTATATAGTAAATATCTCCTAAACGGTGCAAGTTTAGAAGATATTTACAGTACCTACAGGTAAGCCTCATTATAGGTTTACCAATACGTACAATTAACCACTTCAATACCGGGCACTTAGACACCTTCCTGCCCAGGCCAATTTTCAGCTTTCAGCGCTGTCCCAATTTGAATGACAATTGTGCAGTCATACAACACTGTACCCAAACATTTTTTTTATCATTTTGTTCCCACAAATAGAGCTTTCTTTTGGGGGTATTTGATCACCTCTGCGGTTTTTATTTTTTGCGCAATAATAAAAGACAGAAAATTTGGAAAAAAAAAAGGAAAATTTATATCAAATACTTACCGTAATTTTCCTTTCCTGATGGGCTCCATGGCAGCATACGTGTGGGTTAGCCCCGCCTCCATAATTACCCAATAGGACCTCTACTCCCATAAATCTTTGCTCCAAGCTGCTATCCGTGTTCCGTAACTAGCCTACTCCAACATTTGGGAGGGAACTCCTGCTGCCATGGAGCCCATCAGGAAAGGAAAATTACGGTAAGTATTTGATATAAATTTTCCTTTTTCCTGACAGGCTCCATGGCAGCATACGTGTGGGAAATAACTCGCCAAACACACCCGGGTGGGCTAAAAATGTTGAGCAAAGAAACTAGAATTTTATTTTTCATTGTCCACTGACAATACTTGTAAACCAAAATTAACAGAAGAGAGCGCAGCTGGCTCTACACAATAATGGGAAACAAAGGTATTAATTGAAGACCAGGAAGCTGCTCTGCAGATCACTTCTGGTGCGACATGTCGAACTGCTGCCCAAGAGGTCGACATGCCCCGAGTTGAATGAGCCGTCACTGCCTCAGGAGGAACCATGCCCTTTGCCTTGTATGCCCTTTGAATCGTTTGGACCACCCAAGATGAGATTGATCTAACTGATGCTCGCATCCCTTTATTTTTTCCATGAAGAAGGACAAAAAGAAAGTCTGTTCGTCTGAACGAGGCTGTAGCGTCCAGATATTGTTTCAAGGTGCGACCAACATCCAGGGGATGAATCTCTTGGTTGTCTGACATTCTAAACGTAGGTAGCACGATCTCCTGATTTTCGTGAAATACTGATGTGACTTTTGGATTTGACCCAAGCATAGGGATCAGGACCACTCTGTCCGGAAAGAAAGTTAGAAATGGTTCAACTGACCCAAGATTCCTAATTTCCGACACTCTTTTGGCTGAAGTTATTGCCACCAAAAACACCGTCTTGATAGTGAGATCTCCTAAAGACAGGGGAACGTCCAAACTTTTCCCAAGATCAGAAAGAAAGTCCAGTACTAATGGAAGGTCCCATTTGGGAAACCTGGGCCTTCTTTGTGGCCTAAGCCTGATGGCTCCTTTAAAGAATTGTTGTATTAATGTATGATTCGCCCACGAAACTCCTGTAAAGGCTGAAATGGCTGAAACTTGTACTCTAAGAGAACTAACTGCCAGAGACAAGTCTAACCCTGACTGAAGGAAAGACAAGATATCTTGAACTGCCGGAGAATTATATGAATTTGACCTAGAAGACATGTGGCCCATAAATCTGGCCCATATACGCTCGTACACTTTATTGGTACTCTTCCGTCTGGCACTAAGAAGGGTTGGAATCGCTTCTTCTGGGCAACCTAGAGCTTCTAGCCTTCCCCTCTCAAGAACCATGCCCTGAGGTGTAGACAGGATGGGCACGGGTGTAACAGTGTGCCTTGAGACAGTAGATCTGGCCTGAGAGGCAGGGGAACTGGGTCCTGATAGCTGAGGAGCAACAGCAGAGGAAACCAAGGCCTGTTGGGCCAGAATGGTATTATCGCAATGATTTCCACCTTCTCCCCTCTGAGCCTGCGAAGGAACTGTAGGATTACAGGAACTGGAGGGAAGGCGTAGGCTCTCTGGAACTTCCAACAATCCGTGAGAGCATCTATCCCGAACGCCTGAGGATCCCTGAACCTCGAGTAGTATCTGTGCATCTTGCGATTGTACGGCGAAGCGAACAGATCGACCTCTGGAGATACTCCCAGAGTCAGAAGCCACTCGAAGACATCCCTGTGAAGGGACCACTCGTTGTTGTCTATTTTGACCCTTGACAGATAATCTGCTTGAACATTCTGGACCCCTGGGATGTATACAGCAGAAATGTTGACCACATTCTTCTGAGCCCAGTTCATTATCGGTTCTACTTCTCGTAGTAGAGACCCACTGCGAGTCCCTCCTTGTTTCTTTATATAGGCCACCGCAGTTGTGTTGTCCAGTCTTAACATTACTGATGACCCTGCCACCAGATGGCGAAATGCTATGAGTGCTTGAAAGGCTGCTCTCAACTCCAGGATGTTGGAGACTACATACAGCGACGGGAACGACCACCTTCCTTGAGCTACTTCCGTAAGGCAATGAGCGCCCCAACCTTTGTTGCTGGCATCTGAGGTTATTATTACCCAGGAAATGGGGACTATCGAATGATGGTTGCGTAGATTCTTCCCTTGAAGCCACCAGAGGAGAGACATCCTCATCGCTGGTGTAAGGAGTATGCGCTGTGTTTGATTGGACGAGTCCCACTGTTGCAGAAACCCTTTCTGGAAGGGACGAGTGTGCCACTGGGCCCACTTCACCATAGGGATGGTGGACGTCATTGTGCCGATCACTTTCAAGCATTGTAGAGCCGAAAGATGAGATGATTCCCAAGCCTTGTGAATCCTGTCCCGGATAACACAGATTTTTTCCTCTGGCAGAGAGATAGTGCCTTTTAATGTGTCGAACTGAGCCCCTAGAAACACGATCACTTGAGTTGGAACCAGATGGCTCTTCTCTAGGTTCAGGAGCCAACCAAACGTCTGTAGAGTGGAGATGACTAAACTCTTGTGTTCCAGAATTTGATCTCTGTCTTGAGATAATAGGAGCAAATCGTCCAGATAATGATGGAGACGAACTCCTTTGACTCGTAAAAGAGCTACTATCGCTAGGAGGACCTTGGAGAAGACCCGAGGAGATGTTGTCAACCCGAATGGGAGACAGGTAAACTGGAGGTGTTGATCGCCAACTGCGAAACGGAGAAATTGCTGGAAATCCCTTGCTACTGGCACGTGAAAGTATGCGTCCTTCAGATCGATTGAGATTAACCAATCCCCTAGCTGCACCGACTGTTGGATTGTAAGAAGAGACTCCATTTTGAACTTTTCCTTGCGAATGAAGGAATTGAGGAAGGTCAAATCTATCACTGGCCTCCATGCGCCATTTCTTTTCTGAACCATAAATAGAGGAGAATACATGCCTTCGCCACGTTCGTCTTCTGGCACTGGCACGGCTGCGCCTTGATCCAGCAAACAACTTACGTAGGTCAATAGGACCTGTTTCTTTTCCTCCGAGCCTGGAATCGTTGTGGGAATGAACCTTAATCTCGGAGTGTTGATGAAAGTCCACTTGTGACCCGAGGAAACCGTCTTGACGGTCCAATAATCTTGAATTGAGGCCGCCCAAACATGTCGGTAGTGAAGAAGGCGAGCCCCCACCTGACATGATTGAGCGGGCCCAATTTCAAAAAGATTTGGTAGAATCTTGATTACCTGCGGAAGCCCCCTTTGAGGTTTTCTTAAGGGAGGATTGTCTGGACCTCCAAGATCTAGAGAACTCCCTGCCGGGTCTATAACTGCGCGCTTCTCTAGCGCGATCCGAGGTCTGCCTTCTTGGAAAGATACGTTTTTGGTTTTGAAGACGTCTGTCTTGAGGGAGGAACCCAGACCTCCCACCTGTGGCCCGGGATATGGCGCTATCTAGTTTATTACCAAACAAGGAGGTTCCCTCAAATGGTATACGACACCATGCCTGCTTAGATGTTGGATCCGCCAACCAGGGACGGAGCCACAAAGCACGGCGTGCCGAGACTGCTGCCAACATAGCCCGAGACAGAAGGCGGGTAATGTCAATAGATGCCTCCCCCAAAAAGGCTGATGCCATTCTGATCTCCTGAATGGGAGAGTCTTTAGCCGTATTCACCGAGATACCTCTCAAGAACTCTTCAACATTGTCGGCCCATGTTTCAATAGCCTTTGAGACTGCGGCTAAAGCCAAAGTTGGTTTACAAGCCATCCCTGAAGTTAGATATATTCTTTTCAGATCTGAGTCAATTCTTCTCTCTAACGGATCTTTGAAAGATACCGTGTCCTCCAAAGGGAGAGTCACGTATTTTACTAAACGCATAAGTGCTGCGTCTACCAGAGGAGCTGATTCAAGGTGCTTCACATCATCCTCCTTAAAGGGGTACAATTTAGACACCTTTGATTGCATGGAGCTCTTCCTATCAATCTTGCTCCACTCTTCAGTAATGATTTCTCCCAATTCAGATAGGAAAGGAAAATGTTGCCGTTCCTTTTTGAGTTGTTTGAAAAACTTTCTTTGTTTGGGGAGGGGAGAAGTAGTGGGTTCTTCCCATTTTAAAGCTTCTTTCACTGCCTTGACAAGAGCAGGTACTAAAGCATAATCAAATCCTACTCCTGGATCCTCTGGATCCGATTCTCTGTCAGACAAGAGCACAGAGTGGTGGCTTGGTTGAGAAGATTCCCCAGTCTCTTGTAAGAGCCCTTCACCACCTGAAGGACATAATGGGTCTGAGGGGGATTCCATAGCGTGATGAGCTTCCCTCTGCTGCAGGGATTCCTTTACCACCCTTCTCACCATAGATTCTAAGCGTTGATCCGCACCATCTCTTTCATCTGCGACTTTAGAGAAGCAATGATCACAGAGCGATTTGTCTGATGGGATGGGCATCTTACAGCCCCAACATGAATTAACTGGTCCTCTGCTTGAGTGCGAGTGACCACTGCGTTGTTCAGATCTGGAAGACCTACGGTAACCAGACTTTGATGATGATTTGCGGTGGTGCGATTTTGACGATCCACTGCGACTATGCGCACTGTAATGCGGTTCAGACCTAGAAGGGCTATAAGGAAATATACAAGAAAAGAGAGAGATACAGACCAGGCTGGTATCAAATGCTAAGGAATACTCCACAAATACACAGCAATCCAGCCATGCACATACCTGTTACAAGCGGGCAGGTCACTGGTAGGCAGTGAGGCATCCATGACTAAAAACGCTGACTGTAACAACAATAAACCCTCATAAGCAGCCATACAAAACACAGGAGCAACAATACATCAGAGCAGATCATAACCTACCTTACACCAACCAGAGAATGGCCCCGGGAAGTTGCTGAATCTCCTGCAATCATTCCCAAATCCTGACATCTCTCACTGTGTTTTAAATATGGCGCCCATGACGTCATCAGCGGCGTCAGACGCGAGATGCCCGCGCGCATGCGCGGGAACCAAGCCTCGCTTTGGATATGGGTCTGCGCATGCGCAGAACGCAGCGCTGGACCCGGAAACAGGGGGAGAAAGGCTGCTGGAACGCGGAAGCGTCAGCGCCTATACACAAGAACCAGCTGGCATATGAAAAGACACAGGTAGAAAAGAAAACACATAAACACTGCTGCCATGAAAAACGGAATTTTTACAGCTCACCACTCCACCAACGATCGTCTGGCCGAACAGGTTCAAGCACACACCACCGATCCACCGGGCAGATAATGGCCACCTTACATAGCAGGTAATAAGCCGTGCGCACTTATCTTCGGATAAACAAAGTCTTCAGCGCTACTCTGCCATACACTCCATACCCATGCTTAACAGACAGGGCCTATCGGAGGAACAAAAAGCTTGATAGTCAGCCGACTTGATCGTAGTGAAGATCTCTTCAGATAGGAAACACCTGTCCTATGGAGGAGGACAAAAAAGGAACACGGATAGCAGCTTGGAGCAAAGATTTATGGGAGTAGAGGTCCTATTGGGTAATTATGGAGGCGGGGCTAACCCACACGTATGCTGCCATGGAGCCTGTCAGGAAAACAAGTTTTTCTTTGTTTCTGTTAAATTTTTTTGTAAATAAGTATGTTTTCTTCTTCAATGATGGGCACAGAGGAGGTATCACCAATGAGGTGGCACTGATAGGCAGCACTGATGGGTACATATGGGTGACACTGATAGGTGGCACGGATGGGCACTGATAGGTGACACTGATGTCATGTGTTATATAATGATGCCAGTCAGTGCCCATTTGTGTGCACTGATTGGCACAGATTGGGCATAATTTGCACATGTGGCTGGCCATGGGGTACATACCTGGTCATCCACATGTTGCCCCCTTCCCTGGTGGTCCTAGCGGCTTCCCTGGTGGTCTAGTGTGGGCATCCAAGGGGGGGCTGCGCTGATAAACAATCAGCGCAGACCCCCCCCCATCAGGAGAGCCGCTGATTGGCTCTCCTCTACTCGCATCTGTCAGACGCGAGTGAGGAAAAACCAATCAATGGCTCTTCCTGTTGACATTGTGATTAGCCGTGATTGGACACGGCTGATCACGTGGTAAAGAGTCTCCGTCAGAGGATCTTTACCAAGATCGGTGTAGTGTTGTGTCAGACTGACACACCGCACCACCGATCGCCGCTATGCGCACCCCCATGGGCGTGCGGCGGCTCTTATCCTGAAGGACATCATATGATGCTCAGTTAGGATAGCTGAACCACTTCCTTCATTCTGCTATAGACCAGGCGGGAAGTGGTTAAAGAGGAAGACTTCACTTCCTGTTTAGGAAGTTAAAAAATCAGCAGGTGAAAATAAAGAAAAAAAACATATACATATACTACTAATGGCAGTGATGGCAGTGATCAACTGCATATAGCGGGACTGCGATAGTATAGCAATCTGACACTGACACTTTATGGGAACCAGTGACACTAATAGTGATCAGTGCTAAAAATATGCACTGTCACTGTAATAATGACACTGCATAAAAATAAACTATGCTGCTCTCAATACAGAATAATGTACCTGCTATTGCTGTAGGCCATTTTTGCTCCTCCAAAGGCCTGCCCGAAAAAGGACATTGCTGTGATGCTTCAACCGACTCTCCAGCCATTGATGTAGTACAAGATGTCATTACTTTACCTTACTGAGCACCACTATTTTATTTAATTTTGCTATACTAATCCCTCACATGCACAACAATTGCTTGAGTGGGACGATTCGATTTACACATTGCCATGGTAACGGCAATGTACTCGCCAGCAATTACGTGGCATTTCCAGTGTTCAAAAACATAATAATCTGCCGCGCTGATAGCGACAATATGAAAAAACGCATCAATTTAGTGCAAAACACAAAATAAAAAAAGTATATAAATAGATGAAAGTCCACTTCAATTGTGCATATAATAAAAAAGTGACAAAGTGACAATCCCAATGCAATAAAGAGGCACCACTATGTGGTGAAATGTGTTTGGTTGAGAGGAAGTCCGTGATCACCATGTGAACCGTCACCGCTATAGGGAATAGACACTTATCAGAACACACAGACTATTATGGAGTCAAATCAGCCTGTGAATAATATCCTATCATGGGGTACTGCAACCCATGTTGCTTGATCAGATTCCCATGGCGACTCCAATTTCCCAGATGTATATTAGATATGTATGGAAACCATTACATTGCGAGATTCCACCATGAAATCAGAATAGAAATGCCCACAGTGTGAATCCATAAGAATGTATGCCCCTGATGGTGTCAGTTATGACAAAACATGTTGGGTGGAGCTAATACACGTGACATTGCCACACCTGTTCGAATTGTTTGTACTAGCTGGAGACACTTGCAGTATTACTTGGGAAAATTTTATACGTACAGCGCTGCTTTCCTGGCTCACGTGAGTAGTTTTGTACTTTGGTTTTAATAAAAATCATTTATGGATTCACACTACATGGGCATTTCTATTGATTTCATGGTGGAATCTCGCAATGTAATGTTGGCAGTACCCAATGACAGGATATTATTTACAAGCTGATTTGATCCCGCAATAGATTCCGTTGTGGTGAGCCCCCTGGTTCACACCAGTGCGGCTTTAAAATCTCACTACTTCTGCTGGCCCAATCAAGGACATTCACAGAGTTGTCCCGTAGCCACTCCTTTGTTATCTTATTTACATATACTTTAAGCAAAAGTCTCATCACTCCAAATGACTTTGTGGCAGAAGGTGTGAGGCTTGTCACTGCGCTGTTTGGCGTATTGGAAGCGGGATACTTTGTGGCATTTGCGTAGTAATGGCTTTCTTCTGGCGACTCGACCATGCAGCCCATCTTTCTTCAAGTTCCTCCTTATTGTGCATCTTGAAACAGCCCCACCACGTTTTCAGAGAGTCCTGTATTACAAGTTATTTGCGGGGTTTTCTTTGCATCCCGAACAATTTTCCTGGCAGTTGTGGCTGACATTTTAGTTGGTCTACCTGACCGTGGTTTGGTTTCTACAGAAACCCTCATTTTCCACTTCTTGATTAGAGTTTGAACATTGCTGATAGGCAGTCTCAATTCCGTGGATATCTTTTTATATTGCTTTCCTGTTTTATACAGTTCGACTACCTTTTCCCACAGATCATTTGACAATTCTTTTGCTTTCCCCATGACTCAAAATCCAGAAAAGTCAGTGCAGCATTGGATGAAAGATGCAAGGGTATGCAGGAGTCCAGAAACTCATTGACCTTTTTATACACACACACTAATCACAAGCAAACAGATCACAGGTGAGGATGGTTACATTTAATAGCCATTCAAACCCCTTTGTGACAACTTGTGTGCAGTTAGCAGGCCAAAATCACCAGGGTATGTAAACTTTTGATCAAGGTTATTTGGGTAGTTTCTGTTGCCATTCTAATTTAAAAAAAAGAGTAAACACATTTGATTGATAATAAATGGCTTCAGCCAAACATTTGTGAAAGAAACATTTTTGTGTCGTCATACATATTCTCTGAAAAAATGGCCAAGAAATTATAAATTCTGCCCAGGTATGTAAACTTATGAGCAGAACTTTATATATATATATATACATACACACACACACACACACACACACACAGCATCTCACAAAAGTGAGTGCACCCCTCACATTTCTGTAAATATTGTATTATACTTTTCATGTGACAACACTGAGGAAATAACACTTTGCTACAATGTAAAGGAGTGTACAGCTTGTGAATGAATGAACAACAACTTGTATAACAGTGTATATTTGCTGTCCCCTCAAAATAACTCAACACACAGCCATTAATGTCTAAACCACTGGCAACAAAAGTGAGTACACCCCTAAGTGAAAATGTCCCAATTGGGCCCAAAGTGTCAATATTTTGTGTGGCCATTATTTTCCAGCACTGCCTTAACCCTCTTGGGCATGGAGTTCACCAGAGCTTCACAGGTTGCCACTGGAGTCCTCTTCCACTCCTCCATGACGACATCACGGGCCTGGTGGATGTTAGAGACCTTGCACTCCTCCACCTTCCATTTGAGGATGCAACACAGATCAATAGGGTTAAGGTCTGGAGACCTGCTTGGCCAGTCCATCACCTTTACCTTTTTCTTTAGCAAGGCAGTGGTCGTTATGTTGGAATACTGCCCTGCGGCCCAGTCTCTGAAGGGAGGGGATCATGCTCTGCTTTGGTATGTCACAGTACATGTTGGCATTCATGGTTCCCTCAATGATCTGTAGCCCCCCAGTGCCGGCAGCACACATGCAGCCCCAGACCATGACACTCCCACCACCATGCTTGACTGTAGGCAAGACGCACTTGTCTTTGTACTCCTCACCTGCTTGCCACCACACACGCTTTACACCATCTGAACCAAATACATTTATATTGGTCTCAACAGAGCACAGGATATGGTTCCAGTAATCCTTGTCCTTAGTCTGCTTGTCTTCAGCAAAACTGTTTGCTGGCTTTCTTGTGCATCACCTTTAGAAGAGGCTTCCTTCTGGGACAACAGCCATACAGACCAATTTGATGCAGTGTGTGGCGTATGGTCTGAGCACTGACAGGCTCAACCTCTGTAGCAATGCTGGCAGCACTCATACGTCTATTTCTCAAAGACAACCTCTGAATATGACGCTGAGCATGTGCACTCAACTTCTTTGGTCGACCTTGGCGAGGCCTGTTCCGAGTGGAACCTGTCCTGTTAAACCGCTGTATGGTCTTGGCCACCGTGCTGCAGCTCAGTTTCAGGATCTTGGCATCTTCTTATAGCCTAGGCCATCTTTATGTAGAACAAAACTCTTTTTATCAGATCCTCAGAGAGCTCTTCACCATGAGGTTCCATGTTGAATTTCCAGTGACCAGTATGAGCGAGTGAGAGCGATAACAGCAAATTTAACACACCTGCACCCCATTCACACCCGAGACCTTGTAACAGTAACGAGTCACATGACACCATGGAGGGAAAATGGCAAATTGAGCCCAATTTAGACAATTTTACTTAGGGGTGTACTCGCTTTTGTTTCCAGCGGTTTAAACATTACTGGCTGTGTGTTGAGTTATTTTGAGGGGACAGGAAATGTACACTGTTATACAAGCTGTACACTCACTACTTTACATTGTAGCAAAGTGTCATTTCTTCAGTGTTGTCACATGAAAAATATTTACATAAATGTGAGGGGTGTACTCACTTTTGTGAGATAGTGTGTGTGTATATATATATATATATATATATATATATAGATTGTAAGCTCTAACGAGCAGGGCCCTCTGATTCCTCTTGTACCAAATTGTAATGTAACTGTAATGTCTATGTCTGCCCTCATGTTGTAAAGCGCTGAGCAAACTGTTGACGCTATATAAAACCTGGAATATATATATATATATATATATATATATATATATATATATATATATATATATATATATATATATATATATATATATATATATATATATATATATTTATTTATTTCTTTTTTTCATGAGAAGTACATGCATTGCATGCTAAGTGCTGTGTATGTTTTCAGGTGTTTATTACCTCTCAAAGATCATAATACTCCCCTGACAATAAAAGTTATATTATCCATTAAATAAACAAAGTTAAAGCAAGAAAAAAAAATGTAGTCAACATTTTATTTTGTAAAACTGATTACATAACACCACACTATATCTAAAAGCAAAAAACAAAACAAAAATAAAATATGTCATTTTCTTGACAATGGAGGGTCATTGACAAAAAGTCGAAGAGTAAGAAGAGCAATTTTTTTAAGTCTGAATATAGATGGGCAGAAGTTTTACCGCCACTAACAGGCAGTGACACCATTTGCTTTAAAACCTGCTGGCAAACACTTCAATCGTCAGTGCAACTTAGCACAACGTCCAGCAAGTTAAGAAAATTGTTGGGTGCAATAGTGAGGGCGCTTCCATACTATGGCAGAAATTTTCACTGTTTCTTAGGGAGCAATTATACCACAAAATTCTCATCAATTCATCGTACCGGGCTATCAGAATCAGAGCATATATTTTCAAGTCAGCCATGGTTGTAACAGATACATTTTAACCCCTTCCCAATGGCCCTTTAAGTGAGTTCTAAATGTCAGGACAGATGTACGTATCATGAGATCACTGTAATAGACTATCACAGTGGTGACATAAGAAGCCCATCCTGCTGGCTCCCAATCATAAACAAGAGACCATTATCTTTCTGTGCCAGCTTGGTCACTGTGCGGGGAGCACACAATGAGCATGCTCTCAGCAAAGAAACCTTGGTCCTAATGGACGCATGTGTGTGAACTGCTCTGTAGTTTGTTTCACATCCAATATAATGGAATATTGTACAAACTTCTATCTGTAAGTGCTTTACTATATGGTAAAATTGATGCTGACCTCCCCTCTAAAATATTGATTCAGGGCGTTTCCAGTGAAGCGTACTGTTAATAAGGACATCATAGACAATTGTGCTCTTCCAATAGTTTGGGGGAAGACCCTTTTATGTTCCAGCAGGACTGTGCCCCTGTGCAGAAAGCCATCATCATAAAGACATGATTTGATGAGTTTGGTGTGGGGTAGTAATGAGTTAAAGTTCAGGCCGATCCCTCAGGACAGCAGGCTACCGGGCCCAATCAGCTGCAGGATTCCCCACCACACAGGCACACATGAAGAGGCAGGGATTCTAGTGACATCATTAACCTAATATGGCCACATTGCCCAAGTATGGCTATATCATTGACCAAATAGGACCATGCGGCCATATTAGGTTATCAATGTCATCAGAATCTCCTGCCCCTTTGTTGGGTATGGCCATAGGACGGGGAATACCTGGGCTGCAGATGACTGATCCAGCTGCCTGATATCATGTGATAACTTCTGCCTACAACTTAACGCATCACTAGTGTGGAAAAACCTGAGAGTACTGTACTAAGCCCTACAGAACACCTTTGTGATGTATTAAGATTGCTGAATATGAGCCAGGTCTTCTCACCCAACATGAATACCTGATCTCCAAATGCTCTTTTGGCTGAATGGGCACCAACATCCTCCAAAATTGCAAGGCAAGTCTTTCAAAGATAGTGAATGATGTTGGGGGGTGTCCATGAAATTTTGACCAGAATTACTGGCTATGACCTGACGTTCGCAGTGATACCACCTCACATGTGTGGGACCAAAATTTTACACTGTTGCTGTCATTTTTTTTATCACTTGTATTGCTGTCACAAGGCACGCAAGCATTCTTGTGACAGCAATAGGCATGTGACGTGTAATCTTGTAGACATGTAAACATGTAGTCTATAAGACCCCAAAGCCCTCCTCTTCACTTAAAGGGGTGCATGAAGGTGAAAAACCTTTACTGCAGCAGCGCCCCCCTTATACTTACCTGAGCCCCATAATTCCCATGATGGGAATGAGCACCCCAGCTCCTGATTGGATAGATTGATGGCAGTGCAGCCATTGGCTCCCACTGCTGTCAATCAAATCCAAAGATGCAGGCCCAGGGGCGGTACAGAGTCCTGCTTTCTGTGTCAATGGACGTAGCAGCAGGACACGAGAGCGCACCCACACGGGTGCCCTGTAGGAGAGCACTTCTCCGATGGGACACTCGAAAAGAGGAGGAGCCAGGAGCGCCGCTGAGGGACCCCAGAAGAGAAGGATCGGGGCCGCTCTGTGCATAACTGCATGGCAGAGGTAAGTATGACGTGGTTTTTTTTACAAAAAAAAAACAAAAAAAAAAACTGAACCTTTAAAACTATTTGGAGAGCTCTGTTTTTGATATTTGAAAATGGCACTGTTTACATCCGGGTAAACCGGAAGTGACGTCAACCCACTGCTTTCAAGTTACTATACCGAACAGCCGTTCCTGGTTTTGTCTGGCTGGCCAGCGAATGGGCGGGCTTAACTGGCAGTTAGGGTCCCCCGGTGGGGCGGAACAGTCCAAGCAAGCCTCCTCCCACTGCTTGTAATAGCAATTGTGCAGCTAGTTAGCAGCTCCAATTGCTATTAAAAGAGAGCCGACTGCCGGCTCTAAAGAATCGGTACTAGGATGATGAATACAGCTGCAGGCATCATCCCGGTACAATCACTTGAAGACCAATGATGTACTAGGTACACGACTGGCTGACAAGCAGATAATCGATGGTATAATGTTACAGTCGATCCATGTAAATTAAAGGTAGTTGCAAAATTAAAGGAGCACCCCACTCAGAAGCGCACACATTCGTATTTTATTGACTCTGCACAACCGTTAAAAAGGATTCTAAAAGTTTCATTCTGTGCATCTAGCTACTCTGATAGCTGAAGTTCTATAGTCACCAATGTCATTGTATTCTGAATCTAAGCTTGGGGGAAAATGCAGCCCAGTGGGTTCCCTGGTCCTAGCAATCCCCACTTTGTCAGCCCACTGCAGGCTCACCCACACACACCAAAGTATAAGAGAAAGGTTGCATGGCACATAAATATGTCCTGCTAGGAAACAATTTGGTTAATCATGATATTTGCATACAAAAGGGTAAACCAAGTGCAGTTTTGACAGTTGAGCTGCCTCTTAGCAGAGCCAGATCATCCATGAGCATCCTAGTCAGAAGCCGCGGGTCTGATGAGCACCAATGGGGCCCAACTACAACCTTTAGTAAAATAAGGGAAGGCTTAAAAAGGTCAGCCTGCCCATCACCCCACAAGGCAAGATGCACTCATGTGTCTGATGGAGTGGGCAATGCACAAAGGGGCAGCTTCTCTGCAATCCTTATCAATTGTAAGGATCCCAGGGGGCGGGGCAAGCTGCCACTATGCCTAGAACCCCCATTGCGCCATAATCCACCTCTGCCACTGAGCATTTGCAAATATGTAAATGAACCCCTTTTGTTCCTACAACAAAACTGAATTCAATATCCTCCTGTAAGGTGAGTGCTCAAATATCACTTTATAGAAAAAAACAAACAAAAACAAACAAAAAAAAAAAACATCCTGACTACATTAAAGCTAAATTATGCTAAACAGGTAACATGTAAAAGTCTGCCTTGTTACAATTCACATTGTAAAAATATTTGTTTTTGTTTTTTTCCCTCCCGCAGGTCATTACGCTTAAGCTTGGTTAACATAATAAAAAATGAAAATCTGAAACCGGCAACTGGAAATCGCACAACTTTAAAAACGTCACTACACATGGAAATGTACATCATTTTACACTGCCCCGCTAATACAAAAAGTTGTCTCTTTGGACAAGTTGTTTCAGCTCTAAATTCACGTTGCTGTGGGCTGGTCATCAGAGGGATTCCTGCAGAGAAAAAAAAACAAACATAGGATGATGGTTAGTGCTTGCATTGATTTGTGACAGTCAGGGAGATAAATCATTGTAACACAATCGGAGTGTGACGATAGTGGCCATGGGTCTCTTGTTCTGCTTTTGTAACCCAAAGTCCTCGGATTCCTCCCCATGCCCCCCACAAGGCAGAATTTTCCAGTGCAGAGTTGGGATTAATACGAATGGAGGGATCTGTCGTAGGCACTTTTCAAGACTGCCAATTATACCCATCCTTTCTGCACTCCTCTCCGTTCACCGAATCTGTACTATAGGTTCAATGCAATCTTTGAATGGAGAAGAGGTGGATAAAAGGTCCGACTCCTCCACTCAGATCACTTTCTATTCATCTAGGCCAAACTTTCTAAACCAAGTGCCAGTTTACTGTACTTACTACTTTAGGCGGCCAGAAGTTGGTGTCAGTGGGAGGAATAGTGGCCCATCATTGGTGCCAGTGGGAGGAATAGTGGCCCATCATTGGTGCCAGTGGGAGGAATAGTGGCCCATCATTGGTGCCAGTGGGAGGAACAGTGGCCCATCATTGGTGCCAGTGGGAGGAATAGTGGCCCATCATTGGTGCCAGTGGGAGGAACAGTGCCCCATCATTGGTGCCAGTGGGAGGAACAGTGCCCCATCATTGGCGTTTGTGGTTGTAATAGTGTCTATCAGTGAGAAGAGCACTGCCCCAAGGGCCAGATAAAGGCAAGAAAAGGGCCACATCTGGCCTCCAGGCCGCAGTTTGGAGACCACTGATCTAAGCTATAGTACATTTTCTAAAAAAATGGAGGGGGGGGGGGCAGTCGGCACTCTTAAAGCGTGTCTATGACAGGTTCCCTGGCTCGCATTAACCCATGCAGCATTGGAAGAATACAGTTACTAGGGATCAGAGGATTTTGGATTTGAACTAAAACCACAGCCAAACAGCAAAAGGACACTTTGCACTGACTGTAAATACTGTGTGTGTTTGATCACAGATTGAGGTATAGAGTCAATCATTGGTTCTTTGCCACATGATCAGCTGTGTCCAATCAAATGTAAATAGACAATGCAAGAAACAGGTGCTCCTCACGTGGGCTCCAAATAAAGTTTATTGGAATATCCAAAAGAACACAGACAGACATCAGTAGTGGTCAAGGTAGATGCGTTTTACACAACAGAGATGTGCATAATTCATTACCATTGGTCTACCTTGACCACTGCTGGTGTCTGTTGGTGTTATTTTGGATGTTCCAATAAACTATTTTGAGCCCGCGTAAGGTGCAGCCATTTCTTACATTGACTATATACCATGGAGGTGAGCCGGGGCTTGCCCTCGTGTGCTCCAGTGGGCGTAGTGGTTACAACTGGAGCAGTGAGTTCTCTTCACTTGCACATGTAAATAGAAGCCGGTTATTGGCACTCGTTTCCTCATGCTGAGATTATGAGGATTACAGAAAAGAGACAATAACCGGCTTCTAAATTAGGACACTGATAATCAGTGTACAGGTCTCTTTATCAGTTAATTCCACCAGGGTCGCCCACCAGTGCCTCCTCCTCAGCGTCGCCCACCAGTGCCTCCTCCTCAGCGTCGCCCACCAGTGCCTCCTCCTCAGCGTCGCCCACCAGTGCCTCCTCCTCAGCGTCGCCCACCAGTGCCTCCTCCTCAGCGTCGCCCACCAGTGCCTCCTCCTCAGCGTCGCCCACCAGTGCCTCCTCCTCAGCGTCGCCCACCAGTGCCTCCTCCTCAGCGTCGCCCACCAGTGCCTCCTCCTCAGCGTCACCCACCAGTGCCTCCTCCTCAGCGTCACCCACCAGTGCCTCCTTCTCAGCATCACCCACCAGTGCCTCCTCCTCAGCATCACCCACCAGTGCCTCCTCCTCAGCATCACCCACCAGTGCCTCCTCCTCAGCGTCACCCACCAATTTTTTTTTCAAAATTTCCAGTCTTTGTTTATTTAGCAAAAAACAATGGTGATTAAATACCAAAAGAAAGCTCCAAGTGTGTGAAAATAAAAAAAAAACGATAATTTTGTTTGGGTTGCAGTGCTGAATGACTGTGCAATTGTCAGTCTAAAGTGCCCGGTAGGCAAGTGGTTAAAAAGTGTGAAACTTTGCTTGACACACCGCACATTTTCAAACCAAAATGACATTCAGTTGGGGGTTTACAACTACTTCAAAAAGACAAGCAGGTAACAATTTCCCTAAACACCAAACATTATACATAACTGCATTGCACAGTATATACAAGTCCTGGAGAATTATTTTGTTTTTTCCTCAACAAAAGTGAAGCTTAACTTTTTGAACTGAGGAACGCCCAGCATTCCGTGGGACAAGGGAAGTGCAATCATTAATCTATTAAAGTGGTTGTAAACCCTTACAAACCACTTTGACCTACAGGTAAGCCTAGATTAAGGCTTACCTGTAGGTCCAAGCAATATCTCCTAAACCTATATGGTTTAGGAGATATTTGCCCGAAAACGGGCACCGCTGTCTACGGCACATGCGCCGTTGACAGCGGCGCGCAGGCGCACTTAACGCGGCAGTTCCAAGAATGGAGCTGCCGCATTTGTCGATTCCCGTGCACATGCGCGGGAGTGACGTCATCGCGGCTTCGCCGAATGACAGCGGCGGAGCTGCGAGACCCCACCAGCAAGATGGATGCGGCGGACTACAGGGGACAGCGGCGACTTCGCTGGCTTCTGTGTCAGGTAAGTGACACATAATGGGCTACTATGCGATGCATAGTATTCCATTATGCTTTACCTTTGCAGGGAAAAAAAGAGGAAGTAAACTCATCAGGGTTTACTTCCTCTTTAAGTAAATATGAAGCTTGATGGAAATCAATTCTAAATCCCTACCAGTTCTCTGCCAAGGTCGTGAACTTATTTATCCTCATCATCCTCCTCATCGTCATCATGCTCATTGCCATTGTCATTATCATTTTCATTGTCTTCCTCGCTGTCGATATCATCTTCATCCTCTGTGTTTGATTCTGAACTTTTCACCTGAAAAATAAAAAACTGCAAACTTTACTCAAAAAGCCAAATATAGAGCATTTTCAGACAAGCAGTTCACACATGGTGGTGTTCTTTTTTTTTTTTTTTTTCTTAAGCAAAGTCCAATTTATTTCTTATTACAGTGCTCTGGCTATCAAGGGGTGAAGTACATGTCGTGCTTTGCCCCATATTTTTACATGAAGCACACACTTTGACCCCCCCCAGCAAAGGCGCTAGCAAGGAAATAGCCAACATGCTCGCTACCACTGCATTGCTCCTGCCAGTGCTCATCTCAGAAGAGCATGCTTGGAGCCGGAGGCAAGTGCCGGCTGTTAAGCCATCTCCTTTCTAGCTGCCTTGTCAGGCCGCTGTTGGCGGACGGGGCATCCTATCCAACCATAGCACACAGGAAGATGAGGTAAAATTATCAGATGTCCCCTGGGAGACAGAACACTGTAATAAGATATATAAAGCAAATGACCACTTTAGCTCCAGGCCTTTTTATTACACTTTTTGATTACATACATTTTTTTTTTTTTTGCTAGAATATTTGTTTGAACCCCCAAACATTATATGATTTTAAAGCAGAGGCCCTAGAGAATAAATTGGGGATTTTGCAATTTTTTGTCACACAGTATTTGCACAGCAGTCTTTCAAAGGCAATCTGTTTTGTAAAAAAATTTTTTGGGGGAATATTAATGCAAAAAAATCAATAAATACATAACCCAATTTTTTGGTAAAATCTCAAAGATGTTAAGCCGAGTAGATAGATACCAAACAAGGAATGTAAATATCCCTGGCGACAGCAGTAGGCATGTGACAGGTACTCTTTATGGAGAGATCTTGTGCCTATAATGCCCCGTACACAGTGGATTTTCCGCCGGAAAAAACTTGGATGGTTTTTCCAACGGAATTCCGCTCAAGCTTGGCTTGCATACACACGGTCCGACCGTCAAGAACGCGGTGAAGTACAACACTACGACGAGCCGAGAAAACGAAGTCCAATGTTTCGGAGCATGCATCAAATTGTTTCCGAGAACGCGTAGGAATTTTGCACGTCGCAATTTGTACAGACGATCGGAATTTCCAATCAGAACTTTTTAAAAAAATAGAGAACCTGCTCTCAATCTTTTGCTGGCTGGAATTCTGCAAGCAAAAGTCCGATTGAGCATACACACGGTCGGAATTTCTGACCAAAAGCTCACATCGGACTTTTGCTGGCAGAATTTCTGATCGTGTGTATGGGGCTTTAGGCTCGGTTCACACCTATGTAGCTTGCTTTTGATCGTATCTGCAGTGTTTTTTGCACGTTCTATTTTGCAGCGAAATGCTGTTGTGAATTTTGTATGTTTTTTTTTTTGGGGGGGGGGGGGGCAATTTGCTGTTGGGGGGGAATGCAAAATGCAAATCACAGCAAAAAATTCACTACATGCTTCTCTGCAGAGGTTCCATTGAAGTCTACTGAGCCAAAAAAGTAAAAAACCAAAAACACACTGTTTTGCATTAAAAAAGCCCTTTCCAAAAAAGCAGTAGCTGAAAAAAAACAAACATTGGAAACCATGTTAAATGAACTGTAGTGCGTTTCTGCAAAAAGCATTAAAAAACGCATTAGGTGTGAACCGAGCCCAAGCCCCCCAAATCCCTCTGCCCTTAAACATTAAAATCAAGCCAAGATCGGTGTGATCAAATGCTTTTGATTTTTTTTTTTTTTTTTTTTTTAAATGGCGCTGTTTACATCCGGGTAACCCAGAAGTGATGTGGTGTCATCACTTCCAGGCTACTACACCATATAACCCAACAAAGCTGAGATGGTCTTTGTTGGCCTCTATGATCAGCCAGCAGAAGCACCGGCTGCTCAATTGGGATGGGAGATTCTGGTAAAGCTGGGGGGGAGAGAATGTCCCTTCCCACTGCTTATAAAAGCAATTCAGCGGCTAGTTAGCCACTACGACACTAGGATTGCTTTTACAAGAGAGCTAACCATTGGCTCTAAAAAAGCCGTAGCGGGGTGATGCCTGCAGCTGCCATCTTTGTACAATCAACTTTACATTTACCAAAACTAATATGAGGCCCTACATCTACGCTGGTCTCTAATCAGTATCTAAATAGGCAGGCCCTGGTACATATTACATACAGTAGATTGTTGGCAGATCTAAAGAAAACTGTACAATTAAACTGAAGTGTGTGATGAACGTTAAAAAAGAAAACAATATATTTTAAAGAAGGATGGTGAGGATAGTAAGCACTGAAGATAGTAGTCACTATCATTTCAGTTATTTATCCTCATTGTAATATTACAGTGATGCATATTTGTACTCTATATACCACACTGACCAATGACCATGCCTTAAAGCAGAAATAAACCCTGATGGGTTTTACTTCCTTTTTTGTTGCCTGCAAAGTAAAAGCATAATGTGCTAGTATGCGTCGCATACTAGCACATTATGTGACACTTACCTGCAAACGAAGCCCGCGCTATCCCCGCTGCAGGCCGCATCCATGTTCGCCCTTCTTCCTTCCGGGGGCTGCGGACTCCGGCTCTGTGCCTGGCTGCAGTCGCGTGACGTCACTCCCTCGCATGCGCGTGAGAGCTGCCAGTCACGGCACTCGCTAGTGAAGAAACGGCAGTCACGGCACTCGCTAGCAACATCATCGGCACAGTACAAAGTAAAAACCTCCTAAACAGCGCAAGTTTAGGAGATATTTACTGTACCTATATGTAAAACTTGAAAATGGAGGCTTGCAACCTCTAAGTGATATTAAAGTAGTTTTTACCTGCTCTGTGGATTTGCACAGAGCAGCCCAGATCCTCCTCTTCTGGGATCCCTCCTCAGCACTCCTGGCCTCTTCCTCCTGTTGAGTGCCCCCACAGCACAACCCAGCCGAGCCGCAATGGCGATTCGCTGCTGTCTCAGCCAATGAAAAGCGATAGTCCCGGGCAGCCGATTCTCTCGTGATACATAGCTGGATCGAGATGGGGCTCAGGTAAATATTAGGGGGGCTGCTGCACACAGAAGGCTTTTTATCTTAATGCAGAGAATGCATTCAAATAAAAAAACCCTCTGCTTTAACAACTACTTTCATCTCTCACCAATAAATGGCATCATGAAAAAAAAAAAATTAAAAAAAAAAAAGAAGACACTGATGTGGTGCAACCCTTCCCACTGTCCAGAAGGAAAACAAAAAGGACTTGGCAGAAGGTTTCAGTTTTTGGTCTCATCTGAGTAACCTGTGCAGTGTGGCGACATCTGATTGGTTACCTCATGATCCTGATCCCGGTCCTGATCTCTGTCTTGATCCCGGTCCTGATCCTGATCTTGATCCTGACTTGTTACTTCTGAAAAGATCCCCTTCTTCTTCGGTCTCCCTCTTGGTCTTTTTGGGCCGAAGGACAGTACAATAGTAGGGTGGTGCAATGTAATCTTCTTTGGGCGACCTCTCTTTTTAACCTCGAAGGTTCCTGACACAGGAGCTAACTGAAAAAAAAAAAAAAAAGAGAATTAAAAGACATTAATGCTTGGTAAGGCTAAGAAAGCAGCAACACATGGAGAGAAAGGCATACAACCCTGACAGGGATATAATCCTTCCCCACTGTGCTGAAAAAGTGCTTTTCAGTGCTGTCAGAATACACTGATCAGTGGCTGCAGCCGCTGATCCTCAAATGCTTTCCAACTTTTCCGTTTGATGGAAGTTGATCTATCAATCGGCTTCCAACAGGGACAGTCACAGACTAAATTGAAATTTGGACCAGTCACTACTGAACTGGCTGAATTTCAATCCATCGATGAGCAGCATTAAGAAGTACATCAACACCTTTGCAGCTGAAAAAAAGTATAGTCCTTTATCCTGATTTACAGTATATTCCACCATTATTTTATCCATTCTCACCATTTACATTACAACTAATGGACTACCTACAGCTGAACATGGGTATAAAACCATCGCTTCTATCTCCAGCTTTTGCTTTGAACCATAAAGAAATGTGTAGAGGCAAATATTACATGAGCACACCCACAGATCTCCCTTTAACCACTTGCTTACTGGGCGCTTAAACCCCCTTCCTGCCCAGACCAATTTGCAGCTTTTAGAGCGGTCACTCTTTGAATAACAATTGCGCGGTCATGCAACACTGTACATAAGTTAAATAGTAATAATTTTTCCCCCACAAATAGAGCTTCCTTTTGGTGGCATTTAATCACTGCTGTATTTTACATTTTTTGTTAAAAAATAAACAAAAACAAAACAGTTTTATGTTTTGTTATAAAATTTTGCAAACAGGAAATTTTTCTCCTTCATTGATGTGCGCTGATGAGGCTGCACTGATAGGCCACACTGGTAGGTGGCACTGATGAGGCGGCACTGGTAGGGGGCAGTGACTTGTGGGCATTGATGGTACTGATATGCACTGGCAGGTGGCACTACTGGTGAGCACAGATGAGTTGGCTGTGCCTCTTCCTCGCCGGGACCGATGTCGCCTTCACAGAAGCCGGTGATGAGCTTTTTTTTTCTTTCATTGGCCGACAGCTGATCATGTGGTAAGGGGCCAGGATCGGCCCCCTATTCCGATCTGTGATCACCCGAGTCTCAGGGGGAGCATGCAAAGGGGAGGATGTCTATCGACGCCATCACGGCAATGTAGGTCCACGTTGTAGCCGTCATTCGGCTATAGCTTGAACAGGAAGGGATTAATATTGTGGAAGCAGAATGTGAAACTCCTTAATTTAATTATTATTATTGCTATTCATTTAAGAACACAGGCCTTTATAACCTGACATTTTGTTAGGGCCATTTGCAATCCCTAATGGTACACTGGAACTAATGTTGCTCTGTTGGTTATACTTACCTGTACACCTATCCATTTACTTTTCTTTTTACTTGCTTTTTATTAGGAATAATAAGAAAAATGGACACTTAAGTATAACAAGTATGGTGCAAGGAGTTTCTCTCTGCAAATATTGAACATTAAACGAGGTTGCAAAGCTTTGTTTTTTAATTAAAATGACAAACATGCCTATACTTAGCTGCTCTGTGCAATGGTTATGCACAGACAAAGCCTCAATCCTCTTCTGGGGTCCCCCGCCGACGCTCCTGGCTCCTCCTCTTCATCAGGAGCCCCCTCAGAAATCTGCTTTCCATGGGGACACCGGTGCAGGCATGCTCCCGAGTCCCCCTGCTGCATCCATTGACGCAGACAGCAGGACTAGGCCCCGCCCCCCCACATCACAGCTTTTGATTGGGCACAGCGGGAGCCAATCAGCGGGTACGGTGGACTAGATGTTCGCTAGCACCCCGCGATCCTTCCCAAGAGAGGCAGAATGGTGGCCTGCCTATGTAAACAAGGCAGATCGCCGTTCTGGGAGAGGGGGAAGATGTAGATCTTGCATTTCTGCTGAGCAGTAACATGGATCTCTGTCTTCCCCCAGTCAAAGCAGCCCCCTATCCCACAGTTAGAAAACACTCCCAGGGAACACCATTTAACCCTGATGTTAACCCCTTCCCTGCCAATGTCATTAGTACAGTCACAGTGCATTTCTGTTTTGGACTTATCACTGGTCCCTATAAAGTGTCACTTAGTGTCAGATTTGTCCATCTCAATTTTGAAGTCACTCTAAAAATTGCTGATCGCCGCCATTACTAGTAAAAAAATAAATAAAAATAAAATAAAATTCAATAAATATAATCGTTTGTAGCAGTGATAACTCTTGCCCAAACCAATCAATATACGCATTTATTGGGATTTTTTTAACCAAAAATATATAGAATACATTTTGACGTAAATTGATTTAGAAATAAGATTTTTTACATTTTTTTTATTGGAAAGATTTTATAGCAGAAAGTGAAAAATTATTCCCCCCACCCCCAAAATTGTCAGTTTTTTTGCATATAGCGCAAAAAAATAAAAACCGCAGAGGTGATCAAATAGTACCAAAAGAAAGCTATTTGAGGGAAAAACAGGACATCAATTTTACTTGGGTACAGCATCGCACGACCGTTAAAGTAACGCAACGCCGTATCGCAAAAAATGGCCTGGTCATATGTTGGGGGGGGGGGGGGGGGGGCTTGGATTGTAAAACCTTCCAGAGCTGAACAGGTCAATATGTGCGCAGTGAAGGCCTCTGATTGGTTACCTCTTGATCTGGACTTGGTACTTCTGAAAAGCTCCCCTTCTTCCTTGGTCTACCTCTTGGTCTTTTTGGAGTTAAAGACATTAAAGTAGATTTGTGCAATTTATTCTTCTTTGGGCGTCCTCTCTTTTTAACTTCAAAGGTCCCTGACATAAGTGTTGACTGAAAAAAGAAAATAAAATAGTTTGATGCACATTTTCAAACCAAATCACATATAAAGTGTATCGGTTGTTTTAAAGAAAGCAAGGTCTCAAAGAGAGATGACGAGGATAGTTGAAAAACTATTAGTTTATTTTATTATTTATAATTTCCAGAGTAGTCATTACAAGTGGAAATTTGTTGAATCTCTCAAAAAGAGAAACAATAAAAGGATTTTTTTTTCAGTACATGGGGGACCAGGGTTACAACTCCTGTCACGATGTTATGCAAAAAATGGCCCGGTCATTAACCACTTCCATACCAGGCATATTCCGACACTCCTCTCCTACATGTAAAAATCCTATTTTTTTTTGCTAGAAAATTACTTAATTTAATCTGCAAACATTATATATTTTATTTTAGCAGACACCCTAGGGAATAAAATGACGTTCTTGCATGATTTGTGCGCAAAAAAATTTCAAAAACGCGTTGGGGGGGGGGGGGGGGGGGGAACAGTTTCATGATTTAAAAAATAACAAAACAGTCAAGTTAGCCCAATTTTTTTATATAATGTGAAAGATGATGTTACGCCAAGTAAATAGATACCAAACATGGCATGCTTTAAAATTGCGCACACTCATGGAATGACGCCAAACTTTGGTACTTAAAAATCTCCATAGGCGACGCATTAAATTTTTTTTTTTTTTTTTTTTTTACAGATTACATGTTTAGAGTTACAGAGGAGCTCTAGTGCTAGAATTGTTGCTCTAACGCACGTGGCGAAACCTCACACGTGTGGTTTGAACAGTGTTTACATTGGAGGGTGGGACCAATGTGTGCATTTGATTCCGAGTGCCAGCTACCGGGGACAGGGGTGTTTTAAATTATTATTTTTTATATTTTACTTTATTTTTTGATAACTTTTATTCCTATTACAAGGAATTGTAAACATCCCTTGTAATAGGACTCGTTAGTGATAGGGGTTCTTTATGGAGAGATGCGGGATCAATAAGACCTCCTCCTAGCTGGAAAGCATGAGTTTGGGGAAAAGAAATAAAAAAAATCCCTGATCTCATGCTTACCAGCCGCGATTGCGACTTTGTTTACATCCGCGGCCCAGACATGACATCATAATGCAGTGCCTGGGCCTCCAACAGTCATAGAGATGACTGGTGACCATCTGATCACCGCAAATCTCTATGGTTGTCATCCAGCGGCGGCCGATTCTTTCTCCGGGTCCCTGATAAACGGGAGGAGCCCAGGGAAGCACTGGATGGCGGCGGCGGGGTTGGATGTCCCCTCCCATCACCTGTAAGAACGATCAAGTGTTGGAACTGCCGCTATGATCTAACTGCAACATACAAGGCCATCCACAACATTGCCCAAGCTACATCACCAACCTCATTGGCAGATATTGCCCAAATTGTCCCCTCCACTCCCCCCAGGACCTCCTGCTCTCTAGCTCCCTTGTCTCCTTCCTCCCATGCTCACCTCACGAACCTTTCCCATTCTCTGGAACTCCCTGCCCGGGTATATGTGATCAGCCCTGACCCCGTACTATGTCCGCCTTTAGGTGATCCCTGAAAACTCACTTATTCAGGGAAGCCTACCCCACCTCCTCCTAAGAACTGTAGCAGTGTCACCTCCATCAGATCACCCCCCCCCCCCCCCAGCTATTAGCTTTTGTACCACCTCCCACTCCCTTTAGATTGCAAGCTCCACGAGCTGGGCCCTCTTATTCCTTCTGTATTCTAATTGTACTGTCCCCCCATCTACATATTATAGCACTGCGTAAACTGTTGGCGCTATATAAATCCTGTATAATAGTAAAAATAATAATAAATTCCTCATGTGGTCGAACCCTCCCCCCCCCCCCCAAAAAAAGTTCTGCAGTATTTTCTCCTGCAACAGCTGAAAGACAGCTTCTCCTCCTTTCACTCCTGCTGGCATTCAGTGGCTGCGTGAGAAAAATACAGCCAACTGGTTCTAGTAAATAAAGCTCCCACTGCCCCTCCTGTCCAAGGTTCTAGTAAAGGCCATTCCCTCCACCCCTCCCATCCAAGGTTCTAGTAAAGGCCATTCCCTCCACCCCTCCCGTCCAAGGTTCTAGTAAAGGCCATTCCCTCCACCCCTCCTGTCCAAGGTTCTAGTAAAGGCCATTCCCTCCACCCCTCCCGTCCAAGGTTCTAGTAAAGGCCATTCCCTCCACCCCTCCCGTCCAAGGTTCTAGTAAAGGCCATTCCCTCCACCCCTCCCGTCCAAGGTTCTAGTAAAGGCCATTCCCTCCACCCCTCCCGTCCAAGATTCTAGTAAAGGCCATTCCCTCCACCCCTCTCGTCCAAGGCTCTAGTAAAGGCCATTCCCTCCACCCCTCTCGTCCAAGGCTCTAGTAAAGGCCATTCCCTCCACCCCTCCCGTCCAAGGTTCTAGTAAAGGCCATTCCCTCCACCCCTCCTGTCCAAGGTTCTAGTAAAGGCAATTCCCTCCACCCCTCCAAGGTTCTAGTAAAGGCCATTCCCTCCACCTCTCCTATCCAGGGTTCTAGTAAAGGCCATTCCCTCCAAGGTTCTAGTAAAGGCCATTCCCTCCACCCCTCCTGTCCAAGGTCCTAGTAAAGGCCATTCCCTCCACCCCTCCAAGGTTCTAGTAAAGGCCATTCCCTCCACCTCTCCTGTCCAGGGTTCTAGTAAAGGTCATTCCCTCCAAGGTTCTAGTAAAGGCCATTCCCTCCACCTCTCCTGTCCAGGGTTCTAGTAAAGGCAATTCCCTCCACCTCTCCTGTCCAGGGTTCTAGTAAAGGCAATTCCCTCCACCTCTCCTGTCCAGGGTTCTAGTAAAGGCCATTCCCTCCAAGGTTCTAGTAAAGGCCATTCCCTCCACCCCTCCAAGGTTCTAGTAAAGGACACCCTCCTGTCCAGGTTGCACTTCTTTTTGCTGCACAGGCTCCCCCTCCAGTACTGCTGGCTTCCCTCCTCTCCTGCCAGCTGCTGCAGGGGATTGTTTCAGAATGGAGGGTGGGCCAGTAAATAGGTCATTCACCAGCCCCTTCCTTTTCTGAATGAACACAGCAAGTGCTCGGTACCTTCACCACTGCTCACAAGACTAGTGTGTGCAGAGACTGTGCACTGTGGAGGCATCCGAATGGTTACCTGATGATCCTGACTTTGAGTTTCTGAAAAGCTCCCCTTCTTCCTCGGTCTCCCTCTTGGTCTTTTTGGGGTTAGAGACAATATACCAGAGTGGTGCAATATAATCATCTTCTTTGGGCGTCCTCTCTTTTTATACTCAAGGGTCCCTGACAAAGGAGCTACCTGTAACAAAATATAAAATAAAAAGAATTAAAGACTTTAATATTTAAAAAAACACCTGTGATATATCTGGGGGGACATGTATATCTAAAGATATGCTAAATGTGCACTAACGCACAGAAAAATACTGAGCTAAACGTGAAGTAACGCACAAAAATGTACTGCGTTAAACGTGCAAAAACACACAGAAATACTGCCCTAAACGTGAAGTAACGCACAGAAATATACTGTGCTAAATGTGCAGTAACACACAGAAATATACTGTGCTAAACGTGCAGTAAAGCATTGGAATATACTGAGCTAAATGTGCAGTAACGCACCAAAATATACTGCATTAAACGGCAGCAAAGCATTGAAATATACTGTGCTAAATGTGCAATAATGCACTAAAATACATTGCGCTAAACATGCAATAACGCACTGAAATACACTGTGCTAAACATGCACTAGTCTATCATATACTAGGATGTTCAGGTCCTTCTCCATCCTGTAATCCCCCAGAGCTTCCCCCTAGTAAGTAATTTGTTTTTACCTTTTTAACCCCCAAGTGCATTACTTTTTTCCCCTACTCAATTTTGTGTCATCGGAGTTTCTTGTTCACGTTACGTAATAGTTTTTATAGGGTGCCTTGCACCAACACTTTATGGTTACTTCATTGGTTTAGGGTAGCACCGGATTGTTTTTTTCCCGTTTTTTTTTTCTACTGCCAAAAAAAATCAAACCTATTCTAGGTCTTTCAATGTTCTAGCAGCCTTAGTGAAGTAGACGGTTTGGGACATTGTTCTTTAGCTTGCAGTTACAGAGCAAAAGGTTGCCCCACACGGGTCTATATACATATTGGTGACCAGCAGTGCCTCACCTATCCTTGAGAAACAATGTGCCAAGTCTGAAATATTTCCAGTATGGTCTACAGCAGTGACATCGAACCTTGGTACTCCAGATGTTTTGGAACTACTTTTCCCATGATGCTGACGCACTCTGCAGTGTACTTGTGCACCGCGGGAAATGGAGTTCCAAAACATCTGGGGTGTCAAGGTTTGTCATGACTGGTCTACAGCATAGGCTGATTAACAGTCACTCAAACCTGTCAGTATTACAGTACTGGACAACAGATGAAGAAGCAACAAACGTCTCACCCTTTTCGAAGATATAACTTTGTTCAAGCTCCCCTTTGGCCTCCCTCTTCCACGTTTTGGGGTCAGGCCTTCATTCATATCATTGGTATGTGAGGTTTTTCGAGGTCTACCCCTTCCTATTTTCCCTCCTGATGCGAGCATTTTCTGAAGAACAGAAAAAACAATGTAAGAAAGGATGTATTGCAATAAAACCTGTAAATACATAATGACTAGAATCAGCATGTGTATAATATTACATTGTTTTGGTAATTTCTTGTGTAGTAATAATAAAACAAATACTTAACCTTAATGGCATCCCAGTCTTAGTCCATAGGGTTCAATATTGAGTGGGCCCACCCTTTACAGCTATAACAGATTCAACTCTTCTGGGAAGAAGGAATAGAGCGTCGCTGATGTAAGTACGATGTTAGTGTAAAAGCTTTAATTTACTTCAAAAAGGTAAACTCACATTTGAGTAGTGGTATACAGGCATCGTTTTTTTTTTAAGGTTCTTTTAGCTTTCCTGGGTGTTCCCTCAGTTCCAGCGCTCAAACCACGACCCCTGTTCTCAAGCGCCTCACGTGCCCGCTGTGATATCCTCCAGCCTCAGAGCTACGGATGCCAACGGAGTGGCCAGGGACTGAACCATCACCGCTGCCCAGCTGGAAGCGAGGGAACACCCAGAAAAGCAAAAAGAACCATAAAACCAATGCCTGTACACCACTACTCAAATATGAGTTTACCTCTGAAGTAAATTAAAGCTTTCACACTAACATATTACACTAAGAGTGGCGCTGCTCTCTCTTCCTTCTCATTACTATAGAGTCTCTTTTGCTCTCGCACATATACACATACTATATATATATTTTCGATAGCTATATATCTCTATATATCTCATCCAGGAAGTCGGCACTGTGCTAATCACAGGCAGCGAGCCATTGTCCAGATGCGCTGCTGCAGAGATTGTGAAATGTCTCACTGCCTGCGATTGGCGCAGTACAGTGCCGACTTCCTGGTGGGCTCTGCACGTGGGCTGTGCATGCAAACACACTGGAGCTCATCCCTAATCCCAAAGGTGTTCTATTGCAGTGGTCATCAACCCCTTTCCTCAGGGCCCACTAACAGGCCAGGTTTGCAAGATAACTGAAATACATCACAGGTGATATAATTTGCTGCTCAGTGATTGCAGTATTCTAGTCTGCATCTCCCCCAAGGTAATACATAAAACCTGCCCTGTTAGTGGGCCCTGGAGGACAGGGTTGATGACCACTGTTCTACCACTGTACCACCTTCATGGAAGGGGCCATCCCCAAAGGCACAGCTTTGGGAGGTACAGCTCTGCATTAGATGGGAGCGAGAGATGCCGGCTGCTTTCCATATTAACCAGCAAGTTATTGGTGGCTAGGATGCAGGGCGGCCCTAGCCACCAATCACTTGTTGGTTAATATGAAAAGCAGCCGGAATCTCTCGCTCCCATCTAATGCAGAGTTGTGCCTCCCACTCTCCGCTCAAGTCTGGCTGGATGTCCAGGGGGCCAAGTACTGTACTGTGGGGGGAAATGGGGGGTGGGGGGGGGGGGGGGGTGTTAGTGCTCTGTGAAGGAGGAGCCGATGCACGTGTCCGGTGTACTCTATGTCTGCTGGCCAGCCACGATTGCTTCACAGAGACAGAACGGGGATCTACCTATGTAAACAAGGCAGATCTCCATTCTGACTGGGGGGTGGGGGGGGGGGGGGGCATGGATGCTGTCTATTCCTAGTAATAAGGAAAAGCGATCTCTGTGTTCTTCCTGTCAGTACTTCCCCCACACAATTAGACACACGCTGAGGGAACACATTTAACCCTTTGATCACCCCTGATGTTAACCCCTTCTTGCCAGCTTCATTTATACTGTAATCAGTGCATTTTGTTAATACTGATCACTGTATTGGTGTCAGTGGTCCACAAAAAGTGTCACTTTGTGGCGGACAAATCTGACCCTATGTCACAGTCCAGGTAAAAATAGCTGATCACTGCCATTACCAGCAAAAGCAATAAAAAAAAAAAAAATAATAATTAAAAAAGAAAAATTAAAAGCCCCCAAATCTATCCCATAGTTTGAAGACGCTATAACTTTTGCGCAAGCCAATCAATATACGCTTATTGGGATTTTCTTTACCAAAAATATGTAGCAGAATACATATTAACCTAAACTGATGAAGACATTTTTTTTTTTTGATAGGCATTATAGCAGAAAGTATACAAATACTGAATTTGTTTTCAATATTGTCAGTGTTCTTTTGTTTATAGCACAAAAAATAAAAAACACAGAGGTGATCAACTACCAAAGTAAAGCTCTATTTGTGGGAAAAAAAGGACAATTTTATTTGGGTACAATGGCGCATGATCGCGTAATTGTGAGTTAAAGTGACGCAGTGCCGTATCGCAAAAAATGGCCTGGTCCTTAAGGGGGTAAATCCTTCTGGGGCTGAAGTGGTTAATCTTACATTGCAATGCTCATTCTCACCAGTAAAGCGGCCTTTGATGGCTTCTTATTTTTACTTCCCTTCGGCCTCCCTCTGGATCTCTTTGGGATTCCGTCACCTACCGGTTTGACCTATAAAGAAGCAGCACATCTTAGAAAATGGAAACACCTTCAAGGACGTAAGATTAATAAAAATACCAAGCTGAAAAACATTTTAAAGAAAAAAAGTTCCAGGCAATAAATGTACCCAACCAGTGAGCTACAAATACTTTAAAGTGTATCTAAACCAAAATAAAAATGTAATATATTGCAGCTTACCAGTCCTTAGATGTAGGGGCTGCGTTGTTTTTTTCAGGATGTTTTCATTCATTTTTACCTGGTAATCCTGCCAGTAACACACTTTCTGTCCTAGGGTGACAACATTCACTCAATGTATTGCATCTATGGGGAAGAAGCGTGGTCATCCTAGGACAGGACTACAGAACCCCGCAACCCCTCCTCATCACCATAACAGAAGGGAGGTGTTTTGTCGTCCTCAGAGACAGCTGGGAACTAGATCACTGGATAGGAATATAGGAATGCAGCAAAGGCAGAGAGCACAGGAAGTCATCAGCTTCCAAGATTTCTGGAAGGATCTAGAAGTGTTTTCTTTTTGCATGTAACAAAAAACACTTTCAAATGGTATATTTAAGAAATGAAATAAGAGGAAACAATTGTGGGTTTCAATAAATCAATATAGTGAAGCACTTTTTCAAATAGGGATGCATCGATATATAATAAAACGTGTTTTTAACGTCTAAATACAGAGTCTGAAAAAGAGGCCCGGTCCTTAAGTGGTTAAAAAGCGTTGAGTGCATTTGTATTCAGCCCCCCTGAGTCAATACTTTGTAAAACCACCTTTCACTGCAATTAATTTTTGAGGATGTCTCTACCAGCTTTGCACATCCTGAGAGTGACATTGTTCTTTGCAAAATAGCTAAAGCTCTGTCTGATTGGATGGAGAGTGTCTGAACAGCAATTTTAAAGTCTTGCCACAGAGACTCAATTGGATTTCGGTCTGGACTGTGACTGGCCCATTCTAACCCATGAATATGCTTTGATCTAAACCATTCCATTGTAGCTCTGGCTGTATCTTTAGGGTCGTTGTTCTGCTGGAAGGTGAACCTCCGCCCCAGTCTCAAGTCTTTTGCAGACAAACAGGTTTTCTTCTAAGATTGCCCTGCATTTGGCTCCATCCATCTTCCCATCAACTCCGACCAGCTTCCCTGTCCCTGCTAAAGAAAAGCATCCCCACAACATGATGCTGCCACCACGTTTCACGGTGGGGATGGTGTGTTCAGAGTGATGTGCAGTGTTCGTTTTCCACCACACACAATGTTTTGCTTTTAGGCCAAAAAGTATAATAATCTTGGTCTCCTCTGACCAGAGCACCTTCTTCCACACGTTTGCCGTGTCCCCCACATGGATTCATGCAAACAGGACTAATTATGCCTTTCTTTCAAACAATGGCTTTTCTCTTGCCACTCTTCCATAAAGGCCAGATTTGTGGAGTGCACGACTAATAGTTGTCCTGTGGACAGATTCTCCCACCTGAGCTGTGGATCTCTGCAGCTCTTCCAGAGTTACCATGGGCCTCTTGGCTGCTTCTCTGATGAATGCTCTCCTTGCCCGGCCTGTCAGTTTAGGTGGACGGGCATGTCTTGGTAGGTTTGCAGTTGTGCCATACTCTTTCCATTTTCAGATGATGGATGAACAGTGCTCCGAGCAATGTTCAAAGCTTGGGATTTTTTTTATTTATTTATTTTTATTTATTTTTTAAAACCTAACCCTGCTTTAAACTTCTCCACAGCTTTATCCCTGACCCGTCTGGTGTGCTCCTTGGCCTTCACGATGTTTGTTGAGATTTTCAAACAAACCTCTAAGGGCTTCACAGAACAGCTGTATTCATACTGAGATTAAATTACACACAGGTGGACTCCATTTACAAATTAGGTGTCTTCTAAAGCCAATCGGATAAACTAGGATTTTAGTTAAGGGTATCAGAGTAAAAAGGGGGCTGAACACAAATGCACGCCATACTTTTCACATATTTGTAAAAAAAATATTGAAATCCATTTATCACTTTCCTTCCACTTCACAATTATGTGCCACATTTTCATTTTTGGTTGTAACATGACAAAATGTGGAAAATTCCAAAAGATTAAGGGGTATGAATACTTTTTCAAGGTACTGTGTGCGATTATATACACACATACACTGCGCTATAGCAGTGAAACCCTTAAAGAGGAGGGCCGGTTTAAAAAAAAAAAATTTTTAAAGTCAGCAGCTGCAAACATTGTAGCTGCTGACTTTTAATAAGCAGACTTACCTGTCCAGGGCGCCCGCGATGTCGGCCGCCCGAGGCTGAGCCATCCCTCGGCTCTCGGGTCCCGACGCCGCCATTTTGGCTAAGGGAAACAGGCAGTGGAGCCTTGTGGCTTCACTGCCCGTTTCCTACTGCGCATGCGCGAGTCGCGCATCGCTTTGTGAATGGGGCTCGCTGTGTTCTGGGACACACAGTTCCCAGAACACAGCGCGACCCATTACCCAGAAGACGCCGCACGGAGGAGGAAGAGGCAGATTAGTACGATGTGCCTAGCAACAGGCATTTCTGGTAAGTTAAAAAAATAATAATTTCTTCATTTTTTTTTCTGATTTTTTTCTGTATTTTTTTTTTCAGGGTGGCCCTCCACTTTAAGTGGTTAAACATGAATTAAATAGCATTTGGGGTTGTGGTGCTCAGATGCAGTGTTCTGCTTTAATTTCATGGTAGTATTAGGATCAGTAACGTTATTTGAAAAAAATGCTTCACTATATTGATTTATTGGATTACAATCTTGTATTGGTGGTTTAACAGAGGTGTGAGCAGCTTTTCTATAGAGAGAACTAGAGAAGTCAGAGCAGGGGTTCTATCAAATATATATTTTTTTTATTGTTTGGGTTTACATATACAGTATCTCAAAAAACTGAGTACACCCCTCACATTTTTGTGAATATTTTATACTAGCTTTTCATGTGACAACACTGAAGAAATTACACTTTACTACAATGTAAAGTAGGGAGTGCTTATCTTGTTTAACAGTGTAAATTTGCTGTCCCCTCAAAATAACTCCACACACAGCCATTAATGTCTAAACCGCTGGCAACAAAAGTGAGTACAGCCCTAAGTGAAAATGTCCAAAATGGGCCCAATTAGCCATTTTCCCTCCCCGATGTCACGTGACTCAGTGTTACAGGGTCTCAGGGGTGAATGGGGAGCAGGTGTGTTAAATTTGGTGTTCTCATTCTCTCATACTGGTCACTGGAAGTTCAACATGGCACCTCATTGCAAAGAACTCTCTAAAGATCTGAAAAAATAGGACTCACCGTCAAATCCTTTTCTCTGTAATTCACTGACTGACACAGCTTCTCTCTTTACACCATTGGGTTGTTATGCCACCTTCAGGAGAGGACTAGGCATTACATGTTAACATGTGATAATAAAACTAGAACTTTATAGTTCCGCCCAAGGGGCGGTCCCTTAGGTAACAACCCCTCAGCATGCTACTGCAGCCTCAGTACGTCAACAAGCAGTATAACAAAGAAAAACATGAGGGGTGGGTGCCGTGTCAGTGGGTGAATTACAGAGAAAAGGATTTTACGGTGAGTACAAAAAATCCTATTTTCTCTTATATTCACCAACTGACACAGCTTCTCTCTTTAGACCATTGGGATGTCCCCAAGCAGTGCCTAAACAGCATAAAACTTCATCCACCATGGCATGTGGGAGCTAGTACAAACTTTACCCACAAAAAAACTACAGTGTGTGGACAAACCACCACAAAAAAAAACAGGGTGCTCCTCAACAGAGAAGCACTACCCTCAAACCGCACCGAAAACTGCGGTAACAAATGCAACAGTGCATTAACTTAAAAAGGTACTGCGTTTTTACCCCCCAAAAAAACAGGAAAAAATTGCATGTGCAATTGCAACTATATAGCCTCCTGCAAAACAGGCATCAGCCGATGCACTGACATCTACCTTCTAGAACTTTGTAAACGTGTGGACAGACGACCAGGTCACCGCTTTACAAACTTGAGTGACAGACAATTGACGTCGGAAGGCCCAAGACGTTCCAATTGCCCTCGTGGAGAGGGCCGTGACTGGAAAGGGGGGCACCTGCCCCTTCAAGGCGTAGGCTTGTACTACCATCTGTCTGATCCACCAGAAAATGGTGGCCGACAAGACCGCCATGCCTTTCTTTGGACCAGCCACCAAAACAAACAGTAAGTCTGACTTCCGGAAGGGAGCGGTGGCAGACAAATACACCTTCAGAGCATGAAGGGCCACCTCCTTAGGATGTGTCAGCTTAGGACACAGAGATGGTAACACAATATCCTCATTGATGTGAAACGCAGAGACTACCTTCAGCAGAAAAGACAGTTGCGGACGGAACACCACCTTATCCTGTGGATAACCAGATATGACGACTTGCAGGACAAGGCCGCCAGTTCCGAAACCCTTCTGGCCGTTGTGATGGCCACTATAAAGACCACTTTCTGGGAAAGAGTCAACAGGGGAAACTCTCTGATATTTTCAAATGGCGGTTTTTGAAGCGCCGATAATACCAGGTTCAGATCCCACAGGGGTAACGGTGGACGCACAGGAGGGACTACATGTCGCACCCCTTGGGTAAAAGTACTCACTAGAGAGTGAGACCCCAGGCGTCGCTGAAAAGGGACAGCCAAAGCTGATATTTGTCCTTCAATGGTGCTTAACGCCAATTTCTGGTCCACCCCTTGCTGAGGGAACAGCAGGATCCTGGATATAGAAAGAGCGCAGATGACATCCTTTCTCCTCACACATGGAGATGTAGGCCTTCCAGGTACGATGGTATTCCGAGAAGAAGATTTCCCTGCTCTCAACATAGTTGGGATCACAGAGTCCGACAAACCCCGGTTCCTCAACACCTGGCTCTCAATTGCCATTCCATTAAAGCCAGCAATGGTAAAGCAGGATGGAGAATCGAACCTTGAGACAGAAGGTCCTCTCGCAACGGCAGTCCCCAGGGAGCGTCTGCCACCACGCGCACTAGGTCTGTGTACCAAGGATGCTGAGGCAACCAGTATTACTGGGATCCCTTCGGCTTAGACTCTGCCAAGCAGACATGGTAACAGTTTCAGTGGAGAAAAGGCGTAGATCAGCTGCACAGTGGTGTAGTGGTTAGCACTCTCACCTAGCAGTAAAAAGGGTCGCTGGTTCGAATCCCAACCAAGACACTACCTGCCTGGAGTTTGCATGTTCTCCCTGTGCCTGCGTGGGTTTCCTCCGGGTACTCCGGTTTCCTCCCACACTCCAAAGACATGCAGGTAGGTTAATTGGCTTCTGTATAAAAATTGGCCCTAGTATATGATTGTGGGCTCCTTGAGTTTAGGAACTGATGTGAGTGTGCAATGTACAGGGATAGGGACAATTGTAGACACTCACTCAGGTTGAACTGGATGGACTGGTGTCTTTATTCAACCTTACTATGTAACTTGCCAAAATAAGTCAGATACGGGAACACTTTTGGTGAATGGCTGGCTTACGGGACCCAAAAGGGACCGCTACATCAGTGGAGGGATCTGCTGGCTCCTAAATCTTCAGGGTATCACGCACAGCTGTGATAAGTGCTCCAACAAGCGCTTTGTCGTGCACAGAACCGGACGGGGACTCATCCTCACTGTCCTGATCAGCGTCATCTGAAACGACAGAGCAGGGGTCACCAGCCTGTCAGTGCTCAGACCATACGCTGCATCAAATTGGTCTGCATGGTTGTCATCCCAGAAGGAAGCCTCTTCTAAAGATGATGCACGAGAAAGCCCACAAACAGTTTGTTAAAGACAAGCAGACTAAGGACATGATTACTGGAACTATGTCCTGTGGTCTGATAACACCAAGATAAACTTATTTGGTTCAGATGGTGACAAGCGTGTGTGGCGCCAACCAGGTGAGGAGTACAAAGACAAGTGTGTCGTGCCTACAGTCAAGCACGGTGGTGGGAGTGTCATGGTCTGGGGCTGCATGAGTGCTGCCGACACTGGGGAGCTACAGATCATTAAGGGAACCATCAATGCCAACATGTACTGTGACATACTGAAGCAGAGCATGATCCTCTCACTTCGGAGACTGGGCCACAGGGCAATATTCCAACACAACGACCCCAAAACACCTCCAAGACATCCACTGCCTTGCTAAAGAAGCTGAGGGTAAAGGTGATGGACTGGCCAATCATGTCTCCAGATCTAAACTCTATTGAGCATCTGTGGGGCATCATCAAACAGAAGATGGAGGAGCGCAAGGTCTCTAACATCCACCAGATCTTTGATGTCGTGATGGAGGAGTGGAAGAGGACTCCAGTTGGAACCTGTGAAGTTCTGGTGACCTCCATGCCCAAGAGGGTTAAGGCAGTGCTGGAAAATAATGGTGGCCACACAAAATATTGACAATTTGGGCCCAATTTGGACATTTTCACTTAGGGGTGTACTCATTTTTGTTGCCAGCGGTTTAGACATTAATGGCTGTGTGTGGAGTTATTTTGAGGGGACAGCAAATTTACACTGTTCTACAAGCTGTACACTCACTACTTTACATTGTAGACAAGTGTCATTTCTTCAGTGTTGTCACATGAAAAGATATAAAATATTTACAAAAATCTGAGGGGTGTACTCACTTGTGAGATATTGTACTTTAAAAGTATCTTAAAAAAAAAAACCTTATCTTTTTAAAAAGGTAGCGAATGGAATGGTCAGAACGCTTGTAATTTTTTTCTCTGTGTTACATTTAGGAAATTCCCAACATTTGTCTTTTCCAGCCTCAGTACTGTTACCATGTCTCACCTTCGTGCTTCCCCTAGGTCTCCCTCTACCTCTGTGCGGCGTGACCACAATGTTTGGAGAATCATTCATAATGTCACTCTCTGACATTGAGGCGTATGCAGCAGCCTTCCCCTCGCGGACGTCATACACCTGTGAACAAAGAATTACTTGAATAAGTGATGTCATGAGGTAAGTAGACCTACACTGGTGAAAGACCGCTGTACACGCAGCTGAAGAAATCACAGCATTCTTTAAAATGGCTGTAAACCCTCTCCTATACCTATTGAAAGTGACTGGCTTCAGGTCATAGAGAGATGAAACAAACAAATCCTCCTAAATAAGTTGTACCCATTTATCTACAGCCCTCTCTTCACTACAGCCATTCAAAGCCCAGAATTTATAAATGTTTGTCTGAGCTTTAAAAAAATAAAAAAAAAGGGGGGTTGGGTGGAGAACTAAACACTGCAGTGCTCAGTAAAGGGATCTTTCAGTTGATTGGAGTGAAGGGACACACCCCCTTCACACAGCAACAGAGTTAAGGACGCCAATCATAGGCTGTGTGCTGAAGCTCCCTTCCGTCACCTTTTTTTTCTCTCTTGGTTTCAGGAAAACTTGTCAGAAGTGATTCATGATAGCAGAGGAATGAAGCAGCAGATAGAAATGACACTTGTGCTCTGGATTGAGACAAGTACATACTATAGGGAGATATGATTTGTTCATATTTCATGTCTGAGGTTTACAACCACAATTCCAGAATTCCAGCTCTCACTTCACTTTAAATAGTTCACTTGGCCCAAACAAAACTATTTCCATTACATAACCAGGTGGATGTTAGGTGAGCTGCAATGGGCTGTAGTTACATTAGTTATATACAGTAAGCGGTGGTGTGTTTTGTCAGACGGGAAGTCATGGGAATGAAAAAAGTGTTTCTCCACCATTCAGGAGAAGCCTTGTATTTTATTTTCTATCAGTGAATATAAGGCCTTCTGCATATGGCCAAGGTGGAAATAGTTACATCATCTGCCCGCCTCTCCACCTCAGCCAATCAGAGGAAGCCTTGTATTCACTGATAAAATTACAAGGCTTCTCCTGAATAGAGGAGAAGAATATAGGTCAACTCTTTCATTCCGGTAGCAGGCAAGAAGTTACTCGTACTGCTACTGGAACACCATACCGCCTAATGCATGTAGCTAATGCTACTACAGTACATTACAGCACACACAGTGTACGCATAGTTAAAGTGATTCTAAACATTGTTATTTTAAAGGGGAAAAAAAAAAAATTCAACATGTTATATTTAACTGCTCTGTGCAAAAGTTATGCACAGAACAGCCTCGCTCCTCCTCTTCTCAGGTCCCCTGCCGGTGTCTTGTCAAATACTGTCCCCCGCCGGATAGCGTCTACCCTGTACTGCGTTTGCGCAGTATGGAGGACAAGGAGGCGCCGAAAGTCTCCAAAGATGAATGGTTCAAGCCCCACCATCCAATTGGACATAGAGTTAGAATAAAAAATCGGCCAGCGAAGCGAGGCTGTGCTCCAAGCGTGGCGAGCCCGCAAAGGGCCCTGTTACTAAGTGCATACCGTAAGTCCATTTGCATGGTGGGGCTTGAACCTGGACTCAGGGCAGAAGGTACTATTAAGTGCGCAAGCGCCGTTCATCTTCAGAGACTTTCGGCGTCTCCTTGTCTTCCATACTGCGCAAGCACTGCACCTGTGCAGTACGAGGCGGACACAGTTCTCTGCAGAACACAGGCACTCTTGGCTCCTCCCTCCCGTAGAGTGTCCCCATAGCCAGCCACTTGCTATGGAGGCACTTGTGAGGGCTTGCTCTTGAGCCTTGCTGTCTGCATCTATTGACACAAACAGAGGGACTCGGCCCTGCCCCCTCTACCTCATCACTGGCTATGACTGACCACAGTGGGAGCCAATGGCTCCCACTGCTGTGTCTAAGGGGGAGGGACCTGCATACATAAGGTTTTTTCTACCCTAACCACTTCAACCCAAAAGGTTTTACCCCCTTAATGACAAGGCAATTTTTTGCGATACGGCACTGCATTAATTTAACTGACAATTGCGCGGTCGTGCAACACTGTACCCAAATACAATTTATGTCCTTTTCTCCTCAAAAATAGAGCTTTTGGTGGTATTTTGGTGGTATGATCACCTTTGCGGTTTTTATTTTTTGTGCTATAAACAAAAAAGAGTGACAATTTTGAAAAAATAAAAATAAAATATTTTTTACTTTCTGCTATAAACATATCCAATAAAAATATGTAAAAAAAAAAAATCTAATTGTTTTCATCAATTTAGGCCAATATGTATTCTGATACATGTTTTTTGGTCAAAGAAATCCCAATAAGTGTATATTGATCGGTTTGAGCAAAAGTTATTACCTCTACAATCTATGGGATATTTTTAGGGCATTTAATAGTAATAGGGGTGTGCAGTGATTTTTAGCGGGGCTGGGACTTTTTGAGGCAACACCAAGTGACACTTTTTGGGAACCAGTGAAACCAATAGTGATCCGTGCTAAATAGAATTGCACTATTACTATATAAATGACACTGGCAGGGAAGGGGTTAACATCAGGGACGATCAAAAGGGTCTAATGTGCTACTAGGAAGTGCTTTCTAAAGCCTCGTACACACGATCAGATTGTTTCCCAAGACTTGTCTGAAGGGTGTGTGCCAGGAACTTGTCTTGCATAAAAACGGTACACAATTGTCGGCCAACAAACACAAATGTACTGACGTACTATGAGGAATTTCAGCTCTTGAGCATCGCCCTTTGGGCACCTTCTGCTAATGTCTTGTTTAGTGAGCACTGTTTTCGAGCAGGAGCGTTTGTACTTTGGACTTGTGTGATGGAATTGTGTACACACGATAAGAAAATCGAACAGACCTTTGTCCACTGAAAATTTACTAGTCTGCCATCCAACATTTGTTGGCCGAAAGTTGGACAACAATCGTCTGATGGAGCGTACTAATGGTCAGATTTTAGGCACACATTCTGTCATCACACAATTCCCTGCCGAAAATCCGATCGTGTGAACGAGGCTCAACTGTGGGGGATGGACTGACTGGAGGGAGAGAGACACCTGTGTTCCTGATTAACAGGAATTACAGATCTCCCTCTTCCTCTGTGACAGAGCGACGGTCTGCCTCACCTACGACCAATTGCGGGTGGCCATTGCGGCCATCAGACCCGCTAATTGGCTCCCACTGTGTCCAATCACAGCAGGAACGAGTCTCTGGCGGCGTGCCCCAGGAAGAGGAAACATACATGTACGTTGTTTTCACGCAGCCGGGCCGCCTGCTGCAGTATTTGTATGGTGAAACGATAGGAAAAACTTGTTTTCATGTTGGATAGAGTAAGGGAGGGTTATAACCCCTATCAGATTTTTTTTTGATTTTTTTCACCAACTGGGTCCCATTGGGGGAGTTCCCTTCACTTCCTGTCCCATAGCCAAACAGGAAGTTAGAGGAAATCCCTGAAAATTAAGAGAATTCCTTGGGGATCCCCAGGTCACCAAAACTAGTGTCTTCATTGGAAGATTTCCCCTCTATTACTTTTCTGGGGACAACCCAAAATTTGGGATTTTATTTTACTTCCAACGATAATGGTAAAATAAGACAAATAGAGAGGGTGAATGTCCTTAATGGGGACACACAGCAATAAAAACTGACAGGTGGCGTAATCTCTCTGCACTTTAGTTATACTTTAATGCATACAATGCATTAAGGTAAAAAATAAACCTTCTGCTTTTAGAACCACTTGAAAATAATGGAAATACTGTAGTTTGTTTGGGTCACCTTGGCTTAAACAAACTATTTACAGCAGGGGTATCAAACTGGTGGCCCTCCAGCTGTTGCAGAACTACAATTCCCATGAGGCATTGCAAGGCTGACAGTTACAAGCATGACTCCCATAGGCAGAGGCACAATGGGACTTGTAGTTCTGTAACAGCTGGAGAGTCTCCAGTTTGGGACCACTGATTTACAGCGGCATAAAATCTGCTTTAACATCTCACTTTAGTAGGTAAGGTAGGGAAAGTCTTGTTCTTGCTCCCTTTCGGCCGTCCTCTCCCTCTGGGCGATGTCACCGATCCATTCGGACATTTCTCCGGCATGTTCTCTTTGTTCTGCAAGGTGACGGGGAGTTTTGACAAGCTCAGTTGGTTCTCTTGAGCCTCTCCATCTCTGGCCCGGGAGAACTCCGGCTGCTGTTATAAACAAATATTCAAAAGAAACAGAGTTGCTTATCAATGCTCTGGGCTGACTTCCTGCTGTAGCAAAGTTACAAAATATAGAATTGGGCTTTTGTTTATTTATATGGATACCTAAATCCCATTATTAACAAGACATTCATTGTAAAAAGCAATTCTCCGGTCTCGGGGGAACCCCTGCTAAAAATTAGAAAATCTACAACTCATGATACAATAGTGTGATGGTCAGTGGGAAGAATGGTCCTTACACTTGGGCTCATTGGGAAGAATTACCTCCTTACAGATAGCTAAAAAGATCAATGGCGTCAGTGGTAACTTATCCGAGAGGCAGAAATTGCCCAATGCTGAAGGAACCTCTAGCAACCTTTGGAGAAAACCTAGTTGAGAATCACTGATTTAGGATATCAGGGTGCACCCCTGAAAATGTAATGGATGATGAAACACGTAGGTACACACTCAAGTCACAGCAGAGGGAATAAGTGTTCAAGTGGATGTAAACCCTCACATATAGAACATGGAGATGACAACACCAACTCAAGAGATCAAGGCACCCACATCCCAAATTAGAAATGAAAAGGAAATTGAGAGAGCAATTTTAATGGTGCCACAAATGTATACAAAGTATACATTTTTCAATAAAATAAATTGTATTAAACAAGAGAGAATATATATTTTATATCTATGTATGTCTTGGAGAGCTAACCTTGTTCGCGTGTGTGTGTGTGTGTGTAAAAGTGAACAAGGTTAGCTCTCCAAGACATACATAGATATAAAATCATCACTGATTAAAAAGAGCTGTACGTAGCTATATAAATGCCTGTTGGGCTCTACATGTTTCGCTGTAGGTGCATATAGCTCTTTACATATATTGTCTCTATTAATCTGTGATGCTTTATATCTATGTATGCCTTAGAGAGTTAACCTTGTTCACATACATTCAATATTATATATATATATATATATATATATATATATATATATATATATATATATATATATATATATATATATATATATATATATATATATATATATATATATATATATATATATATATATATATATATATTTGCAATAAAAAGTATGTGAAACCTTTTGGAATGATATGGACAATCACAGTCTGCTTAAACTAATAACACACAAAGAATGAAATGTTATGTTTTTATTGAACACGCCATGTAAACATTGACAGTGCAGGTGGAAAAGGTATGTGTACCCTTGGATTTAATAACTGGTTGAACCTCCTTTGGCAGCAATAACTACAACCAAACGTTTCCTGTAATTGCAGATCACATTTTATGACCAATTTGTGCAGAAATCCATATCATTCCACACACACACACGTGTGTGTGTGTGTGTGTGTGTGTGTGTGTGTGTGTGTGTGTGTGTGTGTGTGTGTGTGTGTGTGTGTGTGTGTGTGTGTGTGTGTGTGTGTGTGTGTGTGTGTGTGTGTGTGTGTGTGTGTGTGTGTGTGTCTCTATATATTTTGAGAGTGAACAAGGTTAGCTCTCTAAGGCATAAATAGATATAAAAGAATCACAGATTAATAGAGACAATATATGTAAAGAGCTATATGCACCTACAGCGAAACATGTAGAGCCCAACAGGCATTTATATAGCTACATACAGCTCTTTTAATCTATGATGATTTTCTTTTTATATATGTCTTAGAGAGCCAACCTTGTTCACTCTCTCTCTCTTTTAAATTATATATATATATATATATATATATATTTATTTATATTGTTAATAATACAATTTATTTTATTGAACAATGTATCCTTTGTATACATTTGTGGCACCATTAAAATCCCCCTCTCTCCATTTCCTTTTCATCCTCACATATATAAAAGTGAGCAGCCTCATATGAGGCACAGGGATGAAACAAATCTCCCTACATAAGTATAAAGCCCTATACACACGATCGGACTTTGTACAAACTTTCCCGAGGACTTTTGTACAAAGGGCGTTGGCCGCAAGTTTGTATTGCATACACACGATCAGACTTTTTAGGCAACAAACACGAACGTAGTGACGTTTCAATGTACTGACGACACTTCAAAAGAGGACGTTCAATTACTACAGCGCCACCTTTGGTCAACTTCTGTACTGTTGTCTGATCTTTTGCATTGGTTCTGAGTATGCGTTTGTACTTTGTACAAAAGTCGGATGGTTTTCTGTAAACACGATCGGACTTTGCTCCATTGGACTTATGTTGTCAAAAAGTTTATCCGTTCACACAGCCAACAAAAGTCAGATGAAAACTGAAAAAGTTTGTCCGATGGAGCATACGCACGGTCGGATGTTGCTCCAAAACAGCTAATTTGAATGTTTGTTGTCAAAAAGTCTGATCTTGTGTACAGGCCTTTACATGTATATCTGCTGTCTTTAGCTTTCTATATGCTTTAGAATTCTTTCATAGGTTTAGAATTTTCACTTCCTCATCCAACAGTAGCAATGTAGTCTTGGAGGAAAGGCACACCCCTTACCCTCCACATAGGCAGAGACTTGCCGAGCTGTGCTGTGACAAGACAAGCTCTCTGTTAATCTATTTATGGAAACCTCCCTCACAAATTTCCAGCTGCTGTTACTTCCAGTGTCGGAGAACTTGTCAGAAGTTATCAAGCTAATAACAGAGGAATGGAGCAGCAGAAAGTCACAGGACTCAGGGCTTTGGAGAGAGATAAGAAAACACTACAGATATTTGGGCTTTGGTCAAAATTTAATGAATTAGTGTTTACATCCACTTTAACCACTTGTCGCCTGCCAACTGTCAAATGATGGAGGGACGGTGCTGCTCTCGTTCTTGGTGGACGTCATATGACAGCACACCAGAACAACCACTCCTGCACATCAGCGGGGGTGCGCAGCCATCACTGTTGCGCCGCGTTGTTAAGACAAACCTCGACCCGATCTCGGCAAAGAGCCGCTGACACGGCTCTTTAACCCATATGATCGGCTGTTTCCAATCACAACAAGGAAGTGCCGGTAATCGGTGCTCCTCGCCTCACACTGTCAGAGTGTGGCGGGGAGAGCCGATCAGCGGCATCTCCTTTCAGTCAACAGTGAGACATGTAATCAGGGCACTGATTACATTAGAGCACCAGAAGTGTCAGCAACCAGTGCCCATTAGAGATACCAGTCAGTGCTGGCTTTGTGTCCATCAGTGCCACCCATCGGTTCCAGCCATCAGTGTCGCCCATCAGTGTCGCCCATCAGTGCCAATAATTTCAGCATATTAGCGCCCATAATTGCAGCATATTATTGCCTCCCCATCAGTGAAAGAGAAAAATTTATTTACAAAATGTACTGACAGAAACTAAGAAAAGCGTATTTTTTCAACATTTTCAGTCTTTTTTTTTTTTTGTAAAAAATAATCCCAGCAGCGATTAAATACCACCAAAAGAAAGCTCTATTTGTGTGAAGAAAATTATAAAAACTTCACATTATTACAGTGTAGTGTGATCGCGCAATTGTCAAAGTGTGACAGCGCTGAAAGGGGAAAAATGGCCTGGGCAGGAAGGGGGTGAAAGTGCCCGGTAGGTGGTTAAGCTGAAGTCGGAGACTACTGGCATTCAGTTCTCAGAAGCAGATGAAGCTGTCAGCAACCATGGATGATTATTACTTTTTGACTGTTTTTCAGTGTACAAATAAAGCTATTTTATTTTCTATATACATTCTACATACATATATATTTTTTCTATATAAACACGCGCGCGCTCGCGCACACACGCGCGCACACACACACACACACACACACACACACACCTATTGATTTATACCCTTTTCAATATACAAGTGCCTAAAAAGTCAGTTTAGGGATATTTAGTTATTTTCTAACAATTTTTGGATGTGGCACTATTTGAGGATACACTCACCGATTTCATTCCATAAATAAAGCTAAATTTGTCATAAAGGGAGGTATTACCCCGGGGATATAGAAAAGTGTGTTTTTCCCTTCAGTGATGGAAAGATAAATAAATTGATCTGTGCGTTTTCAATTTGGGGTAGAGGGTTCTTGAAATCGAGTGGAGATTTATCTGAACATTATTTATTTGTCATTTACAATAAATAGTAAAATATTATTTTAAATTATATTAATTAGTTGGTATTGCACAGAGCCACCCCGAACGTCCTCTTCTGGGGTCCCCTGCCAGCACTCTAGGCTCCTCCTCTTTTCATTGTGCCATCATGGGAGGCTGCTTCCTAGGGGGGCGCACCTGCAAACTTGCTCCTGAGCCAGACTGTGCGTCCGTTGACATACACAGTGCGACTTCCAGTTGTACTTGGAAGTAATTCCTGCCAGGACTTCCAGAATCAGACGCCGGGAGTGTCCTCTGACCAAAACACTATTTAAGTACCAGCCTTTGATGTGGCTGGTGCCTTGTCCTATTGCCAGCTATCTTATATGTAAGAGTTATAATACTTCCAGTGTGCCTTGCTGGTTGCTGACCCAGATTGATCGGACTACACTCTCATCTGCCACCTGCCCACAGCCTCTGTCTGAGCCTGACTACCCTCTTGCCTGCTGCTTGCCCATTACCTCCGACTACTCTCTAGCCGTCCCACTGGCCTCAACCTTTGCCTGGACCGATAACGCACTTGCCTACCCACTAGCTCTCTCTGCATGGACTCATCTGTCTACTCTCTTGCTTATCGCTTACCCCCTGCCCACGACCTCTGCCTGGACCGGACTACTCTCTTGCCTACACACTACTTGGACCCAACTACTTTCTTGCATACTGCCTGCACCCGTTTACTCTCTTGGCTGTTGCCTGTCCCCTGCCTTCAACCTCAGCCTAGACCTGACTACCCTCTTCTGTTCCAGCCACCTCCTTGGTGGGCTAGTAATGAGAGCTGCAACCTGGTGACAGCTTGCAGCAAAGAAACCCAAGATCACTAGGCATTCTAGCCCATCTCTACTATTAGGAGCTCTGGTGAAGACCAACTGTCATTCTGCACCTTAGGTGAGCCCACATCCTGCCAGTAGCACCATAACATTAGGAGTAAAATAAAAGCAACAAATAACACCAAATTTACTTCAACAGGTGACAAATGGTGGCGGCTACATTAGTGGCAAAGTGATTAAATCTTATGTTGAAAGCCTAAGACGTGCTTCCTCTGGACTGATTATCTGCCTGTTGTCCTTGCCACCCACATTGGTGGAAGTTGTGAGACGTTTATGACACCCAGCACTAAGGCAAACTGAATATTCGTCAAAGACATATATGTTCAACAACGGCGAGGACCAAGTCTTGGATTACCTCTAAGATGTCATGTCTCGAAGAAGCAAATAGCTTTCTGCTTTTGAACTTTTGTGGCGTCGACCTCTTCCGCTTGGAGCTTGTATCCGACCGGCCCGTACTCATATTTACCTGCAGAGAGACAAGAGACGTGAGTGAGAAGAGACTGATGGCAACATCTATCCAAAGTACATCTCTCCTGCCCCCCTGCCCACCAGTATAAATCCCACCCACTGTTCATGCTCAACATCACTGCGCACAGCGCCAACAACACTGCACCACAACTGGAATTAGAAGAGGGAAGTTCCATTGCTGAGCTCCCTGAAAAATACCAGATGTCGGGGTGCCGTGCTTCACACCCTGATGAGTTCCAGGGTTCTGCTTAAAGTGATTGTAAAGCTACTATTTTTAAATTTTTTTATTATCACTTCAATACAGGGCACCCCCTGCCCAGGCCAATTTTCAGCTTCCAGCGCTGTAATACTTTGAATGACAATTCTGCAGTCATGCATCACTGTACCCATATGAAATTTATAATTCTGTTCACACAAATATAGTTTTCTTTTGGTGGTATTTAGTCACCATGGGGCCTTTGGGTGGGCCTGGTTATTTTTTTTGCTAAACGAAAAAAATAAATAAATAAATAAATAAATAAAAAAAAAAAAAAAGGGAGACCAAAAATTTGGGGGGGGATAAAATAAAAGAAATTATATTTTCTTGTGGTTTCAAATAAGATTTTGTAATTAAAGAAGTATTCTCCTGTAGGCACAGTTCACACTACTGCAATACCAGACATGCCACCGCATTGCTGTGCAGATCACATGCGATATCTGTGCGATGCGATTTCAGTCATACAAACTGCATGGCTGAAATCGCATTCACACCAAAATGGTGCAGGACCTCTTTTTTGTTCCGCACTGGAGTCGGGTTGCATCGGTGTTCATACCTATGTGATCTGATTACTGCACCATTTCACAGTTTGCACTGTGATCTGTTTTCAGGTCTGGGGTTGTTGTTACCTTTACATTGACACCCACAGCGGTTCGCAGATCTCAGCGTGAACCACTGTGCAATTCAAGCGTGATCCGGGAACCCGCACTGGATTCGCAGGGTTCTCGCATCACACTAGTGCGAGGCTACCATGTAAACAGGAAATACTCCTCCTGAAGTGCACGGCGTTTCTCCCACCTCCTCCCTCCGAGGCAGCCAGACTATATATCTTTTGCAGCCCCGATGCTGGTAGATCATCGGGGGCCACAAAAGATATATACGTTTAGATAACCAGGGGGGGCGTTTCAAACCGAGCCACGGGCTGGACTTTGGACATGCCTGGCCTAGCCAGTCTCCAGACCTTAATCCTACAGAAAATTTATGGACGGAGCTGAAACTTCGAGTTGCTAAGAGAAAGCCAATAAACCTTAAGGATTTAGAGAAGATCTGTAAAGAGTGGACCAACTACAAGAAACATCTCACCTCTGTGTTTGTCAACAAGGGGTTTTCCATCAAGTACTAAGTCATGTTAATACTTATTTTACTCTCTGAACTGCAACTCAATTTCTAACATTTGTATCATGGGTTTTTTCTGGATTTTTGGTTGATATTCTGTCTCTATCTTTTAAAATACACCTATGATAAAAATTATAGACCCTTCATTTCCTTGTAAGTGGGCAAACTTACAAAATCTGCAGGGGATCAAATATTTATTTCCCCCACTGTACAGATGTGAACAATCCTTATGTTGCATTAAAGTGGTTCTAAAAGTCTAAACTTTTTTTTACCTTCCATTAAAGTAAAAAAAAAAAAAAAAAAAAAAATAATGTTTAGGCATCAATTTTGGCCCCTCCTCCTCATACGTACCTGAGCCATTTCATTCATTCCAACTCTAAGTGCTCACTTCCCTCCCTTCCAGGTCTCAGGTACCTTGCTGTCCATCAAAGCCAGTGACGAGGGGGTGGAGCAGAGTCCTGCTATCTGTGTCAATGGACGCAGCAGCAGAGCTCAGGAGAGAGCATGTCAGAGGGCCCTTATGAGAAGCAGCTTCCCGTGGGAGCACTGGACAGAGAGGAGGAGCCAGGAGCACCAGTGGGGGACCTGAGAAGAGGAAGTTCGGTGCCGCTCTGTGCGATTCCATTACACAGAGCGGGTAATTAAGGATGTTTGTTATTAAAAGAAAAAAAAAAGAAATTAAAAAAAGCCTTTAGGCTCGGTTCACACAGGGGCGACTTGTCCAGGCGACTTCGCCGCCTGACAAGTCACGCTCCGTTCTGTACTACGGAACCGTTCTAATAGGAGCGACTTAAGTCGCTCCAAGTTAGAAAAAAGGTTCCTGTACTACTTTTGCGGCGACTTCGGGCGACTTGCATTGACTTCTATACAGAAGTCATTTTGCAAGTCGCCGCTGATCGTGTGCAGGTCGCGGCGCTGCAAGTCGTGCCGCCCGCTGTGTGAACCGAACCTTACAAACACTTTAAAACGTTTGGAATGTGGCATCTATGGTGTGGTACAGGCCCATTCAAAAATAATGGGCTTGACACAACGAACGTAAAATGCACAACAACACCGCATCCAAGTGTATGTGTTAATGCAATGCACCAGTGAAAACAGAAGCCGCGGTCTTCATGCTTTCTAATGACAACCCGTAACATGAATTTCACATCTCCAGAACTATTCTACACTATACAATCTGTTCATACAACTTACTTCAGATTTACCAAACCATGCAATAGGAGGAGAAACCGAAACAATTCATTCAATGTGTACCCAATCAGGCATGTCCTTGTAATACATAGTTGATTGAAAATTTAAAAGAGAAGTATGGGTTTGGGGGTTATTCGGACCAATACTGTCTCTGCACTGAGAACCGAGCGATTGAACATCACTGATGGCTCGGTTCTCACAGCTCCCCGAGCAGAGAGCTGTCAATCAGCAGCTCTCCTGCTCTGCTACTCCTCTTTCACTGGAGTGCTGAGCTGTGGAGGGGTGGGAGGGGGCGGGGATCGGCTCGCTGAGAGGCTTAGACTGCCATCAGTCCAGACACCTGGCGGATCCCGACTCACAGCGAATGACACGGTGCCTGGACTGATCCTGGTGAACTCAGCAGAGAGCGGACTTCAGCCCACTCTCTGCTGAAGGCTAGGTTCACACCGTAGCGATGCGGGAACGCCGCGAATCTGCGGCGTTTTCCCACATCGCATGCCTCCCGCCGGCAGTTCACACTGCCCTATGCGGACTGCTGGGAGTGTCAATGAAATCTTAATGACACCCCCAGACCAGTCCGCATATCGCAGTGCGATCTGCAAACTCGGACAGGAATCGGATCGCATGGTGTGAACACCCATGCGATCCGATTCTGCTGCAGACCAAAAAAAGGGTCCCGTGCGAGTTTGCGGCGGGTGCGATGCGAATTCAGCCATACTATCTGTATGGCTGAACTCGCATCGCACAGACAGATGGGATGTGATTTGCACTGCAGTGCGGTGCGAATCACATCCGGGTCTCCCCCCGCAGCGGTGTGAACCCAGCCGAAAACAGGTCACAGGAGTGCAAAACGAATTGCACTCCTGTGACCCATAGGAAAAGCCCAGCCAAAACGAGCCCAGACTTAAAATAGGTTGTTTAATCAGATTGATGACTTGCCTGGCTACCCTACTTTCTTTCCTCTGAAAACCCCACAATCATTCCTGGGGACTTCAACATCCCTATTAATACTTAAGCCCCATACACACACTCAGATTTTCTGCTGATTTTTACCAAAACCATATAATATGAGGTCAAACCTTAGGAGTTTCAATGTGTATGCAATCAGGCAGGCCCTTCCACTACATGGTTTTGGTAAATCTGAAGACAAAAATCAGCAGAAAATCTGATTGTGTGTATGGGGCTTAACACTCCTGAAACTTCCAAACTTCTCAGCCTAACCTCCTCCTTTGACCTGAAGCAGTGGCTATATGCTCCTACTCACTCTGAAGGCAATACCCTTGACCTCGTTTTCTCTCACCTTTGCACTCCATGCAACCTCTCTAATTATCCATTCTCCTTTCTCTGATCACCACCTTATCAAATTAGTTTCACTCTCTCCCTCTCCTCTCCCTCCAACCACCTAAAAGTTACCCACAGAAACCCATGTCATCTCAACCCTTCTCTTCTCTGCTATCCACAACCTCTACGACAAAATCTCACCCCTATCCTGCACCAACCAAGCCACTTCTGTCTACAACGCTTTACTTCTAGCCTCACTGGCCCCCCTCACTACACACAGAATCAGGCCCTGACCCCTTCAATCTTGGCAAACAGATGATACTAGAAGTCTGAAAAAAAACGTAGTCGTACTCACGAGCGCCTGTGGCGTAAGACTAAGTCTCAGAGAGATATCAACCAATATAAATATGCCCTCCAAAAGTACAATTCCAGCCTCCTCTCTGCCAAGCAGACCTATTTTATCACTCTCATTGGCAACTTATCATCCCGTCCCCTTCAACTCTCCTCTACCTTCAACTCTACTTGGTCCTTCAACCGCCAACTCACTCACTGCCCAGGAGATCGCCAATCACTTCAAACAGAAAATTGATACAAATTCGTGAGGAGATCTCTACTGTTCCGATACCCTCCACGCTTTACACTTCATGCCCACAGGCACAATCATTACTTCCCTCTTTCAAACCCACCACTATAGACAAGGTTGCCAAGGTGGATATTACTACTTGGTAATGTCCACCTTACCACCTGCCCTCTGGATCCTGTTCCCTCACAAATGCTACTTTCACCCCATGGCTCTATGCTACACTCTCTAACCCACATCTTCCATTTCTCCCTCTCTTCTGGCATCTTCCCCAACTCTATAAAACATGCACTTGTCAGACACATACTTAAAAAACCCTCACTGGACCCATCCAATCTTAACAACCTACACCCCATCTCCTTGCTCCAGTTCTTATCCAAACTCCTTGAACGTCTGGTCTACAACCGACTGAGCGTCCACCTCACAGATAATGGCCTTCATGATCCCCTTCAATCTGGATTTCGTCTTCAACACTCCACAGAAACTGCTCTCCTAAAACTAAAAAAACAATCTACTAATGGCCAAAACCAACTGACACTATTCTGTACTCCTCCTCCTGGACCTCTCTCTGCTGCCTACGGTTGACCAACCCCTCAAAAAAAACGACAAGCCTTTGGTCTCCGTGACTGTACCCTTCGCTGGTTCTCTTTCTACTTATCCAACTGCACCTTTAGCGTGTCTTACAACTCCACTTCCTCCTCTCCTCTTCCTTTCTCAGTTCGGGTCCCCCAAGGTTCTGTTATTGGACCTCTCCCATTTTCAATCTACACCTCCTCCCTGGGTCAACTAATAGCCTCCCATGGCTTCCAATAACACCTCTATGCTGACGACATCCAAATCTATTTCTCTACCACTCAGCTCACTCCCCGTCTCCTCACGTATCACTAATTTACTATCAGATATATCAGTCTGGATGTCACACCACTTCCTCAAACTCAATCTATCCAAAACCAAACTTATCATTTTTCCTCCCCCATATGCCCCTTCCCCTGATCTCTCTGTCAAAATCCATGGCACAACTATAAGCCCATCCCCACATGCCAAGGTTCTAGGTGTAGTCCTGGACTCTGAACTCTCCTTTAAGCAAAACATCCAATCACTGTCCAAATCCTGCCGCCTCAACCTCCGCAACATCTCCAAAATACGCCCCTTTCTAACCAATGACACAACAAAGCTCTTAATTCACTCGATGGTCATCTCCGGCCTCAACTACTGCAACTCCCTTCTCAGTGGCTTACCTCTACATAGTCTATCACCTCTTCAATCCATCATGAATGTTGCTGCCAGACTCATCCACTTTACCAATTGCTCTGCCTCTGCTACCCCTCTCTGTCAATCCCTCCACTGGCTTCCGCTCGGACAAATAAACTCAAAATACTAACAACTACGTACAAAGCCATCAACAATTTTGCCCCCAGCTACATCGCTAGCCTAGTCTCTAAATACCAACCTACTCATTCTCTTTGTTCCTCTCAAGACCTCCTGCTCTCTAGCTCCCTCGTCACCTCCTCCCATACTCGCCTCCAGAACTTTTCCAGAGCCTCTCCAATCACATGGAATGCCCTACCCTAATCTGTCCACTTATCTCCTACTTTATTAAAAACCTCCTCTTCAGAGAAGCCTACCCTACCCACACCTAACATTTTCTCCACCAGCTCATCCCCCCCCCAGTCATTACCTTTTGTTTACATTTGACCCTCCCTTCGAGATTGTAAGGTCTAACGGGCAGGGCCCTCTGATCCCTCCTGTATTGATAGTGTACTGTCTGCCCTCATGTTGTAAAGTGCTGCGAAAAATATAGGCGCTATATAAATTCTGTATAATAATAATTATTGTATAGTCACCATAAAAGGTAAACTAAGTAATAACCTTAATCTTCAAAAAAAAAAAAAAAAAAAAACTATACACATCCACAACTTAAAGACCTTGTAATCTAATTTTTCATGAAATTTTTTCTTAAAGTGAAGCTCCACCCTCTACCACTGGTGTGTGTGTGTGTGCGTGCGCGCGCGCGCCTCTGTGAGCTCCTGAACCTCTCCTCCCCCCCCTCACTTCCATTTGTGTAGAAAGAGCAGTGCAAGGCCATCTCAGAAGGGAGCTAGAGAGGATGGCTACCTTTCTACATACAGGGGACCATGAAGAATAAGCATAGCCGCACTTTAACAGGAAGTTACACTACAGCAGCAAAAAAATAAAATAAAAATTGGAAGGGATTTGGAGGAGGCTGAGAGTGGATTTTGTTTCAGTTAAGAATACGTACTTGAATGGAGTATATTTTTTAAAGTTTAGTGTCACCTTAATGGTCCATGCACAAGGGGCACAATATTCCATACAATGTAAACCAGGGTGGATAAAAATCAATGATAAAAATATAAGATTTTTTAGATTTTTTTTATTATTTAATTTGGATTTTTTTGGATTTTTATCAAATTTTAATAAAATGCTTTTGGAGTAAAAATCTAAAGATTGCTTTCTATTTAAGATACATTAATAATATAGTTTATTCAGCATGCAATGGAGCTTAGTTACCGTATATACTTGAGTATAGGCCGACCCGAATATAAGCCTAGACACCCAATTTTACCACAAAAAAAATGGGAAAACTTGGAGTATAAGCCTAGAGTGGTTAATGCAGCAGCTACTGGGTAAACAATGCCCATCTGCAGCCTCACTGTGTCCACCTGTATCATCAGTGCCCATCTGCAGCCTCACTGTGCCCACCTGTATCCTCACTGTGCCCACCTGTATACTCATTGTGACCAGCTGTGTCATCAGTGCCCATCTGCATCGTCAGTGCCCACCTGCAGCTGTACCTGTCATAACAAACAGCGTGCGTCTCCCGCTGTTTTATGAAGTCTGTTCGGCTGTCCATTGTAACAAAGCCCCGCCTCGTCCTCATCCATGATAGAGGAACACTGATACAGTTTCCCAGCATTGTATCAGTGTTCCGTCTAACACGGATGAGAAGGAGGCGGGGCTTTGTTACAATGGACGGCTGCATAGCACAGCGGGAGACACACGCTGCTTTAGAATACAGTATGTATCATGAGGCTGTATATTCTTCAATATTTACATTTTTGATAAACTCATTCAATGAATCCAAGCTCTGCAAGCTGAGATAACATGCACTGCATTGACGCATTCACACAATATCACAGTAATCATGAGATAAAACAAAGTTCAGGAATAGTCCTTTATCCCATTATTTTGCAAATCTATGTACACTTCAAACTGTATGATTGAATCGGTTCCGATATCTGTTTTACTAACCTGACAGTTTATTATTCTCAATAGGAAACCTTAATTTTTTTTGCAAATATTAAAGATTCCAACTACCAGCAAGAATAAGTCCTTACATTTAAAGAGCACCTGTCATTTCAGATCCATCATGCCAGCGCCTGTTAGCGGGTGTCCACTCACCTGCTGCTGCCACGTCCCTCACCTTGTTGTGTCACTGCCCATCACCAGCCATCCCATTAAAGTGAATGAGACTGTCGGTGAGTCACCAGTGGGACAGAGGAGGAGCCAATAGCGGGGCAGAGGAGGAGCCAATAGCGGGGCAGAGGAGGAGCCAATAGCGGGGCAGAGATGACAGTTGCTCTTTAAAAATTATGATTCAAATCGAGATGATTTAAATCAAGCCTTTTTACTAGTGATTTAAATTGTGAATTTAAATGGACTTTATTCAAATCAAATCTACCCTGCTAGCGTGCTTAAATGGATCTTCTTTGCTGGGTGCTACACCCACCAAAAGCAACAGCGGATATATTTGCCATCATGGCATGTCTGCACCCTTAGCTGCTGCGTCTATAGCTAAAGGGGGACGAGCACTAAAGTGTCATCACATCTCTGCACATTGTGATACTTATTAAATTTGTTTAATAAGCCACATATGTGGAGGTCGGCAACATGCGTATAATAGTACATGTTCCAAACCGCCAGGCCAAAAAAAAAAAAAATGCTTTTAACCAATATGAAGTGGTGACATTAATTCCTTATGGCATCCCTAGTCATTAGAGAAAAAAAAACAATATATTCTTGAACACGACAAAAATGGAACGGTGCAGTACGATTTGAAAAAAATTCTAATAAATCATGGACCTTTTCCTCCACATTTCTGCAGGTAACCCAAGTTATGAAGCTAGTGTAAGGGCCCATTCTCAATATCAGCCGCGGGTTCACAGTAGGATGTTAGCGGCACATTGCACTTTTTTTTTTTTTTTTTAAAGGGTTACACCACTATCACTGGTAAAAAAAAAATATTTAACATATACAATTGTGAAAAAAGTCATATTGTAATTGAAGTTTATTAAAAGGGATCTTCCTTTTAAATATGCAGGGCTGTAATGTTCTGTAAAATGCAAGCAATAAAAGTGAAAAAAACAACAACAATTCCTCATCATCACCCTCACCAACAGTCACTATGATGACACTGAACTACTCTGATGACAACATGAAAAAAAAAAATTTTATTGACATTTTATTTTTTTACATACCGTCACCAGGCAGTATCAATGATCACCGCCACACACAAAAAAAAACACACACATTGTGCAAACACCATAATGTTATTTAATGGATCAGTTCACCTTGGGAACATGTTCCACCCATGTTTAGGGTGGAACATGTTCCCAATGCTGCAGCTGCTGCCCAATCTCCCCCCCCCCCCACCCCTATGACAGCATTAAGACCCCATTCACACCTGAAGCTACAAAACCGCTGGAGGGGAAAAAATCCATTATTCTCAATGGAGATGGTTCACATCTCCACTCCAAGTCGCCTGAAGCTCAAACAAGTTCCGGACCGCGAATCGGGCTGATTTGGGCGTTTTTCTTCTTTTAACATTGCTGACCTTTTGCCCTGCACAAATTTGCGTCAAAATGCGGTAAAAAAACGCCGCAAAAACGCTACGCTCAGGTGTGAATGCAGCCTAAGGGAAGAAGTTTCCTGTACTAGATGTCACTTTTTCAAATCTGCGTGGTCATGCGGGGCTCCGTCCACACGGCTGCGTCATTTTCATTCACAAAGCTCTGTGTGTGAATGAACTGCAAGTCCCAACATCCGTTGCGGTTGTCGGCTTGTAGTTCTCAAACTACCATGGAGCGCAGTGTTCATTGATTCTTCCCGTCAGTGTATCTGCCTGTCTGTACAGGATGTACGAGCACAAAGATACACCGACAGATCTGCAGGAGACCTGCATGGCACCAGTGATCTGCAATGCTTTACAGGCTCCAAAACAAAAAAAAAATAAATGCACTTTTTTTACCTGCAAAAAAACATGAATTTATTATTGTTAAAGTGAACATATCCTTTCATTTTCTTATATTTCCAAAAACTGTGACATAAAACAAAAACAAAACACAACTTAAAAAAAAATATAATAAAAACTTCCCATGCCTCTTTCGATCTATTGAGGGGTCATTTTTTTGGGGGGGGGTATTTGTATTGTCCTGGCATCTTTGGGCCTAAAGAAATGAGATCATCGGTATTGATCAATTTTATTATATATATATATATATATATATATATATATATATATATATATATATATATATATATATATATATATATATATATATATATATATATATATAAAATTGATCAATACCGATGATCTAATTTCTTTAGGCCCAAACATGCCAGGACTGTACAAAAAAAAATATATATATATATATATATATATATATATATATATATATACACACACACACACATATATACATACATACATGTATACACACCAGTTTGTGGGCTCTCACTGTTTTGGGTTATTTTCACCAAAGAGATGTAGTATATAAATACATTTTGGGATAAATTTACAGTGAGGGGAAAATGAATTTGATCCCCTGCTGATTTTGTACATGGGCCCACCAAAAAAAAAAAAAAAAAAAAAAAAAGGAGATCAGTCTATAATTTTTTTGGTAGGTTTATTTTAACAGTGAGAGACAATTAAAAAAAAAAAAATTATAAATTGATTTGCATTTTAATGAGTGAAATAAGTATTTGAGCCCTTCACAAAACATGACTTATGAGTTGGTTAAGAAACCCTTGTTGGCAATCACAGAGGTCAGATGTTTCTTGTATTTGGCCACCAGGTTTGCACACATCTCGGGAGGGATTTTGTCTCCACTCCTCTTTGCAGATCCTCTCCAAGTCATTAAGGTTTAGAGGCTGATGTTTGGTAACTCAAACCTTCAGCTCCCTCCACGTATTTTCTTTGGGATTAAGGTCTGGAGGGCTAGGCCACTCTAGGACCTTAATGTACTTCTTCTTGAGCCACTCCTTTATTGCCTTGGCAGTGTGTTTTTGGTCATTGTCATACTGGAATAACCATCCACAACCTATTTTCAATGCCCTGGCTGAGGGAAGGAGGTTCTCACTCTGTTCCTGGGGTTAGCAGCATTCCTCCTCCTCCAAACACAGCGAGTTGAGTTGCCAACGAGCTTGATTTTGGTCTCATCTGACCACAACACTTTCCCCTAGTTTTCCTCTGAATCATTCAGATGTTCATTAGCAATCTTCAGACGGGCTGTACATGGGCTTTCTTGAGTAGGGGGACCTTGCGTGCGCTTCAGGATTTCAGTCCTTCACGGTGTACTGTGCTACCAATTGTTTTCTTGGTGATTATGGTCCCAACTGCCATCTGTGACAAGATTCTCCCGTGTAGTTCTGAGCCGATTCCTCACCATTCTCATTATCATTGAAACTCCATGAGGTGAGACCTTCCATGGAGCCCCAGACCGAGGGAGATTGACAGTTGTTTTGTTTCTTCCACTTGCGAACAATCGCACCAACTGTTGTCACCCTCTCACCATGTTGCTTGATCTTGTCCCTGACATCCTAGGACAGCTCTTTGGTCTTGCTCATGGTGGAGATGATTGTTTCCGTGGACAGGTGTCTTTTATACAGGTAACAAGCTGAGATTAAGAGCACTCCCTTTAAGAGAGAGTTCTCCTAGTCTCAGCTTGTTAGCTGTAAAGAAGACACCTGGGAGCCAGAACTCTTGCTGATTGATAGGGGGATCAAATACTTATTTCACTCATTAAAATGAAAATCAATTTATAACTTTTTTAAATGCAGTTTTTCTGGATGCTTCTCTTGTTATTCTGTCTCTCACTGTTATAATAAACCGACCATTAAAATGATAGACTGATCATTTGTCCGTGGGCAGAAATCTGCAGGGGATCAAATAACCTTTTTTTTCATACAATGAGGGAAAAAAGTATTTGAAAATTTTGATAACAGAAATGAAGATAAGTGTTTTTTGTTCAAAATTAAAAAGTATTTGTTTGTATAAGAAAAAAAAAAGAAAGAAAGATATATAAAATGTCATTTCATTCATCATTGATTAGAAATTGGCTTGCTTTTCCCAAAAATTTCCAACATGCCCAATCGTGCAAATTCGATGGCTGCACCCCGCCAATGAAACGCAAAAAAATAAATAAATAAAAAAGGTATAATTTGTAGTTGTTTATTTAAAGCGGACCTCCACCCTGAAGTGGAAGTTCCGCTCATCTGATCCCTCCCCACTGAAAGGTGCCACAATTGGCACCTCTCAGGGGGGAGGGGGGTGCAGTTACCTGGACAATCCAGGTATCTGCACCTACATCTGGGACAAGCTAGCCGCAGATGTACCCGCCCCCCCCCCCCCTCCATTGTGTTCTGGGAAACACACACTTCCCAGGACACAGCGGGGACCAGTGCAGACACGCAGCGCGACTCGCGCATACGCAGTAGGGAACCGGGCAGTAAAGCCGCAATGCTTCACTTCCCGATTCCCTGACAGAGGATGGCAGCGGGGGCAGCAGAGAGACGAGCGATCACTCGTCATCTACCGCCAACATTGCTGGACCCTGGGACAGGTAAGTGTCAATTTATTAAAAGTTAGCAGCTGCAATATTTGTAGCTGCTGGCTTTTAATATATATTTTTTTAAAGGTGCAGCTCCTCTTTAACCCCTTGCCACCAAGGCCAATTCTGACATTTCTCTCCTACATGTAAAATTCATAATTTTTTTGCAAGAAAATGACATAGAACCCCCAAACATTATATATACCGTATTTATCGGCGTATAACACGCACTTTTTTACCCTTAAAATCAGGGGGAAAAAAATCACGGGTGCATGTTATACGCAGATTGTGAGCTTCACGGCCGATTTGGGCCGTTCTCGGCGGCTTTTCTGCCTCTCTCGCAGTCCCGCCGAAAAACACTGAGAGCGGCCGGCTCTGTATCTTGGCGGCGCCATTTTTAAACGGCAAGGCTGCAAATGACACTGACAAGGCTGCATGACAAAAGTGCAGATGGACACTGACAAGGGTGCATTGATGGGCATTTAAATGTACGTTTTTTTCCTTAAACGTCCCACCTAAAAGTTTATATCCTTAAAATTCCCTCCTTAATTGGGGTGCGTGTCATACGCCGATAAATGTTTTTTTTTGTTTTTTTTTAGCAAAGACACTATAGAATACAATGGCGGTCGTTGCAACTTTTTATCTCGCACAGTATTTGCGCAGCAATTTTTTGAACTTTTTTACTTTTTTGGGAAAAAAAAAAAACTTTCATGCTTTAAAAAAAAAAAAAAAAAAAAAAACACAAAAACATTCAAGTTAGCCCAATTTTTTTGCATAATGTGAAAGATGAAGTTATGCTGAGTAAATAGATACCCAACATGTCACGCTTCAATTTTTTTTTTTTTACTGGTTACATGTTTTGAGTTACAGAGAAGGGCTAGGGCTAGAATTATTTCTCTCACTCAACGTTCACAGCGATACCTCACATGTGTGAATTGAATGCCGTTTTCATATGTGGGCGGGACTTATGTATGCATTCGCTTCTGTGTGCAAGCACACGGTGACATGGGTGCTTTACAGTTCTAACTTTTGACCGCTTTTATTCCTATTACAAGGAATGCAAACATCCCTTGTAATAGGAATATGGCACGATCGGTCCTCTTTAAAGTGAGATATGGGGTTAATAAGACTTCACCCCTAGCCTGGGAAAATGGCGACATTTGTTTGAATGCAGAGGCCAGGCGTGACGTCATAACATCGCTGCTGGGCTCCGAATGATCATAGAGACTCCAGCGACCATCTGGTGCGCTGGAAATCTCTATGGTGAACATCAAGGGCCAGCAGATCCTGTCTCCAACTCACTGATGGAAGTGGTGAATTGGTAGAAGCACCGTGGTGGGGGGGTTGGGATGTTCCCTCTCGCCACCTGTAAGAATGGTCAAGCGGCAATAACTATGATCATTGTTATGGTGTAGGGAATCGCCTGCTGAAAAAGACAATATCTGAATGATGCCTGTAGCTGCACCCATCTATCACATATACACGCTCAAAAGACAATTTTGTAGGTATTATGTACCTTGGGTGGGAAGTAGCAAAAGGTGGTCCAGCCAATGCGTTTCGGGGGGGGGGTGAGTCTTATAAAAAGTAACATCTAAAAATTCTACATGAAATACACAAAAAATCTGCAGCAAAGCTCCATAAAAAAAGACAGACATATTTTGCATATTACTCAAAGAGCTATTAAAAGTGGGACAGGAGATAAGAGCTATAAAACCAATGAGAAAAAAGAAAGTATTTGAAATGCCAGCATCCCAAACTATATTGTTACTCTCCTAGAAAATCGCCGGCTGCCCCGGCCCCACTAAAGATGCGAAATTCAAATGAAAAATTCTTATTTATGGTTTGGGAAAGAAAATTTATTTGGGTTCAGCATTGCATGACTGTGCAAATAGCAGTTAAAGTAGCGCAGTGCTGAATAGCAAACCCTGCCCTGGTCATGAAGGGGGTAAAACCTTCCGGAGGTCAAGTGGTTAAAATCCTTGTAGATCCCATCTCAACAGAAGTGGAGTTACACGTTAAAGCCAACTGTAGATTGTATAAATGTAATCCCTTAAAGACCGCCTAGCGCAGATATACTACGTCAGGGCGGCTCTGCTGCTTGA